>NC_091473.1:83731967-84333619 GCF_036971445.1 Narcine bancroftii
GATGGCGGAAGTCATTAATGGAGCTTTTAAGCTTGAAACCATTGAAAGATTTGAAATGTGTGATCAAGGTTTAGTCGATGCACAGGATCAACTGCAAGATGAAAATAGAATAATTGAAACATTGCAGATCCAAAATAAAAATTTAGCAAAAAAGGTTGATTATTTGGAGAATCAATCTAGACGGAACAACGTGAAAATTGTTGGTTTGCCAGAAGGCATAGAAGGACCAGATCCAAGAAAATTTTTTACTGAATGGATTCCACGAGTGTTAGGACAGGATAAATTCCCTGAAGGTTTAATACTGGAACGTGCTTATAGAGTTTTAAGAAGAAAATCTTTTTCAGGACAGAATCCAAGATTTGTTTTGATCCGTTGTTTAAACTATTGTGACAGAGAGACAATTTTACGTACGGCTATTAGAAATGCCCAGCAAAATAGATCTCCTTTGATGGTTCAGAATAATCCTGTTTTCTTCTATCAAGATTTGAGTCAAGAAATTTTGTTTCAACGACACGAATTTAATTCTGTGAAAGAACGGTTGTGGAAAAAAAGACATAAGGGAACATTCAGGTATTCTGCAGTACTGAAGATTTTTTAGGATGGAAATTAGCCAAAGTTCTTTGACAATCCTAAAGAGGTTATGGACTTTGCTCAGACTCTACCAATCATGAAGTTTCAGGAACGATGTAGTTCTTCAAGGTCTCCAAAGAGAGTAGAGATGTAAGGTGGGATCCAGTTTTTTAAAAGAAATGGAAGCAATGGTGACCGAAGTGGTAACGTTGATTTAAAAAAATAAATCTTTTATCTTTTTTTTAAGAGTTTAAATAGTTTAAATAATGATGATAGATTAATGAAATGGGAGTTGGGAGAGGGAACTGGGTGGGCACTAGTTTCCAGAAGTCATCAGCTACCTGTGAGTTATCTCACACCCAATATTTTGGGGGAGTTACCGCTTTGGGCAGTTTAAACAGGAGGAGGTAGTTGTGACCTCTGATCTGTTTTTTTTTCTTTTTAATTTTTGGGTTAAGAAGTGAAGGTCTTTTTTATTATTATTTTTTTTTAAATAAATAATTTTTTTTAAACTCTTTTTGTTTTCTGATTGTAATTGAGAGGGAATTAAGAGGGTTTTTTTCTCTCCTTTTTTTTTCTCTTTTTTGGGGGGGGTTCTTTTTCTCTTTTTTCTTTCTTTTTTAAGAGGATGATGTCACAGAAGATAATAAGTCAAAAATTGAGAATGTTGAATTAGATGAAGAGGAAGATGAGGGGAAAGGTGATAAGAAGAAAAAGAAGAAAATTAAGTACAAATACATTGAGGGAGAAGAGTTTAATAAAAAAAGAGAAGAGTTTAATAATAAAATTAAGTTAATTTCGATAGAGAATTTTGAAGATGTTATAAATGAAGAATATGGAGAATTTTATAAGAGTTTGAACTTTTTTCTTTTTTTTTCTTTTTTTTCTTTTATATAAGGGGAGGGAAAGGGAATAAAAAGTTTATCTGATTGTTTTTCTAAGGGATGTTTTTGTTCTCTCGATGAATTATAAAGGAAACTTGGTATTAATGGAAATTATAAATTATGATTTTTTGAATAACAGATATGTGGTTGATATATGATTTTAATATTTGAACTTAGTTTTAAAGTGGATTTCATTTGTTAAATACATGATTATGTTTGATTTAAATATATGTTTAAGGGTATTATTTTAGTATTGATATTTTTTTTGTTGTTAGTAATTTTTTTTGTTGTTAAGTTTTATCCTTTTTTTGTAAGTGGGGTTTTTTCTATTTTATTTACAATATTGTTAATTAATTCTTCACTCTTTATTTTGGGGGGAGGGTTGGACTAATTTTAAATTAGATGATTAATGTTGTGTTATAATTATTGGGGGGGTTAATTTGTGTAGTTTAATGATGTAGTATTCTAATTTTTCACCAGCGTTGTCTCCGCTCCATCCTCAACATCCATTGGAGCGCTTTCATCCCTAACGACGAAGTACTCGAGATGGCAGAGGTCGACAGCATCGAGTCCACGCTGCTGAAGATCCAGCTGCGCTGGGTGGGTCACGTCTCCAGAATGGAGACCATCGCCTTCCCAAGATCGTGTTATATGGCGAGCTCTCCACTGGCCACCATGACAGAGGTGCACCAAAGAAAAGGTACAAGGACTGCCTAAAGAAATCTCTTGATGCCTGTCACATTGACCACTGCCAGTGGGCTGATATCGCCTCAAACCGTGCATCTCGGCGCCTCACAGTTTGGCGGGGAGCAACCTCCTTTGAAGAAGACTCAGAGCCCACCTCACTGACAAAAGGCAAAGGAGGAAAAACCCAACACCCAACCCCAACCAACCAATTTTCTCCTGCAGCCGCTGCAACCGTGTCTGCCTGTCCCGCATCAGACTTGTCAGCCACAAACGAGCCTGCAGCTGACGTGGACTTTTTACCCCCTCCATAAATCTTCGTCCGCGAAGCCAAGCCAAAGATTATCTTATTTTTTATTATTTCTTTAAATGTAATTTTTATTTTATTCATGTTAGAAAATTTTAAATAAAGTTTTTTAAAATAAATAAATAGATTGTGCGGCCATACTTTCCCACAGTCCTTTATAAATTCATAGATGTTTATATAGGTCACCATAACAACAGGGGCTGAAGAGTACATACTGAGCTGTACAGAATGCTTAATTATGTTATAATTAGGCATGATTAATTTTGATTAAATCTAAGATTGAACCAGCCTGCTACACGGGAAGTGGCCCAGCACACAAAATGGCAGTTGAACGCGGCAATCACACAAGGCTTGCACAGACTAATGGCCTTTCCCAGCAGCAGTAAACTGGGCCTATAGAAGCAGGGGCAGAGAGTGAAATAAACCAGTCTTGTCTATAACCATATTGAGTGCATGTCATTCTTCCACTCTCTGCTGTAGTGACTCGCTACATTGGTGACCCCAACTGGTCCAAGTGGCATTTGGACCCGAAGATGACCAACCAGTCAACTCTACATGCAGTTTCCTTGAAACTGCCGATATTCTGGACAGCACAGCCATTGGTGAGGTTCGAGCAGCCTGAAGCCCAGTTGCAGCTCTGACAGATCTCTACTGATGCCACAAAGTACTAGTACGTGGTGAGCTCGCTCAACCAGGACGCAGCAGCACAAGTTGTCAATTTCCTGCGGCAGCCTTCAGATCAAGGCAAATAGGAGGCTCTCAAAGAGCTTTTAACCCAAACGTTCGGGTTCTCATGGTGCAAGCGCACTGAACATGGATGGCCTGGGGAACAGGGCCCCATCAGTCCTCATGAGCGATGTGCTGGCCTTGCCGACGGGCACAAGCCTTGCCTGCTTTCTGAGCAAGTTTTTCTGGAATAGCTGCCTGAGAATATCCAACTGCTGCTCACTGACGAGGACTTCAGCCATCCCAGGAAAGTCACCGCTTGGGTAGATGTCCTCTGAAGAGTGAAAAAGGACTGCAGCTCTGTGATGGAACAGGTTGCTAGGCCATGCACACAGAGAACACTAAGGCCACAACAACCGACAGAAAGGCAAGTGGATTCCCCCTCCGATCATTACGGCTTATATCATCACAGATGGGGTACGGAGGCCTGCCAATGCCACTCCCCCCCATGCATTTCAGGGAAACGCCGTGGCCAACCATTGCTAGTGGCTATGGTGGATGGCCAACAAGACAGCCTCTTCCACATCTGGGACTCCCTCTCAGGATGGCAGTTCCTGGTTGACATGGGTGCTGAGGTTAGGATTCTTTTCACCCCCCACCTGTTAGGTCTGCTTTGTTCATGAATGAGTGAGTCAAACACCAGACTGAGTCGAAATCAAGGTTCTTTGTTCTTTATTACCGGATTGTAACACTTGCAACTAAGTGTTAGTTGGAGAAGGCGCATTCTGCCGTTATCAGCAAGTGGTGTTTTTTTATACCCCAGGACACGCACTTAGTAAATTATCATACCATTACATTGTCCAATGAATAAACTGTTGCTATCCTTCTCTGTTAGTCTGCTGCACATCATTCTTGTTAGTGCAAAGCTTATCTTGAGTGTACAAGGTCACATCTGCATTCTGTTACTCCTTAGTACTGGGTGACTC
Organism: Narcine bancroftii; assembly: GCF_036971445.1. Classification (NCBI taxonomy): domain Eukaryota; kingdom Metazoa; phylum Chordata; class Chondrichthyes; order Torpediniformes; family Narcinidae; genus Narcine; species Narcine bancroftii. The sequence continues at coordinate 83,736,065 of NC_091473.1, forward strand.
CTTCTCTGGTCCCATCTCATGATGTTTTTACCTTACACACCTCAGACTACAACATCCAGAATGAAAAACCAGGCCCAGCCCTGAGGGCAATGAACAGTAGCAGCATAAGGGCCTTTAGTAACTGCACCATCCCACTCTGTTTTGGCAACAGCCGGTTAACATGGACTTTTACACTGGCAGTGGTGAAACAACCACTCCTGGGGACACTTCCTCCGTCTGCTAGTGGACTTTAAAGGGCAGTGTTTAGTGCACACCAGGACTTTCCAGACTTTCTCTCTGGGTGAAACCAGACTACCGGCTGCCCATCTTGACTCTGTCAGGTTGTCTGAAAACGGGTTCACATGCATCCTGGCCAAATTCCTTTCCATCGTGACACCCCAGTTTACCTCACTGAACCCAAGCACTTGGTACATCCTGACAGTGGGACCTCCACTCCACACCAGAGTGTGTGGCCTCCTTCCCGAGAAACTCAACCTTGCAAAAGAGAATTCAAAAAAAGAGGAACTGCAAATAGTGCAGTGGTCCAACAGTCCCAGGACCTCCCCCCTACGCATGGTACCAAAGGCAGCAGGAGGGTGGAGGCCATGTAAAGACTATCGCCACCTCAATGAAGCCACCACACCGGACAGATATCCTGTTCTACATATACAGGATTTCACTGCAAATCTACAAGTGGTGCAAATATTTACCAAGGTCGTCCTCATCTGGGGCTATCATCAAATACCCCGATGACATCCCTAAAATTGCGATCATCCCCTTTGGGCTGTTTGAGTTCCTAAGGATGCTCTTTGGGCTGAAGAATGCAGCCCAGGTTTGCGTTCATTAACCCGGACGATATTCTGATAGCCAGCCACAATTGCAAAGCATGTGGCCCACCTAAGACAACTGTGTACTTGCCTGAGCGACTTCGGCCTTACAATCAACCTGGCCAAATGTCAGTTCAAGCTAGAGACAATTGACTTCCTGGGCCACAGAATCAACAGTCATGGGGTGATATCTCTATCCGAAAAAGTAGAGGCCGTCTGGAATTTCACTAAACCCCACATGGTGAAGGGCCTCCAGGAATTTACCGGTGTGATCAAACCACTGTTTCATACCAGGAGCAGCCCACATCATGCCATCATGTTTTCCTGCCATCCTATTCACACTCATGGCAGGGAAATGAAAAGAGGTAACCTGGGACAAGGAAGTATCAGAGGCATTCCAACAACCAAAAGACGCACTTGCCAACGCTATGTTTCTGGTGTGCCCTAGGACAGATGCCCTGACTGCCCTCACAGTAGACGCCTCCAACAAGGCAGTCAGCACCATGTTTGAACAGTTGATCGAAGGACATTGGCAGCCCCTGGCATTTTTTAGCAGACACCTCCAGGCACTTGAACTCAAATACAGCACTTTTGATCGCAAACTCTTGGCACTATACCTGGCAGTCTGACACTTGAGATACTTTTTGGAGGGGAGACAATTCAAGATCTTCATAGACCAGAAACTGCTAACCTTCATTTTCAACAAAGTATTAGACCCGTGGTAATCCAGGCAACAAAGACACCTGTCCTATATATCCGAGTTTACCATAGACATCAAACATATTGCTGGTAAAATTAACGTAGTGGCAGATGCTCTGTCACAATCGGCCCAGGCAACCAGACACTCCTATGCGATGTGTCCACTGGCAAGCCCCGCCCCATCGTACTGGCATGCTGGAGATGGCAGGTTTTTGAAACAGTGCACAACCTGGTGCACCTGGCCATTAGAACCATTGTCAAGATGGTAGCCAGCAGATTTGTCTGCCACGGACTCCATAAGCAGGCAAGTCAATGGGTGAAGACCTGCACACTCTTCAAAGGTACAAACGCACACCAAAGTACCTCCCCAAATCTTCGTAACAGCATGGCGAAGGTTCAGTTACATCCACATTGACATTGTAGGACCATTGCCGGTCTCCTGGGCAGGGGGGGGGAAGGGACAAGATACCTTTTGATGATGGTCAACAGCTCCACAAGGTGGCCAGAAGCAGTTCCGCTGGCAGAAACAACTACCAAATCCTGTGCCAGAGCATTGATCAATACCTGGGTGGCAAGGTTTGAGGTACCAGAGCATGTGATTGATAAGGGTGCACAATTCACCTCTGGGCAGCACTGGTGAACCTTCTTGGAACCCAATTCCACCACACAACAGCATATCACCCACAGGCCAATGGGTTGGTGGGACAGTTCCACAGACACCTGAAGGCAACTCTGATGGCTCGACTCAAGGGACCACATTGGACAGATGAGCTACTGTAGGTTCTCCTGGGTATCTACACAGCAACATAGGAGGATTTTAATGCTTTGGTGGCGGAAATGGTGTATGGCGCACCGTTGGTCGTACCAGGGGAGTTCTTGGCTGCTGCCAAGGACTCAGAAAACCCACCAGCAGCAACATTGGATAAGCTAAGGGAGCGACTAGGCACCTTAGCATCAGATCAGCCCTCACCACAGGGCCAAGCAAAGAAATTCATCCCCAAGAACCAAAGTCATGTAAATACATCTTCGTATGATGGGGAGCACACCACTCACCCCTGCAATGACTATACGAGGGGCCCTACTGAGTGACAAGGCACAACGGGTCCACATGCATTAAGATATTTGATGACACTATTGGCACAATAATGACTTTCACTATCAACCCTTCAAGCCAGCACACATAGACACCAACCGGCCGGTCACTACACAGGCCCTTCAATGCAGGAGCAGGCCGCCAAAGTCAAAGGACAATACTCAGATCACTGGTTCTGGAGGTGAGGGTGTGTTGTGTAGTGACCCGTTACCTGGGAGGCAGCCCGACACACAAAATGATGGTCAAATGCAGTGACTGCACAAGGCCAACCATCAGTACGGCAGGAACATTGACTGGAATGCCACTGATGTCACTTCTGTTGACAACGGCGGGAAAACCAGGCCCAGCTGCGGGAAACTGGGCCTAGACAAGCGGGGCAGGTAGTGCAATAAGCCATATCCGTAATAATCTATAACCATATCAAGTGTGTGTCATTCTTCCACCCTCTGCTATAGTGACTCACTACAAGATCATAATACATTGATCAGGATTTAGGGCAGATCCACCACTGACTGATGCATCACCCAGATGTCACTGATAGAGGATAGAATCCTCTATCCCTGGATTTGGCTTGTGACGACTGTGAAAGGACACAGAGAACCGGTTAACAGTGGTCCAGTGTGAAAGGCAAAAATGGATTCCTTAATCAGTTCACTGAAAGGCCAATCTACTGGTTAGCCAGTGTGAAATGGGCTTTAGTCTCCTATACACCAGAGGGAAAAAAATATCTTAACCTGTCTTTATAACTTAAGATCTCCTGTTCCAGTGGCATCCTTGTAAACTCTTTCTGCACCCTTTCAGTTTATTGTCATGGAAAGTGCATTAGAGAATCAGGAGTACTCTATTATTTTAAACCAGACTTCCCACAAACTATTGCTAATCCTTTGATCCTATTACCCAGTTACATAATAACTATTTCAATGTTCAGGGTGAAAATATGCAAAAAACCCATATCAATTGCTATTTTCAAGGTAGGGTAATGTGCTAAAGTGCCAGGGATATCAGGAAACAGATTTGACAGCAACATATTACATGTAGGGTCATGTTGCGAAACCCTGCTCTCTAATGATGGCCTCAAAACACAAAGAAGAAAATCTTTGAAGAAAAAGAAGCATCTTTAATATGGAGGATTGCTCACTCATCATAATACTCCAGACCTAGGACTCCTTTGTTCTTCACAATGTGGTATTCATCTGGTATCAAACTCTCAGGTACAGCTATCTGTTTCTGTTGAATGAAAAAAAATTCTCAATGTCAAAAGTATTCAATGATGTCCCTAAATAGCACAAAATACAAATATAACAAAGAGAATGGATTTGGAAGACCTCATCATTAACTCTGAATCCTACGTCATGTGAAGTGAACCCAGAACAATGACAAGGAATCAGCCTCTCTCAGCTGAATAGTACTTAACTGTGTTGAGCTCATCTCAAGTCCCTCAAATAATCAACAGCACATATCCCTACAAATGGAAATGCTGTATTTTATGTTAAGACTTTGAAGAGAAACCATAAGTGGGTGTGAAGAGCCCAAGGTACTCTGAAACAAAGGCAACAAAGTTCTCCCTTGGATTTCAACTAAATAGTGGGCAGGATGGAAGGCGATGGTGGGTGTTGGTGGATTCAATCCATGGGAATAGAAAAGATCAAAAATAATAATACAGGGTAGTGAGATGGGAGATCAGTGTGGCACAAGGGGAAGTGTCATCCAAAGGTCCAGCAAGTAAAGTCAGAATAAGACAAACAATTAAAAGGTCAAAACTGAAGGAAAATTATGTTAATGCAAAATTCACAAGAAAATAAATTAATTAAAATAGAAATAAATGTGAATGATATATCGCCATTGGAGAAATATAGATTTAGGGCTACCATTGCTGGAGCCAAAATATTCAATTGGGCAGCCAGAAAAGTTAACATAGCACTTCTTGTTATGTATGCATTCACACAATTAAGACTTGGGGATATGATGCTTTCTCATCCTTTATTTCTATTAGACTAATATGGCTACTGACACACAGGGTTTTATAATATGGAAGGGTGACATCATGATGTGGACATTAGTGTCAGTCAATGCTCATAATTGGTCAATGTGTCACTTCCACAATCTGTCCCCCACTAGAACAGAGTATGAGCAGGGGCTCAAATTTTGTAAGATTACTTCTACCACCCATGGGTCTTTATATTGTCTATAATCTTGTACCAGAACTCTCTCGCCCACTTCTAATGTTCTAGGTGAGGTTTGTGGCGATGCTGGGTTTTTTTTGCAATCGGAGACCCAGATCTGGATGAACTGTGGGCAGCATATTAGTTCTGCTGGGGTGCTTTTTGTGGTAGAATGTGGTGTTTTTCTTTATCCCAATATGAAATCTGCAATTTTATGTGTCCAGGAGGCATTTAGAAGTTTCATGGTTTTCATTGCTTTTTTGAATGTTTGTACAAACGTTCTGCCTCCCCATTAGTACTTGGGTGCAGACAAAATATGTCTGAGATTCTTGTCACTCGGAAATTTTGTTTTAAATTGAGGCCCATTGTCCGTAACTAATTTATGAGGCAATCCGTAAGTGGCAAAGATAGCTCGTAGACAGTGAATCGTGGGATCTGCTTTGGTGTTTTTTAGCTGTGAAACTATTGGCCATTTGGAGTGCATGTCCATAGCTATTAGGAAAGTCTCACCCATGAGTGGTCCAGCAAAGTCTATATGAATCTGATGCCAAGGTTTGGATGGCCATTTCCATGGGTTAGCATTGGCTTCTGGCAGTTTTGACTGCATTAACTGACATACTTTGCATTCTCTTACTGTTGTTGCAATGTCTCTGTCTATGGAGGGCACCAGACATGCATCTGGGCCAGTGCCTTCATTCGTACCATTCCCGGATGGATGTGGTGCAGTTCTGATAACATGGTAGTTTGCTTTTGGCTGGAATAATTGTACGGGTACCCCATAGTAAACAGCCTTCTTTGACTGATAGTTCATGGCAGTGTGTGTGGTAAGGTTTTAGATCTTCTGGAATGACTTCAGATTCGGGCCACCCATTAAGGTTGAAGTATAGGATCTTGCTTAATATTGCATCTTTTCAGGTTTCCTTTCCAATCATCTGGGCTGTAATGGGACGTTGTTGAAGTTGTTCTTGGTTGATGGATGCTGCCTCTGCTGTCCATTTAATAATTTCTTCTCATCGTCTGTCTTGGGTAGAGGCATGCGTGATAAGGCATCTGCATGGCCGTTAAGAGTTCCTGGTTTATGTTTTATATCATAGTTATACGCCGCTAGAAGCATGGCCCATCTTTAAATTCTGGCTGCAGCTAATACTGGTATACCTTTGTGTGGCCGCAGGATTAAACTAAGAGGCTTGTTGTCTGTAAAAATATTGGTGGATTTTTTTTTACACCAAAAATTATTGCCAATCCTTTTTCTAGTTAGGCGTAATTGCATTCGCTTGTGGTTAATGTTTGTAAAGCATACGCTACTGGTTGCTTACCTTTTTCTGTGATTTGGGATAGTACCGTTCCTAGTCCCATTGGCAAGTGTAACTTTTTACTAGGGTCATAGAGGATCAGCACCTTATTTGTTGATGTTAGTATTTCCTTTAGCTGATCGACTGTGTACTTAGTTTCTGTGTTCCAATCTTTCTTGAGTAATTAGTTCAGCGGACTCCATAGTGTAGTTTTGGTAGTGATTAACAAGTCCTAGGAAGGACTGTAATTCCAATTTGTTGGTTGGGTATGGGGCCTTGTGAATGGCTTCTGTTCCTGCTCGATTCATTCACACCCCCTCATTATCGATTGTAAACCCAAGGTATATTACTGAGGGGCACATGAAGACACATTTGTCCTTTTGTAATCATATATTAGCATTTTGTAATCATATATTAGCCTGTTATAGTCTGGTTAAAACCTTTTCAAGGTTTTTTTAAGTGTTCACTGTCATTTCAGCCTGTGATGACGATATTATCTAGGTAACACCCAACTGAGAGTCCATATAGCAATTTGTCCGTTGTTGCTTGTAAAATCTCAGATGTTGCTGAAATTCCGTAAGGCAGGTGTGTAGGTGAATAGTCCCAGATGGGGATTGATTGTTACATATTCCCTTGATTTTTTGTCCAATTCTATCTGTTGATATGCTTGCGACAAATCTCGTTTTGTGAATTTTTGCCTTCTGTTTAGTGCTTGGGTGTTCGAGTATTTTGAGCGATGGATTGATGGTGACTTTGTAATCGCCGCAAATGCAAATTTCACCATTTACTTTTCGTACGGGTACGATGGGCATTGCCCAATTGCTGTACTGTATTGGTTCTAATATGCCTTCATATTTTAGTCTGTTTAATTCAGCCTCAATTTTCCCTTTCATAGCAAATGGGACTGTTCTGGCTTTGAAGAATTTTGGTTCTGCATTATCTTTTAATTGCAGTTTGGCTTTGATTTTCCCAAATTCTTGTTGGAAAACCACTGTATGGTTTTTGAGGATTTCATCAAGTTCTTGCTGGGAGGTGTCGTGTGGTTTACAATTAGTATTGAACCGATTTTCAGCCAGTCTGGGGGAATGTGTTGTAGCCAGTTTCTTCCAAAAAGTGCTGGTCCCTGGGTATATACAATGCAGAGCATGTTTTTGGTTGCTGTTGTTTGTATTGTACTTGGACCGTACATTTTCCAAACACTTTGATTCTGTCTCCTGAAAAAGATCTTAGAGTTATTTCAGTTGTTTTTTTCTGGGAGGGGTGGTAGCAAGCATTCCTTTACTGGGACACCTCTGCCCCTGTGTCTAACTCCATTTTCAGGGGGTGTCCATTTTAGCTGTTTAAAGTTTGCTGTGTTTCCTCTGTTTATTCCTCGGATGTCTAATACCTCAGGAGCTGAAACCTCAGGAGCTTGAGTGCTCTGGCACTCAAAAGTCAGCCGATGGGCTGTTATCATCATCAGTGCTAGGTTCCCCTCTCTCTCTCTCTCTCTCTCTCTCTCTCTCTCTCTCTGCAATTGTTTTGAATTTACCTTCCTGTTTATTTGCAGGCCACCTGCACTTTAGAGCTGGACATTTAGCTTCATACGTCTTTCTGTTTTGCAATGGTTGCATTTAGAATTTTTGAAGAAACAGTTTTCTGGTGAGTGGTTGTAGTTCCCACAATGGAAGACTTCCGGACCATTAGGTCTGGATGACCCAGATCCAAGTTTTTATCCGCCATTTCCGAGCTGCAGGCAACTCTGTGGAATATGTAATGTAACGTCTCCATCCATTGCTAATAATTTTTGCCTTGCTTGGCGATTTGCCAACTCTGTCACTAATCCATCTCACAGTGCCTGATTTAGAAACTGCTCGAAATGACAGTGCTCTACCAGTTTGCACAATGAGACCAGGTATTCACTTACTGTTTCTCTTGGTCCTTGTCTCCTTTCATAGAATTGTTGCCTTTCTGCCATAACTGGTGTTTTGGGGCTTAAATGGTTCCTTAGAGCTGTGCACAATTCATTGAATGTCTTCATCCCTGGATTTTCTGGGGCTCACAAGGTCGAAAGGAAGTCGAATGTTTTGCTGCCCATTATACTGAGGAAGAGGGCACGTTTGCGATTTACTGGTCCTTCCACAAAATTGTGGGCTACGCAGTAGTGGTTAAACCCTTCTAGCTAGTTATCCCAACTTTCTTCTATTTCATTGAATTCTCCGAACTTTCCCTCCGCCATCTTGACGCGCTTTCACCTTGATCTTTTGGCGGGAATTTGTTAGGGATGTTAGGTAGTCATTTTCTACCTTTTTCCTGTTGTTTTTCTTTTCACGGTTGGTGCATAGTGTATGTGTAGGGTTTGTTTCATTCCTTGTCGCCACTGTTGTGTATGCACTCATACAATTAAGACTCAGAGATGTGATTCTTTCTCATCCTTTACTTCTATTAGACCAGGGGTGTCAAACTCAAATTCACAGAGGGCCAAAATTAAAAACTTGGACTAAGTCGTGGGCCAAATTAAATATTTATTGAAAAATTTCAACAACATCTGCATGTTTTCTCTTCTTTCAACATATGTAATGTTAAACTTTTTCTTATTAAAATAAATGTTTAATAATAGTTTTGGTTAAACTCTTTCCAGAAGAAGCATTAACAAATGAGAAATAAAATATTCAATACATAATATTTCTCTATAGCCTTTAAGCTCCTTTTAAATGTTTTTTTTTTCCACAAGCCAACAAGTCAAAAAAAAACAACTTGCTTCAATGAAAATCCAATCTTTCAACTATGAACAGTCCAAAGTTAACCAAAAAAAAATATTAATCCAAGCTTAGCTTGCTACACTGTGATTTACTCTGATGCACCTGGGTCTATACCAGATACTTGGCATCTCTTCTTAGATGCAAGTTCATCAAACTCTGGGGTCAGAGTTTGCCTCCCACCTGTCTTGAAAGGTCCTGTTTTCTGTCTTTCGTTTGGCCATTTTTCGTAAGGGGTTTATTACATGTGAGTTAGGCGACAGGTCGCAGATGCTAATTAAAGTAAAGAGAGGAGGTGGGGGCGATTAGCGGGCTGACGGGCCGGCACCAACGCATTTGCAAAGCATTCTGGGATTGGTAGTATTAGCTGTGCTTGTGCTATACTGGCGCGGCGGCCAGCGGGCCAGCTCTAATACATATTTGATATGATCTTGCAGGCCAAATATAATTATATATAATTATATCACGGGCCAAATTTGGCCCGCGGGCCTGAGTTTGACATGTGTGTATTAGACTAACCTGGCTACTGTCACACAGGGTTAGAAATAATATGGAAAGGTGACATCATGATATCCAGCAGAGGACAGGCTTAGACCAAACACTTCTAATAAAGGATGAGATCAGTATAGTACTGAGAAATGATTTTGGCTCAATGGATAAAGATGAGCATCTGGATGAAGGTAAGAAAATAAAATAGGTAAGAAATCATTGAAGAAAGTAGTCCACAAGGCCCCTAGAGCAGCCATTGTAGGACAAAGTACATATCATGAAATAAAGGTGGGATTGGTAAGGGTTTGACTTGAATTCTTATCTAGATTGGAGAAATCTAAAATGGCAAAGATTGCCTTGAGGACATTGGAAAACTTCTAGCAGAATACAAAACATCAAATGTAATGCGACAAGTGAAAAAGTAAGGTAAGACAAAAACTGGAAACTATCAACCAATTAGCCTGAGAAATTAATTATTAGTAAAGATCTGAATGGAAAATTTTGTTTCTTATCACATAGCATTTTAAATTTAAATCCAAAATTGAAATAAAGTCAAAATAGTTACATTCTGAACCCAGATATTTTAACAGTATTAACCAGAAGCAAAACATCATAAATATTGCTTGTAAATCATTCAGTCTCGATTTGTTACTCACTGTGATAGGATGTCTTTCAAACTGAGCCCGAACAGCACTTTTGTCCATGGCTGCCAACGCAGCAGGCATTCCATTAACAGGACATTTGGTGTGCACGGCATCACATAAAAAGGAGATATCCCTGCATGAACGTTTGGAAAGATTTTTTTTTAAGTCACAAAAGAAAAACAAATACAGATGAAACAAAATTTTAAAGAAATAATGAGATGCTTTCTTTTAAATTTAACTTAGATTTATAGCAATAAACACATTTTAGAATCACAAGTACCTCTTTCTAAAGCAGTAATATAATGCTTTATAGCTCAGAAAAGATGAGAGCAGGGAGTCATACCTATTTGCAGAGGCAAATACAGCAGAAGTGCATCTCAGATATTTGGAAAAGAAGTAGATACATAGGGAATGAGCAGAGAAAATAACAGCAAGAGAAAAGTAAATACCCAGAAAGGATCAGCTGAATAGTGCAGAAGATTGGAGGTATTATGAATTAGAAGAATGAGGCAAGCAAGTAAATATGCATTAAACAAAACTTTGAGAGTCATTATACAATTACAAGCTTACTATGCAGAGTCTAATGGAATCATTCAAAATATTAGGCTGTAAGCAATTGTCAGGTTTGAGTTAATGTTTCGAAAAATCTAGTATAAAATGTTTATAGAAGTAACTTTAAAGCTATCGGTTTATCATAAAATGGAATGCTCCATCAAACTTCGAGAGGTGCACATAGAAAGTATACTGATTGGCTACATCGCAGCCTGTTTTGGCAATTCAAATGCCCAGGTACACAGAATTCTTCAGAAGGCAGCAAACATTGCTAAGTCCATCACAGGCTCTGGACTCCTATCCACTAAAAATATCTATGTGAGGTACTGCCTCAAGAAAGGAGTCAGCATAGATCTAAACCAGATATTAAATAAAATCACAAAAAGCAATATACCAAAAAAACCCAGAGATCTTCCTCCTAAGTAACATAAAAAACAAAGAATTTGGACTAGATCTGGATGGTGCACAAAAAAGATTTGTTATGATAGCCCTAGCTGTAGCAAAAAAATGTATTATGTCAACCTGGAAATTAGAAGATAACTTGAGAATACAACAATGGTATATAGAAATGAATAAATGAATTCCATTAGAAAAAATAACCTATAATTTAAGAAATAACATTATAATATTTGAACAAATATGGGAGCCATACATGAAACATAATAGAGAAAACCTACCATGGACATCTACCACCTAAAATGACAGAAGGAGAAGAGAATGAAAAGAACTGACTCAGTGGAATTTCTTGTTTATTTTTATTGAGTGACAACATTGTTTGACGGGTTTAATGTATCTTATATTCTGAACTTTAAATAAATGGGAGGGGAGGTAGGAAGGGGGGGAGGGGAGGAGGGGAGGTGAGAAAACGACACTGTATATATTTAAGAAGGAAAATGTATGTATCTTGATCAATATGGTTTATAGTGTGAAAAATAAAAAAAATTTTAAAAAAAAGAAAGGAGTCAGCATTATAAAGGACCCCCTGGTAACAAAATTTTCTCACTGCTACCTACTGCTCTGATGCAACAAAAGGACTGTCTGCACAATGCAAGGTTACTTCCTTGTTGCCTTCAGATAACTGCAAACAATCATTATCTATCTTTCTGTATTTCTTTGGCTTGGCTTCGCGGACGAAGATTTATGGAGGGGGTAAATGTCCACGTCAGCTGCAGGCTCGTTTGTGGCTGACAAGTCCGATGCGGGACAGGCAGACACGGTTGCAGGGGAAAATTGGTTGGTTGGGGTTGGGTGTTGGGTTTTTCCTCCTTTGCCTTTTGTCAGTGAGGTGGGCTCTGTGGTCTTCTTCAAAGGAGGTTGCTGCCCGCCAAACTGTGAGGCGCCAAGATGCACGGTTTGAGGCGATATCAGCCCACTGGTATCTCTCCAAATCAATTAGGTCTACCATTTTAGATGTTCTTTTTTACGAAGTAGCTTGGAGTCTTGGGCAGAGCAGTTCCCATACCACGTAGTGATATATGTGATATAAATGATAGTGATATAAATTATGCTTTCCATGGTGTATCTTTTGAAGTTGTTGAAGTTTACTGGTGTCATGCTAAATTTTCTCAGGCTTGCGAGGAAGTGTTGGTGTTGTCGAGCTTTCTTGGCCATTGCATTGACATGGGTGGACTAGAACAAATCACCAGAACAAAGTTACTGTGAGGAGCTTAAAGCTGTTTAATCTCTCCACCTCAGTCCACTGTTGATGTGGACTGATGAGTAAGTTCCACCCCACTTCTATGTTAATAACCGACTCTTTGGTCTCGCTGATAATGAAGGAGGTGTCCTTGTGTTTCTTTGTGAGGGATCCTGCCTATGATGGTGGTGTCCTCTGTGAATTTATAGATGGAGTTGGAGCTGGGTATAACCACAAGTAAGCCACACATGTTCCTGAGTAGATACATGAATTTGACATGTTACAACTCGAACAACATCCCAGGCCCTGAGGATTTATCCACCCTTATTTGCTTTAAGCACCATCTCCTCTTTAATTTGTTTAAAGGCAGTCCCTGGCTTGAAGACATCTGATTTACGAACAACCCATAGTTACGAACTGGGAAGCTGACCAGAAGTAGAATGCGTCAACTTCCAGTTCGAGCACGCTTGAGAATAATTTAAGTTCAAAAGTGGCGCCTCCCCCCACCCCCGCTCCAATGCAGACCCCCCCCCACCTGTTCTGTGGCAGCCGCAACCCTGCTCACTCCGTCACTGTTGCCACCCCCGCCTGCTCCAAAGCGGTTCCTAGCCTGCTCGCTCCATCACTGCCGACCCTGATGTGGTCCCTCCCACCCTGTTCCATCACTGCCGCCACCTCTGATGTGGCTCCCCCCCCCACTCGCTCTGTCGGTGCTGCCACCCCCGCCTGCTCTGATGTGGGTCCCCCCACTCAATCCATCCCTGCTACCCTCATTACCCCCCGCTTGCTCTGATGCAGTTCCCCCCATCTTGTTTGCTCCAACGCAGCCACCTACCCCCCACTTGCTCCAACATGGTCCCCACCCTACTCTGTATGGAGCTGCCACCCCTGCTCACTCTAACGTGGTTCCCTCCCCCCCACCATTTGCTCCAATGTGGTTCCTCCTCCGCTTCGTCGCAACCACCACCCTGCTCACTCCAACGCAGTCTTCACCACCTCTGTTGGATTGGATAACTTCTGAATCTGATGAAAAATTTGGCTCCAGTTTCCATTTTGTAAATCACCCAAATAAAACTCTTATCTGATAAATTTGATAGCTGGCATCTTTATGAGAGATGGAAACTTGTACTCCAAACAAGCATTGTTAAAATCCAAAGTGATAGGATTTGCTGATGGGTCTTGAATTTTAAATATTTTCCTCTTGGTTTTCTTGTTACCAGTGTGCCATTCCGAGAATACTGGCTGACATTGAGTAACCTGCCAAAGGTTCTCTTCTCCTGTTTGATCCTTGGATTTTTTTTTAATATGGATCATATTCTGTTTAGTATTCACTATATCTACTCCCTCTCCCCACCTCCTTGCCAAACTAATCCTTTATATATTAGCTTCCAACACTTAATGTCATAAGTGGGTGCTGAATTGCCAATAAAATTGATGTGATTAATGATTTTTACTTTATGACATTGATAGGGTAGTCAAAGAGTAGCTCTTGAACTCTAATCTGGTTTGCTTATCTTAGATTTGCTTATGTATAGTACTGCATTATTATGTCCTGTATTATGTTTAAGATGTTTTAATGTTGGGAAGTGGTTTATATGCATTGAAAGGTAAAATATATACTAAATATGATGTATAGTAAGATAAACATTTGCCTAACTGATGCTAAATAAGGACCGTATGTACGTGTTCCTACTTAAATACAAATTCGACTTAAAGACAAACCTAGGTAATGGAGCTCGTATTTAACCCAGGGACTGCCTGTAGATTCCATGACCACACTTCATGTTTCCCTAACTTTCCTTTACTCTGTGCCAGTTTCAAGAATAAATATCAAGGGCTCTCATTATTACCCTCATCATATCTGTAGAAATCTGCTCTAGTGTCATATTTTGTCCATGACTACAATGGGATGTGGAGTCCTGATCCTGATGGAAGTCAAAGTAAATATTAAAAACAACTTGTTGGCTCTTCCCATTATTTATGTTCTTGATTGACAAAGGGTGATAGGACATTCATTTGACTAATTTGTATTTATCATCTTATAGTGTTTTGTGGACAGGACAACCCTCAGCAATTTTCTACATTATTATGTTTGTGAAAGATTCAAAAGAGGGAGTTTTGGTCATCTAACTACAGAAAAGACATCAATAAGATTGAAATAGTACAGAGAAGATTTATGAGGATGTTGCTGGTTCTTCAAGAAGCGAATTACAGGGAAAGAACTTTATTCCATGGAGTGCAAAAGAATGGAGGGAGATTGAATTCTGTATACAGAATTATGAGGGGTATAGATAGAGGAAATGCGAGTATGCTTCTTCCATTGAGGTTAAGGGTGAAAGGGGAAGAAAAATTCTAGGGACATATTGGAGGGGATTTCTTCACACAGGTGGGAGCGTGGAATGAGCTGCCAGCTGAAGTGGTGAAATCAGGCTCATTTTAACATTTAAGAAAAATGTGGACATTTATAGGGATGGGAGGGATATGGAGGGCTATGAACTGGGTGCAGATCAGTGGCACTAGGCAGAATAATAGTTCAACACAGAATAGAACGGCCAAAGGGCCTTTTTTCTGTGCTGTAATGTTCTATGGTCCTATGATATGAAACCAACCACTTCTGTGCATTAAAATTAAAGTCAATGAAGTCAGGAAGAATAATTTGTAACTTGTCTCACACCCAACAGAAAGGAAAACAATTTTGCTTGCTGTAGGTCAACCATTGTAGTAGCAGGAAATTTGCTCTGGGGTTCATTGAGGCAACATTTTCAGTCCAACTATCTACATCTGCTTCATTAATGATATTATATTCAAAAGATATAGAAGAAGTAGGCATTCGGCCTGACAAGTCCACTCTGCCATTCCATCAGGAGCTGATCCATTCTCCATTCAGCCCTATTCCCCTGCTTTCTCCCCATAACCTTTGACTCTGTGACTATTTGGATACCTATCAACCTCTGCCAATCTTGCACATCTTGGCATCCACAGCTGACTAGAGAAATACCTCTGCATCTCTGTTTTAAATAGGCACCCTTCAATCCTAAAGTTGTCCCCTCTTGTCCTCAACAAGTTTTCCACATCTACTCTGTTCAGGCCTTTCAACATTAGAAATGGTTCAATGAGGTCTCCCCTCATTCTTCTGAACTCCAAGGAGTACAGATCAGAGGCCAACAAATGTTCTTCATATGCTAATTTCTTTATTCCAGGAATCATTCTTGTGTTACGAGCCCAAAGTACCGCAAAACCCAGCAGCAATAGACATTCACCAAGACAAGTAGTTATTTAAACAAGTTATTTTTACTTAACTTTAAACATGAAAACAGAATCAAACTTTAACTTATCTCTATACTTAACTAATCCAAATGAACCTCCTTTCTAATTCTAAGTGCACGTGTATGTAATGTGTGTCTAAATTTAAGAAAAGTTCTTTGGTTCACAGTTCAATCTCTTTTTTCCTTCTTCCAAGTTCACTGGTTGTAGGTAATTCTTATACTGTGCACAGAATTTAACATATATAAAGTTCACCAGGCTTTGGTGCTCGAAAGGTAAATGTTTACTGCTCAGGAAGGTTCTTGTAGGGTTTGGAGAGAGAGATTTGTTGTTCCAGGATTTCCACAACAGAGGCACCACCATTAGTCACCTCAATGTCTCGCTGATGAAACTTGCCCCATCAGGGTTCTCCAGATGATAACCTCTTTCTTTCAGGCTACTACAGAGTTCCTTTCTGTTATTCCAAGAGAAACATCAGACAGATAGCACTTTCAGCCATCTGCCTCTCTGGAGCATTTCTGTTTCCAACCAGCTTCTCCTGGCTTGCACTGTTCAGCTGTTTTCAGTGTCACACACACACTGGCTGAGAGAGTTTGTTTTCTCGCTCACTCTCCAACTGAGACTGGTAGAAAGCCCATGTGACTCTCTCACTTGCAAAAAAAACCCCACCTTCTTCAGCAAATAACAGGAGTTATCCTTCTGCTCCCATCTGTTGTCTTAGATAAACAAAACCCAGGAGTGACCTTTCTGTGAGCACTCTATAAGTACTTGCAAACAGCCATTTTGTCTCCTCCAAAACAATGGTCTATTCATTTCATGACATCATTTCAATTAGCACCTACTTGTGAAATGTTCATTTCATTCTCCATAGTTTTTACAATGTTCCTGAATATAAATTCTTCAGTATTTCAAATAAAATCTGTTTAAAAATAAGTGTATGTATGTAACATACCCTAATTTTACCAAATTCTCCCAAATATATATATACTCCATTACACTTGTAAATGTTCTCTGAACCCTCTCTAATGCCAGCACATCCCCTTTGTTCCACTGGTATAGTGGCCTTTGATTTTAGTTTCTCCTCTCTCCTAAGTTTGTAACAGCACTGATTTACCACAGCTTACAAACAAATAAAGTATATACACAATTGTTTCTTTCAGTACACCATGAAGTCTACTTTCTTTATTATTCGCTGGATACAACACTGTGTTATTCAATTCCCCAAACACCATCCAGCCAAACTTCTCTTACCTTCTCATTAGCTCACCACCACACAGGTGATCCTGACACTCTCACTCTCCTCCTCCTGCGTCCAAAATCCATTCCCTGTGTTACGAGCCCAGAGGACCCCAAAACTCAGCAGCAATATATATTCACTAATACAAATAGTTACTTCAACAAAAGTTGATTTTAATTCTCTAAACATGAAAATAGAATCAAACTTTAACTTATCTCTATTGACTTACTTAACCCCTTTCTAATTCTAAGCGTACGTGTATGTAATGTGTGTGTAAGTTCAGAAAACTTGTTTGGTTCACAGTCCAATCTCACTTCTCATTCCTCCAAGTTCACTGGTTGCAGGCAATTCTTCTACTGTGCTCAGAATTTGACATTTATAAAGTTCACCTGGCTTGGTGCTTGAAAGGTAAACCAGGAAGGTTCTTGTCAGTTTTCAAAGAGAGATTTGTTATTCCAGGACATCCACAACTCATGTACTTCCATCAGCCACTCCATTGTCTTGCTGACAAAACTTGCCCCTTCAGGGTTCTCCAGATGATAACTTCTTTCTTTCAGGTCACCACAGAGTTCCTTTTTGTTTCACTTATTCCAAGTGAAACATTAGACAGCCAGTCCTCTCCTCTTACATGAACCACAAGGGCTTTTGACAAGGCTGTCAAACAGGCTTGCGAGCTTGTCCTGTTCCAGTCCCAGCTGCTGTCTGCTGGCTGTAACACTGTACAAATGATTTCTGTATTTGTGTATGTCACTCTCTGACAAAAAGCCTGTTTTACTCTCTCTGCTTGCAAAACCACATGACCCTCTTAGTAAGTTCTCCTTAAACTGTCTGTGGCTCTGACAAGATCTTTCATCTGTTGCCTTTTATAAACAACAATCCATTAATGAAGTCTTTTGAGCACTCTTCAAAGCTCTTGCAAAAGCTATGAGGCTCTGATATGTCTAGCATTGGGCAGAGTGCCAGTATTTAAAATAAGATTTGTTTTAAAGAGTTTGTACGTGACCCACTCTAACAAACCTTTCCCAATTTGTCTCCCAAAAACATATCTATAATATTCTATACCCTGTCACACCTGTATACAAACACTTAACGCATGCGCGCTATTACTGTCATGCGTCACATCACTTATGTCATCATTGATAGGGATCTGAATGGCCAGCGTCGGTCCCAACAAAAGTAAGTACGCAACTGTGACAGGTTCTTTCATATCTCTTATCAATTCTTATCAATATCCAATCAAAAAATGCCATTTCCCTAGTCAACTCAGCCACAAGGTGTTCTAAGAAGGCATCTACAAATTCTCTCTCTTGAGATCCACTCTCAACCTGGTTTTCCCAATCTACTTCAGAATCAGAATTTATTGTCATAAACAAGTCACAAAATTTGTTGTTTTGCAGTAGCGTCACAGTGCAAACATTTATACAAACAACCTTAAAACAATACATAAAAATAGTGCATAAAAAGTAAAAAGTAAGACCGTGTCTTTGGTTCATTGATTGTTCAGGAACCTGATGGAAGTGGGGAATAAGCTGACTTTGTGCTATTGAATGCTTGTCTTTAGGACCCTGTACCTTTTTCCTCGATAATGGTGGGGCCCCTTAACAATAGAGGCAGCTTTCTTAAGAAACCACCTCTTGTAAATGCCCTCAGTGGCGTGGTCTGGTGCCCGTGATGTTGCAGGCTGAGTTAACAACCCTCTGGAGTTTTTTTTTGTCTTGAGGGTGGCACCTCCATACCAGACATTGATGCAACCAGCCAGGATGCTCTCCACGGTCCACCTGTAGAAGTTTTTGAGAGTCTTCTGTGATATACCAAATCTCCTTGAACTCCTCACAAAGTATAGCCGCTGGCGAGCCTTCTTCGTGATTGCATCCAGGACAGATCCTCAGAGATGTTGACACCCAGGAAATTGAAGTTCTTGACCCTGTCCACTACTGAGCCCTCGATGAGGACTGAATTTTGTGCTGCTGACTTCCTCCTGAAGTCCACAACCTTCTCCTTGGTTTTGCTAACATTAAGCACAAGGTTGTTGGCATGACACCATTCAACGAGCTGATCTATCTTGCATGTTAAAATCCTTCATGATGACCATAACATTGCCCTTCTAACTATCCTTTATTATTTGCAGTTGTAGATTGCTGTACATACCCCGGCTACTGTTTGGAGGTGAGTATATAACTGCCAATAGTGTCTTTTTACCCTTGCCATTTCTTCAACCCACAATGATTCTCTATCTTCTGCTCCTATGTCACATCTTTTTAATGATTTAATGTTATTCCCTCCCAACAGCCTTACCTGCCTATCCTTTAGATACACTGTGTATCAGTGGACATTCAGCTCCCAATGATATCCATCCTATAGTCATGGCTCCATGATGGCCATAACATCACACCTGCCAATCTGTAGCTGTTCAACAATGTCATCATTTTTACTTCTTGTGTTGCGTGCATTTAAATACAAAACCTCTTACCCTGTATTTGTCACTTTTTTGACTGTCCTTGAAATATTGCAACATCCCCATGGCTGTAATTTTGCCCTGTCCTTCCACACAAATTCCCTACCAGCTGTCCCTACTTGTGCACCAACCACCTTTTCCTCTGCCTCTTCACTTTGGTTCCCACCCCTCCCCAATCTAATTTACCTCCACCTCTCCAACAGCATTAGCAAACCCCCTGCCATCCAGTTCAGGTGCAACCTGTGCCACTTGTACAGGTTACCCCTTCCCCAGAAACAATTCCAATGATCCAAGAACTTGAAACTGTGCCCCATCTCATCAGCCACTCATTTGTCTGTGCTATCTTCCTGTTTTGACTTTGCCTAGCTCATAGTATGGTGTAATCCAGAGATTACCTCCTGGAGATTCTGTTTTTCAATCTCTTTCCTTATTCCCTAGACTTACTTTACAGAACCTCGACCCCACTCCTGACTATGGCATTGGTACCATGATCTCTGTCTCCCCCTGAAGAATATTCTACAACTGTTCATTGACATCCTGGACCTGAGCACCCAGGAGGCAACACACTACCCTGGAGTTTCTTTTGTAGCCGCAGAATCTCTGACCCATTCTCTTAACTATCAAAGTCCCTATGACTATTGCTCTCCCTGACTTCATCATTCCCTTCTTAGATTCAGAGCCGACCAAAGTGCTTTTGGTCTGGCTGCTGCCTTGCCCAGATAGGTCACCACCACCCCCCCCCCCCCACCCCCCCCCCCCCCACTGGCAGTATCCAAAGGATATTGCTGATGGGAATGGTCGCGGGTGCTCTTCACTGACTACCTATCCCCTTTCCCTCTCCAAATAGTCACCCAGTTATTTGCCTCTTGTCTTTAAGGTGTGACTGTGTCCTTTTAGCTTCTGTCTATCATGCCCTCTGCTTCCCAAATGATCTGACTTTCATCCAGTTCTAGATCCCATGGTCTCTAATGAGCTGCAGCTGAATGCCTCTCTTGCAGGTATAGTTACCTGGGACAATTGTGCTGCCCCAGATTTCTCACAAAGCAAAAAATGTGGTTGTTTGTTGATAAATGCAGTATATTAATTCACAGTTCCTCAGATAATGAAACAATCTGAGAATATAGCTAACAAATCCAACACAACATCCAGCACAAGACTAATAAATGGTATAACAGAAGCACAGGGGTCGATTACAATCATTATACATTCATTGGTAATTCAAGTAGGTCAGAGGTTTTGCATTCTACTTATACTTGTGAATCCCAAAACCTTTGTATCTACTACAAGTCAAATATCATGAGTATGATGGAAGACAGTGCACTGGTATGAACAGGTGCAGCTTGATTTACAAGCACCATTCCTATACGGTCCACTCACAGAAGTTAAAACACTGAAATCCTCCACCCAGCAGCATTTTGGCAGTAAACTTCACCATAAATGGCAACATATTGGTTGAAAGCCAATAAAAAATGCAATCATCTTATGGATTCAAACACATAAAGCAAGCAAAATGGGGACACAAACTTTAAGTATTGAGTATTTATCAGACTAATACAAATTGGACAACATCTAAGATGTTCTGTTCAGCAGGCTGAATAGTGTGCATGTTCTATTTTCCCTCCACAGGTCTCATTCTTCATATTTTGTAGCTATTGTACTACTAGTCAAAGAAATAAAAAGAACAATGTGCCAGGTACGGTTGCAGCTCAAGGTGAGTATTTCAGCAAGCCACATTAGAAAGTGAACTTAGAAATGATGAACAAAATTGCATACAAAGCAAGTAAGCTGGGGTTTTCCAATGAATTATTCCATTTGTACATTCAACCTCAAATCGCTCTATAAATGTACCTTCCTGCTCCAGCCAGTGAGGTGGGCTGATCTATCAAGTACTTGAATTTTGATCTCCATCTTGGGTGATGCCATATGTGATCAGTGGTTCGTACACAGTGTGACTGAGGAAACAGAGAACTTGGATCATCTGAATGGAAGACGGTAACTGTCAACTGCATCATGTCAAAATCAAATAATTACAAGAATTCTTAAAGTTAAATAAACAATGTAAAGATTTATTTTGGAAGTGATACGCATTGTCAATGACTCCAAAGGCTGAGTGAGGAACGAAAGGCTTTAATACACATTAGATTTCAGCTGCCAAACTCCATGTGCTCGAATTAATGGAAGGGGGCAGGGAGCCTAGTCACAGGGGGAGGGGTTACAGGGGATTGAGTCATCAGTGGGCAGGCCAACCACTTATACACAGAACAGCACAGAAGAGTATATACATACCATCACAGGAAGGAAAATAATCTATAAACGGGCAAAATAAAATGCTTTTAATGCTCTGTGATAGCACTTCAGTCAAAACTACATCGCATATTGCTGTGATTTGCATCAATGTGTTACAAAGAAGAGCCTCTTTCTGGTTAAAAAAAACAATGGCACTTGAAATAAAATATTTGGACATAAAGTGATGACTTGATTTTCTGATTTGGAATCTCAGATTCCAGCACAAACTTGAAAATTTCAAGACTGTGAATATCAGAGATAGCTTTGAAACCCTGCAAGTCTGAAGAAATGATATAACCAGTTATCAAGCCAAGTAGTTTTCAGACACTCTGATGAGCATTGATTTCAGCCATATCTGCACTACCTGCTGGGGACAGGACAACATGACCATGCCAGCAGTCATATTTGGGTATCATCACTGTCTGTAGAGTTTGGAAAGCTGAGGGAGGAAGAAACAAATCACTGGGATGTCATATTCTTGCTCTTTGAGAAGGGACAAATTGACAAAGGTAGGGGTTTGGCCCAAGAATGAAGGCAAGTTATCACCCTACCTTGCTGACATCCAAGTCTACCATTGAGCTGGGAAGATCATGTGGTCTCAAGAATGCCCAACTTCAGGCATTCCCAAACAACAATGTCTGACTGACTCTGCAGTCATCCAGAAAGAGAAATGTACAGAAAATTGTGTAATCTCATGCATTTTCAAGGAGAAACTTGTGCTTTGAAGTGCTCCATCAAGTTTAAAGAGTGGTGTGAAAATAATCGAGAAATAGCTATTCTAATTCATTCAAGAAAATCAATCCATTTTAAATTGCCAATACTAAAAAATTACTGTGAAAGTAAGGTATACTTTGCAGACATTCCTTTGAAAAGAAAAGGTTGTTTTATATGGATTGAAATAAAATTACATTTTGTTGGGAAATTAGTATCCACATTGTGATGAGCTTTGCTTGAAGTATTATTCTAACTTTTAATTAATTGAGTGGCATTCAATACATGCATTAAATGAAAAGTTTTATTTGAATGTTTGCCCTTGTCATAATGAAAAATGATTGTGCTGAGAAGTAGAATATTTGGCATTTCAAGTTTTCACTTTTAGCAATCAACCTCTCCGTGACACATACTTGCAAACTTCTTTGCTTTTCTGAATTCATGACAGACAAAAAGCTCTTGTCTTCAAATCAGAACATTGTTTTCTCAGACACTTTTCTAAATACTTGAATGAGACTCAGATTTGAGAATCTGACATTGAAAGGCGTTAAACCACGATATTTATGGTTTTTAGAATGCAATATCGGGAAAATTGTTGGAAAAAAATTAACATAATTACTGCCCGTGTGGTCACCCTGGGCACCTTTTTAGACTGCAAATACCTGAGTGCAACAGTTCTGGTGGTTGGACATGCAGTAGAGTGGATGACTGTCAACAAATTTTTCAGGTATGATATACACTGAAGGTTTTCTCTAAAAAGTTGTCAGAGTCCTTTGTGCTGCAGGAATTGACTCAAACTTCCTGCTCATTGCTTTTTAGCCTGCCTGTGTAGCAGCAAAATTCCTTGATTGTGCTGTCTAAAAACCATAACTGTCTGCCCTCAACATTATAACATTAAAGAGCCGTCAAGTTCTCCCTATACCATTGTTCATTTCAGCTAACATCATCTGAAATAGAATAATTGGTTACTGTTTGTCACATTTTGCTTTATGCAAATTGACTGCTCTTTCCCAAGTTACAAGAGTAATTACACTTTAAAAAAAATCAACCTTGGCTGTAAAACACTGAGAATGCCACACAAGTCCATATGTTCCTTCTTTGAACAAGAGAGAATGCGCCTAAATGCATTTACAAATTGATTGTAAACACTTGAGAATTTAAAGTATTTTATGTCCCTACCTTAAGATCTTTTGGAGATTTTATTGGTGACCCACCACGACAGCATGAATTTGGCACAGTAGTCAATGACCATAAGATTTCTTCCGGGATGAAGTCATTCTTGAGAGGCGGTAAAGTTTCATATTGATCAATGTTGCCTGGCATTTCCTTTATTTGGGGTATTTCTGCAAAAGCACGTTAAAGGGAAGGGGCTTAATCCCTAATTCATTTCAGAGTCATTTCTTCAATGTTGGAGGTGTTCAGCAAGTTGGGCAATGAAGGAGAGAAGGAGTTAACTTTAAATTTTGACATATCGCATGGTAACAGAGCCTTCTAGCCCACAAGCCTTTGCAGCCCAAATCCCCCAATTAATCTACAACCCCAGTACATTTAGAAGGGTGGTAGGAGACTGGAACACCCATAGGAAAACCATGCAGACAGGGCAGGGTTTCTCCTTACAGCACTGGATTTGATCCCAGATGGCTTGTGCTATAATAGCATTGCACCAACCCATTACTAACCTTGCCATCATAAAATACCACATAAATCTCTTCTGGGACTGGTTTATCAATTTCATGAACATACAAATTCCTTAATTTCCATATATTGTTCATTTTTCTATTTACAACAAAACGTAATTGATAAGCGATGAGTTAAGAATTTATAATGTTTGTGCGAAAAGGAGACAGAATGTCGAGACAGAGATAGGGAAAGGTGATGGGGGGGGGGGGTGTTAACGAAAGCCAGAGAAACTTATATTAATGCCATCTGGTTGGAGGGTGCCCAGTTGGAAGATGAAATGTTGTTCATTAAATTTGGTGAAGGTCTCAGCCTTGCAGTGCAGGAGACCAAGGACAGACAAGTCAACAAGGGAATGGGATGGGGTATTGAAACGGGTGGCCACCAGGAGATCCATGCTATTAAGGTGGACAGAGCCAAGGGGTTTAACAAAGCATTCTCCCAGTCTTGTCCAGTCACTCCAAGGTAGAGGAGACCACAAAGGGAGCACCAGTAGATGACCCTGGAGATAAATTCTTATCTTGTCCCTTATCATATCAAATTAACGCCTTTCGTTGGTTTGGATTCCTCCCCCTGCCAGCACTATCTGAATTTTGAGATTTCTGAGATTTCCTACTTCTGGCTTATTCCTTGAAGAAAGGCTCAGGCCCAAAACATTGGCAATATACCTTTGTCTCCAATAGATGCTGAAAAGACTGGTTGTGTTGCTCCACTATTTCGGAGGGTTTTTAAATTAATAGCAACAACTCCCCTCACATTGTGTTTCTGAAAAAAACCACTATCAGTGGTGCTCAATTACAGCTTCCTTGTCAGTATATGTAACATTAGATAAAAGAAATATAATTTTTAAGAAGACAACTGGTGCAGGCTCCAAGATTTCTGAGGAGTAGGAAATTTCACAAAATCCTAAACACCTCATTACTCCCCAATTCCCATTCATGCTAGGTTTGCTTCAAGTCTTCCATTTGAAACTGTTTGCATGCAGTTTTTAATTGAAGATAAACTAACGATATAAACAAGAACTTTAATTTACCTAGTTTAAAGTTGTCAGTGTTGTATTTTTATATATTTTGGAATTAATAAAATCCAGAGAAACAGGGAAGAGACAGATGCCTTGCAATGTATTGAAAAAGGAAGAAAGTTGAAAAAGAAAAGTTTCTGGTAACCAGTGGACCAGAGGGAAACGCCTCAGAATAAAAGGGTGCCCCTTTAGAATATACACAAGGAAAATTTTGTTCAGCGAGAGGCTGGTGAATCTGTGGGATTCGATTCTAAGCATCAGTGAAGGCCACTGGGTATATTTTAAGGAGAGGTTATAGGTTCTTGATTATTAAGGGTCTCAAAAGGTTACAGGAAGAAGGAAGGGTTGAGAGGAATAGTGCATCAATCATGATGTGAATGGTAGAGCAGACTCAATGGGCTGAATGGCCCATGTCCACTCCAATGTCTTATGGTATGGGTTTATTCCACATAGGGAAGAGGAATATCCTAAACCTCAGGGTGTTGTGTTTAGTGTGACTCGGAAAAACAATACTCTGAAACCTTGAAAGCAAAAAAAAATATGAAATTATTACCACAAAGCAAGATGAAGTGTCATTTTGACATACTCTACAGCAGTCTGCAATAACACCAACTTTTGGCCCATCGCATTACCAAATGTAAATTTAAATCAGCAAATACCCAAATAATCCCAAGAATATTTAGGATGTAACCATCACCTACATCAAGATGTGTTGCTGAAATAACATTTTAGTAGTGTGAGAGATGAGTAAAACTGATATGAAAATATGAAATATGAAGAAAACTAATATGGATATATGTGTAATGAATAAAGCCAGTATGAATAGGATAAGGATAGATAATAGAATGTACGAAGTAAAGTTAGTCTGTCTAGCCTTAGACAGAATTAGCAAGTTCTGCATATAAGGTTGTAGCCCTGAGAGTCGGGAAGGTGTGAATTAGAACAAAGACAGGTTTGTGAATAAGGTCAATGACATGATAGGACACCGACAGAATACCCCCTGGTCCTCCAAGTTCACAGAAACAGCACGTAGGCAGACAGGATTGCCTAATGCCAAACTCATCCAGGAGGCAGAAGAATGTAAGGGGGAGGGTACTTCTATACTGAAATAAACTGTATAAAAGTTGGGTGAGCCCCAGTGTGTGTGTGTATTCCCAGGGTAAGGGGAAGCACCCAACTTTGCATTGTTGTATAATAAATGTTCTTTGTTCTCAATTTTTGTCTCGAGCAAATTCTGTGAAGGTACTTCTGTTTCTCACAAATGGGGGCTCGTCCGGGATCCCACTCCCTCCACTGACAGAGTGCCTGACGACGGGGGTAGGTGCACCCCAGCTGATTCAGCTGGACTCACAGACGGCGGGTGACTGGTCAGTAGATGAAGCGAGTGATGTCCGAGAAGAGGCATTGAGAACAAACAACGGGAGGACGTTAAGGAAGCGCGCTAGGAATAGCAACTGGATCCCGATAAGAGGAATTTTATTTACCTGTTAGTATGGGAGGTGTGAGTAGCAAGGGAAACAGTCCTAAGGAAGGACGGGACAATCAGATAACTAAGCAAAGTCCATTAGGATTAATGCTATCTGATTGGGGTACGGGGAGAACCCGTGGGAAAGACAAACAGACCATGGTCAGGTATTGCTGTCTGGAATGGGTTAAAAGTCCGATAAAAGAGAGTTCGGTATATTGGCCAAAGCTCAGATCCAAGGATGACTGGATGTGTCAGGCATTGAACATCTGGGCTCTATCAAAACCAAAGAGATAATATTGAGAGCAGGGAATATGCAGCCTGCTGGCTCAGTGGATCGGTTGATCAACTGATTTTGAATGAAAAGGAATGTAAGGACAAGAAGGATGAGGATCCTTTTGTCCCTGAAACACAAGGATGGGATGTGTTACATTCCCTTCCTCCACCTTATGCTCCTCCTATGCCGGCTCCTATCTTTCCCCTCTCTCCTATGCTCTACCCTTCTGCACCTTCCCATCCTCCCCCACAGCTAAAGAAAGGAGAAGAAAGTAGGGGTGGTATGATGACCTGTTCACAAAGTACTAGATTACCACCTCAATTGACAAGAGAGGGAGGAGACTTTGATTCAAAACAGTGTGAGACCCTCCAGGAGGGAAGGGCAAAACCTTTTGATTCATTTCCCAGAGAGCAGGAATCCAGACATTATAAAGGAGAGGATAAGCCAGAAATTAACTGGGTGAGACCTTTACGGGAAGTTCCCATGCGAGGGGGTCTCGATTTTGTAAATGTGCCCCTGACTAGTACGGAGGTGCGTAATTTTAAGAGAGAATGCCCAATAAAAAGAAAGGAAAGGCTAAGATTTTGATGCAGGCAGTCAAGGAAGTCGTGGAAGGACAGCAAGGAAAGGGTAGGGGCTGTGTGCCAGCTCTGGACATTGGGAGGAGCTCCGGGAGTGGGAGAGTAGAGACCAGAGCAGGGACAAGGGTAGAGAGGAATTCCAGGGACGACGACTGTTCCCGGGACCTCGTGGTAATCCCGATAGGAATTGGAAAACAGGAGCATTAGTTTGCTACGATTGTAAAAGGTGGGACATTTTAAGAGAGAATGCCGAATGCGAGCCAGGGAGACGCGACCTTACGCATTGATGTGTTGGAATATAGGGGTTAATTAATCATAGAAAATATGTAGAATATATGCTTATGTACTATTCAGTTTGTATACGTGAATCCAGTACTATGTAACAATTTAATATTTACCTCATGGTGAAGGGAAAGAGTAATGTAAGTAAGGGGCAGCCACAGTATGTAGCAAAGTTGGCTGATTACAGAGGGTTTAGAATTGCCTGCTCCCAAAATACAAAAGAGAGGATATGTATGAAACAATTTAGTAGGAATGTTAAGGCAAAAGGAGGTGTTGATTAGCACAAACAAAAAGAATCTGACAGAGACTGTCAGAAACAAAGAGAATGGAATCAGTAAGAAGCTAAGACAGAAGGAGGTGTTGAGTAGAACAGAAGAATATGGCCAGAGAACAAAAAAATAATTAGAAATATCTGGGGTATGAATTGATTTCTGATCAAAACAAATATTCTGACCTTGAGGATTAAGATGGGAGCTCTACACCCCAGATAACTGCAGAGCAGGAAATTACTTGTGATAAATCCTATGCAAGAAATCTAGCAAAGAAAGCCAATTTTTGTTCTGTAGGGGTTTCTACGAGGCTCTAAAGGCTGTGTACGGCCCCTCACCCCAAGTCCAAAGCCCGCTGCGCAGCTCAGACGGCAAAGTCCTCCTCAGCGACAAGATCTCCATCCTCAACCGATGGTCAGAACACTTCCAATCTCTTTTCAGTGCCAACCGCTCAGTCCAAGATTCCGCCCTGCTCCAGCTCCCTCAACAGCCCCTAAGGCTAGAGCTGGATGAGGTTCCCACCCTGGATGAGACATATAAGGCAATCGAACAACTGAAAAGTGGCAAAGCAGCAGGTATGGATGGAATCCCCCCAGAAGTCTGGAAGGCTGGCGGCAAAACTCTGCATGCCAAACTGCATGAGTTTTTCAAGCTTTGTTGGGACCAAGGTAAACTGCCTCAGGATCTTCGTGATGCCACCATCATCACCCTGTACAAAAACAAAGGCGAGAAATCAGACTGCTCAAACTACAGGGGAATCACGTTGCTCTCCATTGCAGGCAAAATCTTCGCTAGGATTCTACTAAATAGAATAATACCTAGTGTCGCCGAGAATATTCTCCCAGAATCACAGTGCGGCTCTCGCGCAAACAGAGGAACCACTGACATGGTCTTTGCCCTCAGACAGCTCCAAGAAAAGTGCAGAGAACAAAACAAAGGACTCTACATCACCTTTGTTGACCTCACCAAAGCCTTCGACACTGTGAGCAGAAAAGGGCTTTGGCAAATACTAGAGCGCATCGGATGTCCCCCAAAGTTCCTCAACATGATTATCCAACTGCACGAAAACCAACAAGGTCGGGTCAGATACAGCAATGAGCTCTCTGAACCCTTCTCCATTAACAATGGCGTGAAGCAAGGCTGTGTTCTCACACCAACCCTCTTTTCAATCTTCTTCAGCATGATGCTGAACCAAGCCATGAAAGACCCCAACAATGAAGACGCTGTTTACATCCGGTACCGCACGGATGGCAGTCTCTTCAATCTGAGGCGCCTGCAAGCTCACACCAAGACACAAGAGAAACTTGTCCGTGAACTACTCTTTGCAGATGATGCTGCTTTAGTTGCCCATTCAGAGCCAGCTCTTCAGCGCTTGACGTCCTGCTTTGCGGAAACTGCCAAAATGTTTGGCCTGGAAGTCAGCCTGAAGAAAACTGAGGTCCTCCATCAGCCAGCTCCCCACCATGACTACCAGCCCCCCCACATCTCCATCGGGCACACAAAACTCAAAACGGTCAACCAGTTTACCTATCTCGGCTGCACCATTTCATCAGATGCAAGGATCGACAATGAGATAGACAACAGACTCGCCAAGGCAAATAGCGCCTTTGGAAGACTACACAAAAGAGTCTGGAAAAACAACCAACTGAAAAACCTCACAAAGATAAGCGTATACAGAGCCGTTGTCATACCCACACTCCTGTTCGGCTCCGAATCATGGGTCCTCTACCGGCACCACCTACGGCTCCTAGAACGCTTCCACCAGCGTTGTCTCCGCTCCATCCTCAACATCCATTGGAGCGCTTACACCCCTAACGTCGAAGTACTCGAGATGGCAGAGGTCGACAGCATCGAGTCCACGCTGCTGAAGATCCAGCTGCGCTGGATGGGTCACGTCTCCAGAATGGAGGACCATCGCCTTCCCAAGATCGTGTTATATGGCGAGCTCTCCACTGGCCACCGTGACAGAGGTGCACCAAAGAAAAGGTACAAGGACTGCCTAAAGAAATCTCTTGGTGCCTGCCACATTGACCACCGCCAGTGGGCTGATAACGCCTCAAACCGTGCATCTTGACACCTCACAGTTTGGCGGGCAGCAACCTCCTTTGAAGAAGACCGCAGAGCCCACCTCACTGACAAAAGGCAAAGGAGGAAAAACCCAACACCCAACCCCAACCAACCAATTTTCCCTTGCAACCGCTGCAATCGTGTCTGCCTGTCCCGCATCGGACTTGTCAGCCACAAACGAGCCTGCAGCTGACGTGGACTTTTTACCCTCTCCATAAATCTTCGTCCGCGAAGCCAAGCCAAAGAAGAAGGTTGAGCTAAATAAACAGTAGAGACTGGACAGTAGAGGTCAGTCTTGGGGAATAGCTCACTGTGCAGGTGACCTATGAACTAACGACTGAACCAGAGCTCTGTTAAGCTTTATTCTTATGCTGTGTAATAAACTGATTCTCCTATCACTTCATTTAACGAACACACTGGACTCAGACAACAAATGGACTAAATTAAGGGTAGGGTAAAGCCAGAGTCTGACAGATGGAAGCAGATTATGAATAGGTGGGGGGGTCACGGTTCTCAGTCAATACACACCGTGGGGCTGCACGGAGAACCATTGGTAAATTTAAGCATAGGACCCCACAGTGACAAGATGGTATTTTTAGTAGATTCTGGGGCAGCCCGGTCTAGTATTTTACAACCACCCGAGGGTGTTAAGATAGAGGGGACCGTGATGATTTCGGGAGTAGGAGGAAGAGATTTTACGGTCCCTGTATTAAGGGATGTAAGAATACAAATGGGAGAAAAGATAATAACAGAGGATATTTTACTAGTTCCCCAAGCTGGAGTTTGTTTGTTAGGACGAGATTTACAGGACCAATTGGCTATCGGCACCAGACCACAGGAATCGGGTGTCGGGGTTCAATTGTATGTATTAAGCGAGGAAGATCGAGAACTAATAAATCCTGGAGTATGGGCAGAAAGAGGCAATAGAGGGGTGTTAGATATTCCTCCCCTGCAAGTTACTCTAAAAGATCCTGAGCAAGTAATTAGACCAAAGCAGTATCCAATTCCGATGGCTGGCCGAAAGGGGCTGCAGCCAGTAATTGACCAGTTGGTGAAAAATGGTATACTCAAACCTTGTATGTCACCTTTTAATACCCCAATTTTACCTGTCCAAAAACCAGACGGTACCTATCGATTAGTGCAGGACTTGAGGAAGCTGAACAAAATTATTCCCACCCGTCACCCAGTTGTACATAATCCCTATACAATAATGGGTAAAATCGATCCCCATAGTAAATGGTTTAGTGTGATTGACCTCAAAGATGCTTTCTGGACCTGTCCATTAGCAACAGAGAGCAGAGACATGTTTGCCTTTGAATGGGAAAATCCTTTTACTGGATGCAAGAATCAATACCGGTGGACAGTCCTTCCCCAGGGCTTTACAGAATCACCAAATTTATTCGGCCAGGTCTTAGAACAAATATTAGATGAGGCTCCTCGGAGAGAGAATTGTCAGTTGATACAATATGTTGATGATTTGTAAATTACGGGAAAAACGTACGAATTAGTTAAACAGTATACTGTTGAACTTTTGAATTTTCTGGAGAATAAGGGTCTCAGGGTGAGCGAATCCAAATTACAATTTGTTCAATCAGAAGTTAAATATTTAGGTCATCTGGTAAGTCATGGAACTAGGAAAATAAGTCCAGAGAGGATACGTGGTATTCTACAGATCCCACCTCCCAAGAATGCCCAAGAACTTAGGAAATTCCTTGATTTAGTGGGATACTGTAGAATCTGGATTGAAAATTATTCTAGCCTGGTCAGATTTCTCTATGATAAACTCACGATTCTAGGGGGTGAAGCTGTTGTCTGGACAGAGGAAGAGATTAAAGATTTTAACTTGGTGAAACAGCGCCTTATTAGTGCCCCAGTGTTGGCTTTACCCAACCTAAATAAGCCATTTGACCTATATATCAATGCGAAAGGAGGTGTAGCCATCGGAGTACTAACACAAGAGAGGGCAGGCTGTAGACAGCCAGTTGCTTTTCTGTCAAAAGTTTTAGACCCTGTTTGTCGTGATTGGCCAGAGTGTGTGCAAGCCATCGCAGCCACTGCTATTTTAGTTGAGGAAGGACGAAAGATTACGTTTGGTGTCCCGATGATAGTTCACACCCCTCACACAGTCCGCAATATTCTCTTACGGAAGGTGGCTCACAGACTCTAGAATTTTAAAATATGAAACGATCCTAATGGATAGGGATGATTTGACCCTGATTACGAATAAAGAACACAATCCAGCAGCTTTCTTGGTTTCTCCAAATTCTGACAATACCATAAATGAGTTAGAGCATCTATGTTTAGAGGTAATAGATTTACAGACCAAAGTTAGAGAGGATTTAAGCGATGAGCCTTTACAGTAGGATGAAAGGTGGTTTATTGATGGATCTTCCCGGTGCATTGATGGCACTCGCGATAGCGGGTATAGTTTAGTGGATGGGAAAGAAGGAGTGGTGATTGAAGCCGGTCGCCTTCTCGGTCATTGGTCAGCACAATCTTGTGAATTGTATGCCCTCTGTAGAGCTCTCCAGGGTCTAGAGAACAAGGTGGCCACTATCTACATGGACTCAAAATACGCTTTTGGTGTAGTGCACACCTTTGGGAAGATCTGGAAAGGGCGGGGAATGATAACTGGAAAAGGACAAAAGTTGATCCATGAAAACTTAATTGTCCAATCTCTAGATGCTCTTACATTACCTGAGGAAATAGCTGTGGTTCATGTACGAAGCCATCAAAGTGGTGACAGTCCTGAAGCACAAGGGAACAGAGAGACAGATACAGCTGCCAAACAGGCTCTGCTCATGGAGAAAATAGACATGCAGCTGTTACTGCCCACCCTGGAGTATCCTATTCATTCTATTAAACCTGGTGATTGGGTATATGTAAAAGCATGGCAAGATCACCAACTAAAACCTGTCTGGGATGGCCCCTATTGTGTATTTTTGATTGCAGACACTGCCGTGCGAACGAAAGGGATGGAGCCACATCCAACGAATTAAACGAGCTGCTGAACCACAGACTAACGACATTAATAATCTACCCTCCACCGGGCGTGCTGTCCTTCATCCTTCTGATCTGAAAGTTACACTACGCCGGGAAAAAGTGCTGTAATGTTGTTTTTACCATTTACTGTATTGTTTACTTCTTGGTTCCCCGTTTTTGGGACATCCCTAAATTACTCACGATGTATTAAGTCCTCCTGGAATAGGGGCAGCAGAGGTGACAATTCTTTCACAGATATAAAGTATAGTCATAGTGGGGTATGGGTTAATATAGGATCCCAACATGGACCAGGGGAACAGAACGGCTCTAGAGGAGTAGATTTGATTTGTATTTTGGCCTCTAAAGGTATTAAAAAGAGGAGTTTTAAAGGGATAGCACAAAGAAGATGGTGGAACAATGACAGACAGAATGTTAGTCAGGATTGTACACGTAGCAGAGATAGAGTGAATTCATATGCTAATGTTCACAGACAGGCTGCAACTCACAGGTTCAGTGACAAGAAACACCCCTCCCCAACTTGGTCTCCTGTAAATCATCCTTTGGGTCACACAGACATTTGGAATGTTAAGAACCACCACTGTAAGGGGAGTTCCAGTTGTAAATGACGTAAGCTGCTCCAGAACACCACAGCTGCTTGGCATTTAAATCGTTTAATCAGACTCCAGCCTTGGAGATCATCACCGAACAGACAGTGATGGCCCTGAATTTATGGGCTGAAGAAAGACGACAGAGGGGGGGAGTCACGTGATGGAGTAGTGGCCGGTCAGGGAATTCCAGCCCTCTCCGGAAAAGTTGAAAAAAAACGCACAAAACACAAAGGTACAAGAATAAAAATTAAAACAAAGTAAAAGTAAAGGTGAGAAGAAAATGGCAGCGAAGAGAGAAAAGTCGAAAGCAACGGGAAGAAGAGAAGATGAAAGAACGTCAGAAGAAGAAGGTGAAGGCCTTACCTGTCCGAGGAGGCCCGCCACGGAGAGAGAAGCCCGCTCCCTAAGGTCAGTGGAAGTTCCGAGCTCGGGACTACAAAAATGGCTCGCGGAGCCGAGTAAAAGTGCGCGATGTGCATGAAAAAAAACACACTGACGGGAAGGGGGAACAGCTGCGGAGTCGATCTCCACAGCTGAGAGTGACAGCTGCAACACAACAATAGGAGGAGAACATAGAAAACAACGAGAACAAGAAAGAAGAGAGCAAAAAGAAAACAAGGAAACAACAGATGGCCAACCCAGAGGAAGAAGAAGAAGAACATAGAGAAATGGAAGAAGAAGGGAAAGGCAGGACAATGGATATATCTTTTTTTAAAGCATATATGGAATCAGTGAAAGAATGGCAATTACAAGAATTTAATGAAATAAAAAGAAGAATTAAGAGTGCAGAAGAAAAAAATGAATAAAATAGAGATGGTCATATCAGAGATAGGAAAAAGAGTGGACAATGTGGAAGAATGAGAAATAATCGTAGAAATGGAAGTAGAGGACTTAAAAGAGAAATTAGAAGAATCTAATAAAAAAGTTAAAGATGCACATAAACTGTTAGCTCAGAAGATAGATATAATGGAAAACTATAATAGAATAATATAAAGATAGTGGGCCTTAAGGAAGATGAAGAAGGCAAGAATATGAGAGAATTTATAAAAGATTAGATCTCCAGGGTCCTAGGAAGACCAGAATTACAGGAAGAAATGGAAATAGAGAGGGCACATAGAACACTAGCCCTGAAACCACAACCGCAGCAAAAACCAAGATCCATTTTAGTAAAATTCTTAAGATATACAACAAGAGAAAATATATTGGAGAAAGCAATGAAGAAAATAAGAGAAGACAAAAAGCCACTGGAATACAAAGGTCAAAAAAAATTTTTCTATCCAGATATAAGTTTTGAACTCCTGAAGACGAGGAAGGAGATTAATACAGCAAAAATGATCCTATGGAAAAAAGGATATAAATTTATGTTAAAGTAACCAGCGGTACTTAAAATAGTTATTCCAGGGCAACAAAACAGACTATTCTCGGATCCAGAGGAAGCACGAAAATTTGCAGAACAACTACAAAACAAGCAGAGAGATGAAGACATGTAATGAGAGTAAAAATGACAACGAACTATATGTATGTGTGTATATGGGTATATATATATATATATATATATGTATATAGATGTGTATGTATATATGTGTATACATGAGTGTATCGTATTTAGAGGAAAATATATAGAGTATAGATAAGAATTAATAAGGGAATGAAAGGGAATAGAGGGAATAAGGAGGGAATTAAAAGAGTGACCTTTGTTATATATGAAAATTGAAATCTTTTCCAGGGGGGGGTGGGTGGGGAGGAGTTACGGTCACTGCAAAATCAGTTGACGCTTGCGAGTGAATTCGCAAATCCAAATGGAGAGGGGAGATGTGGTTGCCCGACAAGGGATAAAGGGCAACTCAGGAGGGGGAGGGGAGAATGGGGTTAAAGAAGTTTTAAATAGGAGAATAAGGAAAATGTTTGATGTTTTAGAAATGTTGTCTTATTAAGTTTTCAAAACAAGAAAGCAGAAATGGATAAGAAGGAAAGGTGATGATGAGGAAACGGAAAGGGAAGATAAACAAAGTATGAAATGGCTACGTTGAACTATATGACTTTAAATATTAACGGAATACATAACCAAATCAAAAGGAAGAAACTGCTAAATTTACTGAAAAAAGAAAAAATTGATATAGCATTTGTGCAAGAAACACATTTAACTGAAATGGAGCATAAGAAATTAAAGAGATTAGGTAGGACATGTAACAGCAGCGTCGTATAATTCAAAAGCAAGAGGAGTAGCTATATTAATCAGTAAAAATGTACCAAATAAAATAGAAGAGGAAATAATAGATCCAGCAGGGAGATATGTAATGATAAAATGTCAGTTATATTCGGAGTTTTGGAATCTACTCAATGTATATTCACCTAACGAAGAAGATCAAAAGTTTATGCAAGATATTTTTTTGAAGATAGCAGACATGCAAGGGAACATATTAATAGGAGGGGATTTCAACCTTAATTTGGATTCAAATATGGATAAAACTGGGGAAAAAATTAACAGAAAGAACAAAGTAACCAAATTTATAATTAAATCGATGCAAGAAATGCAACTTTTGGATATATGGAGGAAACAACACCCAAAGGAAAAGGAATATTCATATTATTCGGGTAGACATAAAACATACTCAAGAATAGACCTATTTCTGTTATCAGCTCGTATGCAAGATAGAGTAAGAAAAACAGAATATAAAGCTAGAATATTATCGGACCATTCATCCTTGATATTGACAATAGAGTTAGAGGACATCCCTCCAAGAATGTATAGATGGAGATTAAACTCCATGCTACTTAAAAGGCAGGATTTTAGAGAATTAATTGAAAGACAGATTAAAATGTACTTTGAAATAAATACGGAATCAGTGAAAGATAAGTTTATACTATGGGATGCAATAAAAGCATTCATTAGAGGGCAAATAATAAGTTATGTAACCAAGATGAAGAAGGACTACAATCAGGAAACAGAGCAGTTGGAAAAGGAAATAGTAAATATAGAAAAAGAATTAGCAATGAAGTAAGACACAACTAAAAGAAGAGAATTGGCAGATAAAAAAATAAAATATGAAATACTACAAACATACAAGGTGGAGAAGAACATAATGAAGACAAAACAAATATTATGAACTAGGGGAAAAAATGCACAAAATTCTAGCATGGCAGCTTAAGACAGAACAAGCTAAGAAAATGGTATTGGCATCAAGGAAAAAAGACAAACAAATCACATATAATCCAACGGAGATTAATGAAAACTTTAGAGAATTCTATGAACAATTATACCAAACTGAAAATGAAGGGAAAGAAGGCAAAATAGATGAATTTTTAACTAAAATTGAACTACCAAAATTACAAATAGAGGAACAAAATAAATTAACAGAACCATTTGAAATAGTAGAAATACAAGAGATAATAAAAAAACTACCAAATAATAAAACACCAGGAGAGGATGGATTCCCAATTGAATTCTATAAAACATTTAAAGATTTATTAATTCCTCCCCTCCTGGAAGTCATCAACCAGATTGACAAAACACAAAGCTTACCAGATTCATGTAAAACAGCAATAATTACAGTAATACCAAAGCAAGGGAAAGATCCACTCGCACCAGCGTCATATAGACTAATATCATTACTTAACACAGATTATAAGATAATAGCTAAACTATTAGCAAACAGATTAGCAGATTATGTACCTAAAATGGTAAATCTAGACCAAACTGGTCTAGACGCACAACAGACAATATTTGTAAATTTATTAACTTAATTCATACAGTAGAAGGGAGTAAAGCGCCAACAGTAGCAGTTGCTTTAGACGCAGAGAAGGCCTTTGACAGAGTAGAATGGAATTATTTATTCAAAGTATTGCAAAAATTCAGTTTACCAGAGAAGTATATTGATTGGATTAAAGCATTATATAAGGGGCCATTGGCGAAAGTGACAGTAAATGGATATATATCAAAGCAATTTAATTTAAGCAGATGAACAAGGCAGGGATGCCCACTATCACCCTTATTGTCCGCATTAGCTATAGAACCACAGGCAGAATTGATAAGAACAGAAAATAAAATAAAAGGGATAAAAATAAAAGACAATATAAAATCAGTTTATTTGCAGATGATGTTATAGTATACTTAACAGAACCAAACTATCAATAAAAGAATTATATAAGAAATTGAAGGAATATGGAGAAGTGTCGGGTTACAAGATTAACGTAAATAAAAGTGAAGCAATGCCAATGAATAATGCGGATTTCTCAAAATTTAAGAAGGAATCACCATTCAGATGGCAAACGCAAGCAATAAGATACCTAGGTATACAAATAAATAAAAATCTCGGCCATCTATATAAACTCAATTATTATCCACTAATGAAAAAATTACAGGACGATTTAGAACATTGGAAATATTTACCACTAACACTAATAGGAAGGATAAACTGTATTAAAATGAACATTTTCCCAAGGATACTATACCTATTTCAGGCATTGCCAATACACTTGACAGAGAAATTCTTCAAGGAGTTAAAGAAAATAATAAGGAAATTTTTATGGAAAGGGGGGAGAAACCGAGGATAGCACTAGATAAATTAACAGAATGGTATAAACAAGGAGGCTTACAACTGCCAAACTTTAAAAATTATTATAGAGCCGCACAATTAAGATACCTATCAGATTTTTATCAAACAAGGGAAAAGCCAGATTGGACTAGATTAGAACTAGATAAAATAGGGGAAAAGATACCTGAACACATATTATATAAATGGGATGAAAAATTGGTACAACGTAGGAGTTCTCCAGTATTACATCATCTGCTCAATATTTGGAAGAAGATTCAAGTAGAAAGGAATAAAACAAATTACCAATTACCAAAACTAATACTGACGCAAAATCAGTTACTCCCTTTTACAATAGATAACCTTTCCTTTAGAGAATGGGAGAAAAAAGGGATCAAAAGATTAGAAAATTGTTTTTCAGGAAATAGATTATTATCCTTTGAACAAATGAAGGATAAATATAATATAACTCAAGATACAGTGTTGGCATATTACCAACTGAGATCCTACTTGAAGGACAAATTAGGAAGCAGTCTGAGGTTACCAGAGGGAAGTAACTTTGAATATGTGATTACAGATACAATGATAATCAAAAAATTTATAACAAATATGTATATTAAACTGCAAGAAAAGGAGAATGAGGAAACAAATGGTAAAACTAAACAAAAATGGGAACAAGATTTAAATATAAAGATAAAGAAGGAAACATGGGAGAAGTTATGCTCTGGAACGATGAAAAATACAATAAATATGAGGTTACGTATGATATAATATAACTGGATACACAGGCTATACATTACACCTCAAAAGTTAAATAAATGGGACCCAACAGTATCTGACAGATGTTTTCGTTGTAAAATAGAAATGGGAACAACAATTCATGCAATCTGGACATGTGAGAAAGTAGAAAAATTTTGGGAAGATCTAAACCAGATATTAAATAAAATTACAGAAAACAATATACCAAAAAACCCAGAGATCTTCCTCCTAAGTAACATAAAAAACAAAGAATTTGGACTTGATTTGGATGGTGCACAAAAAAGATTTGTTAAGATAGCTCTAGCCGTAGCAAAAAAATGTATTATGTCAACCTGGAAATTAGAAGATAATTTGACAATACAACAATGGTATATAGAAATGAATAAGTGTATTCCATTAGAAAAAAATAACATATAATTTAAGGAAATAATATTGAAATATTTGAACAAATATGGGAGCCATACATGAAACACAATAGAGAAAACCTACCGGGGACATCTACCACCTAAAATAACGAAAGGAGAAGGAAATGAAAAGAATTGACTCAGTGGAATTTCTTGTTTATTTTTATTGAATGACAACATTGTTTGACTGGTTTAATGTATCTTAGATTTTGTACTTTAAATGAATGGGGGGGAGGTAGGGAGGGTGGGATGGGAGGAGGGAGGGGGGGAGAAAATGACACTGTATATATTTGAAAAGGAAAATGTATGTATAATGTGGTTTATGGTGTGAAAAATAAAAAAATTTAAAAAAAAGAAAGATGACAGATACGAGCCACAGTTCAACAAAACCGCCTGGCTTTCGATTACTCGTTGGCTGCCGAAGGCAGCGTTTGTGAAAGACTGGTTAATGACAATGCTCACAACGGCCAGGCGGTTAAAGACACTTCTTCAGGAGTTCGAAAATCTTCCCATGCCCAGGTTCAGACTTGGCAACCTTGGTCCGGTGTGGGGTGGACTAGACTTTTTATAGGTAACTAGAGTCTGATACCCACAGCCCTTATAGCAGCTGGACTCGCTATTCTGGCCATTATGGTGCTCCCATGCCTAAAGACTTGTGTGCAGTATTTAATTCAATGGATCCCTCGTCAGAACACTATAACCCAAAGGATGTATGTTTCCCTAATTCTGTCTGATGATGCTGAGACTGCAGTTCGTTTACTGACCACCTGGGAAAAAGACCAAGTTTACAAGTAATACATTCCAGTTGAGAATTCACGAAGCGTAGCTAAAGAAAAGTGAGGATTGTGAGAGATGAGTAAAACTGATATGAAAATATGAAAGATGAAGAAAACTAGTATGGATATATGTGTAATGAATAAAGCCAGTATGAATAGGATAAGGATAGATAATAGAATGTAGGAAGTAAAGTTAATCTGAATAAGATAAGGGTCTTCTAAGCCTTAGAGAGAGTCAGCAAGTTCTGCATATGTAATTAGTAAGCCTTAGACAGAATTAGCAAGTTCTGCATATAAGAAGGTTGTAGCCCTAAGAGTCGGGAAGGTGTGAATTAGAACAAAGGCAGGTTTGTGAATAAGGACAATGACATGATAGGACACCGACAGTATACCCCCTGGTCCTCCAAGTTCACAGAATCCAGACTGGATTGCCTAATGCCAAACTCATCCAGGAGGCAGAAGAATGTAAGGGGGAGGGTACTTCTATACTGAAATAAACTGTATAAAAGTTGGGTGAGCCTCAGTGTGTGTGTGTATTCCCAGGGTAAGGGGAAGCACCCAACTTTGCATTGTTGTATAATAAATGTTCTTTGTTTCTCACAGTAGGATAGGTACACTTTAAAAAGGGAGTGGTTTTTTTTCAGAGGATGAGGTGAATTAAGTAATCAGAAGTTATCTCAGTTTGCAAGGTTAAAATATGGGAGCAGTTCTGAATGGCGATGAGAAATGGCAAGTGCTAGTAAGAGAAATCTACAGCAGGAAGAGCAGAGCACAAATAAAAAAATTATCCTCCTTGTTAGTTAATGCAACAATATAGAGCAATTTTAATGTTCATAAACATTGACCAAATTGAATTTGCAAAGGTAGTCTTGAAGATAAATTCAAACAGTGAATTCAAGTCAATTTTTCTTGAGAAAAACTGAACCAAAAAGGCTACAAGCTATTTTAGACAGTCAGGATTAATCAATAATCTCACAAAGAAATTTTTGGAATAGTTTGAACATGATAGAATTTCATATCAGTTGTTTCTGGAAAAAAATGGGTGTTCTTGTGTATTAAACAAAAATATTGGAAGTACTTAATAGATTAAGCAAGTTCAATTGCAGTATATGTGAAAGTTGAGAAAGCTTTCTACAACTGTGCACTGTATTGGCGAGACTATACTGGAAATAGTACATACAATTTTGGTCTCTACATGTAAGGATGGATATACCTGGTTTATACTCAATAAAGGAAGGTTTATTGGGTTGATTCCTGGGTTGAAGGGATCATCTTGTGAGGAGAATGTTGTAGTGTAGATTTTGGAGGACCATGTGTCCTCTCCAGCCAGAACCTGGTCGGAATGTGGAGAGTTATGTTATGTGATGTCTCTGGTAGGAACCTGGTCAGAAGCCACCAGGTCTGTCAATCAAGGTCAAAACCACCAGTGCTGAGCATTCACCCTTTTCATAAGATCACATATTTCACCACTGGTTCTGTAAATCACATGGGCTGACCAGCAGTGGGGTATAAAGGCAGACACATGGAATTGCCAGGTCATTTTTCCCCCAAGGAATAAACCAGAGCACCAGTCCCGGTCACAAGCCAGAGCCGACACTGAAGAATCGATACTAGGGTACATGACAATAATGAGCGTGTGGATTTGTGGTCATCATACCAGGATTCTTCTTTTTCCTTTTTAATTTGAGTGCCATACCTGCAGTAAGTTAAGGGGTAGTGGGTACTGTTTGCGTTTTCATCTACTGTGCACCTATATCTAGCGCAGTTTATAGATATTACGTGTTTAGTCTGCGTCCAACGTGATTGTTTGCATATTCTAGAATGTGTGAATGATTGTGATTTCCTATGGTAAATTTCCCTCACAGGCTAAAAGAAGGCTGTTATTACATCCAAACTGCATCAAGATTCATTGTTCCTTGGACCAGTCGAACTTGTTCCTAACTACAACAAATCCTCAGACAAATGACAGATGATCTTATTGAAAGACAAGATACTCAGGAGCATAACAAGGTAAATCCTCAGTGAAAGAACCTAGAACCAGGGAGCATAGTTTCAGAATAAAAGTTACACATTTAAGATGAAAATGAGAGGCAACTTATTTTCTCCTGTGGTTAAGAACCTTCGGGACTAGTTAGCCACCAAGAACTGCAAAGGTTTAATCATTGAATACATACAGGGACAGTAAAGACACTTACAGTCTACAGGATGGGAAGTCATGGATTATGGGAAATAGAGAAGAAAGAAAGACAGATCAACCATAATCTTGTTGAATGTTAGAACAAAGTTTGAGGTTATATTGTCCACTTTTGTTCTTGTTTTAACTTGCATCTGTAGCATGTTTCCCAAAGTAGAAAATGCCTAATCCCCATTTCAGTGCTGCTGTGGGTTACATATGTACAATAAAAATTGTACCACCACATTTGGCGTCAGTGCATGTGACCAAATCCCCAACATCACCCCTCCCCCACCTATATGCTCATCTTATTAAGCATTTGAAAATATGGTAATAATTATAACTTAACTTAAAGTGGCCCTCCAAACTTGTAGGTTTGGACATCCTGCTGTAAACTGAGACCATAACATCTTTTTGAATTTCAATTCTTCCAGAAAACAAATAAATTGACCATTGACCTCAAAGAATGTTGTGAACTTCTTGGTTGAGGTCACTCACATATTGGAGAAACATCTCACTAGCCTCCAATCAGACAGCATCAATATTTATCTCAATATTTTATTTTTGATTTTCAAAGACTCACACAAATTCAAACAATATAATCTCTCTCAACAACTTTGAGTCTATTTTTCCCCTACCCCTCCCTCTCCCATACCCCAATACCATGAGAAAAAGTTTATACAAATTAAACAAACACAAAAAAAAACAATCATCGATAAAATCACAGACCCTTAAAGGAAATTAAGAAAAACCAAAAGTAATCTGAAATAAAAAAGATAAGGAACAAAATACAAGAACATGTCATCTGCATCACAACCCACTTAATTAATCTCAATCAGTCCACTAATGGAACAAATTATCACCTTCCTTTTATTCAGAAGGGTATAATTATATCTGCATACCAACATGTTGTAGATAAGGTCGCCATACCCTAACAAATGTGTCATATTTCCTCCTTAAATTATATGTGATTTTCTACGGGGAATACAATTCTGCAATTTCCGTATTCCATCATGTAATATTTAGTTGGGAGTTGGAGTTCCACGGGACAGCTATACCCTTACTACAAGGCAACCTTCACAAACAGAATTTGGTTCTTGGACAGTTTAAAACACACATCCATAATGTTTCCCAGAAGGTACAATTACGGATCCTGTGGAGAATCTACCTTTGTAAATTTTTTTCTAGAATGTCCCCCTGGTCCTCCCAGAAGGATCTCACCTTTGAACACAGCCAGGATGAATGGATAAAAGTTCCAATCTCCACACCACACCTAAAGCACATTTCCA
Organism: Narcine bancroftii; assembly: GCF_036971445.1. Classification (NCBI taxonomy): domain Eukaryota; kingdom Metazoa; phylum Chordata; class Chondrichthyes; order Torpediniformes; family Narcinidae; genus Narcine; species Narcine bancroftii. The sequence goes on from NC_091473.1 coordinate 83,779,291, forward strand.
AAATTTCTGGTTTGGATTTATGTAATATTTGTGGTGTGAGGTAGAATTGATGCAAGAACCTGTATCTGGCATTAATGACTGCTGTCATGCTGTCCCAACACAGGACTGAACAGCACCGCTTGTGGATTCTTGTGCCCAGGTCCAATTCCCACCTTTCTCTCACCTTAGGTAAGCCCGGCTTTTGGCCCGCACTTTGGAATAAGAGATACATTGTAAAGATAAACTTATGCATATTCCCCTTTTGAATTAGAATCTCCATGTCACTACTCATGGGTAGGGCCATAGATGGTCCCAAATTATCCCTTAAGAAAGATCTTAACTGAAGATAGCTGAAGAAGGTTTTATTGGACAAATCATACTTATGACAGCATCAGTAATGACCTCCAATTTCCATGAACCCCCCTCCCCAGTCTCTTTCTTTCCCTACCCCATTTCCTTTCCTCCAGCTCACTAATCCCATCCCTTCCTTTTCTTATTCAGAGATGTGTCCTGCTTAGCCCTCTACACTCTCCTCATCACTTCTCAGCTTCTTTCTCCTCCATCCTTCCATGTGTACCCACCTATTATCCCTTATCAGTTAGCTTCCTTCCTTCCTTCCCTCCCCCTGGCCCTACCTTTAAAATTCCTGACAAAGGGCGGAGGCCCAAAACATTAGCTGCCTTTTACTTTCTATGGACGTTGCATGACCTGCTAAGTTTATCTAGCACTTTGTGTCCTGCACTAGACCCCAGCACCTGCAGATCTGTCTTGTTTATCTTCACACTGTATCAAAACTGACTCCAACATGTGGCTATGAAAACAACAATGGCTGCATTGAAAATGTAACTTTTTAACTGTGAAACACTTTGGAACATTCTGAAGATTTAGTAAGAGTTATATAAAAGTAATGTGTTACTGCATACCTGTTTGCTCTTCCACTTGCTTACGCATTTTCTCAGTGGGGTTCAAGTTGTCAGGTATTTGATCAGCAGGAGTAAGTAGAGATACATCTTCAAAATCTTCATCACACATTTCCAAGAGCTATCCCGTAATTCTAGTGAAAAATATAAATAGAGTTAAGATCAATGAAGATCATATTTCCATTCACAAGGTAGGCATAAATGTGCCAAACAATTAACACTGATTCTTTGTCATACTGAGATACATAATTGCAAATTATGCTGCAAGATGAACACGTGAAATTAAAAAACTAACTTTATTAATATGCATTCAAATTATGAATGCCAACATCAACATTTAATCAGTTGAGGGAATTGTCAGAATGTAATCTCTTCCTCTTGGAATTCAGTAATTTTACCCTCTAATCCTTAGGACACACTCCTTGCTGAGCTTGCATCAATCACTTTTGGCAAGTCCACCCAGCCTAACATTGACTGCTCAGATTCTATCCATCCTATACTCATTCACACTCGTCTTCTTTGAATCAAGTGGCTGTCAGCTCCTGAATACATTAAAAAGCCTTCGCCTTTATTTTCTCATCTCTTTTCCTGACCTACTTTCCCACCGTGTTCCTTCATTTTCTCATACTTCTGCAAACACGCCATTTTTCCTCACTCAGACCTCCTGAGGACTTCTCAACCCTTGCCCACTGCTGAGAACATCCATTTCGCGGGTCTGCTTTCTGACGCCTTCCCAAGTTTCTCTCTGATTCTAAAGAAACTTATACCCAGACTCCCACATTTGGACCGGGCTTTGATTCCCAAAGCTTTCAGACACCGAATTTTGTGGAACATCTGCATTTCCGCCACGTCTTATTCCCAGTCATTGCAATACAGAATGTCCTTTCACTTGTCCAATCCGATAGCATCAGAACAAAACTATGATGAGGGCGAACTTGGGCAGACATCACAGTTCTTCTTTGTTTTAAATAGAACCAGTCAACAATTTTTAAGCCTATTACATTGTTTTTTAAAAAAGCCACAGCCCAATAAATAGCAAATGCGTCCTTTGCCGGCGACTCTTTGCAGCCTGCGCTCAGTCAGCAACTTCCCTCGCGCAACCCAGCACGCCCCTTGCTGTTGCCAGGAACGACGAGCCCAGCCAATGGCAAGCGCACGCTGACCGTTCCCACGGGCAACCACCCCGGACGCTGTCTGCCCGTTGCTGAGGTGTCCAGGGGGCAATGTCCCGTTGCCAGGGCGACATCTCAACACCAGAGCTGTGATTGGTGTGGGTTTCAGTCCCGACCCACTGCTCCGGACAGCGTGCTTGGAGTTATTTGGCCCCGCCGCTGGTCGAGTTGAGCCTGCGGTTGGCGTGGGGCGAGCGAGGGGCCGTCTCCGACCAGGGCAGGGAGCTTATTTCGAAGATCAGAGAACATTTGGCCGAGGAGGGAAGCATTGGTGCTGAGCAGGCATTGTGAAGACAAGTTGGCTGCAATCGTACTGAGCGAAGCGCCAACAGGACATTGACATGAATATCAATGCCCGTGCCGTTGAAAAAGGCGGCAAATGCGCCAAAAAGAGGTGAGGGGGGAAGCAAGGTAGAAAATCTTGTGGAGTTGTTACACTCTTGGTGCTGTCCCTCACCTGGAGCTAGGATTAGACATTTCACACGCGGTCATGATCCCCAAAGATAGTAAATTCTGTTCATGCAGGGCCCTCGAGATTTTGTAGGTACCGAAATACCAAATAATAACCTTCCATAGAATCGGCAATTCCATGTCCAAATGATCACCTCAACATGGATCTCATTCCCTCTGCACTTTCCCATCACAAGGGACCAGGTCAAATGCATTTTCCCGACATCCACCGCTCATGAACCAACTGTCACCTCCTCAAAAAAATACTGACCCTGACAATGCAATGTTAACTATCCATAAATAGCCCTTCCAGTGATTTCTCCAGCTGATGTGACGTTTACTGCCCTAAAATTTGTCAGATTATCCTGGTTTCCTCTTGTTGAGCAAAGGTACAACATTAACTATTCTCCAGTTGCTTGAGAGGGTGCAGAGGTCTTTGACAAGGCTTCAGCAATATCATCATTTGCCTTCCTATAACCAGGGATATATCCCTTCAGGTCCATGGTACATATTCACCTGTATGCACCTCAAAAGACCCAACAGCACCGCTCCTGGATTCACACCACTGGCAGCACTGACATTCCAACTCCTTCAGCAGAGGCGCTATTTTTCTCATAATTATTGCGCCTTTCTTGTATCTACGCACCCTTCCCACTTTTGGGTCCTCTCTGAAAGTCTAGATGTGATACACTCCCTGATTAGCAATGCCTTGCTATGCTTCCACGTTTCCCTCCTCATAGAGCCCCTTTTACACAACACAATCCAGGAACATGGAGCTGACAATCTTACTCAGCTTTGCCATTACAGAGACTTGGCTGCAAATTCATCTGCTTTACCTATAATATTCCTTGCATTAAAATAAAATGCACTTCAGCACATCAGTCTGGGTGTGATCATGCACCTATCCTTTCTTTCAGGCTTGCTTCCCTTAGCATCTACCGTCCCCTCAATTTCTCCAGTTACTGGCGTGTTGCTCTAGTTCGCACCACCCAGCATTTTCATTCAAACTCTCCCAAGCAGCATTTGACAAGCAAACCACCCCATGAGAATATTGGACCATCTCCAATTCAAGTATGACCCATGTCACCAGCTGAGGACCCCAAAGCCCAGCAGCAATAGATATTTACCAAGACAAATGGTTAATTAAACAAAAGTTGATTTTAATCATCTCCAAACATGAAAACAATCAAACTTTAACTTATTACTATTGACTTAATTAATCTAAATTAACCCCCTTCTAATTCTAACTGGGTGTATGTAATGTGTGTAAGTTCAGAAAAGTTATTCGATTTACAGTCCAATCTCACTTCTCATTCCTCCAAGTTCACTGGTTGCAGGCAATTCTTATTCTGTGCATAGAATTTAACATTTATAAAGTTCACCAGGTTTTGGTGCCAGCCACTTCATTGTCTTGCAGAAGAAACATGCCCCCTCAGGGTTCTCCAGATGATAACATCTTTCTTTCAAGTCACCACAGAGTTCCTTCTTGTTTCTCTTATTCCATGTGAAACATTAGGCAGCCTGTCCTGTCCTCTTGCATGACCCACAAGGGCTTTGACCAGGCTGAACCAAGAACTCACAACCCATCTTCCAAATAGGGTTTCCACAAGCTTGCCAGCTTGTCCTGTTCCAGTTCCTGTTGCTGACTGTAACACTGTAGAAGTGATCTCTTTGTCTCTGAGAGAAAAAGCCTGTTTGACTCTCTCTGCTTGCAGAACCACATGACCCTCTAAGAACAGCTCCAGACAATCTGTGGCTCTGACAAGCTCTATCATCTGTTGCCTTTTTGTAAACAATCCATTAATTAAGTCTCTTGGGCACTCTTCAAAGTTCTTGCAAAGGCTGTGGGTCTGATATGTTTAGCATTAGCAGAGCTCCAGTATTTCAAATAAAATTTGTTTTAGTGTTTGTATGTGACCTACTCTAGCAAACCTTTCCCAAGTTATCTCCCAAAAACATATCTATATATTTTGTCACACCAGCTCCAAATGATACAGGTCACCCCTGCCTGGAAGAGAGCATGATATATCCAAATATCTGAATCCCTTCCTCCTGCATCAACTTCTTCTTTCTTTGGCTTGGCTTCGCAGACGAAGATTTATGGAGGGGTAATGTCCACGTCAGCTGCAGGCTCGTTTGTGGCTGACAAGTCCGATGCGGGACAGGCAGACACGGTTGCAAGGGAAAATTGGTTGGTTGGGGTTGGGTGTTGGGTTTTTCCTCCTTTGTCTTTTGTCAGTGAGGTGGGCTCTGCAGTCTTCTTCAAAGGAGGTTGCTGCCCGCCAAACTGTGAGGTGCCATGATGCACGGTTTGAGGCGATATCAGCCCACTGGCAGTGGTCAATGTGGCAGGCACCAAGAGATTTCTTGTACCTCTTCTTTGGTGCACCTCTGTCTCGGTGGCCAGTGGAGAGCTCGCCATATAACATGATCTTGGGAAGGCAATGGTAATTTTTTGAGCTTCAAGCATTTGACATATTTTGATATAGCGATATCCCAATTGGGAAGGTATTTTAAATAAGTCGTCTTCATTGTTTCCAGCAGCAGTGATAATTATTGCAAATGCTTGAAGCTCAAAAAATTTTTGTAAAACAAAATATTGGGTCCAAGGGCAAACAAATTTAAAAAATAATACCATACTAAAAGTTTAAATCACACAACCTCTGGATCGAATGTACTTTTAAAAAAAAACACAATTGTTATTTGCTAAGACACTTTATTTAGATTTTAAATAAACACACAATGACTTGACAGTATCAAAGCTCTTTCTCTTTCACATAGTAGGTAAGTTTCTGTATTAAAAGTACAAATTTCAAACTGCTGGTACATGGAACACATAAATTGGTGTTGCTTATATTGCACGTGTCCAACAAAATAATTAAAGACCAACTCAAAGGTTACAAGCTTTCTTCAGATTGACCCCTTAATTTTAGACCATTTCCCTCATTTGAAGAAACCATCACAACTTTTGGGATGTTTACATTTCAAGGTATTTTTAAGTTCAAGAACTACTTGCTCCTAGAGAGAGAAAAAAAAATCAATAGCAGCAAATTTTACTTTTTTTAAAAACTGCTGCAATTAGAGGCATATTATACACTATAAACAGGCAAAGAGAATCATACAAATGCAGTCTTTTATTGACAGCTTACTCTGAGAAATTGATTTCAATACTCAAGATAGCTGTTTTCATATGTGAAATGTATTCTTTTAATTCTTGTATTCATGGAATATTTGAACAGGTTCTCAAAACACAAGGTTGATCGACATCAGGTAGTAGGTACAACATATATCCAAGAAATTAAGCATTTAAGAATAAATGATTTAAACTATTGATCAAATACACTGAAGTACTAATTTTTTTTTATACAGTAACAATTATAACTATTTACCTATTGTTCGGTTTCCAAAATGTTATTGCTTGCAAAGTTCAATTCAAAATACAGTTATTGCAACATACCTTTTGAAAATTTGATCAAATTCTTTACTTTATACAATTCTTTACTTAATTCACTGTCGTCTTTCAGGTTGTAATGGGCAATGATGTGTGATTTTGGCAAGGATTCAGGTGGGGTGAAAAAGGAGGTGCTTTACAAATCAGCTCAATTCAAAACCAAATTTATTCCATCCAATGTCACAAATGTTTCCAAACAAAATATTAATAGCATCCATCTTACTTTTGTACAACCAAATAACAAAAGTCTAGAGGTCAATTAAGAAATTTAGTATCAGACAACATTGGTGTGCCACAAATTGTTGACAAACAGATCAGGGCACTAAGATATTTTTCTGCTGGATGTACAATGTAAAATTATCAATAATTTTAAAAGCAAGAGTCATCAGGCAGTGACTCAGCTGCAAAGAAATACACTCATTGATGATGTCGCAAAGCTGCTTAAACAAATATGGTATGGTTCTCATCTGGGAATCAGTTGCTCAGTTTTTTTTCCCCCTGAGCATCCCCAACACAGTGCTGATGTTATCGGTCATTCAGCAGATCATCATATTGAAAAATTAGGACATTCACCAGAGACAAATATTTTAGCCATTTCCCATGATACCAAATAAACATTAGAATATGAAATTCCAAACCGAAAATTAAAAATCCATCATTTTTTAATTATTAATGTATAATTAAAATACCACTCGTCCCCTTTCTGGGGCATTCACAGTGGCAAATTAACCCACCAATCTGTACTTCTTTAGTGCCAGGAGGAAACCACAGCACTTTGAAGAAACACATCTGGTTAGAGAGAAAGTGCAAGTTCCACATGGACAGCACACATCAGCAATGAGCAGAGGTTAATGGAATAGAGAAAAAAATTCTATCTGCACCACTCTTCAGCTCATTTCTTCTGTTTGCCTGATGCTGCCGTATCCAGTTAATGCCCACTGTAGTTGAAATAACTCAATGTCATGCATTATCTGGTTAAATGGCAAAACCCTCTTGTTACTGACAGTGATCCCCATGGAAGTAGGTGCTAGTAGTTATGTCAAAGACAAAAGCAAATTTTTGTTCACAAAATGGGTGATGGGGAGTATGTATATTTGGATATTGGTTGAAGGAGTGCTGGGAAAGGGCATTTCAAATTGCAAGACTTACAGTGCATTTCAACTAAATTTTCAAGTAGAGAATATTGAATAGTGAATATAAAAAGAAGAAATGTATCCAAGTTTCAGACTGATGATAAGCTTCCAGAACTGCAAAATAATTTCAAATTGCTTATGCTATCCAAGTTAAAATGTCTTTTCAAATCCAAGCATATTAAAATGTTCTTTTGCAATCTGGATGGAAATCATAATGTATACAAAACATTAATTTGGGGACTTTCAAATTGTGATCACAAACATTGATAGCTGATTAGTTTTGGTTTAAAACAAGTTTAACTTAGGAAACCCTCAGTTTGTCAATTAATGATGACCAGATTCAAGGACAGCACAGTATGGTACTTAATGCTGCCCACAGTCCCCGTGACCCAGATTCAGTCCTGATATATTCTCCATGACCATATGGGTTTCTTACAGATGCTCCGGTTTCCACCCAAGCCCCAAAGACATCTTGGCAGGTTAATTGCTCTGTGTAGATGGCTTGCAAGAGATTTGAGGAAAAGTTGATGAACCAAAGAGAACAGATAACAAGAAACACAAATTGGAGAATGATATTAATGGCAATGCTCAGAATGGCCTCCTTCAACAAGAAATTGTAATTCTGTTTCATCCAAACATTGTCTACCACTGATTTATTTTTACTCCAGTTGCAACTATAGTAAATGGCATCACTGAAAATTAGATGCCTGAAAGCATGGATAGTTCTATCATTTTAAAATCCATTTTGAAAAACCTGAATTTACCAGTATGTATTAGAAAATATGCAAATTATCAAGAACTGTAATGCCAAAAATGAAGATCATCTTCTGACACAGAGCTTCCCAATAAAAATAAATTTGAAATTGTTGGATCAAAATTAGAAATAATTCCAGCTCTAGCAAATCTGTTGAAAACCACTGAAGCCATGCATCACAAGTGTTTCATTCCACTAGTGAATTGCTCCCAGGACTTCTAAAAATATAAAACAATCAATTTCATTTGTTTTTAAGGAAATAAACCATTAGTCCATAAAATACAGGAGTATAAGTTTGTCATTTGGCCTGTCGAGTCCACTCCACCTTTTCATCATAAGCTGATACACTCTCCCACAGCCCCACTCCCCTGCCTTCTCCCTATAACCATTGACTATTCAGATACCCATAAATTTCTGCCTTCAACACCAACAACCTGGCCACCTGTGGCAGCAAATTCCACAGGTTCACCACTCTCTGGCTAAATAAATTCCTCCGCATCTGTTTTAAATGGACACCTTTCAATTTTGAAGATATGCCCTCTTGTCCTTGACTTCCCAACCTTAAATTTTTAGAATTTTAAAATTTAGACATACAGCATGGGAACAAGCGATTTCAGCCCACGAGTCTGTGCTGCCCAACTTACACCTAATTAACCTACACCCCCAGTACGTTTCAAACAGTGGTAAGAAAATGAAGCCCCCAGGGAATATCCATGCAGACATGGGAGAATGTACAAACTCCTTACAGTCAGCGCGGGATTCAAACCCCAGCCCAATTGCTGGCGCTACGCTAACCATTACACCAACCGTGCTGCCCCATGGGAAACAAGTTTGCCACATTAGTCCCGTGCAGGCTTTTCAACATTCAAAATGCTTCTATGAAGTCCCCCCTCATTCCCCCCATCCAATTAATGATGACTTTATGCCTTAATTCCACTTAATTCCTTTGACCAAAGTGTAAGACCATACCCTTTCCAACATTACATTTCATTTGCCACTTGTTTGCCCATCGTCCTAATCTAAGTCTCCCTGCAGCCTCTCCATTTCCTCATTACCTGCCCCTCCACCCATCTTTTTACCATCTCCAAACTTGGGCATAAAGTCATTTATTCCACAATTCATATCATTAATACAACATACAAAGTGGCCCAATAGTTACATCATTGGTAACTGGTAGTCAATCATAATAGGATCCCTTTATTCAACTCTTGTTTCATGCCTATCAGCTAATGCCTGACCCAAGCTGGAATATTTCCTGTAATTTCATGGGTTCTCATTTTGTGAAGGAGGCCTATGTGTGGTACCTTATCAAAGGCCTCTTGAAAATCCAAATACACAAACATCCACTTCATGTCCTTTGACTAGCCTGCTTGTGGCTTCCTCAAAAGAAAACTTTCATTAGAGTGGGTCAGTAATTGACAAACAAATTTGATTGATTTCAGTCAAATAGTAAACCATGAGCAAATAAGGTGAATCATTAAAGATTTACTTTGCTGGAAGGGTGATAATCTTAAAGGAATTATATATGGAGAAAGAAATCTGCAATACTGTAATAAGCTCTCAGGTGGAAATTGGCCATTAACATACCAGTCAAAATATGTAAATCACAACACACCATTAAAATGAAAGCCTTCAACCTCAATTTTTATTTATTTCCAGTGAAATGGATCTGTGTTAATATTAATATTTAGGTTAGTGTTAGGCTATATTTCTTATAGATATGTCTTAGCTTAGTTACAGGGTTGCTACACACACCCATACCATACATTCAGAAGTGAGGTAATCTTTCAGAATTGCAGCGTCGAGGACAGAGCTAATGGAACTGAATTGGGTCTTAATTATTCAAGAACAATAGAGTGTTTGCTTTATTAAAAACTGAAGTATTCAAGAAAAACAGCTGAGGGAGGCCATCTGTTTAAACAAAAACAGGTTTATTAGACTTTCTGGCATCGTAAAACCCTTAAGCCTTTTGGAACAGAGATGAGGTCAGAGGTTATGGATATGGAGTGGTTTTGAAAAAGTAGAAGATTTGCAGAAATGAAACTAAAACTGTGGACATGTCATGTTGCCTGATGTCATAGAACTATATTCTGAAGGCAGAGAGACATTTTTGATCAGTTCAGAAGTCATGACCCTGTGACACACACAGGAGTTGGAACCTTGTTGAGTTACAGTAACTGGAATGTGCTACTCCTAATAAAAGGGAATACAGAAAATAAGTGGATTTCAAAAGGGAAGCCACTTTCCGACTGCTCTTTTGAAAATAAAGAGTGCAGCCTCATCGTAGAAGGAAACTCCGTGACTCTTAAGAAGAAAACTAAAGTTGAAAAAAAACCTGCTGTTCTGTTAAGATGCAGAACAGACCAACAACAATGTTTCCTGCAGAGGGGGAAAAAGCTGCCGATTACTCCTTGAAAAGGAGAACACAGAATAAGTAGTTTTGAAATGAATAGGCCCACTTTTGACTGTCTCTTTAAGATAAAGAGGGCGGTTTCAACATATCGAACACAGATTTCAAAAGTCTTAATTCAAGAAAACAGACTCCCAGGCAAGTTAAGAGGGTGTTTGTGAAATCACTCATATGAAGGAAAATCTCTCCAAAGGACAACTCATCGAAAGAATTATATTTAAAGAGGCCTTAAGATATGATGTTTAAATGTGCTTTATAATTATTTCTGAAATGAAACTTTGAAACCTTCAAACAAGACCAAAATGATGTTGAAGTTTATGCCGTATTGCATATATTTAGAAATTAAATAAATTATTATTTCTCATCTTTCACCTTGCAATAATCAAAAGCGCCTCAAATTATTTGGTAGGTGAATTAATTTGAACTACATCTTTGGATTAATATTGTGCTTTCTGCCTCCAAAAATATTCTAGTGACAAAGCTCATGGTGAGATCATAGTAAATTTTGGTAACTATTGCTACTTTAATATGGCAAATTGATTATCCTTCAGATCATCCTCCTTTTTCACATACTTATGCAGTACAATTCAAACAAATTTTGTTTTGATTCATAGCATGTTCAGTCTCATCCTTGATGGCTGACAAGTTTTGTCTGTGATCTGTACTACACAATCAATGCAAAAAAACACAAATCTCTTCCTTGATGGCTGACAAGTTTTGTCTGTGACCTGTACTACACAATTAATGGAAAAAACACAAATCTTCCATTAATATAACTATTTGTGGTTCTACTTTCATTCAAATCACATATTTAAGGATGCAAGGCCCACTTCAGAGCTGGAACACATTTCTGGTTAGGATTACAATGCTGATTGGAGGAATTTTTCAAATTTAATGCTAATCAGAAATCTTTGTGACAGCTGAACATAAATTATTCAACAAACTGTACTCATTCCCTACTTTCAATATTGTGAAAAAAACCATAACCAGCCACTTAAATATGTGGCAGTAAAAACTGAAAAAGAGGGTTAAAAGTTGCAACTAATGACTGAACTCCTCATAACCCAAAATCTATTTCATAACTACAAAGCACAAGTCAGAAGCAAAATTAAATGCTCTCCTTTTCCTGAGAGTGCAACTCCAACAACACAAGTTATTACCATCTAGATTCTAGAACAAAGCAAGTTGATTAGTATCCCATCCATCAACCCAAATGTTCATTCCCTCAATATTAGCCCAATATGGAATCTGCAGACAAACCTCAAAATGCACAACTTTGAGAGCAAGCCCAAAACAAGTCTTTTCTTCCATCTAGAAGAGAGTCAAGAAGAAAGGAAAAACACAATTTGTAAATTTTCCTCCATCATGACTAGATTGTGGCAACCATTACTTCATTAATGGGTCTCAATCCTGGAACTCATTATTCATAGCACAGAAGTCTCTTCACTGCAGCATTTCAATGTTGGTGGCTCTTTCCACCACTTTCTCAAGAGCAATAAATGGTGACCTTGCCAGAAATGCAGTTGTCCCACATATTACAAGCAGAAATGTACCAGTGCCCTGGCTAATACTAATTTTTCAAATAACAACATTAAATCATTGTACCAAATGGCTTGCCGCTTTCTTGCAGATGGCCATAATTAGACTCAACAGTGCCGAATTGGTCATAAAACATCTAGAACATTACACTGTTGAAAGGTGTTATAGAAATGCACTGTGACAACTTAATGCATAACCCAAAATGACAATCAAGGTTGAATTAGAGTCAAAGACATACAAAACATCTGAACTGACCTCAACCATCCATTTACACTAAATCAACTCAACACTAAGCAAAAATCTCAATCAATCACAGATAACTCAATGAAAGATAAAGAATCTGCTCTTCAATAAAGATATGATCATTTGTAAAAAGGATTGTATTAGCAATACTGTGCTTGTGAACAATGATTCATCACACTATTCAGGCTGCACAGAAAACACTATAAAAATAATTCTGTTGAAGTGCATAACTGTCTCACAGATAAAAGTCACTTATAATATCATAAAGCACTTTTAAAGCTACCTGCATAGTAGAATATCTTTTTGTGAACAAATACCAACTATAAGGTAGTTACAATAATTAAAAGGCTCTGCAATACCAAAACTCATGAATAAACATTTAAAAAATAACCCACAAGAACAAAACACTGGATTGGAAATAGTTTTATAATTTTATGCATATTCAGTAGACAATAATATCAACTGTCAAGAGAGGGCATTCAAATCCCTCGCAGAGAGACCAGAATTCTAATGAGAAACCAAAGAGATAAACATGAGCTAGAAGACTAGTATTGTGTAGCAACCCCACCCCGCCCCACCCATATGGAGTCAGAAATGCACACTTCATATATACAAACAATAAACTTGTCAAAATGCCAGTGAAGATCCTTCAAAACAGTTTGTAGGTATGACATTTCCAAATAGTAATTTATTTTGCATATTTTACTGCATCAGTAAGGAAAATGATTACTCAATGCAGAACCACATTTGAAATCAGTGTCATTTAATTTGAATATTGGGAGAACAAAGATCAAAACCTGTCTCCATCAGTATTTTGCCATCCTTCAATTTCAATGTTGAAATTATTGACAAAATTCCTTCCAAACATGGTAGTATTTTTCAGCTGTCAAAGAGCAAAGGCAACTAAAAATAAATCTGGTTCATATCTATTAATCATATTTACTTTTCCCATCAAGTAAACTACTTTTAATCAGAATCTTTGGACAAGTTTTATGATACATGAACAGCAAGTGTTTTTAAAGCATAGGTAGACATTTCAAGGATGCAATTAGGTCCTAGATAATGTATGAATATTAATTTGGAAAATGTTGGAAACTTGTGTCCAAATGAGATTTGTTCCAATTAGTTTTCTTGGTAAAATATACCAAATTAATATGCTCTAATAATGACATTTTGGGAAAATTATTTGCAACATGGTGCTAAATTATGGTTTTGGACAAGTAATATTTTTCCACATGAGAATGCACGCCTTCAACCTGAAGCAACACTATGCAGTGAATGACAAACTCCATATTGAAAAAATGCTTCACTTGAAGCAGTTAGCAGTTCCAGGTCCCAGCCCTGAATCGATTCATAAACAATTACTATTAAAAATCTGAGCAACTCAAAAGCAAAAATTAAAGTCTGGCAGCTCCAAGCAGTATTCATCCGAACTTGGGGCAGGGTGAGGGATACAGTACTGATCTGCAAACACAAATTTTCACAAGGATTTACATGCAAAATTCAAGATCCATTCAGGGATTATCTGGAAAGACATTTTGCCATGGGATCACATTTCAGTGCTGAATTGTAATGCAAATCCATCAGTAGATAAGGATAAATGGAAATATTGTATAATTGCAAACAAAATTTAACAGCAGTGTCTCTACTTTAACCTGTGATGTCAAGTCCATTCAGTACACAGCCAACAGAAAAAAGCATAAATATTTGGGGAGAAATTAGTCTCATACCCAATCTTACAAATAAAGAATTTTAATTAAACAATTGCTTATATTTTTTCCATTAGGGATCCAATAGCAGGTAGAAATGTTTGGTTATTGGAATCCCGATGAAGGCTTGTTGCCACCAAGGACTACCTGGAATGGCAAACAAAAAACAGAATGTGCTGGGGAAAGTTGATTCAAAATATTGCAAGTGTAACTGCATTCCATTTAATACCTTACCCAGAAAAACTGAACATTTTGTGACTGCAGGCTGTGTCCTTGATGTTTAGTAGTTGGTCTTGTTTTGGGGAATAAGAAGAGGGAACTGCATCGTTATCAACAATCACTCAGTTAAATTAGTGAAAAGTCAAGAGGAAAGACTTCAAAATCAAAATATTTTTTTCTGGGCTATAGTGTGTGATACTATTTAAAGTTGCATTTCAAAGTAGTAATTTTGGTTTGTAAAACATTCTCTACAGAGAAAAACAAAAGATGACGGTATTCAATTTCTTGTGCATTCCAACTCAAGCATTCAATGAATAGAAAATAAAGTATTAAAAAAATTATGAAATCCATATAAATGTTAGTTATGAGCAGCCACTATCATCTATTAGACCTCAGTTTAAGGAATTTCCTTACATGACAATAACAGGGTTCTCTCTTACTATATTAGATTTAGGATAATAAATCTAATTATCTTCTTCCTATTTGATTTATGCACAAAATTCAGACTAAGCAAATTTTGAAATTCTGACTTGGCTTTTGGGCCACATTTTTTTGGTCAAAATATTTGTTTTAGTTGTGTTAATAGTGTTTTCCCTCAATTTCAACTAGTTCAACAATTATTGTGCCATGGCAAAAAAAAAATGAAAATATACAAATGCAGAAAGAGAGCATTATACTAATTGATCAGCAGAATACTCAATTTATCAGTGAAGTTATTGACCAAAGCTGACACGAAATCCTGTTTCCCATCCAATTTAATTTGGAAAATATCAAAGCAAATCTAACAGCAAGTAAATGTGCTGATTTAGAGAAAGTCTTCCTTTCGTTCCCAGTGTCCTGAATGGAATGTCACTGACAACATTTTAATTGGCCTCGACATCCCATAGTTGGGAAGAGAGAAATTTGTTTAGGGGATTCAACCAGCCTTGTAAAAATATAAAAATTGCTAGAAATTATTAGTATATCCAGATGAAAAGTCAGTACCTAAAACATTAACAGTTTCTCGTCACACATGCTGCTTAAAGAATTGATTAATCAGAATATGAGGCTCCGATTTGGCCATCCCTCTTATGGCAGCACTAAACCAAGGAGTTATTCTCCCTGCAATTTTGCACTGCTGTATTGAATTATAAAATGAGAAACCTCTGTAAACTTGTATTTATGCAGAAGCTGCATGTATATTTGATAATCACATGCAAATTGTCAAAGTTAACTTTTTCTTCACTCTTTGTATGGTTGGTAGGGACAAGAAGGCAGAGGGAAGGGAAGAATAAAGAATTTGAACTTAAAGATCTTGATGTCGATATATCCTAGTCAGTATATTGCTTCAGGCATTCTTCCCACCTACAAACACAGACATTGGATACTTAATACAGTATGTGTTGCACTAAATTGGTATTGGTCCTGTGATTAATGCTTCAGAAAAATATCCAGCTCCATGACCGAAACCCAAGACAGAACAAGAAGCAGGCACTATCCGGTGAAAGGAAAACATTCATTTGGTTTATGAAAGGCGCTGCCACAATCCAATGGAAATGTTCCCAGTTTTCTGTAGATACAGGGACACAAGCTTCTCTCAGTTACGAGTGTAAGCGGCAGGTCCAAGACCGAGGCTTCAACAAATCCAAAAAGGACGGCTGCAAAAGAACAAATACTTCCATTTTCAAATGATCACACAATATTGACCACAAATAGATCAACATCAATGAAGATATTAATAAAAGAAGCCAATGATGTTGCAATTAAAAATGTTCAAAACAAAATGTAGATTGAGAGATTTGTATCTTCACTTTCTCCTGAAAGCAAAAGGCATTTTATTAGATTAGCCTTTAATCTAAGATATTGTACAATTGTCTAATTTTCAAAATAATCATTTGATGTTTGTTTTCATTCATGAACTTACATTAGTAAGGGGACAGTGCTGCTGGGCATACCACTCCTGTGAATATAAACATACCAGCATGCCCTGGCCCAGAAACAGTGACGTCCACATCACCACGTTCCAAACAGGCCCTTTCCGACGGTCATGCAGGACAAAATTGAAAGCCACTACAAAACGAAAAAAAGTTTAAAACTTGGAGTAACAATAAATCAGTTACTGTTTTAGCTATCAGCTACCTGGATTATGTACTTTAAACAAGATTCCTTTTTGGATTGCAAATAATACACGTTTAAAAGCCTCAAATGCGAATGCCAGCCAACCCCTTTATGTTTTCACATTAACCCTCGGAAGACCAATGAGCACACAAGAAAATGAATTGCAGTATAAATATTTTAAAATTGAAAAAACTGGCTCAAATATCATACAACACAACTATACAGTGAAAATCACATTTAAAATTATAACATCTTCACAACAGTCACGATCCTCCTTGACCTACTGTGAAGATTATGTCAAAAGATTAAACAAACAAATGAACAAATATGTTTTAGTTGAATTGGAAGGTTAGCTGACTCAAAGTGAACTCTTTGCTGTCAATTGCCAGGTTTCTAAGAATTAGAGAAGCATCAGAACTTATTTTGATATATAAGTGAAGCAATGTCAATGGAGTCAATGCACCTTCCACATAGAATGATGTAATTGAGACTTTCAAAATTGAAAATGTTGCTGGTCATTTGAGTTGATCGGATCTCAAATTAGCAGCACCAGTTGTGATGCAACAACCAACACCTGAATCCACATTTTTTTTTCCCCCTTTAATATACATTCAATCATTTTTGATGATAATTCAAAATCTTTTTACGTTGAGTCAGAACTGGAAGGAAAAAAAGGTGCTGCTAAGATGAAGAATTCCTAAAAATAATGCATTGTAATTGCCTGAATACATCATATTTATTTTCAGATTACCACTTATTATTACAAAAAATTTAGAAAATCAGAAAGTACTTACTTCCAAAGCACATGAACAGGCAGAAGAGCACTGGGTAGAAGAACCCAAAGCAAACAGCCAGCACATACTCATGAACTACAGCAGACACTGTGAAGACTGACAGCATAGCCGCAGCCCTAAAACGATGGGTGAACAACTGCAAAAAGACAAAATGGTCAAATTGGGCTAACTCAAGCATTTTTTTTTAAGAAGGTAGAAATTTGGTCGTGACAACAATGATAATTTTAGGGCTCCAAGATTATGAATAAAACCAGTGCTTAAATCCTTTGTCATCCAGAGGCTTGAGAAGGCAGCAGCACCCAGTAGCTGGCATAGAGTTATGAATTAAGGCAAATAATACATCTGCTTTGTGTTAGTCCATTCGCAGGAAAAAAAAGATCTTAGTAGGTGCACATTTTGCAGATACAAGCAGTTCCAAAGGAATATCCAGAACTTAAACATTTTCGAAGTTGAGAGTGAAACTTATTGAATAGGGTCTCCTAGTTTTGTTTGCAACTAACAATGGAACAACTTTATTGAACTATAGAACATTACAGCACAGAAACAGGGCTTCGGCCCTTCTTGTCTGTGTCAAACTCTTTTTCTGCCTAGTCCCACTGACATGCAACCAGTCCATACCCCTCCCATCTATATAACTGTTCAAATTCTTCTTAAATGTTAAAATTGAGCCTGCATTCGTCACTTCAGCTGGCAGCTCATTCCACAGCCCCACCACTCTGACAAGAAGTTTTCCCCCTAAACATGTCCCCTTTCACCCTTCACCCATGAATTAACCAAATTCTTCAGAAAGGAGAATAAGGCAAACATAAAATGAGATATCCAGCATTGGTCCAAGTAGGACATTGATGGTCAACATGAATTTTGTGGGCCAAAGGGCCAATTTGCATGTTGGATGGCTATAACTCTGCATCACCATCTACAGTCTCAGCATTGATTTTTTTTTAATTACTTCAAGTCTTCATCCAAATTAAATTAATCTTCAAGAAATAAGGTCCTGTATAGAACCAGTGTTGTACTTTTCTAAATCAGCAATGGTGCTCATCCCACAACAATAATCTTGCAGTTCTAACACCTCTCCTTGATAAATCCATTGAAAGATGCCATTAAGATAATCATTATTGTCATGCTGAAGGTTTAAAAATTAACATAAGTGTGACAAAATTGTGTTATTAATGTTTAGTTATTATGGTATATTTCTTAGTAAAGGAATTGTGGGCTGGACAGGGGACACTCACAGTCACAGACCCTTGGATACAGAAACCATTTTGGAAGTCAAAATGAATGTTGATTCAACATTCAGTAAAAACTGGCAAACATGTCATGGAATCAGAACAATGGTTCATTAAAAGCTGAAGTACCAAGGAGGACTGCTAGTCAAATAAGAGACCATCTGCTGATTACCTCTGTTTTTAGAATTGACACTTCAAACAAAACAGTCACTTGATTGTGGATCTAAATGGACAGAGATGAAGTCATATGCTTTTAGCATATAGATGTGAAGTAACTTTGGAGAAACTTTAAAAGACAGGAATGATGTTTTGTCATATGGTAAAGACACTTCAAGACAAAACATTTCTGAATATTAAGTAACTCATTTCAAAGTGAAACAGTCCTGGAGATAACAGGATCGAAGAAGGTGCCTGACCATCCTGTTAGTTGGACAGGATTGAAAAACTGTAGCCTCTAGAGAGAGAGGTGCTGTTCTATATTGTATTTTCTATATTGTATTCTCCTCATCAAGGGAGAAACACCAAATCGGCGGCAATGAAGAAGAGTCACTTCACTGACTTTTTGTAAAAGAGGGCAGTTCTACTGTGTCCATTTCTACATGGCACTTTGTGTAACCCTTGCATGGGTTTGTGAAATTATCATGTGAAACACAGATTAAAAAACTTCCATGCATGAGGGAGATTTGTGGAAAATCATTCGTATGAAGAAATATTTCTCTGAGAACAACTCGAGAAAAACTGAGTTTTGAGGAGTCTGATGTCTCACACCTACTCCATAATTGCTTCTGAGCAACAAATTAAAGAATCCAAATTTCAAAACAAAACTGACTAAACTTTAAAATCATCTCTTCAGAATTAAGCTTAAACTGTAATGGTTTGGGTTTTACACACACACATATACATAGTGGGGTTGTTAGTTAAGTAAGAAGTGTAATGTTAATAGTTATCAATAAAAATTATTGTTTTGAAACTACCATGGTCTTGGTGAATTTCTATTGCTGCTGGCTTGGTACATAACAACAAGTAGTAAAATATATTATCATTCAGCTCTAAAACTGCAAGCTGAGCTCCATTTGAGCACTATTTTTTTCAAATCAGATAAGAAGCTGGATGAACTCACTGGGCCAGGCAGCATTCATGGGTAGAAATTATCAGGCAACATTTTGGGTTGTGACCCTTTAGCAAGACTGAAGTAGGAAGGGGTGATAGCAAGTAAATTGGGGGGGGAGGGGACAACAAAAGAGAAGAAATTAAGAGGTGATTGTGTACTGGAGGAAGAGACCACATTTGGAGAAAAGGGTGGGAAAGTTGGAAATTAAACTAATAGTACAGCTCTTATTTTAGTAGGTAAAGAGATAGATCCTGTAGAACTGGAGAAAGGTAGGCATTACCAAAAATTAGAAAAAGGATGTGTTATTCCTCAAGGTTGTGTTTTGTCTCCCAAAATGGTCAATCAAACCAGACCAAGTGAGTCCATTTAACCCAAATTCCTTGCACAAAAAGAGCACACCAAAATAGTTCCTTACCCATAAGAAGTCTTTGTAAGCATAGTAGTACAGCCAGTCATGGACCACTACATTCCAGGTCCGATAATAGTTTGCAAAGGATGTAGAATTCCACCAGTCCTGAACGGAAATGGACAACACAAGTTCCATTACCAACACTAGCAGTAGAATTTATTTGGGGCTCCCTTCTATGTTTCACAATACAACTAATTGGTTGTTGGTCATCTTTTAAAACTATATTCTTTGCAATCATCTTAATATTTTGGAAATAAGTCTAATAATACAACAAGCTGCTTCAATCCAAAAATAATTTTTCACAAGCAAAGCCCACCTTGTTCCATTTTCTCCCAATGCTCCTCTCCCCAAACATAACTGAGATGCAATGTTGTTTAGATAAATGCAATAAGGGTGGGGTTATAAAGCCAGAAGCTAGCATCCAACCTCATTTTAAGCTGTCCATAACCTGATTTCAATTTTACTGTATTTGCAGGAAGCCCACAGTAAACTAGTCAGCACATTTGATCCAGCATCTAGAAAACACAGTTGCCCAGCCAGTAATTGAAAGGGTGAAGGTCTATTTTTTGATCTTTGTTACACAGTGAGGTTTTTTTAACAACAAAAAGTCAGAGCTAAAACAAAATGAACCAAAAAGGTCAAGTAACTGTGATTTCAAGTACTATTTTGATGAAATTTCTATACAGGTAATGCGCCACTTAACGTCCGTTCGGGCAATATCCGACCGTGGTTCCATAATTATTCGGTTTCCATGAGCCAGTCCACAGCAATTTAGAAAAAGCAATTGCTAGCTATAGGAAATTCTATAGTGTACACCCAAACTGATCTGACTGCTCTGATCTCTCCCCAGAGCCGTGTATCGGTCCCCACACTGACTCCACAGCCCCGTGTCGGTCCCCACACTGAACCCACTGCCCCACACTGACCTCACAGCACCGCTCTCTCCTCACATTGACCCCACAGCCCCGCGTCGGTCTCCACATTGACCCCACAGCCCCGCGTCGGTCCCCACACTGACCCCACAGCCCCGCGTCGGTCCCCACACTGACCCCACAGCCCCGCGTCGGTCCCCACACTGACCCCACAGCCCCGCGTCGTCCCCACACTGACCCCACAGCCCCGCGTCGTCCCCACACTGACCCCACTTCCCCGCATCGGTCCCCCCACTGCCCTGTGTCGGTCCCCCCACTGCCCTGTGTCGGTCCCCCCACTGCCCTGTGTCGGTCCCCCCACTGCCCTGTGTCGGTCCCCCCACTGCCCTGTGTCGGTCCCCCCACTGCCCTGTGTCGGTCCCCCCACTGCCCTGTGTCGGTCCCCCCACTGCCCTGTGTCGGTCCCCCCACTGCCCTGTGTCGGTCCCCCCACTGCCCTGTGTCGGTCCCCCCACTGCCCTGTGTCGGTCCCCCCACTGCCCTGTGTCGGTCCCCCCACTGCCCTGTGTCGGTCCCCCCACTGCCCTGTGTCGGTCCCCCCACTGCCCTGTGTCGGTCCCCCCACTGCCCTGTGTCGGTCCCCCCACTGCCCTGTGTCGGTCCCCCCACTGCCCTGTGTCGGTCCCCCCACTGCCCTGTGTCGGTCCCCCCACTGCCCTGTGTCGGTCCCCCCACTGCCCTGTGTCGGTCCCCCCACTGCCCTGTGTCGGTCCCCCCACTGCCCTGCTCTCTCCCCACAGCCCCATGTCAGTCCCCACACTGATCCCACTGCCCCACTCTCTGCCCACACAAATCCCTACTTAAAAATAAAAAGTTTACAGATATACTACAGTATCCCATATAGCTTTGCTAAGTATATAATGTGGTGTTCTCACAACATCCACATCGCATTAACGCCAACTTTCACGGAATGCATTGTTGGACGTTAAGTGGCACCTACCTCTCTTTCCAACAACCAGATAGCATCAAACAGAATAGATGAAAATAATCGACAGAACCCATTAATACTTCCCAGAATTTAAAAGTTAAAGGTTACCTTATAGAACATCCTGTCAGCGAACTGGAGCATTTCAGCAAAGGCATTGAGCCAGCAGTGCAGGAATGCAAAGAAAGCCAGGAATAGTACAAGTACACCTGAAAGACAAAACCAATTCACAATGTGCGGTTTCCCACAACCAGCAGTAATAAATACATTTGTAAAACACTTTGCTTTGACCCCTCACTACCAGTCCCTGTAATGACAACCAGGCTCAAAGGGCAGCTTTTACACTGACAATCCTATTAAAAATTCTAAAGAAACACTGTCCAAGAATTTGCACCAAATACACTGCAATTTGAAATGGAGAAAGTCTCTCTGCTTGGATCCACCCTTAATAAGAGAAAGTTAAATCTAATCGAATGGGTTAGTCATGCAAGACTACTGACTTGGGGATCCAAAACTTTCCTCCTGTCCTTCCTCCTACCAAGATGTATTCATTTATCAGCTCCATGTTCATTTTCTGAAATTAATTCTCAAATGTCAAATTTGTCCCATTCCCACACCCATCTAGACACATTTGCTCATTTTATCAATCCTCTAAAGCACTAGAATTCCTTCCTTCATACCAGTCTTTCTCCTTCAAGACTTGCACAAATCCAAGCTCCTTGACCACTTGTCTCATCATCTGAGCTAATATCTCCTTTAGTTCGGTGTTAAGTTTGAGATAACCTCCTGCAATGCAACTCATTTTCCTACACCAAAGACCACACACAACAGCTGAACAAGAAAGTCTTCAGATGTTGGGCAAGTGCAATACTCAAACATGCTGGAGCAACTCGGCAACAATAAAGGGTGACCAACAATTTGGGTCAGGGCAGAATCCAACAGTTGAAATGACGGGATCTTTTAAGAGCTCTAAACCCGCATGTAAGGTTAGTAAGGAAGGTTCAGACACGAGGGATTAATGAAGAGATAGTGAGATGGGTTCAGAGGTGGCTGGAAGATGGAGAGCAGAGAGTAATGGTGGACAACTGTCTGACAGGATGGAAGCCTATGACGAGCGGTGTGCCTCAGGGATCGGTGCTGGGTCCCCTGTTGTTTATCATTTATATTAATGATTTGGATGAGAGGGGTGGTTAACTGGGTAAGCAAATATGCAGATGATACGAAAATAGGGGGAGTCGTGGATAGTGAGGAAGGTTTTCTTGGATTACAGAAGGATTTGGTTTGTTTGGAAAAGTGGGCTGAAAGATGGCAGATGGAATTTAATGTAGACAAGTGTGAGGTGCTGCATTTTGGAAAAAAATAAACAAAATAGGACATATGCAGTTAAGGGGAGGGCACTGAGGAATGCAGAGGGATCTTGAAGTTATGGTACAGAGTTCCTTGAAGGTGGATTCCCAGGGTGGTTAAGAAGGTATATGGCATGCTGGCCTTCATAAATCATAGCATAGAGTATAGGAGCTGGGAAGTGATGCTGCGATTGTTTAAGGCATTGATGAGGCCAGGTTTGGAGTATTGTGTTCAGTTCTAGTCTCCAAATTATAAGAAGGATATAGATAAGGTGGAGAGGGCGCAGAGATTTACAAAAATGTTACCTGGCTTACAGCATCTAGAGTACAGAGAACGATTAAGGAGACTGGGACTTTATTCATTGGAAAGTAGACGGTTGAGAGGGGATTTGATAGAGGTATTTAAAATTATGAAGGGAATAGATAGACTAGATGTGAGTAGACTTTTTCCCCTGAGGGCAGGGGAGGTTGGAACAAGAGGGCACAAGTTAAGGGTAAGGGGGCAAAACTTTAGGAGAAATATTAGAGGATGCTTCTTCACTCAGAGAGTGGTGGCAGAATGGAATTATCTTCTAGAGAAGATAGTTGCAGCAGGGTCCTTTCTGTCATTTAAGAGAAGGTTGGATGTGTACATGGATATGAGGGGGTTGGAGGGTTATGGGCGGAGAGTGGAGGGGTGGGGAACTAGTGGAGTTGTTCAAGTGAACCGGTGCGGACTCGAAGGGCTGATATGGCCTGTTTTCACGCTGTAAACTGCTATATGGTTATAGATGCTGATCATACCTTAGATGTATAATAAGTATATATATAATGAGTATATATTTGCTGAATAAGCCCATCAGATAAAAAGCTGTTTTGGGCTTAAAATGAAGAAGTTTAATCAACAGCACATATAAAAGCAGATATGTTTTTGGTGGACAAAGTCCACTACCATTTCAGCCTTGATGACTTTTTATTTTAATTTTTTTTAAAATCAGAGACTGTGCTATTCACAACAAGAACATTAGAGTTGACATTTGTACTTTCAGGATGTCGGTGCAAGAAAAATCTCTACCTGGTAAAATGGAATTGAAGATGCAAAGAACCAAGACTTTCAAGCTGAATGGTTCCCGACTGATGTTTCGGAACAAAGGAATACAAAGTCGCACAAAAATATAGTAAGCATAAAATAGGCAACCCAGAACCTGGAAAAAAAATACAAAAAGCTGATATTGTCAATTCCAAATCCTTCTTTCGTGCTTGTTAATAAAATGACAGCACTGTCACCTGCAATGTAAGCCCAACCTTGCAAGATGAGACTTCATTAAACCAGATGAGTAAAGGGAATAATAAGGTAGGAATGAAGTTTTAAAATGGGTTGGGGTACAAGTACTCGTAAGTCAGTTCAAGCCACAGCATTAAGGATTGTACTACCAGTCATATGAGATTCAGTCCTGTTGCATCAAATGCAAAATCTCAGCATTGTATAAAAACACTCTATGGCCAATCTCCTCAAGCTTCTTTCAAAGTCGAAACATTGGTATGGCTGCCTAAATGAGCTGGCTTGAGAAGAAGTCATTCCAAGAACTTGAAAGACCTGACTCCTTCCATCTCCTCATGATCCTTCAGCCTCTCCTTCCCAAAATCAAAAAAAATGTTCCTTGGTCTTGGTGATGTTGAGCAAGATTGTAGCTCTGGTACCACCCAACCAGATTCCCCATCTCTATTCTGTATTTCTGATTCATCATTTCCAGGTATTCATCCAACAACAGTGGTGTCATCAGTGAATTTGTAAATTGAGTTGGAAATTAATTTGGCTACGTAGTCATGGGTGTACAAGAAATAGAGTGGAAGACTGAGCACACAGCCTTGGGTGCCCGTGTTGATGCACGATGTAGAAGAGACGATGTTGCCGATCTGCACTGATTGGAGGTCTGCCAATGAGGAAGTCATGATTCCATTTGCAGAAATGATCAGAGTCCAAGGCCCTTTAGCTTGGTTGCACATTTTACTGGTATGGTGGCTTTGAAATTTAAGTGCAGTCAATGAACCACAGCCTGACAGAAGTGTTCTTGTTTACTATAGACAATCCAACACAGAATAGAGGGCCAACAAGTTGGCATCTGCTGTCAACTTGTCTTAAAGTTATGCAAACTGAAATGGATCCAGGTCCTTCCAGAGGAAGGAGTTGATTTGCTCTATGCTCAATCTCTCAAAGCACTTCCTAACAGTGGACATCAGTGCCATGGCTGATGGTCATTGATGCACATCACCTTGCTCTTCTTGGGCATCTGAATGACCGCTGTCCTTTTGAACCAGGTAGGGACCTCAGAGCAATATGGCTGGAGATTGAAAATGTCTGCAAAAATTCCAGCCAGTTGGTTCACAAAGGTTTTAAAGATCCAGCCAGGTACACTGCCTGGTCTTGATGCTTTCCAAGCATTCACTCTCAGTAAGGTTCAGAAATTGAGAGCACAGACTCACTGGAAATTGTGGGGCCACGCGAGAGTTCTTGATTGTCTTCTCCTTTGAAGACTGAGAAGTATTGAGCTTATCTGGAAGAGATTTATACAATTGAAACTGCTTTTTTGTTTCACCTTTCAGGATGTGATGGTGTAGGAGCCTTGCCACTGTTATCACAAATGTATCTACTTCTACAGCTTCCTCTGACAGTTCATTCCACACACCCATCACCATGAGAAAAAGTTTCCCCCAGATCCCATCCAAATCTTTCGCCTCTCACCCCAAATCTAGTTTTGGATTTCTCTACCCTGGGGAGGTGAGGGTGGAAGAAAGACATTTGCCTTATCTATGCCTCTCATTTTAAACACCCACATAACAGATTCTCCTCAGCCTTCCATACTTCAGGGAAAAAGTAGAGCCTATCCAGGCTCTCTCTGCATCTCAAGGCCCTCAGATCCAATATCACCCCTCAAAATACTTTCTGCACCCTTTTGTTTAATTATATTCCACTTATTGCTGGTGACCAGAATTGTATCCACCACTGCAAGCGTGGCCTCACCAATATCTTGTATAGCTGCAACATGACATGTCAACTCCTGTTCTTTATATGCTCTGATGTTTTGACCATGTCAAACTGCTTCTTATCACAATGTCTACATGTGCTACCACCTTCAGAGAACAATGCAACAATACCCCGGGAGCCTGATATTTACTGGGCAAATTTTTCCCTAGTTTGATTGAGCAAATTGCAACATCTCACGTCCAATTTAAATGTGATCTGCTATTCCTTAGCCTACTTGCTTAGTTGACAAAGATCCCATTGAAATCCTAGTTAGCCTATGTCACTGTCCACTATGCCACCAATTTTGAAGTAATCTTCAAGCTTACTAATCACATTAACCTTGAAAGTCATGTGATCAAATCTTCCAAATGAACCTAACATGCATGTGTCCAAGACCCTGCTGAAATCCATGTGGCAGCATTCAACAATCTGATAAGCTTTGACAACTTTATTACTGTTTTTATTAAAAATATTTTTGCCTGTGGCTATGAACAATATAATGGATAAGAACCCTATGGAATACATCCACACATACACCAATAGAGAGTACACATGAAATGTGGTAGCCCATGAGGGATCCAGTATCTCAGAGCATCATGGTGTTTGTCAGAAATAACTAAATGTACACAAAACATTACCTGAGCAAATTTTGAAGCAACATAGCTCCATCTAATTGTAGGATTTCTGTACAAAAAAAAAAGAAATTTCAATTATAGATGGTGAGAAACATAAGATTTAATAGGTTTCTTTCTTTGAAATTTCTATCCAATCCAAAGGCTGGATAGATTTTAAGAAATACATCGACTTGCATTTTATGAAATCCAGAAACAGTTATAGAGGCAACATACCAAGATTAACATTAGTCACAGCTTCTATCATGCAAAGCAAAAGCTGAACCTTAGTACTGAGAAGCATTGCACCAAACATCAAATGAAGATTGGGTTTCAGCATTTGAAAAACCACAATTTTGTAGTTTTTCATTAAAAATATCCAGCATTTGGAACCCATTGAACTGTTTTTAAATCTTGTACCTCAGTTTTAACAAGTGGTGCACTTCAACTGAATCTATTTTTACCAAAGCAAAATAGTTAGAGCAAAAATCTGGATCACACTCTCTCAAAGGAGGGTCATTAGAACATTAAAATTGTTCCCATTTCATCTACTTCCTCTGGCAGCTTGCCCCATGTATCCAGCACCCTCTTAAGATGTCTCTCAGTGTTAAGTGCTTTCTGCCCTTCCTTGACCCACTTTCTCATTTCATCTAGGTTCAGTAGCAATCTTAAATAATCTTCTTCACTGTGCATCAAAACACAATTTTGGTGCCATTAAGCATACTAACTGCATTGTCATCCAAGTCATTAACATTGATGATAAATAACAATGGACCCAACAATAATCCCTGCAGCACACCACTGGTCACAAGCCTTGAATGTGAATAAATACCCTGCACCACGGTTTCCAACAAACAAGCCAATTCAGTAACCAATTGGCCAGCTCATCCTGAATTCTATGCAATCTGACCTTCTGGACCAGCCTATCAGGTGGGACCTTGTCAAAGACTTCACTAAAGTCCATTACAAATGCCTGACTTCACTTACCTTGGATAGTTGTCCCGATAGATGAGAGTAGGAGCAAAAAGGAAGTAAAGGTAATGGGAAAACTGTGGTATTTGTTGAATGCCACCTGAAACAAGGATTAGTATTTCAGATCAATGCAGCAGAATTTTCTGAGAACATTTAATATCTCTGGTGGAATTCTGCACAGCAAAACTGAGATTTATAGCAGTGTGCTAAATGTGTCTTGCATGTTTAATCATTATACAGTTTTTGTCTCAAATATCATTAAATTGTCATATGCAACAACTGTTCAATTTTGTGGCTTAATGGCATTTGAAAGTCCTTCAACACAGCAAACTTACTTTGGAAAAGCACCAAGTAGTAGACAAAGCAAATTATTAACAAAGCACAAAATAGTCAAATTCACCATTTTTATCTCTGTTCACTGCCACCCTGTTGAAGTTCTCCCGTATGAAGGAATGTGCTTTCATCATCAGGCGGACCTAATGAAATCAAAATTTAAAATCCATTAATCTCTACCAAGATCAGGTAGCAGCACTGCAAGAGTCCATGCAAATGTTTTAGATTTTCCTTCCAAACATGTGCCCCAATGTCAACCTCCACTTTTGTGAAATAAACTTAATTTGGTGACAGAGATGGCAGATACAATTTTTTAATCTGAATAGCAAGGATAACAGAGTGGTAAGTTACTGAAGTACCATACAGAAAATTTCAACAGTGATCTGGGGACACAACTTTAAATCAAAGTTTGAATCTAAATTCAATGAATTAAATGATTATAGCCATGAAATTTAAAAATACCACAGTAGTTAACACATCCCTCAGGGAAGCAAATTTGCCAGCTTTACATGACCTAGCCTAAAAAAACACCAATGTAGATGATTTAGTCATCTTCTAAATTCATGGAATGCCACTAAGTGCCCAATTTTACCAGTTGCTTGAACAACAGGGAAACAGAAAGCAGCATGTTGACTAGCACCAGCATGGAATAAAAAAGGAATTTTTAAAAAGTGGAATCAAATAACATGCAATCCTATCAACCAACTGCGCATTCTGCACTTGAGATATCCTGATAGGGAATAATGATTGCTAGGAAACAATACTATTGAGATTTATTTTATCCAGGATGCATTCATAGTTGATCATGGAATACCTTCAAAATTAAGCCTTTATTTGCTACTCCAAGGAGAGACTTGGCTGTGAGTGTTACTGAACTCAACAAGTATACTTTTGTATTATTTTGTGGCACCTGATAATTTGTGTCACCTTGTGAGACAGTCAATAAAGCAGTGCCTCAATTATTGGAGAACACAAACTATGCAAATCAGGCATCTCAACCATGCACTCAATGACACTAAAACTAAGGAGCTGATTGTTGACTTCAGGAAAGGAAAGCCAGAGGTACACAATTCAGTGATCATTGGGGGAAAAAAAATCAGAGGTGGAGAAGGTGAGCAAATTTAGGTTCTTGGAAGTCATCTCAAAAGATTTCTCCTGGATCCAACATACCAATGGCATCGTGAAGAAAACACGTTAGCACCTCTACTTCCTCAGGAGTTTACAGCAGTTTGGTATGACACCAGAAACCCTGGCAAATTTCTACAGAGGTTTGATGGAAAGACTGCATCACGGTCTGGTAATGGGAACACCAATGCCCCTGAGTGTAAAGCCCTCAAAAAGGTAGTGGATACAGCCCAGGACATCACAGGTAAAACTCTCCCAGAGCGCAGCAGCAATCATCAAAGACCCACACCACTCAGCACATGCTCTGTTCTCACTGCTGCCATCAGGAAAGAGGTATATGTGCCACAAGGTTCACATCACCAGGTTCAGGAACAGCTGCTACCCTGCCACCATCAGACTTCTCAACGACAAACTCAATGAGAGACTTAGTTAAGGACTCTTACTTGGGCACTTTATTGAATTTCTTTTGTTCTCTCTGTATTGCACAGATTGTTCACATTTGTTATCTGTTTACAGTTCTTTTATTTGTTTATATGCTTACATTGTGTATAGTTTAATTTTTTCACTACCAATTAGTGGTAATTCTGTTATGTCCACAGGAAAATGGAATCTCAGGGTTATATGTGACAATAAATCTGAAATCAAAAATCCATGAAAATACTGGCATTTTAGGATATTAATTTGTGGTGAATTAAGTGAATTGTGAGCAGTTGCAAAAATGAAAAAAAGTGCTTCAGGGAGAGGTAATGATTGTGGGGGAAAAATGAGGAAAAAAATTACTTCCTTTTAATTTCTTTTGGGTTCCAATAAAGGTGCAATCATCAAAAGAGCTTCATGAAAAATCCAGCCATAAAGTTGTGTTACTTTATTTGGCTATGAGGAAAGACACAGTCCAGAATTTGAGGAAATACAAGTTCTGAATCAATTAATTCCTTTTGTAGTCCTATTAATTTTTATTCCAACAAATATTTGCAGTTTATAGGGAAAATTGCAGTATGATAAATGTGGCTATGTAGGAATTAACTACAAGCAAGTTCGTATATTTTCAATGACAAATATTATGTTCTATGTACTTAATTCATATTGAAATCTACAAGAATGATCCTGAGTGGGTACACAAGGAATATCATCCCGAGACTTAAAGTCAGAATGTCTCTCCTGTCAGTAATAAAAAGTAATTGAATACTAGTATCCCACTTTGATCCAAGAATTCATGAATTAGATTTGAAACAAACAAGGTTTAAAACATTTGACACCATGATTAGCACATACATAATTGAGAAAAGGGCTGGTTCCTGTGCTGTACAGTTTTATGTTCTATCTTATTAGATCTTCCTCTAATGTGGATTTCAGGTCCCCAACAAAATGTTCATATTGGAACCAATGCTCCTGAATCAGAAAAATGATTGACCAAATGGCAACATGCTACAAGTACCAGAAGATGGTTTCTTTAGTCTGAGTTACCAACACAAGATTCTATTGAGATAAAGCATCATTTTAGAAAACCTAAAAAAGTACCTACCTGTTCCAAGATCACAATGAATCGGGAAGCTGGAGGCAGATGAAAATGGATGACAGTATAGACTGGGGCAGCCCACAGGCCTAGTGTCTGAAATAACAAGAACAAGACACCAAAGAACACTGTCCGTAGAACCTTGTATTTTGCTGCCTGGTAGTTCGATGCCCACTGTACAAACAAGCCATATGGAATGAGAAGCGTCGAAAGGAACATACAAAGCCAAGTGGAAATGACAATTGGGAATCTTCCAAAGGCATAAACTAAAAGATCAAAGTCAAGGACCAGCCTGTAGAGACAAAAATAACATTCAGGAAAAAGATGAGCACATTAGATATCCATATTATAATTCAACAACATTAGATTGAGATAGTTTACTGATGAAATAGTTCAAGCATCATCAAGCAGAAGTTGTGCTAACCATGTTCATAGTCAAAAAAATAATAAAAATCATAAATTACTTAATTATGTGCCTGTATGCAATTGTAAAATTATTTTACTGTCACAAGCCATACCCAATGCAAACCACATACAAACAACTTAATAAACCATTACCTGGCACAAATTCTAATTTAAGGAGCTAGAAAAATATTTCACATATCACAAGCTAATAGGAAGCATACAGTTCAAATCTTAAGCAAATACTCAGACAGGAAAAAATGCATGCTTGAAGACACACTAGGTTTAAATTGAACATGCTACTTCCTCAGTCAAAATCATCTTTAATTGATACACAAAGCAATAAAGCTATTGGTATGAATCTGAAGGAAATTTCAGTCTGATTTGTAGACAAAGAAATTTACAGCACAGAAACAGCCCTCTTTGGCCCTTCTATCCCATTTTTTGTTGCCTAGTTGCACTGACCTGCACCCAGTCCATAGCCCTCCATACATCTCCCATCCATGTACCTGTCCAAATTCATCCTAAATGTTAAAATTGAGTCTGCATTCACCACCTAAGCTGGCAGCATGTTCCACACTCCCACCACTCAGTGTGAAGAATTTTCCCCTTATGTTCCCCTTAAACTTTTCCCCTTTCACTCTTAACCTGTCTTCTGGTTTGTATCTCACCTACCCTCAGTGGATAAAGCCTATCTACATTTACTCTGTCTATCCCCCTCATATTTAAAGGCCTCTATCAAATCTCCCTCATTCTTCTACACTCCAAACCTATTTAACCTTTCCCTGTAACTCATTTTCTGAAGTCCAGGCAACATCCCAGTAAATCTTCTCTGCCCACTTTCTATCTTATTGATTTCTTTACTGTGGTAAGGTGACCGAAACTGAACACAATACTCCAAATTTAGCCTCTCCAATGTCTTGTATAACTTTACCATAACATCCCAACTCCTATGCTTAATACTTTGATTTTTGAAGGCCAATATGCCTTGTGACAGCACTTTCAGGGAATTATGTATCTGTATTCCCGGATCACTCTGTTCTACTACACTCCTCGGTGTCCTACCATTTACCGTGTACAACTTTTCTTGGTTTATCTTTCCAAAATGCAGCACCTCACATTTGTCTGCATTAAATTCCATCTGCCATTTTTCAGCTCATTTTTACAGCTGGTTCAAATCTATCTGCAAGCTTTGAAAACGTTCTTCGCTGTACACAACATCTCCAATCTTAGTGTCATCTACAAACTTGCTGATCAATTTACCACATTATCATCCAGATCATTGATGTAGATGACAAACAACAATGATCCCTGAGACATACCACGAGTCACAGACCTCCAGTCTGGCTTCTCCCATTCAGCCATTTTCAAATCCAGTTCACTGCTTCACCATGAATACCTAGTGCCTAAACCTTCCTGATTAACCTCCCATGTGGGACCTTGTCAAGGGCTTACTAAACTCCATGTAGACAACATCCACAGCCTTTCATTCATCAATTTTCCTGGTAACCTCCTCGAAAAGCATTGGTTAAACACAACCTACCATGCACAAAGCCATGTTGACTACCCCTTAATCCCTGAGTTTTAGCATTTGTATGGAAAAGGATAAAAATAGATAAAAGGGGAAAGTGCTTAATTGGAGAAGGGCTACGGTAATTATGATGGGATGAGGCAGGAACTAGCAAGATTAAATTGGAAACAAATGCTCAAGGCTGAAAGCACAGAACTAATGTGGAGGAAGTTTTGGGTCCACGTATGCTACATTCAGGATAGATTTGTTCCACTGGGACAAGGAAAAGATGGTAGGAAAAGGGAGCCGTGGTTGATGAAACAGGTGAGGCAGCTAGTCAAGAGGAAAAAGAAAGCATATATTAGATATAGGAGGCAGGAAACAGGAAGGGCTCATGAGAAATATATGGTTGCCAGGAAGGAGCTTAAGAAAGGACTTAGGTATGTGAAGAACACAAGAATGACTACAATGAAGGTGGGCCTGCTAAAGGTTAAAGGAGACAACATATGCCTGGAGATGGAGGAGGTCTTAAATGAATATTTTCCTTCAGTATTCACAAGAGAAAAGGACTTTCATCAGGGTGAATAGAACAGGCTTGTGTGCTGGACAGTGTTGAGATTAAGAGGAAGAGGAAGTGTGGGATCTTCTTAAAATTATTAAGAATGATGTCCCGAGGGCTGGACACGATATACCACAGGTTGCTGTGGGAAGGGATAACTGGGGCAGTAGCTTTAATCTTTGAAACCTTTTTGGCTGCAGGGAAGGTGCCGGAGGATTGGAGAATGGCAAATGTATTCCCCTTGTTTCAAAAAGGTCATGGGGAGAATCCTGGGAATTACATCAGTGGTGTGCAAACTATTGGAGAGGATTCTTTAGGATAATATTTATGAGCATTTGGTGAAGTACAATTTACCCAAGATTAGTCACCATGGCTTTGCGAAGAGAAGGTCGTGCCTCACAAGCTTAATTTAGTTTTTTGAGGAGGTAACAAAAGAAATTGATGAGGGTAGTGCAGTAGATGTGGTCCATCTGGATTTTAGCAAGGCATTTGACAAGGTTCCCCATGAGAAACTTGTTCAAAGAGTCATAGAACCTTCAATGCGTGATTAAAAAATTGGCTTGCAGGAAGAAAGCAAAGTGTAGTAGTGGAAGGAAAGTAATCTGCCTGGAGGTCAGTGACTAGTGGAGTGCCTCAAGGATCTGTTCTGGGACCCCTGCTCTTTGTGATTTTTATAAATAACCTGGATGAAGAGGCGGAAGGGTGAGTTAGTACGTTTACGGATGATATGAAGGTTGGAGGAGTTGTTCTTGGAGCTGCAGGTTGTCAATGATTACAAAAGGATATAGACAGAATGCAGAGTTGGGCGAGAAGGTGGCAGATGAAGTTTAATCTGGAAAAGTGCAAGGTGATGTATTTTGAAAGGCCGAGTACAGGGTTAATGTTCTGTTAATTAAGAGTGTGGATGTACTGAGGGACTTTGGGTTCCAAATCCATACATCCCTTAAAAACACAATACCGGGGAAGCTCAGTAGGTCAAACAGTGTCCTCTGCGTACCAAAAGATATATAACTGATGTTAATTTCAAGTCACACTCCCGCGCTCATGTCTGTCCACAGCCTTGTGTACCCTGTCCACCCGCAGATTGGAGGAAAAACACCTTATTTTCTGTCTGGGCATCCTCCAGCCAGATAGCATTAACATTGACATTACTGCCTTGCACTAA
This sequence comes from Narcine bancroftii, assembly GCF_036971445.1. NCBI lineage: Eukaryota > Metazoa > Chordata > Chondrichthyes > Torpediniformes > Narcinidae > Narcine > Narcine bancroftii. The sequence goes on from NC_091473.1 coordinate 83,813,307, forward strand.
ACCTGCTTGCCTTTTCTTTCCCCTCCCCCTTTTCCTGTCTTTCCAATTCCTCCATTCACTCAGCCATCCCTCCTCCCCCTCAATGCTACTCTCCCCTCCCTTCTTTCTCCTCCTGCCTTTGTCACCAACCCCCCACCCCCTACACCGTACTCTCTAATTCGGATGATTTCTGGCATTTTCTCATACTTTGCTGAAGCGCTCAAGCCCGAAAAGTCGGTTATGTATCTTTACCTTTGCTATACAATGCTGAGCTGCCTATCATTGTGTGTTTTTTTTTTACTTCAACCAGTGTGTACAGAATTTTGTGATTTACTTCATACCTCCCTCAAGGTCACCACACAAAGGGGGGAAGTCACGTGATGGAGTAGTGGCCGGACGGTGAACTCCAGCCCTCTCCAGAAAAGTCGAAAAAAATAATGGAAAACACAAAGGCACAAAAATAAAAATTAAAGTAAAGTGAGTATAAAGGTGGAAAGAAGATGGCGACGAAAAAAGAAAAATCGAAACCAACGGTAAGAAGAGAGGAAGAGAAGACAACGGAAGAAGAAGGAGAAGGCCTTACCTGTTCGAAGAGGCCCGCGGTGGAGAGAGAAACCCGCTCCCTCAGGTCGGTAGAAAGTGGACTACAAAAATGGCTCGCTGAACCGAGTAAAAGTGCGCAACCGCACATGCGCGACTCCACGCCCATGCGCGATGCGCATGCAAAAAAACACACCGACGGGAGGGGTGACCAGCTGGGGAGTCGATCTCCACAGCCGGCAATGACAGCTGCAGAACAGCAGCAGCAAGAGGAGAACATAGAAGATAACGAAAACAAGAAAGAAGAGAAGAAAAGGACAACAAAGAAACAACAGATGGCCAACCCAGAGGAAGAAGAGGAAGAGGAAGAGTACAGTGAAATGGAAGAAGGGAAAGGCAAGACAAGGGATATACTTTCTCTTATTAAAGAATACATGGATTCATTTAAAAAATTAAACAGTACAGAAGAGAAAGTGAACAAAATAGATATGACCTTATATGAAATGGGAAAAAGAATGGACAAGGTGGAAGAACGAGAAGCAGCAGTAGAAATGGAGGTAGAGGACTTAAAAAAGAAATTAGAGGAATCTAATAAAAAAGTTAAAGAGACACAAGAGCTGTTAGCTCAGAAAATAGATATAATGGAAAACTATAACAGAAGAAACAACATAAAGATAGTGGGCATTAAGGAAGATGAAGCAGGCAAGAATATGAGAGAGTTTATAAAAGATTGGATCCCCAGGATCTTAGGATGTCCAGAACGACAGCAAGAAATGGAAATAGAAAGGGCACATAGAGCATTGGCCTTCAAACCACAACCACAACAAAAGCCAAGATCTATTTTAGTAAAATTCCTAAGACATACTACAAAAGGAACTGGAGAAAACAATGGAGAAAGTAAGAGAGGACAACAAGCCACTGGAGTACAAAGGGCGAAAATAAGTTTTGAACTCCTGAAGAAGAGAAAGGAGTTCAATACAGCAAAGGCGATTTTATGGAAGAAAGGGTATAAATTTATACTAAAGCATCCAGCGGTATTGAAAATATTTATTCCAGGACAGCAAAACAGACTATTCTCGGATCCAGAGGAAGCACGAAAATTTGCAGAACAATTACAAAATAGACTGAGAGATGAAGACGTGTAACGAGTGTACAAAAGACTGCGAACTAAAAAGACACATAAGTTTTGAACTCCTGAAGAAGAGGAAGGAGTTCAATACAGCGAAAACGATCTTATGGAAAAAGACTATTCTCGGATCCAGAGGAAGCAAGGAAATTTGCAGAACAACTACAAAACAAGCAGAGAGATGAAGACATGTAATAAGAGTAAAAATGACCACGATCTATATGTATGTGGGTAAAAAGGTATATGTGTGTATATGTATAATGTGCATACATGAATGTATCCGTATTTAGAGGAAAATATATACAGTATAGACAAGAATTAATAAGGGAGGGAAATGGAATAGAGGGAATAAGGAGGGAATTAAAAGAGTGACCTTTGTTACATATGAAAATTGAAATCTTTTCTGGGGGGCGGGGTGGGGAGGAGTTATGGTCACTGCAAAATCAGCTGACATTTGCGAGTGAATTCGCAAATCCAAATGGAGAGGGGAGATGTGGTTGTCCGACAAGGGATAAAGGACAACTCAGGAGGGGAAGGGGAGATTGGGGCTAAATAAGTTTTAAATAGGATAATAAGGAAAATGTTTGATGTTTTAGAAATGTTGTCTTATAAAGTGTTCAAAACAAGAAAGCAGAAATGGATAAGAAGGAAAGGTAATGATGGAGAAACGGAAAGGCAAGATAAACAAAGCATAAAATAGCTACGCTGAACTATATGACTTTAAATATTAACAGAATACATAACCAAATTAAAAGGAAGAAACTGCTAAATTTACTGAAAAAAGAAAAAATTGATATAGCATTTGTGCAAGAAACACATTTAACTGAATTGGAGCACAAGAAATTAAAGAGAGATTGGGTAGGACACGTAACAGCAGCATCGTATAATTCAAAAGCAAGAGGAGTAGCTATATTAATTAGTAAAAATGTGCCATTTGAAATAGAAGAGGAAATAATAGATCCAGCAGGGAGATATGTAATGGTAAAATGTCAGATATATTCGGAGTATTGGAATCTACTCAATATATATTCATCTAACGAAGAAGATCAAAGGTTTATGCAAGATATTTTTTTTAAGATAGCAGATACACAAGGGAACATATTAATAGGAGGGGATTTCAACCTGAATTTGGATTCAAATATGGACAAAACTGGGATAAAAATTAACAGAAAGAACAAAGTAACCAAATTTATAATTAAATCGATGGAAGAAATGCAACTTTTGGATATATGGAGGAAACAACACCCAAAGGAAAAGGAATATTCATATTACTCGGCTAGACATAAAACATACTCAAGAATAGACCTATTTTTGTTATCAGCTCGTATGCAAGATAGAGTAAGAAAAACAGAATATAGAGCTAGAATACTATCAGACCATTCACCCTTAATATTGACAGTAAAGTTAGAGGACATCCCTCCAAGAATGTATAGATGGAGATTAAACCCCATGTTACTTAAAAGACAGGATTTTAGAGAATTTATTGAAAGACAAATTAAAATGTATTTTGAAATAAATACGAAATCAGTGAAAGATAAGTTTATACTATGGGATGCAATAAAAGCATTCATTAGAGGGCAAATAATAAGTTATGTAACCAAGATGAAAAAGGACTATAATCAGGAAACAGAGCAGTTGGAAAGGGAAATAGTAAATATAGAAAAAGAATTAGCAAAGAAGGAAAATACAACTAAAAGAAGAGAATTGGCAGATAAAAAAATAAAATATGAAACACTACAAACATACAAGGTGGAGAATATAATGAAGACCAAACAGAAATATTATGAACTAGGTGAAAAAACGCACAAAATTCTAGCATGGCAGCTTAAGACAGAACAAGCTAAGAAAATGGTATTGGCATCAAGGAAAAAAGACAAACAAATTACATATAATCCAAAAGAGATCAAGAAAAACTTTAGAGAATTCTATGAACAATTAACCGAACTGAAAACGAAGGGAAAGAAGGGAAAATAGATGAATTTCTAACTAAAATTGAGCTACCAAAAACTACAAATAGAGGAACAAAATAAATTAACAAAGCCATTTGGAATAGTAGAAATACAAGAGATAATAAAAAAATTACCAAATAATAAGACACCAGGAGAGGATGGATTTCCAATAGAATTCTATAAAACATTGAGTGACGTGATGGAGTAGTGGCCGGACGGTGAACTCCAGCCCTCTCCAGAAAAGTCGGGAAAAACAAGAGAAAACACAAAGGCACAGAAATAAAAGTTAAAGAAACGTGAGTATAAAGGTGGAAAGAAGATGGCGACAAAAAAAGAAAAATTAAAATCAACGGTAAGAAGAGAGGAAGAGAAGACAACGGAGGAAGAAGGAAAAGGCCTTACCTGTCCGAAGAGGCCCGCTGTGGAGAGAGAAGCCCGCTTCCTCAGGTCGGTAGAAATAGAACTACAAAAATGGCTCGCAGAGCCGAGTAAAAGTGCGCAATCGCGCATGCGCGAGGAGTCGCGCATGCGCGATGCGCATGAAAAAAAACACACCGATGGGAGGGGGGACCAGCTGGGGAGTCGATCTCCACAGCCGGCAACGACAGCTGCAGAACACCTGCAGCAAGAAGAGACAACAGAAGACAATAGAAACAAGAAAGAAGAGGAGGAAAGGGCAACAAAGAAACAACAGATGGCCAACCCAGAGGAAGAAGAAGAGGAAGAGTATGGTGAAATAGAAGAAGAAAAGAAAGGCAAGGTAAAGGATATACTTGCTCTTATTAAAGGATACATGGAGTCATTTAAAGAATGGCAAACACAGGAATTTTAGGATTTAAGAAAAAGAATAAACAACACAGAAGAGAAAATAAATAAAATGGAGATGACCTTAACAGAAATGGGAAAGAAAATGGACAAGATGGAAGAGCGGGCAGTAGCAGCAGAAATGGAGGTAGAAGACTTAAAAAAGAAATTGGAGAAATCTAATAAAAAAACTAAAGAGACACAAGAACTACTAGCTCAAAAAATAGATACAATGGAAAACCATAACAGAAGAAATAACATAAAGATAGTGGGCCTTAAGGAAGATGAAGAAGGCAAGAATATGAGGGAGTTTATAAAAGAGTGGATCCCTAAGACCCTAGGATGTCCAGAACTACAGCAAGAATTGGAAATAGAAAGGGTACATAGAGTATTGGCCTCTAAACCACAACCACAACAAAAACCAAGATCTATTGTAGTAAAATTCCTAAGATATACTACAAGAGAAAAGGTACTGGAGAAGACAATGGAAAAAGTAAGAGAGGGCAACAAACCACTGGAGTATAAAGGGCAAAAAATCTTCATTTATCCAGATATAAGTTTTGAACTCCTAAAGAAGAGAAAAGAGTTCAATACAGCAAAGGCGATTTTATGGAAGAAAGGGTATAAATTTATACTAAAGCATCCAGCGGTATTGAAAATATTTATTCCAGGACAACAAAACAGACTATTCTCGGATCCAGAAGAAGCACGAAAATTTGCAGAACAATTACAAAAATAGACTGAGGGAGGAAGACGGGTAATGAGAGTTAAAATGATCACGATTGATATGTATGTGGGTAAAGACAAAAGTAGACTGAGGGATGAAGACGGGTAATGAGAGTAAAAATGATCACGATTGATATGTATGCGGGTAAAGAGGTATAAGAGTGAATAGAGACAATGAGCATACATGAATGTATCTGTACTTAGAGGAAAATATAGATAGTATAGACAAGAATTAATAAGGGAAGGTAATGGAATAGAGAGAATAAGGAGGGAATTAAAAGAGTGACCTTTGTGACATATGAAAAGTGAAATCTTTTCTGGGGGAGGCGGGGTGGGGGGAAATAGCGGTCACTGCAAAATCAGTTGACGCTTGCGAGTGGATTCGCAAATCCAAATGGAGAGGGGAGATGTGGTTGTCCGACAAGGGTTAAAGGACAACTCAGGAGGTGAAGGGGAGATTGGGGATAAATAAGATAGAAATAGGAGAATAAGGAAAATGTTGGATGTTGTAGGAATGTTGTCTTATAAAGAGTTGAAAATAAGAAAACAGAAATGGAAAAGGAGGAAAGGTAATGATGGAAAAACAGAAAGAGAAGATAAACAAAATATAAAAGGGCTACGCTGAACTATATGACTTTAAATATTAATGGAATACATAACCAAATTAAAAGGAAGAAACTACCAAATTTAAATGAATAAATGTATTCCATTAGAAAAAATAACATATTGGTTAAGAAATAATATTGAAATATTCGAACAAGTATAGGAGCCTTACATTAAATACAATAGCGAAAACCTACCGGGGACAAACATTACCTAAGTTGATGGAAGGAGAAGGAAAGAAAAGAATGGACTCAGTAGAATTTCTGGTGTAATTTTGTTGAATGACAACATTGTCTGACTGGCTTAATGCAACCTAGATTGTATACCTAAAATGGATGAGAGGGGGGGGGGTGGGGGGGTGGTTTGGGAGGAAAGGGGGGGGGGAGAAAAAGTCACTGTATATGTGTGAAAAAGAAATAGTGTATATCATGGCTAATGTGATTTATGGTGTGAAAAATAAAAAAAATTTAAAAAAAAAAAAAGAATTCTATAAAACATTTAAAGATTTATTAATTCCGCCACTCCTGGAAGTAATCAACCAGTTTGACAAAACACAAAGCTTACCATATTAATGTAAAATAGCAATAATTACAGTAATACTAAAGCAAGGGAAAGATCCACTCACACCAGCGTCATATAGACCAATATCTTTACTTAACACAGATTATAAGATAATAGCTAAACTATTAGCAAACAGATCAGCAGAGTATGTACCGAAAATGGTAAATCTAGACCAAACTGGATTTATCAAAAAAAGACGCACAACAGACAATATTTGTAAATTTATTAACTTAATTCATGCAGTAGAAGGGAATAAAGCGCCAACAGTAGCAGTTGCTTTAGATGCAGAGAAGGCCTTTGACAGAGTAGAATGGAATTATTTGTTCAAAGTATTGCAAAAATTCAGTTTACCGGAGAAGTATATTAATTGGATTAAAGCATTATATAAGGGACCATTGGCGAAAGTGACAGTAAATGGATATATATCAAAGCAATTTAACTTAAGCAGGTCAACATCACAGGGATGCCCACTATCACCTTTATTGTTCGCGTTAGCTATAGGACCACTAGCAGAATTGATAAGAACAGAAAATAATATAAAAGGGATAAAAATAAAAGACAAGGAATATAAAATCAGTTTATTTGCGGATGATGTTATAGTATACTTAACAGAACCAGAACTATCAATAAAAGAATTATATAAGAAATTGAAGGAATGTGGAGAAGTGTCGGGTTACAAGATCAACGTAAATAAAAGTGAAGCAATGCCTATGAATAATGCGGATTTCTCAAAATTTAAGAAGGAATCGCCATTTAGATGGCAAATGCAAGCAATAAGATACCTAGGTGTACAAATAAATAAAAATCTCGGCCAACTATATAAACTCAATTATTATCCACTAATGAAAAAATTACAGGACGATTTAGAGCATTGGAAAGATTTACCACTAACACTAATAGGAAGGATAAATTGTATTAAAATGAACATTTTTCCAAGGATATTATACTTATTTCAGGCACTACCAATACAACTGACAGAGAAATTCTTCAAGGAGTTAAAGAAAATAATAAGGAAATTTTTATGGAAAGGGGGGAAACCGAGGATAGCACTAGATAAATTAACAGAATGGTATAAACAAGGAGGCTTAAAACTGCCAAACTTTAAAAATTATTATAGAGCCGCATAATTAAGATACCTATCAGATTTTTATCAAACAAGGGAAAAGCCAGATTGAACCAGATTAGAATTAGATAAAATAGGGGAAAAGATACCTGAACACATATTATATAAATGGGATGAAAAATTGGTACAACATAGAAGTTCTCCAGTATTACATCATCTACTCAATATTTGGAAGAAGATTCATGTAGAAAGAAATAAAACAAATTATCAATTACCAAAACTAATATTGACGCCAAACAAGTTACTCCCTTTTACAATAGATAACCTTTCCTTTAGAGAATGGGAGAAAAAAGAGATTAAAAGAATAGAAAATTGTTTTTCAGGAAATAGATTATTATCCTTTGAACAAATGAAAGTTAAATACAATATAACTCAAGATACAGTGCTGGCATATTACCAATTGAGATCCTACTTGAAGGACAAATTAGGAAGCAGTCTGAGTTTGCCAGAGGGAAGTAACTTTGAATATGTGATTACAGATACAATGATAATCAAAAGATTTATAACAAATATGTATATTAAACTGCAAGAAAAGGAGAATGAGGAAACAAATGGTAAAACTAAACAAAAATGGGAACAGGATTTAAATATAAAGATAAAAAAGGAAACATGGGAGAAGTTATGTTCTGGAACGATGAGAAATACAATAAATACGAGGTTACGTATGATACAATATAACTGGATACACAGGCTATACATTACACCTCAAAAGTTAAATAGATGGGACCTGACAATATCTGATAGATGTTTTCGATGTAAAAAAGAAATGGGAACAACAATTCATGCAATCTGGACATGTGAGAAAGTAGAAAAATTTTGGGAAGATCTAAATCAGATATTAAATAAAATTACAGAAAACAATATACCAAAGAATCCAGAGATCTTCCTTCTAAGTAACATAAAAAACAAAGAATTTGGAATTGATTTGGAGGATGCTCAAAAAAGATGTGTTAAAATAGCTCTAGCCGTAGCAAAAAAATGTATTATGTCAACCTGGAAATTGGAAGATAATTTGAAAATACAACAATGGTATATAGAAATGAATAAATGTATTCCATTAGAAAAAATAACATATAGTTTAAGAAATAATATTGAAATATTTGAACAAATATGGGAGCCTCACATGAAACATAATAACGAAAACCTACCGGGGACATGCACTACCTAAATTAACGAAAGGAGAAGGAAATGAAAAGAATTGACTCCGTGGAATTTCTTGTTTATTTTTATTGAATGACAACATTGTTTGACTGGTTTAATGTATCTTAGATTTTGTACTTTAAATGGATGGGGGGAGAGGTAGGGAGGGTGGGATGGGAGGAGGGGGGGGGAAGAAAATGACACTGTATATGTTTGAAAAGGAAAAAGTGTGTATCATGGTTAATGTGGTTTATGGTGTGAAAAATAAAAAAAATTTAAAAAAAAAAAGGTCACCACACAAGTAAATAGGATGGTTAAGAAGGCTGATGGGATGCTGGGCTTCATTAATAGGGGGATTGAGTTCAGGAGTAGAGAGGTCATGTTGCAACTCTATAAATCTCTGAGACCATACTTTCTTTGGTCTTGTGAGTATTGTGTTCAGTTCTAGTCACCTCATTATAGGATGTGGAAGCTATGTGGAAAGTGCAGAGGAGATTTACCAGGATGTTGCTTGGACTAGAAAACAAGCCTCATCAGGCAAAGTCAGCAGAGTTGGGACTTTTCTCTTTGGAGTAAAGAAGGATGAGAGGAGATTTAATAGAGTTCTACAAGATTATGAGTGGCACAGATAGGGTGAACAACCAGCACCAGTTTTCCAGGACAGGACTAGCAAACACCAGAAGACGTAAGTACAAACTGAAGTTTAGGGGAGACATCAGGGGCATGTTCTTTTTAAATAAATATGCAGAGTTGTGGGTGGCAGGGATGGAGGTGGAGAATGGAACATGAAGGCTTTTAAGAAATTCTTAGACAGGCACATGGATGGAAAAAAAATAGAGGGTTATGGGGCAGAGAGGGTTTTGTGCTTATTTTTAAAAAAAGGAACAGAGGGGTCAATACAACAACATGGGTCGAAGGGTCTGTACCATGCCTTAGTGTTCTATTCTCTAATCAGTTTCTGGCTATCCAAATAATTGTATAACTGATCTGAGAACATCTTTCAATAATTTATTTACTACTGACATCAGGCTCTCTGGCCAATAATTTTCAAGGTTACTTTTGGAGCCTTTTTATACAATGTCAACTATCCTCCAATCCTCTAGCATCATACCTATGGCTAAGGACATTTTAAATATTTCTGCCAGAACCCCTGCAATTTCTACACTATCATCTCTCAAGGTCCATGGGAATATCCCGTCAGGCCCTGGGGATTTATCCACCCTTATTTGCTTTAAAACAGCAAGCACTTCTTCCTCTTTAAACATATAGGTTCCAGGACATTGCTGCTTGTATTCCTTACTTCCCAAGACTAAATCCCTTGAGTGAATACTGATGGAAAAAAAACTATTTAAGATCTACCCCCATCCCTTTTGGCTCCATACAAAGCATCTCGTATCTTCTTTTAGCCTTTCTAGTTTTTCTTGCACTTTTTATAATACTCAACTACCTCATTTGCTCCATGTTGCCTACACAGGTTATTCTGTTCTTCCGAACTAGATCCCAAATATCCCTTGAAAACCAAGGTCCCCCATGCCTGCTAACCTTGCCTTTATTCCTGACAGGAACAGACAAACACTGTACTCTCAAAATTTCACCTCTGAAGGTTTTCCATTTCCCTCACATATTCTTGCCAGAAAACAACTTATCCCAATGCATACATTCTAGATTCATCCTCATTTCCTCAAAATTGGCCTTTCTTCAATTTAGAATCTCAACCTGAGGCCCAGGCCTACCCTTCTCCATAATTAACTCGAAACTAATGGCATGATGATAATGGACCCAAAATGTTCCCTTACACATATTTCTGTCACCTGTCCTTCTCATTCTCTCTCTAGTTGATACCTCTATATATTGATTTAGGAAAACTTTCCTGAACACATTTGACAAACTCCAAACCATCCAGCCCTTTTATAGTATGGGAGTCCCAGTCAATATATAGAAAATTAAAACCTCCTACTATCATAACTTCCCGATTCCTGTCGCAGTTTGCTATCTCTCTACAGATTTGTTCCTCAAATTCTCACCGACTATTGGACAGTATATAATACAACCCCATGAGCGTGGTCATACCTTTTCCATCCTCATCTCCACCCATATTGCCCTCTGGTCTGAGCACAGCTGCAATATTTTCCCTGACAAGCAATGCCACTCCTTCCCCTTTTATCCCCCCATTCTTTTGCATCTAAAGCAGTGGAAGGCCGGAACATTAAGCTGCAGTCCTGGCCCTCCTGCAATCAAATTTCAATAATGGCCACAATGTCCTAATTCCACGTTCCAACCCACACTCATGCATCGGTCTTTTCTACAATATTCCATGCATTGAAATAGATGCCCCTAAGAATATTTCCACCACGTACAACTATTGACTCAAAAAAATGTTTTAAATTTAGACATACAGCACTGTAATAGGCCAATTCGGCCCTACAAGTCCATGCTGTCAAATTTACACCTCATTAAACTACACCTCGGAAACCAGACCCCCCTGGAGAAAACCCATGCAGACACAGGGAGAACATTCAAACTCCTTACAGACAGCACGGGATTCGAACCCAGATCCAGTCCCGATCACTGGCACTGTAAAGGGATTGTGCTAACTGCTATGTCAAACGTGCCATCTTCTATCGGTGCATGCAATTCACATTCTTTTCCCTCCTCCACTCCTCTTCTGCTCTTGCACTCTAGTTCCCAACCCCCTGTAAATCTAGTTTAAACCCACCGGAGCAGCACAAGCAAATCTTTCTATGAGAATATTAGTCCCCTTCCAGTTTACATGTAAACTGTCCTGTAGGAACAGGTCCCACCTTCCCCAGAAGAGAGCCCAATGATCCAGAAACTTGAAGCCTTCCCTCCTGCACCATGTGTTTAGCCATGTGTTAAGCCACATTATCCTCTTATTTTTAACCTCATTAGCTCATGGCATGGGAAATAATCCTGAGATCACAACCCTGGAGGTTTTGTCCTTCAAACTAGCACCTAACTCCCTGAATTCTCCTTGCAGGATCTCCTCACCCTTCCAACCCATGGCATTGGTTCCTATATGGACCACAACATCTGGCTGCTCGCCCTCCCTCCTGAGAATGCCACGAACTCTATCTGAGATATCTCTGATCCTGGCACCAGGGAGGTAACATACCATTGGGATAATCGATCTCTTCCACAGAACATCTTATCTATCCCTTAACTATGGAATCCTCTTTCACTACAGCTCGCCTCTTCTCCTTCCTTCCCTTCTTAGCCACAGGACCAGATTCCATGCCAGAGGCCAGATCACCTTTTTTTTGTTGCATTCTTCACTTCTTCCCAAAATCTTACCTTCCTTCATCGATAAAGTCCATCACCAGGGTACTGACTATAAACAGAATAAGTAAAGCGATGAACATGTGATAAATGGTCCTGATGTGATTCACTTGGAAGAGTTCACTGAAGGAAAGAGAACATGGTTTTACATGGTTTATTAGAACATCGCTGCAATGAAAAAACACAGCAAGTCATTGGCTCAAAACAATTGTGAATTGTGAATAAGCACAAAGTTCAGAAATTCAGACCATCACAACCAACAGGAAGGGAAACCAAGTCCATACGCAAAATAACAAAATTAAGTCTCAATCCAAAGCTATCAAAATTTGGGATCTGTTTTTAATCAATCTTCTAAATCATGCCAGCAAGTAGAATTTAAAGATCATACTTACTCAAGCAGAGATCGACGAGACACAAAGTGCTTTCCCTTGTCTGGGGGAGCCCTCGCTTGCCTGTAAACAGATTCATATACTACAATTACAACTCAATAACACAACATAGTCAGCCTTTTTATAACCCAGATAATTAAAAACAAGTTTAAAAAAGAACTTTGGTTAACTTGATGGCTAAGAAATAATACAAATCAAATGCAATTAAGTGAACAACTGCTAAAGCAGAAAATAAAAACCAAATTCACACTTAATTTTATCACAAGTAACCTAATTACTTTTCCAGTCACACCTCTCCAGGGTACCCAAACGTATACCCTATGATTAGTTTATACCGTACAACTCCGATTATTCAAAATCAGATTCTCCAAAATGCTTATTTATCCAAATATTTTTTTAAATTTCAGATCAATGAGGATATCTAAAACAAATCAGAAATTCTTATTTATCTGAAAATTTTCCAGAGCCGAACTCACCTCACAGGCTGAAAAAAATTTCCTGACATGAAATTAGAAAGACAATTATTCTCGTTTCAGGTAACTCTCTCACCTCTCGCTTCCCATTTCTTCATTACCTACCCCTATTGACTTTCTCTCCAACTCTCCTTTTCAAACTGCATGCCACTGTCTCCTAGCTGCAAGCAGTCGAAAGAAACCCTTGTCCCGGCATCAAGGAGAGCGGGTTCCTGAGCAGGAGCAGGAATTTGGTGGGGTGATGTTGGTGATCGGCATTAGCAATTGGGAGGTCTCAGTGATCGGCAGTGATGTGGCCAGCATTTTTTTGGTGAGAAGTAAACATTATTTTAATGCTTAAAAACCCTTCTCTTGTTTTTTTATTATTGTTAAAACATTGTTACAAGTGATTTGTTGTTGGTACCGGGCTGTTTTTAAAAAAGACCAGTTATCTAAAAAAACATTTATCCGACATAGGCCCAGTTGGATAATAGGAGTTGTACTGTATCTTCTAAAAATTAGCACTGGAAGATACCAAGGACCTCGGACAATGCTGGAAAAAAAAGTTCAATACCTTGGGATATCCATCATTCCTTACCTGTTAGCTACAAATGTCTGCTCTTTAGTCATGGACATGGACATGAAAGGAGTACCGGAGGAGTCCAACACAGTTGACTCATCAATCAAATTGTCCACAAAATGGTTAAAATGAGAATCAAACTGTCTCAACAAATCATTCTTCATTTGCTATAATAAATAATAGAGAATTAATGACACAAAATAATAGAGAATTAATGACACAAAATAATAGAGAATTAATGACACAAAATTGCTCTAAAAACAGCAATTTTTCATTGGGTAAAAAGTGGAAAGCTTTTCCGATTTCATCTCTGTATGATCTGTAAATTTCATCATCTTTGTCCTCGCCAACATTGATTTCTAATTCCTTGAATCATCAAGTCATTTATTCATGAAATCAGTGTGTAGACTTAGCTTTTCACAAGTCTAAGAGAGATGTACACAAAGGAAATAATTTCAATATAGGAGCATATGATCAGGTCATGCTCATGTCACAAGGCATATACATTAAATCACAAGGTTTCAGGAAAGTGTTCCTTTTTAATGAAGCAAAAAGTTTTACAGAACAAAGATTGTTTCACTGGACTGGGTTTTTTTTAAAAAACCATCAGTTTGAGGAGGTCATAACAAGAGAGTTTTTAACTGAAGAACAAAGAAATAAGAGTCAGAGGAGAGACTGATATTTTATTTATTTACCAGAATTGACAGACAGAAAACAAAGTCAATTGCGACCTAACCCAAGTACTTTGAGCATTCTCTGCAGTATAATTAATATCATCCTCAAAATAGGATAACAGGAGATGTGGTTTTCTTTCTCTCTCTCTCCATTTATTTCTGCTTTCACATTATTAACCTCATCTACAAGATGAAACTGACAACATTACAGAAAATGAACTCTGTGCACTTCCTAATCGGACTACAGATTGTGTAATTGCAACTTTTTTTTCTTTTAAAGGGACAGATGAGTTCAAAGTATAATCAACAAACTGCTCCAATCCAAATTTAATGCCAGCAATGTAGAAACTTTTAACATGAAACAAAAGCCCCTTTTACACTTGCAAGTGATCCCAGAATTAACTGCCAATCAACCTTTAAAGTGCTAAGTGCAAAAGCAAAATCAACTCAATTATGACGTCATCTCATGTTGGGGATTGACGGCCTCGACCCCTAGTACAATCTCTGGTGTCTGCAGACACCAGCATTGCAATCAGGCAAGTGTGAAACGGGTAATTGCATTGTGGGATTGAAATGACCCAAGTATTTGTGTGAGTGCAGGAATGTGAAGAAAGAAAAGATTAAAATAAAGGTACAAACTTTGCTGTGGGAAAATCGGAAAGAGAGAGAGAGAGGAAATAAATAGCAATAGCGCACAATTTATAAAGACCATGGGAAAAGGCAATGGCACCTCACTTCACAGAATGCCCTGTTGCAGAAAAAAACCCTCCATAAATGCTCTGTTGCTGCAGCTGGTCATATAGCCCTTTCTCTGCTACATGCATGAAATTCTGGGAGGGCAGGTCCACCATCGCCTCCCCCCCCCCCCCCCCCCACCACCACTGCCACAGTATTTATAAACTATAAGCAATAGTGCTACCAACTTTCCCATGCTATATAAATTGAGCACTATAGCACTACAAACTTGCCCACACTGTTTAAAAATTGTCTGCTATTGCTATTTATTGCTAGCACTTTCCCATGGTCCCTTATAAAGGTTTATATAGGTCAGCACAACAGGGGCTGAAGGGCTCATACTGTGCTGTACAAAGCTAGATTATGTTATAGTTAGGCATGACTAATTTTGTTCAAATATAAGATCATACATTGATCAGGATTTAGGGAAGGTCCACCATCGCTCAATGCGTCATGACATCACCAGCAGAAGGTAGAAAAGTCCTAACCCTGGGGATGGCTCCTTGCAAGTGTGAAATCATTCAGTGTCCCAGTTTGGAGTGGTCAACTGTGAAAAGCCACACCCCCATCCCTATTCTGGGACATTGAACGGCCAATTTAGTGGAATGCAAGTGTGAAAGGGGCTAAAAAGACACCGTAAATGAGAAAGGAACCATTTGACAGAGGCAATTTTCTCTAAAAAGCCCCTAAATCCTGATCAATGTATGATCTTGTATTTGAACAAAATTAATCATGCCTAATTATAACATAATTAAGCTTTATGTACAGCACAGTATGAGCCCTTCAGCCCATGTTGTTGTGCTGATTATATAAACCTTTATAAGGGACCGTGGAAAAGTGCTAGCAATAGCAGATAATTTTTAAACAGGGTGAGAAAGTTGGTAGCACTATCACGTACAATTTATAAATATGTGGGGAAAAAGCGATGGTGGACCTGCCCTCCCCAAATGCCATGTGGCAGAGAAAGGGCTGTATGCACAGTTTTCCATTTTCTCCAGGATAATATTTAGTTCTTGTCCTGACTCCCCAGCTCTGCGGGGGTCCACCAATCATGAGGCCACTCTTGCACTTCTACCTTTTGGGTGTTTGATCAATGTTCCTGGCCGAGTAGAAACTTCATTTTTAGTTCTCGGCAGCCTTGGTTTCTTAGTACTTATTTTGTCCATTCTTTAGTGAAAAATTCTTAATTTTAAATTTTTAACCATCTTTTTGATATTCTTCAAGGAGAGCTCAATCAAAACACATCTAAGTCCTTTGCATGGCCAGATCCTCGCCTTCGCCCACACCTTAATGAGTTATGTGCACGCCTCTTCCATTGGCTCCGTCTCCATGCATTCCCTCCACAACCACGATCTGCACCCCCCACTACAGATCACTTCTCCCGCTTTAAAACTTCTTCCTCCTCTTGGACACCGTATTCCAGTCTTCTAAGTCTCTGGTCCTTTATTTTTCCAACTGACATTGGACATCAACTGTATCGATTTCACTACTCCCCTCACTCATTCCAATCTCACCTCTTTGGATCGTCTGGCCCTCCACTCTCTCCACACCAATCCAAACCTCACCATCAAATCTACAGACAAGGGTGGTGCTGTTGTGCTCTGGCACACTGATCCATCTCCAACAACAATCACCCTTTCCTTGATCTCTATGTCTCAGGAGACAAAGTCTCGCAGACATCTTCTATAACCCACCAACTCCCACAGCTCCCTCAATGACACCTCTTCCCATCCTGTCCCCTGTAAGGATTCCATTCCATTCTCTCAATTCCTCCATCTCCATTGCATCTGCACCCAGGATGAGGACTTCAATGCTAGTTCATTAGAGATGTCGTCCCTCTTCAAACAATGTGGCTTTCCCTCCACTACCATCAACTTGTTACTAACCCGCATATCCTCCATTACTCGCACATTTGCCCTGGCCCCCTCTGCCCCCAGGTGCAACAAGGAAACTATTTCCCCTGTTCTCACCTACCACCCCACCAGTCTCCACACCCTCCTCCGTCATTTCCACCACCTTTGTAATCCCATTACTAGACACAATATTCCTCCCTCTGCCATCCGCAGGGACTGCTCCCTTCATGATTCTCTTGTCCACTCCTCTCCACCAATCATTCCCTTGGGATCTACCCCTGTGACTGTAGGAGACGTTCCACTTGTGCCAAGACCTCATCCCTCAGCACCATTTGGGGCCCCAAACAATCATTCCAAATGAAAAAATATTTCACTTGGGACTCTGCATCCGGTGATCCCGCTGTGGACTGCTCTCTGTTGGAGAGACTGGACGAAGCCTGGGAGATCACTTTGTTGAGCACCTTCGCTCTGTCCTCTGCAGTAGTGTGGATCTTCCAGTGGCCACCCATTTAAATTCCCCATACCATTCCCTTCCTGGCATGTTGGTCCATAGCCTCATGCACTGTCAGATTGAAACCACCCGTAAATGGAACAACATCTTATCTTCTGATTATGTATCCTCCAACTGCAAGGCATTAATATTGATCTCTGACTTACGTTTAAAAATGCCTACAAGTTTCTTCCCCTGTCTCCTTTCACACAGACATGATAGCCTTATCATAGCCAATTAACACCTTTTGTTGGTCTGGATTCCTCCCCCATTGTTTGAATTCTGAGAGTTTCTGATATATTCTGCTTCTGCCTTTCTAATTTTTCCTTGAAACAGGGATCAGGCCCGAAATGTCAGCAATATATCTTTGTCTCCTATAGATGCTGAAAAGATTGGCTGAGTTCCTCCAGCATTTTGGTGTGTTTGCAAGAGATGGACCAAGTGAATTTGAGGCAAGGGTGGAAAATGGCAGCAAAATGAATAGTCAACAAACTCGTTATGGGTGCATGAGACAGCACTAAAGTAACTGCCGATGTGGAGCTGAGGAGCTTTGCCTGTGTAGGCCTGTAGAATGGATTACTCCACATAGCCAACAAAAAGACAGGCATAGCTGGGGTCCATGAGGTACCCCTGGCTACTCCTTTGACTTGGAGAAAGTGAAATGAGTCGAAGGAGAAGTTATTGAGATGAGGACAACTGGAGGAGGGTGGTGTTTGATGAAGACTAGTTTGGACCATTTTCGAGAAAGAAACAAAGGGTTTTGAGGCCTTCAGTATGGGGTATGGAGGTGTCATGTGATTGGTTGTCCATGGTAAAGATAAGTCAGTCAAGTTCAGGAAACTGGAAGTTATTGAAGTGATGGAGGGCATGTGAAGTATCCTGGATGTGGGTTGGGAGGGACTGGACTAGGGAGGACAAAACTAAATTGAGGTAAGCTGATACCAGTTCAGTGGGGCAGGAGAATGCAGAAATGATTGGTCTGTTGGGACAATTGGGTTTGTGGATCTTGGGATTGGGAAATGATTAGGTTGGAAGCCATGCTCAGGAGATGGCTAGAAGTGTTAAGTTCAGAGATAGTGCATTATAAATATGGTGGTTTGATGTGTTTCACTGGACTACAACAGTGCCACCCTTGTCGAAGGGTTTGATGGTGAGGTTGGGATTGGTGCAGATAGAGTGGAGGGTCAGGCATTCCTCTATTCATGACATTTACAAGGAACATTGCTTAAATAGAGATCAAAGAATTATGGCGAACCCTTTCCATCCAGCACACAGCATCTTTGACCTACAACCATCAAGGAAGTACAGGACCGCCAGGCTGGGATATAGCTTCTTCCCACATAAATCCGAGATTTATGAACTGAATCTTGTAATTAAGTAAATCATCTGGAACTATATGTAAAGATATAATTGTGTGTGAGAGTGCGTGAGCGAGCGTGTGAATGGCCCTTTCTCTATATATCAAAATGTGATTATGTGCTGTGTATTCTGTATGCACTGTGGTCTGGAGAAACAGTGTTTGGTCTAGTTATATATGTGCAGTCTAATGATAATGAACTTGAATGCATTGAGGTGAAAAGTCTATTTTCATGCTGTATGATTGCTGCTTTTAAGTTTCATTTGCAGTTGACTTAATGGGACGAATAGGAGGCCGATGGAAAACAACAATTGTCTCTACTCTAACATTGTTCTTGCCCAGTGCACAATCATGTTATACAGATAAGAAAGCCTGGTAACAGATGTTTAAAACTCGAACAATAATTCTGAAGGTATTATTCAAAATCTTACCTCAGCCTTGAGCTTAAGTTGCAGCTTTTTATTGATCATATAGTCAGCATCTATTTTCCCTGCAAGAAAAAAAAAGTACTTTAGTAATAATTGGGTGAATGGCACTAAGAATTGTTTAAGAGTGCAAGAATGCAGAGAAACATCTTGTCCACAACATGGCCTGTCATTTATCTTGCTATATTACCAGAAACTTGAGTTATCAGCAGGAGGGCTGATAACACGTTAATAATTTTTAAAAAAATTTTTTTTTTGTTATGAGCCCAGAGGACCCATAAACCTAGCAGCAATAGATATTCACCAAGACAAATGGTTACTTAAACAAAAGTTGCTTTTCATTATCTTTAAACATTAAAACAGAATCATACTTTAACTTATCACTATTGACTTAACTAACCTAACTTAACCCCCTTCTAATGTATGTGTAAGTTCAGAAAAGTTATTTGATTCAGAGTCCAATCTCACTTTTCATTCCTCCAAGTTCACTGGTTGCAAGCAATTCTTGTACTGTGCACAGAATTTAATATTTATAAAGTTCACCAGGCTTTGGTGCTTGAAAGTTAAATGGTTACCACTCAGGAAAGTTCTTGTCAGTTTTCAGAGAAAGATTTGTTGTTCCTTTTTAATCAGTCACTTCAGTGTCTTGCTGAATAAACTTGCCCCCTCCAGGTGATAACCTCTTTCTTTCAGGTCACCACAGAGTTATTTTTTGTTTCTCTTATTTCAAGTGAAACATTAGACAGCCAGTCCTTTCCTCTTGCACAAACCACAAGGACTCTGACCAGGCTGAACTAAGAACCCATCTTCCAAATGGGGTTTTCCACAAGCTTGCCAGCTTGTCTTGTTCCAGTCCCAGCTGCTGTCTGTAACACTGTATAAGTGATCTCTGTCGCACGCACGCACGCACGCACGCACGCACGCACGCACGCACGCACGCACGCACGCACGCACGCACGCACGCACGCACGCACGCACGCACGCACGCACGCACGCACGCACGCACGCACGCACGCACGCACGCACGCACGCACGCACGCACGCACGCACGCACGCACGCACGCACGCACGCACGCACGCACGCACGCACGCACGCACGCACGCACGCACGCACGCACGCACGCACGCACGCACGCACGCACGCACGCACGCACGCACGCACGCACGCACGCACGCACGCACGCACGCACGCACGCACGCACGCACGCACGCACGCACGCACGCACGCACGCACGCACGCACGCACCAGAGAGAAAACCTATTTGACGCTCTGTTTGCAAAACCATATGACCCTCTTAGAGTACCAAGTTCCCTTCCAGACAATATGCGGCTCCAACAAGCTCTTTCATCTGTTGCCTTCTTGTAAACAACAATCTATTAGTGAAGTCTCTTTGGCATTTTCCAAAGCTTTTGCAAAGGTTCTGAGGCGCCAACATGTCTAGCATTAGTTGAGCTTCAGTATTTTAAATAAAATCCATTTTAAAGTGTTTGTATGTGTCCTACGCTAACAAACCTTTCCCCAGTTTATCTCCCAAAAACATATCTATATTCTACAACTCTACTACTGCAGTAATGCTACACCAATACCAGGATCTTAATCTGGAATAGAATGGCAGGCAAGCACTACAAACAAGACAACTTTTTTTGAGGCCAACCTTTTGAAAGATTTGAGTAAATTAAATCTCAGTGCCTCCAGCTAGTTGCATTTGTATTTCAGAATTGCAGCTTTGGTACCTTCTCTCCATTATGAATATTCACCATTAATTGAAACACTAATTATCATCACCAAGGACTGAGTTATTAACCAGCTGTGCTAAATAATTTTCTCCTGGATCCATGCATCTATTGTAGCATGAAGAGAACATGCAGGAAAAGGGACATTAAATACTTCAAAGTGCAGCAACTCGTTACCATTTGAGTTTTTTTGAAAAAAAATGGCTAATCCACAGAGACAACATTGCATTTCATTTCTGACCACTACACTATGAAATAATTTTAGCTAGAGTAGCCAACAAGCTGAAGTGAGGATGGGGCTGGTTGCATACATGGATTTCAGCAAGGCATTCCATAAGGTTCCACCAGTAGGTTGTGCTGGAACATTAGAGATCAAAGGAGAAACAGCTGATCGGGTAGAAAATTGGCTTCATGGAAGAAAACAAAGGGTGATGGTGGAAGAATGTTTTTCAATCTGAAAGCCTGTAACTTCTGCCATAGGATTTTGTGTGGGCCCATTGCTCTTTGCTGTCTATATCCATGGTTTGAATGAAAATGTACACAGCACGATGAGCAAGTTTGCAGATGACACCAAAGTGTCTGGTATTGTAGACAGTGAAGACTGTTCCCAATGATTGCAGCAGGCTCTTGTTTTGTCAGGCAGGCAGAGAAACGGCCAATGGAATTTAAGCAAAAAATGTGAGGTGTTGCATTTTGGGTAGTCTCATATGCATAGAATATGAATGGTCGGGAATTATTTTGGGGGGGGGGGGGGGAGGTTGGAGAGCAGAAGGATCTAAGGATACAGAGAACCTGGAAAGTTGTGTCACATATAGACAGGGTGGTCTTAAAAGACTTTCAGCACATTGGGCTTCATCAGATACTGAGTACAGAAGTTAAGAGATCATGTTGCACTACTATATACAACATTGGGGATGCTATTGTGTTCTATTTTGGTCACTATGCTACAGGAAAAATGCTGTCAACCTGGAGGGTGCAGAAAAGATTTATGAAGTGTTGACCGTCTCGGGTAGGACCTGAGTTACAGGGAGAGGTTGAGCAGGCTCGGGCTTTATTACTTGGAGGGCAAGAGCATGAGGAGTGATCTCAGAGGTATACAAATATCAAGAAAGGAATAGATCCAGTGAAACACATGCAAGTGGGATGTTTTGGTTAACATGGGGAAGTTGGGCCGAATGGCTTGTTTCTATGCTGTATGACTCTAAACTCATGCAGAAGGCGATCATAAAAAGGTCCTGGAAATGATAATTGTGCCGACCATTATTTTCTTGTTTCCCACAAAAGTACCATCAGTTTAATTTAGGATGCTAGAATCTTTACTCAGCATATTTCTCATATCCAATTCCTCATCCTCCTTTCCCCACCCCCCTCCTCAACCCAATCTCCCATGTTCTTTCTTCCAGCTCTTCATCCTTCCCCTAATCAGAGTGCATCTTCATCCCTCTGCCTTAGATTCTTAACTTTCTCCCCTCACCACCCAAATTCACCTATCATCAGCCAACTAGTTTGTCTTCCCCTGCCTACAGACACTTTCCTTATTCCAATATATCCTAATATCAAAGTATTATCTTCCAAAAGCATGAACTACAATATTCCAAATTTTGATCTCTTCAATCTAATAAATCAAACTTTTGGCTGTTGATAAAATGGATAAACATTTTGCATAACTTCACATTAAGACTTTCATAACAACAAATAACAAAGCATTTATTGTGTGATAGAGATACAAAACGTATAAGAAGAAACACAAACTTTAAAGTGTGACAGAGTATGTAGAATGTGGCAGCCCACAATTGTGGAGATTGGGCTGGCACATCGCACAGCAGAAGACGCGGACAGAGATCGCTAAAGCGACACCTAGCACAACAAACCAGTGGGGGTAGAAGCTGGGGCAGCATCAGACCAACAGCCCTAAAATGGCATTGGTCAAGCTGCCCAGCTCACTCAGCAGAAACAGGCTGGGGAAGAAGGGCATTCATATGCATGGATGTTCCCATCCGCTATTGTTATTCATATGGCTGACTCAGTCAATCAGCAAAAACGGAGGGAACTTAAACAGTATAAAAGCAGCCTTTCCAGCCCTAATAAAGGTGTGAGCTTGAGCTTAACCTAACAGAGTTTGTGTGTGTGTGTGTGTGTGTGTGTGTGTGTGTGTGTGTGTGTGTTTCTTTGTAGCGGTTGGCTACAATAACATAGATATGTTTTTGGGAGAAAAATTGGGAAAGGTTTGTTAGAGTACGTCACATACAAATACTTTTTTTAAAACAGATCTATTTAAAATACTGGAACTCTGCCCAATGCTAGACATATCGGGGCCTCACACTTTTTGCAAGAGCTTTGAAGAGTGCCACTAATGGATTGTTGTTTACCAAAGGCAACAGATGAAAGATCTTGTCGGAACTGCAGGCAGTCTGAAGGAGAACTTGCCAGTTCTAAGAGATCATGTGGTTTTGCAAGCAGAAAGAGTAAAACAGGCACTCTCAGAGAGACAGATCAGAGAGACAGATCAGAGAGAGAGAGAGAGAGAGAGAGACACACACACACACGCACACACATAGATCACTTTTAGTTACAGGGAGCAAGAGCAGCTGGGACTAGAACAGGACAAGCTGGCAAGAAGTCTCATTTTGGGAAGATGGCCTGGTCAAAGCCCTTGTGATTCATGTAAAAGGAGAGGACTGGGTGTCGAATGCTTCACTTGAAATAAGTGAAACAAAAAGGAACTTTGTTGTGACCTGAAAGAGTTCTCATCTGGAGAACCCTGAAGGTGCAAGATGTCCTGGAACAACAAATCTCTCTCTGAAAACTGACAAGAACCTTCCTGAGTGGTAACCATTTACCTTTCAAGCACCAAAGCCTGGTGAACTTTATAATTGTTCAATTATGTGCATAGTATAAGAATTGCCTGCAACCAGTAAACTTGGAGGAATGAGAAGTGAGATTGGACTGTGAACCAAAGAACTTTTCTGAATTACGCACATGTATGTGTGCTTAGAATTAGAAGGGGTTCAAGTTAGGATAGTTAAGTCAATGAAGATAAGTTAAAGTATGATTCTATTTTCATGTTTAAAAATAATTAAAAGCAACTTTTGTTTAAGTAACCATTTGTCTTGGTGAATATCTATTGCTGCTTGGTTTTGGGGTCCTCTGGCCTCGTAACAAAAGAGATTCATAATGATATAGATAAACAAATTTAAAGAGAAACTGAAAAATTCAAAGAAAAATTTCTTGTGCTCACACCTTCACATTCCAAAGAATAATGAGCCAGTCATTAGTCTACGTGGATATTAAGGTCTATTCCATCATAGCTACCATGGTAACACTACAAACAATAGTCTCTTAAAGAGATAGGCACAAAATTAACTAAAAATTTTTTTAAAAACAAGGTTTTAACCTTTACACTGCCTCCCCACCCTTTCATTCAAGTGTCTGCCCATTTTATGTTTGTCCTGATGAAGGGTTTCAGCCAAAAACATTTGACCATCTGTTGTCTACTCTGAATACTGCCTGATCAACTGTTTTGTGTTGCTTCTAGATAGATTCTTCCCTTATCTTTCTAAACTCCAGAGCCATCAAATGCTCCTCATAATTAATCCTCTCATCTTCAGATCATTTTTGCAAACTTTCTCAAGATCTTCTCCAACATCAGCACATCATTCCCCAGATACAAGGCCCAAAACTGCTCACAATGATCCAATATTTGCTCTGGTCAACATCTTATAAAGCCTCAGCATGATATCCTTACTATCATATTCCATATAAAACAAGAAGAATCACCACTCTCTCCGAACTCTGAGCTAGCCATTGTACTTTTGGGGTTAATCCAGCTGAGGTTTAAGGCTCATAGACATCTAGAAAGGGCACATCTCTCCAATTATTCTCCAAACTCTGACCATGATGAAAGACAACTTTCAACATTTGCCCAATAAAGTTTCTAACTAATCATTCCAGGCTAACAATATTACAGTCTCTCATATCTAAACTACTGTGCAACATAAATGGAATACTAGGAGCAACTTGTCACCACTTCCTTATTTAAGCTTTTGTAGATACAATACCAACCACATTAGATTTTGCAAAGGAGCAGTTTCTGTGTAGCTACTGACACAGCCTTAAACTATAATCCAGTTTATGTCAGTTCTAGATTTCTCCGCAGCAACAAACTTAAGCACACTTTCCAACCATTTCAACAGACAAGTAGCAACCAAAAATTGCAGTTTGAGTAGATTTAATGCAGCAACCAATTAGGGACAGCAGTGCTTGAATATGTAACATCACTTTGTGGGATTATGAAATTTGGCTGGATACAAAGTGGAAACGAGTGGATTGAGTGAGTAGGCAAAAAAAAATCATTATAATGAATAATACAAGGCCATACACTTTGGGAATATAAAAGGCAGATATCCAAATGATAGGAGATTGGGAGAAATTGGCATTTTGGAAGGAGGGAAAAAGTCCTGGGTCACCTAAAGCAAATACCAATGTGAAGCAAAAAAATTAACAAGAGCAGGAAACAGCAGACGCTGGATGAGAAACACAAGAACATAAGAAATAGGAGCAGGAATAGGCCATCCAGCCCATTAAGCCTGCTCCGCCATTCAATAAGATCATGGCTGATCTGATCATTGACTCAACTCCACCTATTTCCCGTATCCCTTAATTCTTTTATGTAAAAATCTATCTAACTGAACCTTAAATAAGTTTAATGAAGTAGCCTCAACTGCTTCCCTGGACACAGAATTCCACAGATTCACTACTCTCTGGTAAAATGTTTTTCCTCATCTCAGTTTTAAATCTACTCCCCTGAATCTTGAGGCTGTCCCCCCTAGTTCTGGACTCACCTACCAGTAAAATCAATTTTCCTGCTCTACCTTATTTATCCTTTTCATAATTTTATATGTTTCTGTAAGATCTCCTCTCATTCTTCTGAATTCGAGTGAGTATAATCCCAGCCAATTTAGTCTCTCCTCGTAGGTCAACGACCTCATCTCTGGGATCAACCTGCTGAACCTCCTGTATACTGCCTCCAAGGCCAGTATATCCTTCCTCAAGTATGGAGACCAGAACTGAACACAGTACTCCAGGTGCAGCCTCACTAGTACCTTGTATAGTTGCAGCATGACTTCTCTGCTCTTGAATTCACTTGCTCTACCAATGAGGGCCAACATTCCATTTGCTTTCTTAATAACCTGTTGTACATGAAATCCAACTTTTTGAAATTCATGCGCAAGCACTCCCAAGTCCTTCTGCACTACATCATGCTGCAGTTTTTCCACAACTTAAATAATAATCTTCTCTTCTATTTCCCTACCAAAGTGGATGACTTCGCATTTACTAATCCATTTACTAATCCATCTGCCAGACTTTTGCCCACTCCCCTAACTTAACTACATCCTTCTTCAGCCTCTCCACATCCTCTGTACAATTTGCTTTTTCTCTCAATTTAGTATCATCTGCAAACTTGGCTACACTAAACTCTGCCCCCTCTTCCAAATCACCAATGTAAATGGTGAACAGCTGCAGGCCCAGCATTGATCCTTGTGGCCCCCATTTACCACTGTCTGCCAATCAGAAAAACACCCATTTATCCCAACTCTCTGCCTTCTGTCAGTTAACCAATCCTCAATCCACACCAATACACATCCCCCGACTCCATTCATCTGTATCTGATTGATGTTTCTTATGCGGTTTAAATTAAATACTTTAAAAAATTTCTTGCGCAGCACCTTATCAAATGCCTTCTGGAAATCCAAAAATAAAACATTAACCTCCCCTCTATCAACAGCACCCATATATCCTCAAAGAACTTCAGCAAGTTTGTCAAACAAGATCTGCCCTTTATGAATCCATGCTCCGTCTGCCTGACGGAACCCCTTCATTCTAAATGTCTCGCTATTTCATCTTTAATGACAGCCTCAAGCCTTTTTACAACTACAGACGTTAAGCTAACTGGCCGATAGTTACCCATCTTCAGCCTACATCCCTTTTTTAAAAAAATGGCATGACATTTGCTGTCTTCCAATCTGCGGGGACCTGCCAGAATCCACAGAATTTTGTGAAATGACTACCAACGCATCAACTATAACTCCCACTATTTTCTTCAGTACCCTGGGATGCATCCCATCAGGATCAGGGGATTTGTCCGCCTTCAGTCCCATTAGTTGGCTCATTACTACCTCTTTTGTAACAATTAATTTATTGAGGCCCTCACTGCCCTTTGCATCTCCATCACCACTCTTTGGCATGCTGGATGTGTCTTCCACCATTAAGATTGACAAATTATCTGTTCAATGTCTTGGTCATTTCCTCATTACTCAATATCAATTTCCCTTTCTCATCTTCTAAGGGATGCATGTTGATTTGACCCACACTTTTCCGCTTTACATATTTATAAAACTTTTTGCTATCTGTTTTTATATTTTGTGCTAATTTACTTTCATAATCCTTTTTCCCTTTCGCTATTTCTCATTTAGTTGTCCTTCGTTGCCTTTTAAACCAGAGGTTCTCAACCTTTTTCTTTCCAGTCACATACCACTTTTAAGTATTCCCTATGCCAAAGGTTCTCTGTGATTAGTAAGGGATTGCTTAATGTGGTATGTGGGTGGAAAGAAACAGTTTGAAAACCACTGTTTTAATCATACCTAATTGACTTGTTATGCGCACAGTTTTGTAACCCCAAAGAAAATGGGCCAATGACAATTTTTCTCAAGCAAAATACTTCAGTAACATTTGGGACTAGAGCAATGATTCTCAACCTTCCCACTCACATACCACCTTAAAAAAATCCCTGACTAATCACAGAGCATCGATGGCATAGGGATTATTTAACGTGGTATGTGAGTGGAAAGAAAAAGATTGAGAACCACTGTTTTAAAGTTTTCCCAATCTTGGCGACTTTGTACATGAGCTTTTAATCTTATATTTTCCTTTATTTCCTTAGTTAACTAAGTTTGACTCTTTCCTCTCTTGCTGTCCTTATTTTTAACAGGAATATATTTTTGTCCAGCACTGTGAAACATCTCTTTGAAAGTCTTCCACTGTTAACTGTTCTGCCAACTAGCCTGTGCACCCAGTCCATGCTGACCAATTCCTCCCTTATCCTGTTGTAGTCTCTCCCGTTCCAGCAGAATACACTAGTTTTAGATCTAACTATTGCACCCCCCATCTATATGAGAAATTCAACCATACTACGATTGCTCTTTCCAAGAGGGTCTCGAACTACTAGATCATTAACTTTACCCATCTCATTGCACAATAGTAGATCTAAAATAGCATTCTCCCTTGTTGGTTCCTTAACATGCTGTGCAAGAAAGCCATCACGGATGTATTCTAAAAAATCATCATCCAGACAACCTCGACCAACTTGAAGTTAAAGTCCCCCAATGACAACTTCCATTCTGTTCTTACATGCCTTAGTTATCTCTTGCTTAATTGCCTGTGCCACTGTCCTCTTGTTATTTGGTGGGCAATAGACAACTCCCACCAGCGATATTTTTCCCTTTACTATTCTTAATCTCTATCCCAAAGGACAAGATTTTGCTCCTAAGATTTTATATCGTCTCTCACTATTGCCCTGATTTAATCTTTAAGAGCGTCACCCCACCTTCCTATCTATCTTTTCGTATTACCTGATACCCTTGAATATTTAATACTCAATCATGCCCACCTTGCAACCATTTTTCTGTGATGGCCACTAAATCATATGCCTGGGTACTGATTTGTGCCTCAAGTTCACTAACTTGTGTCTAATACCATGGGCATTCAGATAAAGTGCCCTTATGCTCATTATCCTTTTAGAATCTAGTGACCTCTCCATCCTTTGCTTTTGACTTCTCTGCCCTCTATTTTTCTTTTCCTCTTTTCTAACTCTAGCTTTGGTCTCTGTACCATCTTCCTCATTCTTTCTTTTTTGGTTCCCATCCCCCTACCCCATTAATTTAAACCTTCCCCAACAGCACTAGCAAACAATCTCCCTAGGACATTGATCCCGTCCTTGTCTAGATGTAGACCGTCCAGTTTGTACTGGTCCCATCTGCCCCAGAACCAGTGGCAATGCCCCAAGAATCTGAAACCCTCCCTCTTGCACCACCATTCAAGCCACATATTCATTCTAACTATCCTGTTATTTCTACTCTGGCTAGCTCGCGACACTGGTAATAATCATGAGATTATTACTTTTGAAGTCCTACTCCTTAATTTATCCGCTACCTACCTAAATTCAGCTTGTAGGACCTCATCCCACTTTCTTCCTATATGATTAGTACCAATATGGACCATGACAGTTGACTGTCCATCCTCCCCTTTCAGAACATCCTCCATTCAACTGGAGGAACTCAGCAGGTCAAGTACCATCAATGGGAGAGAAAGAAAGGTAAATGGCTCTTGAAAACAAGGTTCCAATGGCTTAGTGGTTAGAGCACTGGTCTTGTAAACCAGGGGTTGCAAGTTCATTTATTACTAAGGCCTCATTTCTTGGAGGGTCACTTGACAAAGTGGCGATTCTCTGTCTTCCTGACAGTAGGCAAAGTTAAAGGATTTCATGCATGTTACATTCTAAATGTAGTATTACATGACAATAATGGACTTCTACCTAAAGGATTTCAGCTCGAAAAGTTGACCGACCATTCTTTTTCACCTACTGATACTACTTGACCTGTTAAAGTTCCTCCAGCAAAATGTGTTTAACTAACAAGACCAATTTTCCACTGTCCCTTCATTCCAAAAGGATTTGAGTATAGGAACAAGCAGGGTCTCAATATGAATGTTGCTGAGATCACAATTGGAGCACAATGACAATCTTCCTGTGATTAGAGCACAAAATTTGACCAGCTCAGTTAAACTAGGAATTTGCTCAGGATCAAAGAACAACTCTATCATAAGGTATTGAAGCAACCCAACATGGTTATCTTAATGAAACCTTGTGAGCTTAAAGCAAATAAACACATGTGCAAAGTCCACAACATCTAACATAAGTGGATGGAGAAAGTTAACTGTATCAGTCACATAGAAAAATAAAGTATTTAAATAAACTATTAATTAGCTCAAAGCATATTTGTGTCATACATTAGGCATCAATTTACTCAAGAGCAGTTAAAGATTTAAAATATTCAACAAAATAAAATTTGATCATAAAACTGGGATTAAAAAAATCAACACATTTCAAACTAAAAAAAGGTAGCAGTGAAACAGTAAGCTACCAATAATTCTGGCATATTATCTGTCAGCAATGCTGTAAAATTTAACAATTTATAAATTGAAAGGATAACAACCCTGGCCTCCAAGTGGACCAATACACCTGAAAGGGAATATTGACAATATTGGGTCAGATTATGCTCCGGTTGGGCACATCAACTCTGAGTTAATTTAAGACAATTAAATGAATACAAGAAAGAAAAATGGCTTGTTACTGAAGAGAAAGAGAGTCTCAATTAGCTCTAAAGAACAGATTCCATGCTGAAGCAGTTCAAGTCATGGTGGTGGCAACGCTTAAAAGCCAATTGCCAAATTGTTGAAGACTCATTATGCCTGACAGAGTAAATTAACCTCTGAAAAAAACAGAACAAGTCCAAAGAAAATACACAAAGGGAAAGTTGCAGTTATTGCAAAGATAAAACTGGAGTATCTCGACTCAGATGATGAAAACTGAAAATTCACACATAACCTCAACATGCCAAAAAAATCATTTACAATTCCTGCAAAGCTTAAATATGGTACAAGTAACCAGAACAGTTAATGTTTAATGTAGAACTTTTATTTATAATACACATTTCCCTCAATCCACACAATTGCACTGAAAAGGATTTGCACAACTTGACTGACCCTTTTGCTGTAAGCACAACTGAAGTCTGATGGATCTCGAGTACTTTGCTATAATTGTGACAAAATTTTACTCATCTTTGAAAATACATTTTGTCAAAATTATTTCCATTTTTAGTGTAAATACAAAATGGTTACGCTGTTAAAGACTGAACTTTAAAAAGTGTTTACTAAAGTATCAAATAAATCTCCCTTTCACCCCAGAAACCTTCACCCTATCAACTTACAAATTGGGCTATCTGCATCTTGACCAGCAAGTTCACAATTGACAGAAGAGTGAAGGAACAGGGCACAAGTACAAAGCTGCTGCTGTAGATGACCGAATCAAAGAATGATTGCATCACAGGTAGTCATTCAGCCCATTAAGTGAGGAAATGCCTGACTTTCCCAGTAGAACACTTCCAACTATCTCAATCATGGGAGAAATGTGGCATGGAAAGATGCACTTTGGTCCTCTGAGTTCATATCACCTATTTACAACAATATGAACCCATGCTCAAGCACCCATTAAATTTAATACAATCTTAAACATAAAATTACCACACACAATCATTTTTTTCCAATAAGCAGAGCAACCTTGTCTAACCTTTCAGCTCAAATCCCTCATTCAAGTAAACATTTTCTGCACCTTCTCAGGGATGATCACAGCCTTGTTTCAGTCGTCGTGTCTGTACGAATCAAACATCCTATCCCAGCAAAGTACTTGTAAAACAAAATTAGTCTCAAGGGTAAGATTTAGGCATTTACTTTAGTAAACAATAGAACACCTTTTCATGGAGACAGACTGGGAATTTCCTCTCAGCTGCATCATCTAACAGTGCATTATGTAAGAGTGCCTCCGTGTTCAGTGCATGATTGAATGAGCAGCCACCATTCCCTTCCACTTGGTTCATAATTCATGAAAAACAGTATTACGACCCTGTCCCAGAAAAGCACAACAGTCTGAACTCTATCAAGATAGTCAAGGATCTCAGACTTAAGCATTAAAGGATTCTTCTTGATAAAATAAACTAATACACCTTTACTTCCCTTTAACATACTTCACACTTGCATTTTTGCTCATCCATTGAGGCTCAAACTATATTTATTAAGAAAACTGGATAAAGATTTCCTCCAGAAGTTCATCAATGACCATCTCGAAATGGCTCCGACAAGGTGTGAACTAACAATTCATTCTTTAATGGGGAAAATTGTTGGAAATCTGCTGAGGGGATTGGCATTCATCTATGGCTGCAGGTTGGCAGCAATTGTCAATCAATTAAAAGACAAAAACAAAACATGGACTCACCTAACTAAGACAACAAAAATGCCCATTGCCTGACAGAATCTTTGCATTTCCAACATCACTGCGAATCTACAAGCTCGGGATGAGCAGTTTTCAAACCATCAAGATGCACTGTTGGGAGGAGTCACGTGATGGAGTAGTGGCCGGACGGTGAACTCCAGCCCTCTCCAGAAAAGTCAGAAAAAACAAAGCAAAACACAAAGGCACAAAAATAAAAATCAAAGTAAAGTGAATATAAAGGTGGAAAGAAGATGGACGAAAAAAGAAAAGTCGAAACCAACGGTAAGAAGAGAGGAAGAGAAGACAACGGAAGATGAAGGAAATGGCCTTACCTGTTCGAAGAGGCCCGCGGTGGAGAGAGAAACCCGCTCCCTCTGGTCGGTAGAAAGTGGACTACAAAAATGGCTCGCTGAGCCGAGTAAAAGTGCGCAACCGCGCATGCGCGACTCCTCGCGCATGCGCGATGCGCATGAAAAAAAACACACCGACGGGAGGGGTGACCAGCTGGGGAGTCGATCTCCACAGCGGGCAACGACAGCTGCAGAACACCTGCAGCAAGAGGAGAACATAGAAGACAACGAAAACAAGAAAGGAGAGAAGAAAAGGGCAACAAAGAAACAACAGATGGCCAACCCAGAGGAAGAAGAAGAGGAAGAGGAAGAGTACAGTGAAATAGAAGAAGAAGGGAAAGGCAAGATAAAGGATATACTTTCTATTATTAAAGAATGCATGGAGTCATTTAAAGAATGGCAAGCGCAAGAATTTAATGATTTAAGAAGAAGAATAAACAATACAGAAGAGAAAATGAATAAAATAGATATGACCTTATCAGAAATGGGAAAAAGAATGGACAAGGTGCAAGAACGAGAAGCAGCAGTAGAAATGGAGGTAGAGGACTTAAAAAAGAAATTAGAGGAATCTAATAAAAAAGTTAAAGAGACACAAGAACTGTTAGCTCAGAAAATAGACATAATGGAAAATTATAACAGAAGAAATAACATAAAGATAGTGGACTTTAAGGAAGATGAAGAAGGCAAGAATATGAGAGAGTTTATAAAAGATTGGATCCCTAGGATCCTAGGATGTCCAGAACTACAGCAAGAAATGGAAATAGAAAGGGCACATAGAGCATTGGCCTTTAAAACACAATCACAACAAAAGCCAAGATCTGTTTTAGTAAAATTCCTAAGATATACTACAAGAGAAAAGGTACTGGAGAAAACAATGGAAAAAGTAAGAGAGGACAATAAGCCACTGGAGTACAAAGGGCAAAACATCTTCATTTATCCAGATATAAGTTTTGAACTCCTGAAGAAGAGAAAGGAGTTCAATACAGCAAAGGCGATTTTATGGAAGAAAGGGTATAAATTTATACTAAAGCATCCAGCGGTATTGAAAATATTTATTCCAGGACAACAAAACAGACTATTCTCGGATCCAGAGGAAGCACGAAAATTTGCAGAACAATTACAAAACAGACTGAGAGATGAAGACGTGTAATGAGAGTACAAAAGACTGCAAACTAAAAAGACATAAGTTTTGAACTCCTGAAGAAGAGGAAGGAGTTCAAAACATCGAAAACGATCTTATGGAAAAAAAACTATTCTCGGATCCAGAGGAAGCAAGGAAATTTGCAGAACAACTACAAAACAAACAGAGAGATGAAGACATGTAATAAGAGTAAAAATGACCACGATTTATATGTATGTGGGTAAAGAGGTATATGTGTGTATATGTATAATGTGCATACATGAATGTATCCGTAGTTAGAGGAAAATATAGATAGTATAGACAAGAATTAATAAGGGAAGGAAAAGGAATAGAAGGAATAAGGAGGGAATTAAAAGAGTGACCTTTGTCACATATGAAAAGTGAAATCTTTTCTGGGGGGGGGCTGGGTGGGGGGTGTTACGGTCACTGCAAAATCAGCTGACGCTTGCGAGTGAATTTGCAAATCCAAATGGAGAGGGGAGATGTGGTTGTCCGACAAGGGATAAAGGACAACTCAGGAGAGGAAGGGGGGATTGGGGCTAAAGAAGTTTTAAATAGGAGAATAAGGAAAATGTTTGATGTTTTAGGAATGTTGTCTTATAAAGGATTCAAAACAAGAAAACAGAAATGGATAAGAAGGAAAGGTAATGATGGAGAAACGGAAAGGGAAGATAAACAAAGTATAAAATGGCTACGTTGAACTATATGACTTTAAATATTAATGGAATACATAACCAAATTAAAAGGAAGAAACTGCTAAATTTACTGAAAAAAGAAAAAATTGATATAGCATTTGTGCAAGAAACACATTTAACTGAATTGGAGCAGAAGAAATTGAAGAGAGATTGGGTAGGACACGTAACAGCAGCATCGTATAATTCAAAAGCAAGAGGAGTAGCTATATTAATTAGTAAAAATGTGCCATTTAAAATAGAAGAGGAAATAATAGATCCAGCAGGGAGATATGTAATGGTAAAATGTCAGATATATTCGGAGGTTTGGAATCTACTCAATGTATATTCACCTAACGAAGAAGATCAAAAGTTTATGCAAGATATCTTTTTGAAGATAGCAGATACGCAAGGGAACATATTAATAGGAGGGGATTTCAACCTGAATTTGGATTCAAATATGGACAAAACTGGGAAAAAAATTAACAGAAAGAACAAAGTAACCAAATTTATAATTAAATCGATGCAAGAAATGCAACTTTTGGATATATGGAGGAAACAACACCCAAAGGAAAAGGAATATTCATATTACTCGGCGAGACATAAAACATACTCAAGAATAGACCTATTTTTGTTATCAGCTCGTATGCAAGATAGAGTAAAAAAAAAACAGAATATAAAGCTAGAATACTATCGGACCATTCACCCTTAATATTGACAGTAAAGTTAGAGGACATCCCTCCAAGAATGTATAGATGGAGATTAAACCCCATGTTACTTAAAAGGCAGGATTTTAGAGAATTTATTGAAAAACAAATTAAAATGTATTTTGAAATAAATACGGAATCAGTGGAAGATAAGTTTATACTATGGGATGCAATGAAAGCATTCATTGGAGGGCAAATAATAAGTTATGTAACCAAGATGAAGAAGGACTATAATCAGGAAACAGAGCAGTTGGAAAGGGAAATAGTAAATATAGAAAAAGAATTAGTAATGAAGGAAGATATTACTAAAAGAAGAGAATTGGCGGATAAAAAAATAAAATATGAAACACTACAAACATATAAGGTGGAGAAAAATATAATGAAGACAAAACAGAAATATTATGAACTAGGTGAAAAAACGCACAAAATCCTAGCATGGCAGCTTAAGACAGAACAAGCTAAGAAAATGGTATTGGCATCAAGGAAAAAAGACAAACAAATTACATATAATCCAAAAGAAATTAAGGAAAACTTTAGAGAATTTTATGAACAATTATACCGAACTGAAAATGAAGGGAAAGAAGGCAAAATAGATGAATTTCTAACTAAAATTGAACTACCAAAACTACAAATAGAGGAACAAAATAAATTAACAGAGCCATTTGGAATAGTAGAAATACAAGAGATAATAAAAAAATTACCAAATAATAAGACACCAGGAGAGGATGGATTCCCAATAGAATTCTATAAAACATTTAAAGACTTATTAATTCCTCCCCTCCTGGAAGTAATCAACCAGATTGATAAAACGCAAAGCTTACCAGATTCATGTAAAACAGCAATAATTACAGTAATACTAAAGCAAGGGAAAGATCCACTCTCACCAGCGTCATATAGACCAATATCTTTACTTAACACACATTATAAGATAATAGCTAAATTATTAGCAGATTAGCAGAGTATGTACCGAAAATGGTAAATCTAGACCAAACTGGATTTATCAAAAAAAGACGCACAACAGACAATATTTGTAAATTTATTAACTTAATTCATGCAGTAGAACGGAATAAAGCACCAACAGTAGCAGTTGCTTTAGACGCAGAGAAGGCCTTTGACAGAGTAGAATGGAATTATTTGTTCAAAGTATTGCAAAAATTCAGTTTACCGGAGAAGTATATTAATTGGATTAAAGCATTATATAAGGGACCATTAGCGAAAGTGACAGTAAATGGACATGTATCAAAACAATTTAACTTAAGCAGGTCAACACGACAGGGATGCCCACTATCACCTTTATTGTTTGCGTTAGCTATAGAACCACTAGCAGAATTGATAAGAACAGAAAATAATATAAAAGGGATAAAAATAAAAGACAAGGAATATAAAATCAGTTTATTTGCGGATGATGTTATAGTATACTTAACAGAACCAGAATTATCAATAAAAGAATTATATAAGAAATTGAAGGAATATGGAGAAGTGTCGGGTTACAAGATCAATGTAAATAAAAGTGAAGCAATGCCTATGAATGATGTGGATTTCTCAAAATTTAAGAAAGAATCACCATTTAGATGGCAAATGCAAGCAATAAGATACCTAGGTGTACAAATAAACAAAAATCTCGGCCAACTATATAAACTCAATTATTATCCACTAATGAAAAAATTACAGGATGATTTAGAGCATTGGAAAGATTTACCATTAACACTAATAGGAAGGATAAACTGTATTAAAATGAACATTTTTCCAAGGATATTATACCTATTTCAGGCATTGCCAATACAACTGACAGAGAAATTCTTCAAGGAGTTAAAGAAAATAATAAGGAAATTTTTATGGAAAGGGGGGAAACCGAGGATAGCACTAGATAAATTAACAGAATGGTATAAACTGCCAAACTTTAAAAATTATTATAGAGCCGCACAATTAAGATACCTATCAGATTTTTATCAAACAAGGGAAAAGCCAGATTGGACTAGATTAGAATTAGATAAAATAGGGGAAAAGACACCTGAACACATATTATATAAATGGGATGAAAAATTGGTACAACATAGAAGTTCTCCAGTATTACATCATCGACTCAATATTTGGAAGAAGATTCATGTAGAAAGAAATAAAACAAATTATCAATTACCAAAACTAATATTGACGCAAAACAAGTTACTCCCTTTTACAATAGATAACCTTTCCTTTAGAGAATGGGAGAAAAAAGGGATTAAAAGAATAGAAAATTGTTTTTCAGGAAATAGATTCTTATCCTTTGAACAAATGAAAGATAAATACAATATAACTCAAGATACAGCACTGGCATATTACCAATTGAGATCCTACTTGAAGGATAAATTAGGAAGCAGTTTGAGTTTGCCAGAGGGAAGTAACTTTGAATATGTGATTACAGATACAATGATAATCAAAAGATTTATAACAAATATGTATATTAAACTGCAAGAAAAGGAGAATGAGGAAACAAATGGTAAAACTAAACAAAAATGGGAACAGGATTTAAATATAAAGATAAAAAAGGAAACATGGGAGAAGTTATGCTCTGGAACGATGAGAAATACAATAAATACGAGGTTACGTATGATACAATATAACTGGATACACAGACTATACATTACAGCTCAAAAGTTAAATAAATGGGACCCAACAGTATCTGATAGATGTTTTCGATGTAAAAAAAGAAATGGGAACAACAATTCATGCAATCTGGACATGTGAAAAAGTAGAAAAATTTTGGGAAGATCTCAATCAGATATTAAATAAAATAACAGAAAACAATATACCAAAGAATCCAGAGATCTTTCTCC
This sequence comes from Narcine bancroftii, assembly GCF_036971445.1. Lineage (NCBI taxonomy): Eukaryota > Metazoa > Chordata > Chondrichthyes > Torpediniformes > Narcinidae > Narcine > Narcine bancroftii. The sequence continues at coordinate 83,850,627 of NC_091473.1, forward strand.
TAAGTAACATAAAAAACAAAGAATTTGGAATTGATTTGGAGGATGCACAAAAAAGATTTGTTAAGATAGCTCTAGCTGTAGCAAAAAAATGTATTATGTCAACCTGGAAATTGGAAGATAATTTGAAAATACAACAATGGTATATAGAAATGAATAAATGTATTCCATTAGAAAAAATAACATATAGTTTAAGAAATAATATTGAAATATTCGAACAAATATGGGAGCCTTATATTAAACACAATAGCGAAAACCTACCGGGGACAATCACTACCTAAGTTAACGGAAGGAAAAGGAAATAAAAAGAATGGATTCAGTGGAATTTCTGGTGTATTTTTATTGAATGACAACATTGTCTGACTGGTTTAATGTATCCTAGATTTTATACCTTAAATGGATGGGAGGGGGGAGGTGGGGAGGGTGGGAGGGGAGGAGTGAAAATTACATTGTATATGTGTGAAAAGGAAAAAATGTGTATCATGGTTAATGTGATTTATGGTGTGAAAAATAAAAAATTATTTAAAAAAAAGATGCACTGTTAAGTTCTGTTAGAGATGGTCTTTTTACAATGATAAAAGCTCAGCATCGAAATGGAAAGAGCATGAATGAACCATTATGACCTAGTGCCCAACGAATGTCCTTTGAAACTTCAAGCACAAGGCAGAAATAAAGATGTATGATAAAGGGTGTGTGGCCACAATGAGTTTTTTTTTCCCCCAACAAAACGATTCCCCAGCTGAAATCTGGTCACCTCAGCACTTGCTCGTGAACTAAAGTGACATTTACAAATCACTAAGGCCAATGAAAAGATTGCCATCAACTACACCCAGTGCATTACATCCAACATACACATTCGGAACAAGGTTTTCCTTTGGCACTCTTCACCTTTTTCCTAAATAGGTCTGTCTCCTCACTTGGCGAGGTGATCACATTTGAGGAGCTGATCAGAAGCCATCGACTTGAAACGTGAACCCTGGTCACTCTCGGCAGACAAGCGAACTGAATCAAAGTTAGGGCATTCTGAAATGAGGCAGAATGAAGTCGGGGGCGGGGGGGGAGCCTGGTAAGACTCACCATTGCTGACCAATCGGCCGCAGTCTTCACCATGTCCTTCGGAGATGCTCAGACGGTCCTCGTCCGAAGACTTGGCGGAAATACGCCGGCCTCTGGACGTCATCGTTGTCGCAGTCGCCAACAGCTTCCTGGCGAGGAAAAGAACTCTTTCAATCACCCAGAGGAATCGGCACAAAGAGCAGTTTGCACCCAGCCATTTACAACCAAAACAAGTCCGTTGAGGATACTTTCACGTGGTTTAAAAATCACAGACCTTGCACTGGATTTAAGGGGAGAAAGATCCGATTCACACGACATGATTTGGAAGGGAAGTGAAACTGCTCATTTTCCCTTCCTTAATACAGCGTGTCTGAGCCCCCGCCTCGGATCACTTTAATCGTCTGGGCGCGAACAAAAGGCCCGCGTTCAGAACCTGTTTCCCCGACCCTCACCCGAAAGGCAACTGACCGGAGCGGGCGGCCCCCTGCGCAAGAGTCGTCCTTGTTCACCTGCTCCCACAGCGGAGACTCGTGCGGCCACTGCCAGTGTCGGCGCTCGGAAGCCGGACGTGACTCGCGGCTTGGGTGCACTGGCGCGCCGACGCAGTGCGAAGAGAAGGGGGTGACTAATTTCTGGTGCTTGGGCTGAGCGTCCGTGAGTAACCTCGTCCAGACAGTCAGATGCAAAAAGGAACAAGAAGAGCACGTGGAAGGAGAGGTGCACTTTCTTATCGTCGCTGCGGATCGGTAGCAGCAATGGAGGGAACCGAAAAAGAAGCAGGCATTGCGCAAGGTCTCCTCTGGCAGGGAATATATAGTTACAAAAACTATGAGGATAAGAATTGCTGACTCTTTCTGGTTTCAAGGGAGAGAACATTTTCTTATCCATCAGGTAAATCGTCCCTTGACTTGACCCCTGAAACTTTCTCCATTACTGTAAATTTTATAATCATTAATAGACATTGTCAGAAATAAAACTTCTCACACATGAGTCTCTTTAAAACTGATGACACGACAAGCTTTATTTACAAGTCTGCAGAGTTGGACTCAACTGGTTTCTCACCAGTTAAGCCCCGATACATACAGTGCATTGATTTTTATACCTTTATTTGCCCTTCCCCTTCTTATTAATACTGTTTTAATTGGTTAGTATTACAAAAACATTCTAAGTATAACTGCATTATTAATTATCACGTTCGTTACGTACGCTGTGAACTCTACATTCACTGAATTCTGTTTCTCACACTTCTTATCAATCCTTTGTCTCCTGCATGTCTCTCACTATGACCATGAAAAGATAGGTTTAAAAAAACATATTCAGCAGCTCCTTCTGTCCTTGACTGCTAGTAAACTCTCTGTCCGTTCTGGCTTCCCTGTTTCTGATTAATCATCACATTTTAACTTAAGTCTTTTTAACCTAAATTCTCTATATCACAGACATCATTTGGTCTACTCATCTTTGATTTCTTTCCCCATTTTTGGTAGGGTGTCTCCAGCATTCCAGAGTTCCTCCTCGGGGACTTTTATTCATTCAAAGTGCAGGGGTGCCCAAACCTAATTTTCCCTTGAGAAAATGAATTGTCAAAAAGAACAGCAAGAAGCCGATATGGTGAACATCTGTTAATAGCTCAACTCAAACTTTGAATTTGTGGATTGAAGGCAAGTAACATTAAAGTGTGACAGAATATAGATAGGTTTTTAGTGGAGGTCACATGCAAACACTTTAAAGTAGATCTTATTTAAAATACTGGAGCTCTGCTGAGGTTAGACCTGTTGGGACCAACAGTCTTTGCAAAAGCTTTGGAGAGTGCCCAAGAGACTTCATGAATAGATGGTTGCTGACGAAAAAAAAAGCAACAGATGAAAGAGCTTGTGGGAGCTGCATTCTGTCTGGAGTGGGACCTGCTGTTCGAGGAGGGTCATGTGGTTTTGCAAACAGAGAGAGTCAAGCAGGCTTTCTGTGTGAGAAAGAAAGACGCACACAGAACTACTTAAAACACACACAAAACCACACTATGCTTTTACAGTCAGCATCAGCAACTAGAACTGGAACAGGACAAGCTGGTAAGCTTGCGGAAAACCCCATTTGGAAGACTGGTTGTGAGTGCTTCGTTCAGCCTGGTCAAAGTCCTTGGGGTTCATGCAAGAGGAGAGGACTGTCTGTCTAATGTTTCACTTGAAATAAGAGAAACAAAAAGGAACTCTGTGGTGACCTAAAAGAAAGAGGTTATCATCTGGAAAACCCTGAGGGGGTAAGTTTCGTCAGCAAGACACTGAAGTGGCTGGTGGAAGTAAATCAGTTGTGGGTGTTCTGGATCAACAACTCTCTCTGAAAATTCAGCAAAAATGGGACTTGGAAACAATTGCATCCTATAATGTTGTGGTTCTTGCCTTTCTGCGTAGTGGGGATTTCATAAGTGCAGTTGATGACAACTCGACCAGGTGATTTGGTGTCATTATAGCAGAAACAGGTGATTTGATTTGCCATGTCCATGCCAACCAAGGAACACCAATCTATATTATTCTCAATTTACAGTTCTTGCTCCAGAGCCTTCTATATCCACAAATTCTATATCTAGGTGATTCAAAAGCAACCCTAGACCTTTCATAAATGCTGTCGATGTTTCTACTTTCATTGATGCCTCAGGCAGTGTCATCCAGGTACTCACTACTCGGGGTGGTTTTTTTTTAAATCTCCCCTCAGATCCTCTCTAAATTCCATACACTAAACTTGCATCTTCTAGTTTTATCTACCTTTGATACAGGTAAATGTCAATCAAGACCCCTCATAATTTTGTATACCTTTTGGTGTCCTCATTTAATCTCATTCAAGTTATATGCATCTAGCCATCCCTCTCTTCATAATTGAAATTCTCCATCTCAGGCAACATCCTTGTGAATCTCCAGTGCTGTCATATCCTTCGTCATAAGTAGTTCAGCTGAGTGACTAATGTTTTAAAAAGTTGGACCATTACCTCCCTGGAATTGTATTTAGTGCCCTAATTAATGAACAGCTGTATAAAATTTGCCTTTAACTGCATATGCAATGCATATTGTATCCAGTACAAACTGCTGTCTGTACAGCCATGACTGATGTCTCAATCAAAAGGAGTCCTTTGTTCTGAATGGTATCTAATTTCTTGCATATTGGAGCTGTACTCATTTCATCAAGTAGGAAGTAATTTCTGATATTCCTATTTAAACAAGATAGTGGAAAAGCTTTGGGCAGTGAAGCTGAATGGAATTGTTTTCTGTCACATGTACAAGATACAGTGGGGGGGAAAAAATTGTTTTGCATGCCATCAGCCTAGTCACCCTCTATATAATACTGCAAGTAGTGCAAGAATAAAAACACAATGTTATAATTAAACAAAACAGCAGGTTATAGTGTTAAATGGAAAAGTACAGTTAATCAGTGAAAGTATCAAATACTCTTGGGAGATCCATTCAAGAGTCTGATAACAGAAGGAAAAGAATAACTTTGGATATTTGTTTTCAAACCCATATATCTTCTGCCTGAAGGGAGTAGTGAAAAGAAAAGTGTGACTGAGACAGGATGTGTCCTTTAACATGTTAGCTGCTTTCCTGAATCAGTGGGAAATGAAGATTTAGTTGATGGAGGGGAGGTTAGTTTGTGTGATGGCTTCAGCTGTGTTCACAAAATTCTTGGAGAACAGTTCCCAATCAAAGTGTGAAACCTCTGGACAGGATATTTGATATGGTCCATCAATAAAATTGTTGAGATACAATCTCCTCCATCAACTTACCTACCATTGATGCAAGTTCCCAGGTATATCCCTGCTGCCCTTTTGAATAAAGGGATGGTTATGAACTTTATTTAGTGTTTGATTTGCTAATCACAGTTCATGTGGAACCATAAACCTGCACAATCTGTCTAAACAAATCCGCAACAAAATAAAGATTAAACAAGATTCAAACAACCACTAGAGATAAAATGTTTGGACATTAGGGAAAGGATGGTATTTGGCTATCATAACCACCTTAATCCTATCATGATCAAATAGTCTGATGAAGAGAATGGCTGGAAACAAAACTGATGAATAAAAAATCCAACCCAGTTGAGACTTCGCATCTCAATTGGATCTTAATTGTAGAATATGTTCCAGTAACAGATTGAAGTGGCAGAAGACAAATCCCACTGCTGATCATTGTCATTTTCCTCTTTTTGGAGATTCCGTCATTTAGATACAATTAAAACAGTGGTTTTCAACTTTTTTCTTTCCACCCGCGTACCACCTTAAGCAATCCCTTACTAATCAGAGCACCTGTAGCAGAGGGAATACTTAAAGTGGTATGTAAGTGGAAAGAAATAGGTTGAGAACCACTGTTTTAATCATACCTAATTGACTCGTTATGTGCATGGTTTCATAATGCCAAAGGAAATGGGCCAATTACAACTTTTCTCAAGCAAAATATTTCAGTAACAATTGAGCAGTGATTCTCAACCTTTCCTTCCCACCCAGATATCACCTTAAGCAATCCCTTACTAATCACAGACCACGTGTGGCATAGGGAATACTTAAAGTGATATGTAAGTGGAAAAAGGTTGAGAACCACTGGTTTTAGCCCCTTTGATTATGATTGATCTTTAACCTAAATTCAACATGCCTTAACCCCTGTCCTTTGCTACTTTGGTTAATAAATATCCATCAATCAGAGTGTTAAATTAATAATTGACATGGATGAATTGTTTGGCAACCAATACAATGCTTAGCCATGGCTGTGGCTTTGGATAAACCAGAGACATGACTTTGTTGGGTGTCAAAAGTTTTTCAGCTGGATGGCCAGGGCTTCTACTGCCCTTTTGCTATAATTGGATTGACATTTGAAGCCAAGGCAATTACCTCTCACTTACACGAGGACCTGCTCATTATTTCTGCAGTGACTGTTAAAACTATTTTCTGACTGGGCCAGTAATTTGTGTTCAGTTCCATGAGTATGGAACTTTACATAAAATCTGTGGACATTTTCTGAATACAACTACAGTCACTTCTTCAAATGTATCCATATTCATCCCATTGACATATTCTTTAATAATCCATTGATTATCAATTCTCACATTAAAGGCTTGCATTTTCAGATTTGGAGTCAGTTTTACAGCACCCATATCCCTCAAACTTTCATATTCACACACCTGCCTTTATATCCATTGAATGTTACTATAGTTCTTGTTTCTATCGCTTCCTTGGGTAGCTCAATCCATGCACCCACCACTATCTGTGTGAAGAAGATGCCCCCCAACCAGGTCCTTTTTAAATCTTTCCCATCTCAACTTAAATCTATGACCTCCTGTTTTCGATTTCCCCTATCCTGCGGGGAAAAAAAGCTGTGATTATCTTTTTTTCCTTATCTATGGCTCTCATGATTTTATAAACGGCTAAGGTTGCCCCCCCCCCCCCCCAACTCCACTCCTCAGCTTTCTATGTTCCAAGAAGAAAAATCCCAGTCACTCCTTGTAATTCAAGCCTACTCGTTCTGGTGACATTCTTATGAGTCCTTTTGGAAAGGAAGTGAAGAAATTTGGAGTGGAAGAAAATTGCAACTTCCAAGTTCTAAAACTGATTTAATTTCTCCCTCATTATTCACAAAAGAGAGGGACTTTAACTTCTCCAGAGAATATGAATTATTGAAAGTTCAATTAAAATGATGAGATTAGTACTTCTTTCTGTAACAAGTAACAAAATTGCTTTCTTAGTTATTGAATGGACTTGCAAAGAAAGTGTTCACTTCAGCAGCACATACTAAAATTGGAACGATACAGAGAAAATTAGTATGACCCCTGCACAAGGATGACACAAATTGTGAAGTCTTCCATATTTTAAAAAAAATAAATAATAATTACAAATAAAAAATTTTGTTCATTCACACAATTCTTGAGGTTTCTTCTTTAGAACTGGCTTAAAAAAAATGGCTAATGATTGCCAAATCGAAAGCTCCCAGTTCACTTGCTCACCATTCCCAGTAGGATTTCCTGATCCTGCATTGCTATCAGCGGCTGATGACACACCCTTTCCTTTTGCTTGCTGCAATATCCATAAAATGTTACAAATTGTAGCAATGTGAATTGTCAATGTTTGGTGCATGAAAATTAAAACTTTTATAGTCAGGGGCCAAAATGTATTTCACAATATACAAATCAATTTGCAAATCCTTACCAAAAGAAACAATGTCTGCTGTTGATTCAAGAATCTTTTCTTGTCATGTAATAAAATAGAAAATGTAATATTACACAAAAGGCAAAGTCAGAGAAAGAGAAGAAAAATATGTTTCTCTCCCCCCCACCCCCCCCCCCCAGAGTCACTGAGAGTCCATGGTTTCAACTCCAGCACTCCGACTACCTCTGAATCCATACATCCTTCAGTCCAAACCATCGGCAATTTGAACTCCACATCCAAATCTCTGACATGATCAGGAAGGCCTCAGTGCACTTGGCATCTTCTTACATCTCGGTTCCAATACCTGGAAGATCTGGAAAACATTTGTATTATGAAGGTCATACAATTTTTTCCTACCACTGACGTTCAAAGGCATTAAATGGCCCCAGCCTCCAAAATCAAGTGGATCAAATGAACCAAAAGCTCAACTGGACAGGCTATCAAAATAAAAACAGAAAGTGGTGGATACACTCAGCAGCTAAATTAAAATCTGTGGTTACAAGACCAGAGGCGGGATTTATCTGCAGAGAGTGAATCACTTCCAAACATCCTTGAGTCTGACAGCATTGGTATTGTGGGATTGATTTACTTGTCTGATTGCAGCTCTAACAACTCCCACTTGATTGATATCCCATCCACCATCTTGAACATTCATTTACTCTATCCCCAGTGTACACCATCAACATTTGCACCACATTTATTCATCCAGGTCATTCTGATAGAATCACTCTTGTGACAGAATATGTTGTGTTTTATATTGTATATAGATTTGATATTGGGAGATAAAGTGTGGCAGGTTTTTTTTTAGTGTAGGTCCCTTACAAACAGTTCAAAACAGATCTCATTTAAAATACTGGAGCTCTGCTCAAGCTAGACAGGCCTGCTCCGAGGGCCTTTGCAAAAACTTTGAAGAGTGCCCAAGGGACTTCACTAATGGAATGTTGTTTTAAAAAGCAACAGATGAAATAACTCATTGGAGCCACAGGCTATCTGAGTCCAAATTGCTGTTCTAAGACGGTCATGTGGTTTTGCCAGCAGAGTGAGTAAAAGACAGGCTTTTCTCTGAGAGAGAGCGAGAATTCAGTTCATCAGTAGCAGCTGGGACTGGAACAGGACAAGCTGGCAAGTTTGTTGAAAAACCCCATTTTGAAGAATGGTTGTGAGTCCTTTAGTTCAGCCTGGTCAAAGCCCTTGTGGTTCATACAAGAGGAGAGGACTGGCTGCCTAATGTTTCACTTGAAATAAGGGAAACAAAAAGGAACTCTGTGGTGACCTGAAAGAAAGAGTTTATCATCTGGAAAACCCTGATGGAGCAAGTTTCTTCAGCAAGACACTGACGTGGCTGATTAAAAGGGATCAGTTTGTGTCCAGGAACAACAAATCTCTCTCTGAAAACTGACCAGAACCTTCCTGAGCGGAAGATTTACCTTTCAAGCACCAAAGTCTGGTGAAATTCATAAATGTTAAATTCTGTGCACAGTATAAGAATTGCCAGCAACGAGTGAACTTAGAGGAGTGGAGAAATGAGATTGGACTGTGAATTCAAGAATTTTTCTAAACTTACACACACATTACATACGTGTGCAGTTATTAAGTTAGGGTAGTTAAGTTAATAATAAGTTAAAGTTTGATCCTGTTTTCATGTTTAAAGATAATTAAAAGCAACTTTTTAAGTAACCATTTGTCTTGGTGAATATCTATATATCTATTGCTGCTGGTTTTGGGGTCCTCTGGGCTTGTAACACTCTGAAATAGGCAGCCTCTACCACCAGGAAGAATGTGGGCTTCAGGCTTATGGGAACACACCACTTCCAGATTTCTCTCTAAGTCACACACCAAGTATGACTGGTCCTTCATTGTCATCAGATCTAAATCCTGCAGCTCCAACAAGAACAACACTGTTGGACTGTCTTCATGAGGATGAATACTGCAATTAAATATCACTTTCATAAGGGAAGATCCGTGAGGAACTTGAAGATATTTTTCTACAAAAAAGTGATAATTAAATGCAGATAACTGTTGCTGTAATTAGAACCTGAGAACAGCACAGAAAAGGGGGTTCAGTCTTTTTTTTTGTCTATGCCAACTATTTTTTTGCCAAGTCCCATCAAACTGCTCCATACCCCTTCAATCCATGTCAAAATTTTACCTGTATTTACCAATTCAGCTGGCAGTTTGTTCCACACTCCCACCATTCTTGGTGTGAAAGAGTTCCCCCTAATGTTGCCTTTAAACTTTTCCCACTCACCCTTAACCCATGTACTCTTGTTTTTATCTAACTAGATCTTCAAGTCCTGGCAACATCTTTGTAAATTCCCACTGCACTCTTTTTCAATCTTATTGTTATCCTTCCACCGAGGTGTCTAAAATTGCACACAATACTCCAAATTTGGCCTCACCAATGTCTTTTACAACTTCACCATAACATCCCAACTCCTATACTCAATACTTTGATTTATGAAGGTCAATGTGCCAAAAGATCCTTTTATGAACCTAGCTACCTGTAATGCCACTTTCAAGGAATGATATATCTATTCGCAGATCCCTCTGTTCCACCTCACTCCTCAGTGGTCTACCATAAAGAGTGTATGTCCTACCTTGGTTTGTATTTCCAAAGTGCAATTTGTCATGTTTGTCTGCGTTAACTTCTATCTAACATTTTGCAGCCTATTTTTCCAGCTGGTCCAGATCCCTCTGTAAGCTTTGACAAATTTCCTCACTGTCCACTGCACCTCCAAACTTTAGGTCATCTGCAAACTTGCTGATCCAATTTACCACATTATTATTCAGGTCATTGAAGTAACAGTCGACCCAACACTGATCCTTGAGGCACACCACTTGTCACAGGCCTCTAGTCAGAGAAGCAATCATCCACTACCACTCTCTGGCTTCTCCCATAAAGCCAATGTCAAATCCAGTTTACTACCTCTGTATTCACCATGAATACAGAGCAAATGAACTTTCCTGACTAATTTCCCATGTGGGACCTTGTCAAATGCCTTACTAAAGTCCATGTCATAGGTGCTGTGTGTGTGTGTTTGTGTGGTGGGGGAGGAGAGGGTTGAGAACCACTGTCTTAGTTGTATTACAATCAGATGAAATTTTTGAATATCCACTGAGAGATGTATTTGACCTCTGGACTAATAATGGCAAAAGATGGGAAAGGTCCGATGTGTTTCTCTGGCTTATTTCACCAATGACCCAGTTGACATCTGACTTCATTTCGAAATCTCATCTATAATACCACATCTGGAATCTTGTAATTAAAGAAAAATTATGTAAAAAAAAAAATCATCAAGATGTTAAGAAATCATGTCATCCAATTTAATTTGAATTAGTCTAAATCCATAGTTACTGGTCCAACTGGTCTAACCTACTTCACATCTATTATTTTGTACTTTACATTGCACAATATTTCCTTCAGAGAATGTTAATGTAATGGTTCTTGCCACAATAATAAATTGTTCTTCGTAACTTTAATGGAGAAAAACATCTTCAGGAGAGCAAATAAAATTAGACAGAAGCATGCAGGATTATTTAGGAAGGACAAAAAAACACACACAATCAGAGATGCAGACAAAAGGAGATTGTGGAATGTGGTGGATGGCAGGATGATTGATAGTGACTTTCAAAGCCAAGATCTTGGCTTGAATATTAAATTCACAGAAATCGTTTTGGCATTTTTGAATATGCATTGGGTATTGCTATTGCTCAATTGTGTGAAATGGTAAAAGAAGGCACAATTAAAATTGGTGATGATGACGAACCCTGTATTGAAGTAATCGGAAAAGATGCGAGTAGTTCTAATATTGCATTCCAGTGATAAGCAAAGATTGTGGATTGTGCTTTTGGTTCTTGTGCAATAAATTTATTGGGCCAAACTGTCTTCTGTAACTATGGTTGTTTCTGATATCTGATCATGTTTGAAATCACAGCAGACTTTAAAATGTGCACGATTGACAAATGTATTTTAAGGCATCATCCCAGATCATTCAGTGAAAAATATACAAAAGCTTTGGATTTTGTTGTAAAGCCAGCTGCTCTCACCTTCCTCTCCCCAAGATCAAAATGTTAAATTCACAGAAATCGTTTTGGCTGCAAATCCCTCAGGTGTACATATCTGTGCTGACCTCAAACAAGGAATAAGACCAAGAGGGCAATTCAGAAATATTGCAGTCTAATGGACCTGTAGCATTTCCTTTGTTTTAATTGAAATTATGTTTAGTACTATAGATCTGTAACCATCTGTATTCCAGTGTTTTATAGTGAAAAATCTATACCTCAAAGGGACATGGTAACATGGTGATCAGTATTGTACCCAGTACCAAATGTTAACAGTCCTGTTCCCATTAATATTAAATCCTTTCACTGCATAATTCAAAAGTAATATATGGTTTGATGTTAGTTTGAAAAAAAATGGCAATAATAAGTTTGTAAAATGTTGATTTGATTTAAAGCCACTTAGCGTTAGACATGAAGTAAGATACTCACTGAAGAGCTGTAACAGCATTTTGGAATATGCATTGGGTATTGCTATTGCTCAATTGTGTGAATATACTCAATATTTTACAATGAGTTCACCCTCAAAATGTTAATCACAAGATTTAGGAGCAGAAGTAGGCTCATCAGCTTATCAAGTTTGCTCGGCCATTATAGCATGAGCTGATCCATCCTTCCTCTTAGCCTCACTTCTCGGCCTTCTCCCCACAACCCTTGATGCTCTGACTAATCAAATACTTGTCAATCTCTTTTTTTGTAAATTTAGACATGCATCACAGTAACAGGCCATTTCAGCCCATGAGTCCATGCTGCCCAATTTACCCCCAATTAACCTACATCTCTGGTTCATTTTTGAATGGTAGGATGAAACCAGACCACCTGGAGAAAACCCATTCAGACATGGGGAGAACATACAAACTCCTTACAGACAGATACACCCAATGACCTCTCTTCCATAGCCACCAGTGGCAACATGTTCCACAGACTCACAACCTTCTGGCAAAAGAAATTTTTCCACATCTTTTTTAAATTGACACCCTTTTATCTTGAAGTTGTGCCCTCTTGTCCTAGACTCCCCTACCATAGGAAATGGCCTTGCTACATCTATTCTGTCCAGGCCTTTCAGCATTCGAATGTCTTTATGAGATTCCCTTTCAACCTTCTGTACTTCAATGAGTACAGTCCAAGAGCTGACAAATGTTCCTCAAATGCTAACCCTTTCATTCCTGGTATCATTTTCATAAATTTTCTCTGAACTCTCTCAATGACAGCATATCTTTTCTCTAATAAGGCACCCAAAACTGTACAGAGTAGTCCAAGTAATGTCTCCCTAGTGCCCTCTTGAGTCTCATCATTACATTTATTACATTTGTATTTGCTAGAAATGAATGCCAACATTGCAATTGCTTTCTTCACCACTGACTCAACTTGGAGGTTAATCTCTAGGGTATCCTGCACGAGGACTCCCAAGTCCCTTTGCACCTTGGAATTTTGAATTTTCTCCCACCTAAATAATAATCTGCTCGTCTACTTCTTCTACCAAAGTGCATGACATTACACTTTTCAACATTGTATTTCATCTGCCACCTCTTTACCCATCCTGATCTGTCCAAGTCTCTCTGCAGCCTTTCTGTATCCTCAGCTCCTCCTCCCCTATCACCTATTTTGGTATCATATGCAAATTTTGCCACAAAGCCATCTATTCTATAATCCAAATAATTTATATTCAACGTAAAAAGAGCAGTCTCAACACCAACCCCTTTGGAACACCAGTGGTAACCAGTAGCCAACCAGAATAGGATCCTTTTATTCCTGCTCTGTTTCCTGCTGATGTCTATGCTCTACCCATGCTATTATCCTTCCTGAAATTCCATGGGCTCTCATCTTGTTTAGCAGCCTCGTATGTGGCACCTTGTCGAAGGCCTTTTGAAAGTCAAAATACCCAATACCCACAGCATCTTCCTTGTTTATCCTACTGTGATCTCTTCAGAAAATTGCAATAGGTTTGTCGGGCATAATTTTCTTTTAAGGAAACCATGCTGACTTGGGTCTATCTTTTCAGGCACCTTGAGGTACTCTGTAACTTCATCCTTGACAACAGCTTCTCAATCATCAACGTCAGACTAATGCTGCCTCCCTCTCTTTTTAAACAGCAGAGTGACATTTGTGATCCTTCAGCCCACTGGAACCATGCCAGAATCCATTGATTACTGGAAGATCATTACCAATGCCTCCACAATCTCTACTCCCTTCAGAACCCAAGGGTGATTCCATCTGGTCTGGAAGATTTATCTACCTTTCACCATTTAGCTTCCCAAGTACCTTCTCTGTTGTGAACTTGACTACACTCACTTCTCTTCCCAGAGACCCTTGAGAGTCCAGTTTACAACTTGTGTCTTCCACAGTGAAGACTGATCCAAAATATTAATTTTCCTGTATCCCATTACAATTTACCTAGCATAGTTTTCTATCAGTCCTTTGTCTACTTTTGTCTCTCTTTTACTCTATATATTTAAGAAAGCTTTTAGTATACTCTTTTATATTATTTTCTAACCTCCTTTTGTAATTAATCTTTTCCTTCCTAATCACCTTCTTAGTTGTCTTCTCTTATGTTTTTAAATTTCCCAGTCCTCTCTCTCTCTCCCCACTAATTTTTTCTTCCTTCGATGCCCTCTCTTTTAACCATATAACCATATAACCATTTACGGAGCAGAAACAGGCCATGTTGGCCTTTCGAGTCCGCACCAGTTCACTGATTTTGTACGCCCTCTTCTTTTGCTTTTACTTTGGCTCTAACATCCCTCATCAGCCACAATTGTCTCATTTTTCCATTTACAAATTTCTTTCCTTTTGGTATGTGGCTGTCCTGCACTTTTCTCATCTCACAGAAACTCCATCTGCTGTCTTCTCTATTAGTGTGCTTCTTCAATTGACTTTGGCCAATCCCTTGTTCGTGCAACTGTAATTTCCTTTACTCCACTGAAATAAGCTTCACATCAGACTCCAGTCTCTCCTTTTCAGATTTCAAAGTGAACTCAATCATTTTGTGATCACTGCTTCCGAAAGGTTCCTTTACCTTAAGCTCTCTAATCACCTCTGGTTCATTACACATCACCCAATCTAAACAGTTGATCCCCTGGTGGCCTCATCAACAATCTGTTCTTAAAAGTCACTGTATATGTGTGAAAAAGAAATAGTGTATATTATGGCTAATGTGATTTATGGTGTGAAAAATAAAAAATTAAAAAAAAAACAATGTGTTCTTAAAAAGCCATTCTGTAGACATTCCACAAACTCTTTCTCCTGAGATTCCTTGCTGACCTGATTTTCCCAATCTACTTTCATGTAAAAATCCCCCATGATTATAATATTGTCCTTGTGACATGCCTTTTTAATATCCAGTTATATTTTGTAGTCCACATCCTGGCAACTCTTTGGAGTCCTGTATATACGGTAACTGCCATTAGGGTCCTTTTCCATTCCTTAACTCAACCCATAAGGATTCTGTGGACTTCTTTCCAATGATTTAATATTGTTGCTTACCAGCAGAGCCTCGCCATCCCCTCTCCCTCCCTGCCTTACCCTTCTGATACACCGTGTATCCTTTGACATTCAGCTCCCAATGACATCCATCCTTTAGCCACAATTCAGTAATGGCCATAACATCATACCTTCCAATCTATAGCTGATCATCCACTTGTTTCTAATGCTTATCTGTTCACTTTAAAGGTTGTGACTGACTTTCTGATGACCCAAACAGTTCCTATTTTAAAATTTAGATAGTTTGAATAATATGCTACTCTACTTAAAAATTCTTTGTCCTTCAATAAACATTGCAACACATGCTTCATTTGCATTTAAAACTAATAAAATTATGGATATTATGTTGTGTGATAAGAAATGTCTTGTTTGTATATATTTGCTTGAATCTTTTAAAATAAAATATATAAAACTAATGAAGTTATATACTCTTAAGAAATTTTAACAAAGTCATCAACACACCTCTTATTTTCCTCTTATTTTTTAATTGAATTGTATAATTCAATTATATCTACACCTTCTTCCTGTTTGATCCAAAATGAACCCAGCTGTGACCATCTTTGTGGAACAAAGTCATGACAGGTCAAACTGAACACAGACATTGACAAAGAGGAAACTGAAAAATTTGCCCAAAACTTGTTAATTTTAAAAGTTTAGAAAGAAACTACAGTACAACTCCAATTATCTGAAATTGGATTCTTCAAAATCCTCATTTATCCAGTTTTTAAAAAAAAATTCCAATAAATGAGTATATCAGAAACAAATCAGAAATCCTTATTCATCAAAAAATTTTCCTGAGCCAAACTGATCTCACAGGTTGAAAAAAAATTACCTCACATGAAATTAGAACGATTGTACTCATTTCAGATAACTCCCTCCCCTTTCTTTCCATTTCTTCTCTACCTTCCATGATTGACTTTTCTCTCCATCTCTTCCTCTCAAACTGTGTGCCACTGTCTTCCAGCCGCATGTGGTGGGAAGAATTCCTTGTCCCGTCGTCATCAAGGAGAGCGGCTTCTGGGCAGGAGCAGGACCTCAGGGTCAATGGTGTTTTTTCTTCCCCCCCCACCCCACCTTCTCTTCTCTCGTTGGTCACTGGAGCTCCTGACGGCCTAGTTCGGACTCCAAATCCTTCCCGGTGTACAATAGGCCTAGGGGAGGATTTGGAGTCGGGACTTGGGTTTCAGGAGTTCTGCTGACTGTTGAGAAAGGAGCACACGAACTTGCCAGTGGTGTTCAACCAGCCCGGGAAGCCTCCCCAGTGATCAGCGGCAGTGGTGGGGACATGTTGGGGATCAGCAGTGGGAGTTGGGAGGTCGTGGTGATCGGTGGCAGTGTTGCAGCCAGCATTTTTTTTTGGTGAGAATTAACATTATTTTAATGCTTAAAAAAGCCTTCCCTTGTTGCTTGTTGTTGCTTAAACATTGATACAAGGGATTTGCTGTTACTGCTGGGCTGTTTTTTAAAAAAGTGACCAGTTATCTGAAAAATTCGTTTATCCGACTTGGGCCCATCCTGACCATTTTGGATAATTGGTGTTGTACTGTAGTTTATTTTTTCAATAATGAATCTAACTTCTGTATAAACATATATGATAGTCTGCATAATTGTACTGATTACTTATCAAAGGAAGACTCTGTGGACAACTAGCAAAAAAAACATCATTCAACTTTGGCAGTTGTTTGGGAAACAGGTTGTTTTGAAATGTTTGTGTTGGAAGATTACATCTAATCCACAAAAAAGGTAACAATTAAGGGTTGATTTTCTGAGCAGCATTGAGTTAATGAGAATGTGCCTGTAGGCGAGGGAGGGAATAAAATTGAATATGTAATGACCTACCATTATGTGCTGTGACTACACTGGGTGAGGGCTTTGATTTTTCTTGTGGTTGACTAGCTGAACCATGACTTGCATAGCTGACATGAACAGTAACCATTCCACAAAGAAATAACTTTTTTGAGGAATGCACCTGTTCTAATGAGTTCAACACTGATACTAATATTTCCTCCATGTTTTCTTCCTCCTCTGTTGAAGGTATTGATTCATAATTGAGCAGATGCCCTCAGTAATTTGATGCATCATCCTTACGACATTATGTATGAGGCTGAATGATACTGTATAAATGGCCCATTCGCACTATGAATCTTATTAAATCTTCTTCTTTGGCTTGGCTTCGCGGATGAAGATTTATAGAGGGGGTAAATGTCCACGTCAGCTGCAGGCTCGTTTGTGGCTGACAAGTCCGATGCGGGACAGGCAGACACGGTTGCAGCAGTTGCAGGGGAAAATTGGTTGGTTGGGGTTGGGTGTTGGGTTTTTCCTCCTTTGTCTTTTGTCAGTGAGGTGGGCTCTGCGGTCTTCTTCAAAGGAGGTTGCAGCCCGCCGAACTGTGAGGCGCCAAGATGCACGGTTGGAGGCGAGATCAGCCCACTGGCGGTGGTCAATGTGGCAGGCACCAAGAGATTTCTTTAGGCAGTCCTTGTACCTCTTCTTTGGTGCACCTCTGTCATGGTGGCCAGTGAAGAGCTCGCCATATAGCACGATCTTGGGAAGGCGATGGTCCTCCATTCTGGAGACGTGACCCACCCAGCGCAGCTGGATCTTCAGCAGCGTGGACTCGATGCTGTCGACCTCTGCCATCTCGAGTACTTCGACGTTAGGGATGAAGGCGCTCCAATGAATGTTGAGGATGGAGCGGAGACAACGCTGGTGGAAGCGTTCTAGGAGCCACTGTGGTCATTCTCCATACAATGTTGATTCCCTAGCCCTCGCACTGTCCAAAAGTAATCATATTTGATACTGAGTTTTGGATCTCCTGCTGTTTTTGTATCATCTCTTGCCCAACTCTATCCTTTCCTCATCTTTTATTTTGTTGAATACCTTATCCCCACCTTTGCCACTTCTTGAATAAACTTTTCCAACTAAAAAGTCTTTTGCTTCCTGTAAATTCTTTTTGCTTTGTGTAAATTAGGTAATCCAAAACTCTGCTTCCTCTATCTGAACTTTGTATCAATAAGCTCTGCGATTTGTTTATTTGCCTTGGCTTCTGGTTCAGCAATGCCTTGATTTTAAAATGTTCATCCTTAGTTTCAAAACTCTGTGGATGCACTTCAGCTAATAGAACATTCCAGCACAGAAACAGGCCCTTCAGCCCTTCTAGTCTATGCCAAACTGTCTTTCTCTTTTAGGGTCTGTCCGTTCAGCTCCTTATCACAAACTCCAGGTGATAAGGTTCTTTGACATGAAATTTTTACTGTTTCTGTTTTCAATCTAATTTGCTGATTAGTTGCAGCATTTTCAGACTTATCCCTATCCATAACTATCTTAAAACTTTGTAGAATTATGATCATTATTCCCAAAAAGCTCCGCACTGGAACTTCCATCACCCAGCCAGTCCCATTTCTTAGTACAAGCCCTTTACCCAGTTGGTCAATCTGCATATCGTCTCAAAAAACTCTCCTGGATGCACCTAACAAATTCTACCCCATCTAAGCCCCTTGATGCTCATGGAGTCTCAGTCAGTATACAAAAAGTTTTTTTTTAAAAATCACCCACGACAACAACCTTGTCATTTTTAACACCTTTTCATGATCTCTTTTCCCGCCTGCGTCAGTTCGGCCTCGCCTTGCCATCAATCCAGCCAATGGTGAATTAAGCAGCCAACAGATTTACTTCCTGGGCCACAGCATAACCAAAGACAGCACAGTGCCCCTCCCGGACAAGGTAGACACCATTCGCCAATTCCCATAGCCCACCACACGGAAAGGCCTACAAGAATTTGCAGGAATGGTCAATTTCTACAACAGATTCATTCTCTGAGCTGCTGCTATGGTGCGACCCCTCTTTGACCTCATCTCCACCTCCACGAAAGAACTCCATTGGACCATCGATGTTACAGTGGCTTTCCAGAAGACAAAGGACACTCTCGGCAGCTCAACCATGCTCGTGCATCCACAGATGGAGGATCCAATTGCCCTTAGTCAATGTTCGTGAACGGTACATGGAAGCCACTTGCCTTTTTTAGTCACTATTTGCACCCACCAGAGCGCAAATACACCACTTTCGACCAAGAACTCCTGGTCCTGTACCTGGCCATATGCCATTTGTTCTATTTCCCCGAGGGCCGAGACTTTATGGTCTTCACCGACCACAAACCATTGATTTTTTGCCTTCACCAAAGTCTCAGGCTCCTGGTCAGCTCGTCAGCAGTGACATCTATCGTACATATCCAAATTCACCACCGATGCACGCCACCTTTTGGGCAAGGACAATTTTGTTGTGGATTCCCTGTCCAGTCCAGTCACCTGCTCCTTGCTGCAGGGTGTGGACTACTACAAGTTGGCCCACGCACAGGAGTCAGACCCGGACATGCACAGCCCTGACCAGCTAGAAGATGTGCTACTCGATGACAGCAAGACCACTATCCTCTGTGATGTCTCCACTGACATTCCTCTGCTGGTGGTCCCAGCGAAATGGCGCAAGGAGGTGTTCCGCCTTATACGTGGTTTGTCTCACCCCTGCATCGACACCACAATCCACATGGTCTCAACCAAATTCATCTAGCATGGCCTACACAACCGCCTGCTAGTGCAGGACTTTAAGTCCACCACGTGCCGCTTCCAACATGTCCATTTGGACAATGTCGGGTCCCTTCCCATCTCTAGAGGAAAAAGGTACCTCCTCACATGGTCAACAGGCACATCAGGTGGCCCGAGGCAAATTCCCCTCCCCAACATAGCTGCAGACACATGTGCCAGGGCATTCCTCTCCTGGATTGCCCATTTCGACATTCCCTCACACATCACCACAGACCAGGGGGCCCAATTCATGTTGACCCTGTGGTCCGACTTGGCCAAACTCCTGGGCACGTACTTGCACCACACTATCACATAACACCCCCAATCCAATGGTCTGGTTGAGAGGTTCTATTGTCACCTCAAGGCTTACATCATGGCATACCGAGACGGCCCCATCTGGGTGGATGAGCTTCCCTGGGTCCTCCTCGGCATCTGGACGGCCCACAAAGAAGACCTGCAGGCCTCCACCTCGGAACTGCTCTACAGAAACACCCTCACAGATCGGTTCCTACCCCCCCTTCTACACCACAGCCCCAGGATCCCGCCAGGCATCTGCAGTGTCTCCGCCAGAAACTGGGTGCACTGGCTCCGCCCGCCCCGACCAGAAACTGTACAGCCCCCCTTTCGTGTGCCTTCAAATTTAATGACTTGTGCCTTTGTGTTTGTGCATAGAGGTAGCCATGGAGCACCACTCCAGCTCCTCTATGAAGGACCCTACAAAGTGCTCCACTTTCACTTTGCAGGTCGGCGACAGAGAGGAGATCTTCATGGTGGACTGCCTGAAACTGGCACATCTGGACCAGACACAGCCAATCCCCATGCAGCAGCCACCTCACAGAGGCAGGCTTCCTACACACAAGTCACCCAACTTGTTCTGTGTGGTTAGTGGGGCAGTCGTGGCAGAGATTGCTGCACGACAGAAGATGGCATGCGTGCTTGCATCATGCTGACGCAAGCGGCAGAGCGTATGCACATTCTGATCTCTGCTGAAAAGCAAGCGGGCAAAGTTTAAATAAACATTCCTGCTGTGACTTCAAAGCTCACAGTCTGTTCACTTGCTTGCATCTGGCCCACTACAATACAATACAAAGATACAAAATGGAAAAAGACATAATGAAATCTAAGCAAAAATATTACGAATCGGGGGAAAGAACGCACCAAGTTTTGTCTTGTCAGTAAAAGGTAGAGGAAACCTCAAAGCAATTCAACTGGAGCCAGATAAGATATTTCACAATCCAAAAATGACTAATGATATTTTTAAACAATTCTAAACAGAATTATATAAATCAGAATTGCCACAGGATCAAACAAAAATAGATGATTTTCTGAATGGAATTGAACTGGTGAAATTGAGCTGAGAGGACCAGATGAGGTTAGACGCCACCCAGCCCCCCACCCCACCTCACTCGGGATGAAACTGAAAAGCTTTAGGACTGTTACAAGCTAATAAGTCTCTGGGGGGACGATGGTTTCCTGCCTGAGTTTTGCAAAAAATTTAAAGATTTGTGTGTTTAATCAAGCGGCAGAGGCAAAAATTCTCCTGCATACTTTTTCAAAAGCAATAATTATGATGATACCTAAGAAGAATAAACTATCATTAAAACCTGCGTCTTACAGACCCATCTCACTATTAAATACAGACTCCAAGATAATAGCCAAAGCACTGGCTGAGAGATTGGGCTAATATCTCCCAAAAAATTAATAAATCCGGTCCAAGTGGGTTTTTCTAAAAAAGAGACATTTTGCTGATAACTTGGGAAGATTATTGAATACATTTGGCACAATCCAGAGAAGATCCCAGTGTAGCAGTATCTCTTTTTTTTAAAAATTTTTTTTTCACACCATAAATCACATTAGCCATGATACACACTTTTTCCTTTTCACACACATACAGTGACATTTTCTCCCCCACCCCTCCTCGCAACCCACCCACCCCCCCTCCCATCCATTTAAGGTATACAATCTAGGATACATTAAACCAGTCAGACAATGTTGTCACTCAACAAAAATACACCAGAAATTCTACTGAGTCCATTCTTTTCTTTCCTTCTCCTTCCATCAACTTAGGTAATGATTGTCCCCGGTAGGTTTTCACTATTGTATTTAATGTAAGGCTCCCATATTTGTTCAAATATTTCAATATTATTTCTTAAACTATATGTTATTTTTTCTAATGGAATACATTTATTCATTTCTATATACCATTGTTGTATTTTCAGATTATCTTCCAATTTCCAGGTTGACATAATATATTTTTTTGCTACGGCTAGAGCTATCGTAACAAATCGTTTTTGTGCATCCTCCAAATCAATTCCAAATTCTTTGTTTTTTATGTTACTTAGGAGAAAGATCTCTGGATTCTTTGGTATATTGTTTTCTGTTATTTTATTTAATATCTGATTGAGATCTTCCCAAAATTTTTCTACTTTCTCACATGTCCAGATTGCATGAATTGTTGTTCCCATTTCTTTTTTACATCGAAAACATCTATCAGATACTGTTGGGTCCCATTTATTTAACTTTTGAGGTGTAATGTATAGTCTGTGTATCCAGTTATATTGTATCATACGTAGCCTCGTATTTATTGTATTTCTCATCGTTCCAGAACATAATTTCTCCCATGTTTCCTTTTTTATCTTTATATTTAAATCTTGTTCCCATTTTTGTTTAGTTTTACCATTTGTTTCCTCATTCTCTTTTTCTTGCAGTTTAATATACATATTTGTTAAAAATCTTTTGATTAACATTGTATCTGTAATCACATTTTTTTTTTTTTTTTCACACCATAAATCACAATAGCCATGATATACACTTTTTCTTTTCCACACATTTACAGTGACTTTTTCTCCCTCCCCCCTCCCTCCTCCCAAGCCACCCCCCCATCCCCCCCCCTCATCCATTTTAGTTATACAATCTAGGTTGCATTAATTCAGTTAGACAATGTTGTCATTCAACAAAAATACACCAGAAATTCTACTGAGTCCATTCTTTTCTTTTCTTCTCCTTCCATCAACTTAGGTAATGTTTGTTCCCGGTAGGTTTTCGCTATTGTATTTAATGTAAGGCTCCCATACTTGTTCGAATATTTCAATATTATTTCTTAAACTATATGTTATTTTTTCTAATGGAATACATTTATTCATTTCTATATACCATTGTTGTATTTTCAAATTATCTTCCAATTTCCAGGTTGACATAATACATTTTTTTGCTACAGCTAGGGCTATCTTAACAAATCTTTTTTGTGCATCCTCCAAGTCAATTCCAAATTCTTTATTTTTTATGTTACTTAGGAGAAAGATCTCTGGATTCTTTGGTATATTGTTTTCTGTTATTTTATTTAATATCTGATTGAGATCATCCCAAAATTTTTCTACTCTCTCACATGTCCAGATTGCATGAATTGTTGTTCCCCTTTCTTTTTTACATCGAAAACATCTATCAGATACTGTTGGGTCCCATTTATTTAACTTTTGCGGTGTAATGTATAGTCTGTGTAACCAATTATATTGTATCATACGCAGCCTCGTATTTATTGTATTTCTCATCGTTCCAGAGCATAACTTCTCCCATGTTTCCTTTTTTATCTTTATATTTAAATCTTGTTCCCATTTTTGTTTAGTTTTACCATTTGTTTCCTCATTTTCCTTTTCTTGCAGTTTAATATACATATTTTTTATAAATCTTTTGATTAACATTGTATCTGTAATCACATATTCAAGGTTACTTCCCTCTGGTAAACTCAAGTTGCTTCCTAATTTATCTTTCAAGTAGGATCTCAGTTGGTAATATGCCAGCGCTGTATCTCCCGTTATATTGTACTTATCTCTCATTTGTTCAAAGGATAAGAATCTACTTCCTGAAAAACAATTTTCTATTCTTTTAATCCCTTTTTTTTCCCATTTTCTAAAGGCAAGGTTGTCTATTGTAAAAGGGAGTAGCTTATTTTGCGTCAATATTAGTTTTGGTATTTGGTAATTTATTTTATTTCTTTCTACATGAATCTTCTTCCATATATTGAGGAGATGGTGTAATACTGGAGAAGTTCTATGTTGTACCAATTTTTCGTCCCATTTATATAATATGTGTTCAGGTATCTTTTCCCCTATTTTATCTAATTCTAGTCTCGTCCAGTCTGGTTTTTCCCTTGTTTGATAAAAATCTGATAGGTACCTTAATTGTGCGGCTCTATAATAATTTTTGAAGTTTGGCAATTGTAAGCCTCCTTGTTTATACCATTCTGTTAATTTGTCTAGTGCTATCCTCGGTTTCCCCCCTCTCCATAAAAATCTCCTTATTATTTTCTTTAACTCTTTGAAGAATTTTTCTGTCAGTTGTATTGGCAATGCCTGAAATAAGTATAGTATCCTTGGAAAAATGTTCATTTTAATACAGTTTATCCTTCCTATCAGTGTTAGTGGTAGCTCTTTCCAATGCTCTAAATCGTCCTGTAATTTTTTCATTAGTGGATTGTAATTGAGTTTATATAATTGGCCTAGATTTTTGTTTATTTGCACACCTAGGTATCTTATTGCCTGCGTTTGCCATCTGAATGGGGATGTAATCACATATTCAAGGTTACTTCCCTCTGGCAAACTCAAACTGCTTCCTAATTTATCCTTCAAGTATGATCTCAATTGGTAATATGCCAGCGCTGTATCTCCAGTTATATTGTACTTATCTCTCATTTGTTCAAAGGATAAGAATCTATTTCCTGAAAAACAATTTTCTATTCTTTTAATCCCTTTTTTTTCCCATTCTCTAAAGGAAAGGTTATCTATTGTAAAAGGGATAACTTGTTTGGCGTCAATATTAGTTTTGGTAATTGATAATTTGTTTCATTTCTTTCTACATGAATCTTCTTCCAAATATTGAGGAGATGATGTAATACTGGAGAACTTCTATGTTGTACCAATTTTTCATCCCATTTATATAATATGTGTTCAGGTATCTTTTCCCCTATTTTATCTAATTCTAATCTCGTCCAGTCTGGTTTTTCCCTTGTTTGATAAAAATCTGATAGGTATCTTAATTATGGGGCTCTATAATAATTTTTAAAGTTTGGCAGTTGTAAGACTCCTTGTTTATACCATTCTGTTAATTTATCTAGTGCTATCCTCGGTTTCCCCCCTCTCCATAAAAATTTCCTTATTATTTTCTTTAACTCCTTGAAGAATTTTTCTGTCAGTTGTATTGGCAATGCCTGAAATAAGTATAATATCCTTGGAAAAATGTTCATTTTAATACAGTTTATCCTTCCTATTAGTGTTAGTGGTAAATCTTTCCAATGCTCTAAATCGTCCTGTAATTTTTTCATTAGTGGATAATAATTGTGTTTATATAGTTGGTCGAGATTTTTGTTTATTTGTACACCTAGGTATCTTATTGCCTGCATTTGCCATCTAAATGGAGATTCCTTCTTAAATTTTGAGAAATCCGCATTATTCATAGGCATTGCTTCACTTTTATTTACGTTTATCTTGTAACCCGACACTTCTCCACATTCCTTCAATTTCTTATATAATTCTTTTATTGATAGTTCTGGTTCTGTTAAGTACACTATAACATCATCCGCAAATAGACTGATTTTATATTCCTTGTCTTTTATTTTTATTCCTTTTATATTATTATCTATTCTTATCAATTCTGCTAGTGGTTCTATAGCTAACGCAAACAATAAAGGTGATAGTGGGCATCCCTGCCGCGTTGACCTGCTTAAGTTAAATTGCTTTGATACATGTCCATTTACTTTCACTTTCGCTAACGGTCCCTTATATAATGCTTTAATCCAATTAATATACTTCTCCGGTAAACTGAATTTTTGCAATACTTTGAACAAATAATTCCATTCTACTCTGTCAAAGGCCTTCTCTGCGTCTAAAGCAACTGCTACTGTAGGTGCTTTATTTCCTTCTACTGCATGAATTAAGTTAATAAATTTACAAATATTGTCTGTTGTGCGTCTTTTTTTTGATAAATCCAATTTGGTGTAAATTTACCATTTTCGGTACATGCTCTGCTAATCTGTTTGCTAATAGTTTAGCTATTATCTTATAATCTGTGTTTAGTAAAGATATTGGTCTATATGACGCTGGTGAGAGTGGATCTTTCCCTTGCTTTAGTATTACTGTAATTATTGCTGTTTTACATGAATCTGGTAAGCTTTGTGTTTCATCAATCTGGTTGATTACATCCAGGAGGGGTGGAATTAATAAGTCTTTAAATGTTTTGTAGAATTCTATTGGGAATCCATCCTCTCCTGGTGTCTTATTATTTGGTAATTTTTTTATTATATCTTGTATTTCTACTATTGCAAATGGTTCTGTTAATTTATTTTGTTCCTCTATTTGTAGTTTTGGTAGTTCAATTTTAGTCAGAAATTCATCTATTTTCCCTTCTTTCCCTTCGTTTTCAGTTCGATATAATTGTTCATAGAATTCTCTAAAGTTTTCCTTAATTTCTTTTGGATTATATGTAATTTGTTTGTCTTTTTTCCTTGATGCCAATACCATTTTCTTAGCTTGAGTGTAGCAGTATCTCTTGATGCAAAAAGGGCCTTCGATAGATTGGAATGGCCAATCTTGGGCTGGGACAAACATACATTAATTGGGTAAAACACTATATTCAAAACCACAAGCAAGGATCATAACAAATGGCCACATTTCATCAACAGTCCTCTTAAGTAGGTCTAGCAGACATGGTTGTCCACTGTCTCTAGGGCTGTTTGTATTATCTATTGAATTATTAGCAGAATATATAAGGGACCCAAACATAAAGGTATTCAAGGTGGGCCAAGATGAACATAAAATAAACCTGTTTTCAGACGATGTGCTATTATACTTGACCAAACCAGATGAATCATTGCTCAACTTGCAGGCCACCATGGAAGATTACAACATAATCTCTGGAAGCAAGGTAAATTTGGAAAAAAGTAGAATTATGCCCCTGACTAATTCAGACTATGAAAGACACAAACAGGGGAGCCGTTTCAAGTGGCAATCAGGTAGTTTTAAATACTTAATGATAACAATGGTTAGAGATTTGGGAAATGTACAAACTCAACTATACCCCTATCCTTGAAAAGATCAAAGATGATTTAAACAGATGGAGTAACCTGCCCATCACATTGCTGGGCAGGGTAAAGGCTATCCAAATGAAGGTGTTGCTGAGATTACAATATTTATTTCAATCCACTCCTATTTATCTACCACAACATTTAAAAAAATATATTAAATGGCAGCGTAAGAACTTTCCTGAGGAATGGCAAAGTCTCCAGGATCTCCGTGGAAAAATTGATGTGGGATTATAAATTGGGGGGGGGGGGCAGGTGCTACGATTACCTGATTTTAGAAAATATTACTTGGCAACCCATTCGAGGTTCCTCGTATCTTCATTTGAAGAAGGTGAACCACCAAATAGGTTAACATAGGATTACATAGCATGGAGTGATGAAAGATTTCATTCACAAAACAAATACAAAATTTATAAATAAAAGAACAGATAACCCCACCCTAAAACATCTGGTAAAAATCTGGAAGGAAATTAATGATTGTATTGGTAAAGAGATTCTCTTCTTTGGCTTGGCTTCGCGGACGAAGATTTATGGAGGGGGTAAAAAGTCCACGTCAGCTGCAGGCTCGTTTGTGGCTGACCAGTCCGATGCGGGACAGGCAGACACGATTGCAAGGGAAAATTGGTTGGTTGGGGTTGGGTGTTGGGTTTTTCCTCCTTTGCCTTTTGTCAGTGAGGTGGGCTCTGCGGTCTTCTTCAAAGGAGGCTGCTGCCCGCCAAACTGTGAGGCGCCAAGATGCACGGTTTGAGGCGTTATCAGCCCACTGGCGGTGGTCAATGTGGCAGGCACCAAGAGATTTCTTTAGGCAGTCCTTGTACCTTTTCTTTGGTGCACCTCTGTCACGGTGGCCAGTGGAGAGCTCGCCATATAATACGATCTTGGGAAGGCGATGGTCCTCCATTCTGGAGACGTGACCCATCCAGCGCAGCTGGATCTTCAGCAGCGTGGACTCGATGCTGTCGACCTCTGCCATCTCGAGTACCTCGACGTTAGGGGTGTGAGCGCTCCAATGGATGTTGAGGATGGAGCGGAGACAACGCTGGTGGAAGCGTTCTAGGAGCCGTAGGTGGTGCCGGTAGAGGACCCATGATTCGGAGCCGAACAGGAGTGTGGGTATGACAACGGCTCTGTATACGCTTATCTTTGTGAGGTTTTTCAGTTGGTTGTTTTTCCAGACTCTTTTGTGTAGTCTTCCAAAGGCGCTATTTGCCTTGGCGAGTCTGTTGTCTATCTCATTGTCGATCCTTGCATCTGATGAAATGGTGCAGCCGAGATAGGTAAACTGGTTGACCGTTTTGAGTTTTGTGTGCCCGATGGAGATGTGGGGGGGCTGGTAGTCATGGTGGGGAGCTGGCTGATGGAGGACCTCAGTTTTCTTCAGGCTGACTTCCAGGCCAAACATTTTGGCAGTTTCCGCAAAGCAGGACGTCAAGCGCTGAAGAGCTGGCTCTGAATGGGCAACTAAAGCGGCATCATCTGCAAAGAGTAGATCACGGACGAGTTTCTCTTGTGTCTTGGTGTGAGCTTGCAGGCGCCTCAGATTGAAGAGACTGCCATCCGTGCGGTACCGGATGTAAACAGCGTCTTCATTGTTGGGGTCTTTCATGGCTTGGTTCAGCATCATGCTGAAGAAGATTGAAAAGAGGGTTGGTGCGAGAACACAGCCTTGCTTCACGCCATTGTTAATGGAGAAGGGTTCAGAGAGCTCATTGCTGTATCTGACCCGACCTTGTTGGTTTTCGTGCAGTTGGATAATCGTAACATCACCAAAAGCACCCTTCATACATAACAAACTGATGCCTATGAATTTAGGTAACAAAATTCTGGATATTTGTCATCGAAATGGGATTCGAACTGCTATGTTTGTATTGTTGAGGACTGCTATGAGAATGGAGAGCTCGTGTCCTTCGAACAATTGAAGGATAAATATGATTTGCCTAATGGAACCTTTCACTACTTTTTACAGTTAAGATCACTCCTGTGTGAAAAATGGGGCCCTATCATGACCCCACCTGAAGGGAACGAGGTAGAAGGTCTACTTCAACTGGGAGGCGCTCCCAAATTTATATCCAGAATGTACTTTGTACTTCAAAGTGCGAGCCCAAACCCAGGCTTGCAAAGATCAAGGGAGAGGTGGGAGTTGGGCTTGGGAATAATGATTGATGAAAAGTGTTGGTCAGATCTATTTAGGGTAAGTGTAACATTAGTGATCAATGGCAGACTAAGATTGGTGCAATATAATTTCTTCCACTAACTATATCTCACACCACAGAAATTACATAAAGGAAAATCAGAGATATAGGAAATGTGCTTCAGGTATGGGTTAGAAATTAGTACCTTTATACACTCTGCGTGAACCTGTGCAAAAGTGAGACCCTTTGGTTGGAATTATCTAATATTATCGGAACAGACTTCCCGCTGGACCTGGAGCTGTATTTATTTGGAAACCTGGAGGATGTGGGAATAACATCCCTTAATTTAAGAATTATGTCTGATACTTTTGCCAAAATACGGCAAACTTATCTCGAGCATTTGGTGAACAGCAATAACAACAGCCCACAGTTTGAAAAAAGCTAACAAAACACATAAAGACAACAGCAATGAGGACCTCGAGGAATGGAAGTAGATTAGAGAGATTGGTGGTAGGCTGAAATTTTCTTTTTTTTCTTTTTGCCTTTTTCTGCTTCTTTGATTGCTTTAGTTGTTGTTTAATCTTGTTGTTTTGGGGAGGGAAGGAAATTGTAAGTAAGCTGACATAGTGTTTGTATCTGAGAAGTGTACAAAAAGAAGGTGCAAATACATTAAAAAGAATTGATTTTTCAGATGTGATACTATGTTTTTGGAAAAATTGAAAAATAAAATATTCAAAAAACCCTTATCACTTGATAAAGAGTCTGTGAATTGAAACATTAATTTCAACTGATTACTTTTACCAATGAAACTGACTGTATTTTGAGAGCAAAAGTCTCAAATATTTGAGACACATGAAGGCATTGTTAATTGGCGATTTTCATTAACATTCATTGAATTATTGCACAGGGAATAAGAAATGCTTTGTGGTTTTTTTTTGCAAAATATTGTGACTTGATCAAGGCCGCTTGGAAACAGAACAGAGGCTACATTTCTGGGAGTTTAAATCCTTCCAAACATTGCAATTAGAAAGTGCAATGTAATCCAGGCCACAGATCCATAAACTCCGGAAAAAAAAATATTTCCTGTACCTTTAAAGGCAAAAATTTAAGTTTTGAAGTTAATTTTATATAGATCCTGGAAATACTCATCAAGTCAGTTTGCATTGGTGGAAGGGATAAGGTTAAGGGCAAAGCTCGACCAAAGTTTGGTTGACGTAATCGACCCGAATATTCTCTCTTCTCTCTCCATAGGCGCTGCCTGACCGGCCG
Organism: Narcine bancroftii; assembly: GCF_036971445.1. Lineage (NCBI taxonomy): Eukaryota > Metazoa > Chordata > Chondrichthyes > Torpediniformes > Narcinidae > Narcine > Narcine bancroftii. The sequence goes on from NC_091473.1 coordinate 83,880,444, forward strand.
AATGTATCAGCATCAACTGCTTCTTGCTCTCCATTTTTTTTGACTCCTGCTGTAAGTCACCATCGTTGAATGAACATTGAAGTGTCGAATTGCTCGGAGGACTGGCTTCGCGAATCCTCTGGGAGGACCGAAGACGGAGGTGCAGCTTGGAGGACCATCTTGGAGGACTGTGAAGAGAGCGCCTCGTTGTGGCTCATAGCAAGGCGGTTGCAGTGGGACTGCGGGACGGGGGCGGATGCGGAGTTGGAGCAAGCGGCTGATGTGTGAGTGGCCGTTCGGAGGGTGAGTGGGTCCCCCCCCCGCGCGCCCCAGCCCCAGTGTTCTTCCGCGGGGGGGTGCCGCTTGGTATCTCAGTTCAAGGGACAAGAAGTCCCAACCACCCCCTTCGTCTGCCGAAGGTAGGGACCGGCGATCGGCCGCCACGCTACCTGTGAAGTCCCATCGAGAGAGGGGGCCGGGCTGGGCCAACAGTGACACAATAACCCCGCGAAGAAGCAGGGGAAGACACCGAGGGAGGATGTAAAGGAAACGGTTCCCAAAGAGAAGGATTGGGGCGGACGCTCTTGGAGAGGCCGGGGATGGGGCAACAGCAGGGCCGCGTCGGCGGGACTGCCCTCGCTGGTGCTAGTGGGGAGACGGTCCAGCCCGGCAGAGGTAGGATTGGCACGGCGAGGCCCGGACATGGGGGCAGGAGGCGAGAAGTAACAGCCAGAGGCACTGAGGCCGCCTGCAACATCTTCACTCACCACGGTAAGTGTGCAGTTGTTAATTATTGTGGAGACACAGACAAATCCACCCCTTTGTTGTTATCCCTTCAGTTGTTCACTGTGTGTTAAACATTAAAATCCCACATAAATATTATGATTCTCCTTGGTAATTTATTATCCTAATAGTAATATGAAATGAATTGAACTATAAGAAGATATTTTCATTATCTTGGAAAACCACTTGGGTTTGTTCAAAATTCAATTTTTTATCCTAGAAATAAAACAAATGTCCTATTACATGAAATTTCTTTTTAACCTGCTGCAAGGTAGGAATTGCCAAACAGTCAGAAAATGAGAAGCAAAAGTGTCCCCCAGAGTCAACGAGCGTCTGTAGATTCACCTCCAGGGTTTCTGTTGCCACATAGTCCAGTCCAAACCATTGGCAACCCGAGCTCCAGATCTGAACCTCCGATACGGTCAGGAACCCTTCGGTGCCCTTGGAACCTCCTTGAATCTTGGTACCACTCCAGCCAGTTTGAGCCAGTCTTCGGCAGTCTGCAGCCTGGCGCGAACCTCCCGACAACAGTCTCCAGCAGCCCACAACTCCACGGGTTCCTCAACTTGAGTTGTCAGCAGCCTGCTGCACGCACTGGTCCCTCAACCGCAGAGCCTCCACACTGGTTGCCACTGTGGTCACGGTCCACTGTGGGTCGCCTCCTCTGCTTATCCCTCTCAGACAGTGCGTGATCTTCCCGTCCTCTGGTGCCCTGCTCCAGTCCTCTGCTTCCCAGGAGTCTGCAGCCCCTCGTGGCTGCTGCTAATTAATAGGTGCTGCCATCTTGGGTGCAGACTCACGGTGGCAGGATTTCAAATAAAACCCCCCAGCAGCTCCTCAATAGGCCATTCAAAGCCCTTTTGGGGTCGACTGGGTGGCTAAATCACACACGAGAGCTGCATCTTTGCCTCGCTCCCCATGGGTCTGTACCAGCGGCAGCACTGCTGGTACAGTGGCTCTGTCAGCGCCACCATCTTGCATCTACTGGTCACAGTCGTTGTTAAGGCCATGAAAGAATGTTTAAAGATTGGGAGGATATCATTTTATGTAGATTACCCATTGTTAAATTAATTGAGCTCATGGGAAAAAAATATTGCAGATCTTTCTGTTTGTATGATTTTATGTTGAGTAATGTCATTCAAATTCTATATTTTTGTAAATGTAACATATGTAGAACAGCTCTTTTGTGGGTTCATGTTATTCAACTGAAGTTGAATAAAGCTTGAGTGCACCTGTATCAAGGTTCGAGCACAGTGATGGAGAAAAGTGCATTAATAGTTGTGATGGTTGTCTTGTTCAGTCTCTGCAGTGACTGCTAATCATTTTGTTTGCGTCCAGATTTTCACAAAGTTTCTAATATGATTCAATTTTTCTACAGTTGTAATTAACTTAATAACTATGGTAACCCAGAAGGGCATCTTGCTTACAGATTTTGATTGTTTTTATAAATTGAGGAAATGACCCCAGAAATGCTGAATTCGCTACACAGCTTCCAACCTTGAGCTCTGTGAGATTTGTCTAATCTTGTTTGCAAAATTTACTGTATGTATTTTGAGAAGTATGTTTGTAGTAAAATGACATAAAGATGGGGTTGGAGGGTGGTGGTGGCAGATATTCACTTAAATAGGACGTTGAATGATAAGTTGATCAAGGTGGGTTTCTTTAAAAGAGGATTGGATAATGTTTTTACATGTTGCATAACACAGAAAGTAATGGAAATCCTTGGTTGGTTTGTTTACACTGATGGGTTTGAGCTGTCACTGGATCAGACCTACTCTCATTCGGCTGATCTAATTGAATTAGTGTGTTGTGGCAAGTATGGGCCTGATTTTTGGGTGAATATGAATCAAATGTGATTTTTTTTTCCATCTATTGCCATCGGATATTTTTTTTTAAGATGGTTTTGGAACATATAATATTGCAACTTGCGGATGAGATGGCAACACATACAAAGGTAACCAGTTGGGTAATTAATAAGACAGACATGACCTTCATAGGTGCTGTTGGCTAAGTTTTATTCAGCATTTTTAATGAGAAAGGAGCAATAACACAAATGTAAATCTGCAGACACGTGTTTTGTTGCAACTCGTAATAGGCATCAGTCCATTGATTTCACGGTAACTTAAAGCTGCAGTATTATAAAGTCGTACCAGAATGAATAAGTGTTTATACCTGTGTAAAAGCTACATATGTATCTCTGCATTGATCATAATTATTGCTTTCATTTTCCAGCTTTGTACCAAGAGGATTACCTAAAATCAGAAAGTAATCCCACAGGCGCTGACTTGTACATGCATGAACCAAGTCAGTGCCTATCGGCTCTGATTTTGGGAGGAGAATATTATTTAAGATTCCTACATTAGGTGAGGATAGGATAGATTGTCCATTGGAATAGGATGAAAATAATTGCCATGGGTAAAAGTGTCGCACTCATTTACACTCAACCTTGTCATTGCCCAGATGTACATTCTCAGCGAACTTGATGATGTGGTTTGAGCTGTGTTTTGCTGCCCAATCATGTGTCAGAGTGAACAACAGTCGACTAAACACACAGCCCTTGGGGGGGGGGGGGGGGTGCTGTGCTCAGTGTGATGGGTGTTGTTTTTGATCTGGACTGCTTGAGGTTTTCCAGACAGGAAGTTGAGAATTCAATTGCAGCGGGAGGTGTTTAGACCCAATAAGTTCAACTTCTTTATTAGGTCCTGTGATATGATTGTGTTGAATGCAAAGCTGAAGTCAATAAATAGCATTTGAACATATGAGTCCTTGTTTTCCAGGTGGGTGAGGGTGAGATGGAGGGCAATGGCGTCATTTGTGGAGTGGTATGTGAACTGCAGTCATTGAATATGCAGGAAAGAAGAAAACATGTATTTTACAAAAAAATAAAAATATTCTTGGAGAGCAATGGTTTGTACACATAAGTCATCAGAGAACCTTGAGAATAAACTCGAGGATGTGAACATTTGATAAAAAGAACTTTAAAAAAAAAAAATTCTTATAAAATGAACATTTTTGTGATCTTCATGAGTTCCTGTGCAAGTTTGTTGATGTCAGGCTCTAAATTGGATAGTTATAGTAGAAGGTCACTTCTTGCCATGATAACCAAGTCTGTCCTGGATTTTGTCAAGGAAACTACCTTGCTGAATCCATTTTAAACTAAGTTATGCTGAGGGAAAGGTAATGAAAAAATATTTCAGCCTTTTCCCATAGTTTTGGAAATGTACTTGGCGGTTCACCCTTAACTCAAACTTCTCTTTTTTAAAATTTATTGAAGTTGTGGTGTTCAATTATATCACTCTAAAAATAATTAACCTCTCTTGAATTTCTGCATCAACTTCATGGAAGTGTTCTTCAAATGGATCTAATATCCAATCAGGATATTGAAGTTTAACAGGTCATTAAATCTTTCCTGCAGATCTGTGTGTATTGCTGGAGGTGTTTCACATAAACAGTAATGCCATCGTTGTTCATTGCCTCTGTGTTTGTGTTCAGATTTGGAAATTGTAAAAATTCCCAACATCTGATGTTGCTCTAATAGACTTCAAACTTTTTTTTTAAAATTTTTTATTTTTCACACCATAAATCACATTAGCCATGATATACAGTGACTTTTTCTCCCCCCCCCCCTTTCCTCCCAAACCACCCCCCCACCCCCCCCCCTCTCATCCATTTTAGGTATACAATCTAGGTTGCATTAAGCCAGTCAGACAATGTTGTCATTCAACAAAATTACACCAGAAATTCTACTGAGTCCATTCTTTTCTTTCCTTCTCCTTCCATCAACTTAGGTAATGTTTGTCCCCGGTAGGTTTTCGCTATTGTATTTAATGTAAGGCTCCTATACTTGTTCGAATATTTCAATATTATTTCTTAACCTATATGTTATTTTTTCTAATGGAATACATTTATTCATTTAAATTTAGTAGTTTCTTCCTTTTAATTTGGTTATGTATTCCATTAATATTTAAAGACATATAGTTCAGCGTAGCCCTTCTATATTTTGTTTATCTTCTCTTTCCGTTTTTCCATCATTACCTTTCCTCCTTTTCCATTTCTGTTTTCTTATTTTCAACTCTTTATAAGACAACATTCCTACAACATCCAACATTTATTCTCCTATTTCTATCTTATTTATCCCCAATCTCCCCTTCACCTCCTGAGTTGTCCTTTATCCCTTGTTGGACAACCACAGCTCCCCTCTCCATTTGGATTTGCGAATCCACTCGCAAGCGTCAACTGATTTTGCAGTGACCGCTATTTCCCCCCACCCTGCCTCCCCCAGAAAAGATTTCACTTTTCATATGTCACAAAGGTCACTCTTTTAATTCCCTCCTTATTCTCTCTATTCCATTACCTTCCCTTATTAATTCTTGTCTATACTATCTATATTTTCCTCTAAGTACAGATACATTCATGTATGCTCATTGTCTCTATTCACTCTTATACCTCTTTACCCGCATACATATCAATCGTGATCATTTTTACTCTCATTACCCGTCTTCATCCCTCAGCCTATTTTTTCTTTACCCACATACATATCAAACTTGATCATTTTAACTCTCATTACCCGTCTTCCTCCCTCAGTCTATTTTTGTAACTGTTCTGCAAATTTTCGTGCTTCTTCTGGATCCGAGAACAGTCTGTTTTGTTGTCTCGCCTTTGCTGTATTGAACTCTTTTCTCTTCTTTAGGAGTTCAAAACTTATATCTGGATAAATGAAGATTTTTTGCCCTTTATACTCCAGTGGTTTGTTGCCCTCTCTTACTTTTTCCATTGTCTTCTCCAGTACCTTTTCTCTTGTAGTATATCTTAGGAATTTTACCTCAATAGATCTTGGTTTTTGTTGTGGTTGTGGTTTAGAGGCCAATACTCTATGTGCCCTTTCTATTTCCATTTCTTGCTGTAGTTCTGGACATCCTAGGATCTTAGGGATCCACTCTTTTATAAACTCCCTCATATTCTTGCCTTCTTCATCTTCCTTAAGGCCCACTATCTTTATGTTATTTCTTCTGTTATGGTTTTCCATTGTATCTATTTTTTGAGCTAGTAGTTCTTGTGTCTCTTTAGTTTTTTTATTAGATTTCTCCAATTTCTTTTTTAAGTCTTCTACCTCCATTTCTGCTGCTACTGCCCGCTCTTCCATCTTGTCCATTTTCTTTCCCATTTCTGTTAAGGTCATCTCCATTTTATTTATTTTCTCTTCTGTGTTGTTTATTCTTTTTCTTAAATCCTTAAATTCCTGTGTTTGCCATTCTTTAAATGACTCCATGTATCCTTTAATAAGAGCAAGTATATCCTTTACCTTGCCTTTCTTTTCTTCTTCTATTTCACCGTACTCTTCCTCTTCCTCTGGGTTGACCATCTGTTGTTTCTTTGGTGCCCTTTCCTCCTCTTCTTTCTTGTTTCTATTGTCTTCTGTGGTCTCTTCTTGCTGCAGGTGTTCTGCAGCTGTCGTTGCCGGCTGTGGAGATCGACTCCCCAGCTGGTCCCCCCTCCCGTCGGTGTGTATTTTTTCATTCGCATCGCGCATGCGCGGTTGCGCACTTTTACTCGGCTCTGCGAGCCATTTTTGTAGTCCATTATTTACCGACCTGAGGGAGCGGGTTTCTCTCTCCGCAGCGGGCCTCTTCGGACAGGTAAGGCCTTCACCTTTTTCCTCCTTTGTCTTCTCTTCCTCTCTTCTTACCGTTGCTTTCGATTTTTCTTTTTTTGTCGCCATCTTCTTTCCACCTTTATACTCACTTTTCTGTAACTTTTATTTCTGTGCCTTTGTGTTTTCTCTTGTTTTTCCCGACTTTTCTGGAGAGGGCTGGAGTTCACCGTCCGGCCACTACTCCATCACGTGACTCCTCCTACTTCAAACTTTTTAAAGAAAAAAAAAATGTCTTCTTCACTATCAATGAGGTTACTCTGTTTATCCTATAAGGTCTTGTTCAATAAACTGAGTCTGTAAAAATATCTGCCAGATAAAATGTGTTTGTCTTTACATCGAGTTTTTCTCCATGCTCGTTATGAGAAAGAAAAGATACCATTCGTGGACCAGAGTGCAATAAAATGACAAAGACAATTTCCTTTGGACAGCCACCTCACCTTGGTATGCAGCTGCATTTGAAAATGTTTGTAATTTTCTTCATACAGCTGCTGGAATAGTCTTGAAGGGGATGTGATTTTTTTTTTTTTTTTTGAAGTTTACAGATTTTATGACAATTGAAATCGAAGCATTTAAAAGTCCCAAGTTTTTAGCCACTATGTGCTCCCTACAAATGACACAACGAACAGTAAAGACTGAAAGCACAACATTTTTTCCAGTGGAGTGATGTATCATCCAACTGTTGAAGTGTCACAGGCAACTATATTCCCTTAGTATCTGTTTTAATTTTCCTGGAAAATAACATCTCTTTTATCAGCTGGTTTTCATTCCAGAATCTGGCATAAGCTATGAGAAGAGAGTTGTTCTCTTTCATAGTGGATTTGTATAATTGCAAAGAGAATTTATTAGATTGAAAAACAATTAGTAATTTAATTACAATGTCCCCTGCTATCTCATCATTTCTTCAAGAAACTATGAAGTATTCAAAGGAATTGACTGAATAGTTGGCATTTAAGTTAATGGAGCTGCTTGTTATTGTGGACATTGAAGGCAAAATAAGTGACTCAGCGATATTATGAGCATTTTATTTCTTTAAGCAATCAATTCCCTTATCTTGTGTGATGCAAGAAGACCCTTTTCTAATTTCTGTGGTGTTTCAGTAATCATCTGAGTGTTGACCTTGAAATTATCTCTAAGGATTTTAAAGTAAGTGTTTATCTTCTCTTGATTCAGTTTGCTTGGCCTCATGCTTTCATTTGAAAATATATTCAAGCAAATCAAAGATATGGGCAGAGAAGCATTATGTAGACATAATCAAACTGCAAAACATGAGTTGTTCATGACAATAAATTCTGATTCTGAAACCATTTGATAAGTATTCCACTGAATACTGACAACTTTTTTTTGCTGAGGATCTCATGGGTAAATTTTTTTCTGAAAATAACAAAAATTAACTGTTTGAAAACAAAAGGGTTAGCTCAAAAGTTGGCTTAAATTTTATGGAAAATAATGAATAATACATATCTTCGTCAATAAAAGCCAGCAGAAGGAGACATGAAATTTCAAAGCAAAACAAGGGCACACGTGGATGTGAGAAGAATGGAGCAAAATTTTGGCCTGCACAATTTCCTGGCATTGAAGACAATCAAACAAAAAAGGAAAGCGATGAGGAGGGCAATTTAGAGCCAAAGTTAATTCCATGTCAGTCAAACAAATCTGAAAACATCCTTAATTTTCTGCATTTATCTTGGTCATTCTAGGCTGTCTCCTAATGCCTCCAACCTTGAAAAAAATCAGGCAAGTCCTTTCCTCCCCCTAAAAATGTTTAATCTGTTCAGTTTCCATGTCCCCCCTTCCCCATAGCACCTTGACCTCCCCCCTTATTAAAGATTTCAGTCCATGAACCCCCTTTAAATGTGCTGCGACACCCACTGAGAATGGGTGGTCGAGATAAATGATGTTTCAGCGGGTTATTCATGTATACTCTACAATCAGATGATGATAAATTTGAACTTGAAAATATCCTTACAATATGTTGTGTGATTGAGTCTTCTTTAAACTGCTCATCACTTTTCCTGTCTGATGTCAATACTACAATTGAAAATCCCCAACCAAAGAAAACAGACAGGGATGTTTTTGAATTAAATATTAAATTATGCATTAAAAAAAAATCTTGATTGATTTGTAAGTTTTTTTTTGTTACAAATCTGAGGATACAAGAAGTCTGAATAACAATTTGAACTTGGGACATACTTTGGGGTCCTCGAGGCATTGACTTGTGCATTACTTGAGCAAAATGGCAGTGATTTTAGCAAAAAAGACAGAAGATCCTTGTTAAATAATGATTAAGTTTGAGACTTGCACCTTGTGAAAAATGGATTTTGCTCTTTCTGTGCAGGGAGGTATTGTGTTACAACAAATGGGTCACTCAATGATGTATTTAATACATTGATTCAAAGTTTAGTTTATTGAGCAGAGAAGTTGACTTGTAATATCATGATTTGTTCTTTTAAATTCTAAAGACAGGAGTTCCTGAGTATTGTCTACAATTATCTGAGTTGGAGGATAGAATGCAGCAGTAAGAGGTGGAGATCACATCATAAACCCAAGTTATGTTTGAAAAGGTTGCTTTCATCTGAGCTTGTTATGATTAAGCATAGTGATTCTAAATTTTGACGGTTTCAGTGTAATTATTGAAGCAATAATGCAGGTCATTTCCAGGAGTCATTGAAAACTGTAACTTGCAGCTTAGTCTTTTTGAATGGCAACAGCAAAGGAGATTAATTAATTGAAATGATAAAAATCATGGTAGAGAACATGGAAAACATGATCTCTGCACTTAAGATGTGTAAATTGATTTTGGAATTTAAGAATTTTTTAAAAAATGCCATGACTGCCTTTCTGTTCCTGGTGAATGTGGATATCCTATTTGATGTGTACATCCAAAAAAAAAAGATCATGCTGCTCGAATGAGGAAATAAATGATATTTTTAACATTGAAGTCACTATCTTTGATCTTGCTATATAACCATAACCAGTTAAACACAGAATTGGATTACTGCCATATTATAGAGTTTGGTAGGTAAGCAAGAAAGGCATTGATTCATATTGCATCAAATCCTAAAGACATAGCAAAGTGTTTCAAGGCTAATTTATAGTACTTGAATGGACTAAAATGTTGTTGAGGCAAAGAAACTCACTGCGAAAAAAATAGGTTAGTGAAGCAACTGACCGGTTGATTTGTTCAGGATTCTTTGAAAGGAATTTTTTCCAAGGTACCAGAAGTTTCATCTGATAAAGTTACATGATGCCTTTTACATGTAGCTGAACGTATATCCTTATCCCTATATTTTTCCCCATTACAATAGCAGAAAATTTTCTTCAATGTTGGACCACGACTTCAGTCCACAGCCAAGATTTGGTCAAGAATAACGTGATAGAATCCATGTGATTAAATGCTAGTTTTTGTGTCATTCCTTTGCAATTTAATACTTTGTCAGAATTTTCCATTGCACCTGTTCACCATTAGCTATGGCTTTGTATTCCATTATGGACGGTGTTGATGAACTCTTATTTGTTTGGCATGATTATTCCTCATATGTGAGCATTGACAGCATCAAGATTTCACTTTATTGTAACTGCTAATCAAGTCCTGTCCTTGCCCTGCATAGTCATCCACCATGATTGTAAATACGGGCTGACCTTAGTACATAGTATAGATTTGTATTGGATTACAAAGTGGGACATTTCCCCAATGCAGAAAAATACAAATGAATCTTGGGATGTTCTCAATTTGCAAACTGCCAAGATATTTGTGCCATATTAACATAAATTGGAGCAGGGATGCTATTTGGATCTTTGAACCTCTTCTGCCATTCAACAGGATTATGGCTCTTCAACCTCAACACTATTTTCTCGTGCATGTCCATTAATTACTTAAATAGCCAAAAATCTATCAATTTCAGTTTTGAATGAAATTAATGATTGGCCTTTCATTTCCCTCTGGATGAGAGTTTTTTTTGGCTTCTGAAGACATTTTGAATTGTTTCAGACATAAGGGCTGACCCCTTATTTGAGACCTGAACCCCAAGTTGTAGCCTCTTCAGTCAGGTTACCTCTCATCCAAACTAAAGGACAAAGATCTAGGATTGTTAGTATCTTTTCCTAGAGGCTTAGCATTTCGGAAAACTGTTGAAGTAGATCTTCCTCTATAGAAAGTACATTTTTGAAGGCAAAGAGACCAAAATGATATGTGGTGCTCCTGTTGTGTCATCTAATCTCTGCAATTGTGATGCAACATGCTTATTCTTGTTCTCAGATTTTCCAGTGATAAAAGGAAGATGCACAGTTTGTCTTTCTTACTTCTCTACATATGAGCCCACAGGTCATTTTGAATGTTAAGAATTCCCGCTTTTTTTCCATTTTGAAAAAAGAAACCCAGTATTTATGTTTTTGTTGACCCTAGTGGATAACTTTGTGTTTTTCCACATTGTAATCCATCTGCAATGTTGTTGTCCTCTCATTCAGTTTGATTCCACTTTGCATCCTCATTCACACTTGGTTTGTGTTTTAAGGAAGCTTGGAAATTTATCTTTGGTCTCTTCAAAGATATGGGTTATGAAGAGATGGGCTGTAAGTACTGGTTCTTCCAGGTTAGTGGAGTTTATTTCTCCTCTGTTTTAAGCAACTCTTAATCACAATATCGCTATGAGTTCCATGTCTTCCAGTTTTGTCGAGTTACTTTTTGTGTAAGACCTTATCAAATTTGCCTGAAAGAGTAATTCATACTTGGGAAAATCGATTCTGGTATCCAAATTGTTGTCATGGCAATAGTTATCACTGAAGGGATTAAGTAGCTGAAATAGGAGATGAACAGTTCCTTATTATTTCCTGCTTGTTTTTCCTTAACATGAATTCTCAATTTTAAATTTGATGATTTGGCATGACGTGGTGGGGTTACACATGACTTTAGATATTTATTTTGCTGTGTTATGTTTTTCACAGTTAAAACCCCTGGTAACTGGCATCTATGGGTATTGACAGATGCCAGATAAGTGTATTTTCTGATTGCTTGAAATGTACTCTGATGTTGCCAAACCAATACACCTTTATTAAAAATAAACAATTTAAAAGACAAAAATATTATACTGTACTTCCACTGAATAAAATTCACTTGCACAAATGTATAAATCTTAAAGAATTTTAACTTGTTTTTAGTCACATTCTTTGAAAGCACATAATCACTGGTACATCTGTAGGTTCCTCTCCTCCATGGAGTTGCTTGAAAGACAAACAATAACATTATTCAGAGTTAATTCCCCCCTCCCACATGTTACAGATAAAGCCTCTGGCCTAGATGATTCTTACAAAGCTGAGATTGGGAGACACTTTGAGAGTTAACCCAATGGTAGGCAGCATTAACCAACTCTTCATCTTGGGTGATGCTATTTTATTCAGTATTTATTCAAACAGCTGCTATGGTCAAAGCATGACCAAGGCACTGTGCTGGTTGAATATTTGTTCTCATCTTCACCAAAAGTTTCTGTGTAACTTCAGAGAATATTTACTTTTACAATTTTAAACTAGCATATATCTTACCTATTTTATTCTTATTTTCATTTAAAAAATGTATTTTCTTTGGATTTTTTTTCTCTCTTTTTGCCAGTTGCTTGAATTTTGGATACCAGGGATTTTACTGTATTTGCTTTACAAATTATTTGCACGCTAATATTATTAATCTAATCATTTCAGTTAAACAGTCCTTCCATTTCTTAGCAGGAGCAATGCAAAAGTAACCCCCTAACGTCAAGATTCTTTACTTCATTTTCTGCACAATAAATTAATATGGCAAATATTTGGTAGTTGAACAACAGATGTCTACTTTATTAGCAAGTTGTAACAGCAAGTGTATACATGAAAATACACACTCTGCTATGTCAACCCTGTAAAGTTCTCCTTGCACAAGAATGAGAAGATGCCTGAATTGGACAAATCTCTCAAGGAACACGTAAATATAATCATATTCTCAGAATCAAAATTTTATGTAATTATTGCAGCCTCTTCCATCAGTGTTTGCCATGTCCCTTCAGCAGACCAAGCCCACCAGAAGTACAATCAGGAAATGAACTTGTAAAGTTTTATGGTATTAGATTAAATGAGCCAAGGAGTGCACTCATTGATTACTGTCCTCCCTCAGCTGAGGAATTGGTACTCCATGTTAAGCACCATTTTGGGGAAAAGAGCAACCAGTGGAACAGAATCTGATGTTTGTAATCACGAATGAGAGTTCAGCAGCATCACTGATGGAGCTGGCCAAATACTTAGATATAGGTGTCAGACAAGGTTATTGCAGATGCCAACCTTTTCCCTTTACTAGCATCTTTGCCTGTCAGGCATACATCTTCCCGTAACTATACGAGTGAGAGTAATCTCTGAACAATCCCTTTCAAAACAGGCCCACCGTTATATCAAAGATCTCTCCCATGCTAAAAAACAGCAGTTTTGGAAATTATGCAGCAGCTCAGAGCTGAGCATTCTTTAGGTGGGATGGACTTTCTCCATTGCTGAATTGGGTTCCACCACATGGTTCGCATAGGCATTTCTATTATCCCACAAATCTTGGAAACCAACTGTGATTTATTGAGATGTGCTGCAGCACTGTTAGATGTACATAAAAACAACCTACAAGATTATAAACAACAGAAACAAGTATCTTGTAGACTGCTAAGCAATTTCATAATCAGTGGATTAGATAAAAGCCCTGAGGGCCTTCTGTTTCCAGGCAAGCTGGTGTACATTCAAACATCAATAAGAGGAAATAACTGCAAAGTTCACTGTTCTGTGTAATGCAGAGGATCGAACATGCCAGTGGTCGTTTTCCCCTTGCCTTGCTTGATGTTGGAGATCACAAGTTTGCAATGTTTAAGCAATGATTTTTCCTCTGTCACAAGGCCAGTAATGGATATGTTTGCTCCAAAATGTTCTGTTTGGTTATATTTTTCCAATGTGTACTCGTTTTTGAAATGAAAGTTATCCTTAATTTAAAGCTTGCAAGTCAGGGTTAAGATCCAATTATTTACAGCAACTTGAATGATTTTATCTCTGATGTTGGGGATTTCCATTCCAATTTTGTGGATGGGCACCGTATCGACATCCTGATCAGGCTGCTGGCTGTAATGCCAGGGCATCTTGGATGTATTATCTGTCATCATCAAATCGAGCACTAATATTCACCAGGTTGCTTGAGAAATCTATTTACAACATGCAACCTCTTTGATTAAGAAGGGCAAAGACAGCAATTATTTCAAGGATATCAACTGCCTTTGTTTTTCATGTCACATCCTGTTATGACTTGAAAAATGTATTGCCCCTCCTTCATTGTTGCTTGGTTAGAATCTTGGAACTTACCTAATAGCTTAGTGGAACCACCTTGATTGCATGAACATCAGTAATTTAAGGAGATAAGGATGATGCATCTATTTGAGGCAATGAAATGATGACCTAACCAATGAGTCCCACATCAATCCCTGAGGGACTGGAAAGAAAATATTAAAATATAATAATGACATAATAATGCATCAGACATAACTGTTTCATCTGCAATTTTTTGTATACTTGATGTATTGTATGGAGGAAAATGAATATGCCATTTTCTCCTCTTTGTCACACCCCAACTGGGGCAGAGGTTGTGTGGTACCGCTTCATTTTGGCTGGGCTACAATGGAATTCTTAGCTAACAAGACACAGATTTTTAAGGACTCAATCTTGATTAAAAAGCAGATGTCACTGTTTGTTCTCATTTAGTTTGAAGTGAGCTACTCTGTATGTACAATTGCTACATGCCTGCATTGTTAACCAGATCTCTATAAGAAACATAATAGTTATTCTGGTCTTTCTCTCTTAATAAGTAATTTACTTTTGTTATTTGTATTCTATTTTCACTATTGTCTGCATTGAACATTGTTCATATGAGATTTGAATGTTTGAGGTTCTGAATAATGAGTTCTTTTGGTTCCTTAATTCACGTTGAGCAGATAATCATAAAATTAAAGAAATTTTAGTGAATAAACAGGACTAGGACATGTAGCTCTGCATCTGCTTGCTGGGGGACCAATTCCCACACTCCCAGGCACCCTTCAAACATCAGGGCCTTGTTTCCTATGCTCCCTCTAAATTTGACAGATTAATTGGAACATTTGTTAATTCACCAAGTAACACATGTAAGAATGGAATGAAGAGTGTGTAGGATATTGATTAGAATATCATACTCTTGGCTAGAAAATCTGCCCTCCTGGCACCAATTAATTGCCGGATGTGCTGAATTAACAGTTTTAGTGCATTCCCAAATCTGTTAACTTTCAGAATTTATTGTCATGAACGTGTCATGAAATTTGTTGTTTTGCGGCAGCATTGCAGGTGAAAATATTGCTATTAATTACATTTTAAAAATAAATAAATTAGTGCAAAAAAAAAGAGAAAGTGAGGTAGTAGTTTTTATTCAGAAATCTGTTTGCAAAAAGAGGAAGCTATCTTTGTACCGTTAGGTGTTTGTCTTCAGGCTCCTGCACCTCCTTCCAAATAGTAGCAGAGTAAAGAGGTCATGGCCTGGGTGATGAGGGTCCTTGAGCTTAGAGGCTGCTTTCTTAAGACACCACCTCTTGGAGATGTCCATGATGGAGTGAACACTGATGCCCATGATGGCGCTAGCTGCATTCACAACTCTTTTCCTGTCCTGCGCATTGGCACTTCCATACCTTCAATATCCAAGAATTTGTTGGACAAGTGAGAAATGGTTCGGTGTTATTATGGTTGTAGGATTGTTAGAATGTCATTGTGTAACTGGGCAGAATCTACATAACTCTACAAAAGAACAAATCTAATTAGAGTTGGACGTAGCAGGTTTGATGAATGAGAAAATAAGTGACAATAGTAGATTTGAATTTTTGAAGAGCATTCAATAAGTTGTCTTCAAACATGTTAAAACACAAAAATGTGACTTGTGGAAATTAATGCAATGCACAGGAATGAGGTTTGGTTAACAGGCAAAAACTGCAGGTTGTAACAAGTTGGATAATGCAAGAATCAGTGCTTCAGACTCAAATACCATATTTGACGGCATATAAAATTCACAGACATACAAGACCCCCATCCCCCCCCATATCATCAAGGGATATTAAGATTTTTTTTTAGTGTATTTATGGGTAAATATCTCAATTCCTTGAACCAGCTGTAGAATCCACTGTAAAACACTTCAAAATAAAGCAGTTTAATTTCACATAACAAATCCGAATCGTAGTTTTCACTTTTAATACCACTTTACTACTAGATGGAGCTTCTACCAGCAGCAAACACCACACTCCCTCTGCACCCTTGCAGCGACCACACTTCGGTCATCTGCGGCTCCTCTGCCAAAGCAGCAGCGCAACCACAGCACTGTCCGTGCCGCCAGACACAGCACACACCACCTGGCATGGTGACTGGCTCATCTGCCATCAGGCCCGGGTCAGGCCACCACTTCTCCCCGGCAATGTTCAGCACCCAGTGCCTGCATGCACAGGGTCTGCCGAGTAACTCCAGTTGGCGAACAGGAGCCGCGACGTGATAAGGAAATTTCAACTTCACATATAAGACCCGAGGAATATTTTGAGCCAATTTTGGGGGGAAAAATGTGGGTCTTCTATGCTGTCAAATATGGTATTTAAATGTGACAGACTTGGGTGAAGAGACAAAGTATAATGTAAAAAAGGTAGTGTATATCTCAGCTGTGAGACTCTTTACCTCCTTGGTTATACCATTTGGATTGAGGTTGACAAGTATTCCAGTTCTGGATGTGTGACATGACTCATGAGGCCATTGTGTGTGCTCCATGGATTCTTCAGATTGGGATAAAGTGCCTGACAGGATTGTTTGGTGTGTATTTTGTGCTCCTGCTATCAGTTATGCAAAGCTCAATGTGCTCCAGAGGCATGAACTCTAGGTTTTCTACCATCCAAAATATCCCTTCTCTACTTAGAGCAGTTATGAGTTTCTGATTTCTTGGAATCATTAAGATTCAAGGAGGATTTGAGAATGTCTTCAAACTTTTCCTCTGGCTGCCTAATAGATTCAGAATCAAGAATGATCTCTCATCGGTAGATGAAGAAACCAGGTAAGAACTAGACATATAGAGTGATTGGGAAAAGTTTTTAACATGTATAATTTGGTAGCGAAAGGAGGAAAAAATAATTTTAAGAATTGAAAGACTAATGTGTGTTTTTCTGCCCAGAATCACAGTTGTGCAAGCACAATAAAAGCAATTAAGAAAGTGGTGGTTCTGTTAGTCCTCAGCAATATGGAATGTAGAATCAAAGTAGTATCCACTTTGGACACTGTGTAACTTTGATCAAGTTATCTCAGCCTTGGAATGAGTGAAGTGAATGTTCATCAGACTGATAATGAGCCAGAAGGATTATCCTTTGAAGCCTGCATTGAATTTTGTCAGCCATTGGCCAATGTTATTTTGAAGAGAATGAAACAATTGCAGATCAGATTTCAGATTTATTGTCAGAGTTCATCCATGACATCACATTACAACCCAGAGATTCTTTTCCCTGCAAGCAAGACAGAATTACCATTTATTGGTAATGCAAAAAAAAGTAGTCAATGTACACATGTAAACAAATAAAGAAATGTAAACAAATTGCAATAGAGAAAGGACAAAAAAAACAAAGTGCAAAAGTAAGTCTTTAAATGAGCCCCTGATTGAGTTTGATGTTTTTTTTATTATTTTTTTAATTTTTTATTTTTCACACCATAAATCACATTAGCCATGATATACACTTTTTCTTTTTCACACATATACAGTGACTTTTTCTTCCCCCCCCCCCCCTCATCCATTTTAGGTATACAATCTAGGTTGCATTAAACCCGTCAGACAATGTTGTCATTCAACAAAATTACACCAGAAATTCTACTGAGTCCATTCTTTTCTTTCCTTCTCCTTCCATCAACTTAGGTAATGTTTGTCCCCGGTAGGTTTTCGCTATTGTATTTAATGTAAGGGTCCCATATTTGTTCGAATATTTCAATATTATTTCTTAAACTATATGTTATTTTTTCTAATGGAATACATTTATTCACTTCTATATACCATTGTTGTATTTTCAAATTATCTTCCAATTTCCAGGTTGACATAATACATTTTTTTGCTACGGCTAGGGCTATCTTAACAAATCTTTTTTGTGCATCCTCCAAATCAATTCCAAATTCTTTGTTTTTTATGTTACTTAGGAGCTGACATTTTATCATAACATATCTCCCTGCTGGATCTATTATTTCCTCTTCTATTTTAAATGGCACATTTTTACTAATTAATATAGCCACTCCTCTTGCTTTTGAATTATACGATGCTGCTGTTACATGTCCTACCCAATCTCTCTTTAATTTCTTGTGCTCCAATTCAGTTAAGTGTGTTTCTTGGACGAATGCTATATCAATTTTTTCCTTTTTCAGTAAATTTAGTAGTTTCTTCCTTTTAATTTGGTTATGTATTCCATTAATATTTAAAGTCATATAGTTCAGTGTAGCCATTTTATACTTTGTTTATCTTCTCTTTCCGTTTTTCCATCATTACCTTTCCTCCTTTTCCATTTCTGTTATCTTATTTTAAACTCTTTATAAGACAACATTCCTACAACATCAAACATTTTCCTTATTCTCCTATTTATATCTTCTTTATCCCCAATCACCCCTTCCCCTCCTGAGTTGTCCTTTATCCCTTGTCGGACAACCACATCTCCCCTCTCCGTTTGGGTTTGAGAATTCACTCGCAAGCGTCAACTGATTTTGCAGTGACCGCTATTCCCCCCCACCCAGCCCCCCCAGAAAAGATTTCGCTTTTCATATGTAACAAAGGTCACTCTTTTAATTCCCTCCTTATTCTCTCTATTCCATTACCTTCCCTTATTAATTCTTGTCTATACTATCTATATTTTCCTCTAAGTACAGATACATTCACGTATGCACATTGTATCTATTCACTCTTATACCTCTTTACCCACATACATATCAATCGTGATCATTTTAACTCTCATTACCCGTCTTCCTCCCTCAGTCTATTTTTGTAATTGTTCTGCAAATTTTCGTGCTTCTTCTGGATCCGAGAATAGTCTGTTTTGTTGTCCTGGAATAAATATTTTCAATACCGCTGGATGCTTTAGTATAAATTTATACCCTTTCTTCCATAAAATCGCCTTTGCTGTATTGAACTCCTTTCTCTTCTTTAGGAGTTCAAAACTTATATCTGGATAAATGAAAATTTTTTGCCCTTTATACTCCAGTGGTTTGTTGCCCTCTCTTACTTTTTCCATTGTCTTCTCCAGTACCTTTTGTCTTGTAGTATATCTTAGGAATTTTACTAAAATAGATCTTGGTTTTTGTTGTGGTTGTGGTTTAGAGGCCAATGCTCTATGTGCCCTTTCTATTTCCATTTCCATTTCTTGCTGTAATTCTGGACATCCTAGGGTCTTAGGGATCCAATCTTTTATAAACTCCCTCATATTCTTGCCTTCTTCATCTTCCTTAAGGCCCACTATCTTTATGTTATTTCTTCTGTTATAATTTTCCAATATATCTATTTTCTGAGCTAACAGTTCTTGTGTCTGTATAGCTTTTTTATTAGATTCCTCCAATTTCTTTTTTAAGTCTTTTACCTCCATTTCTGCTGCTACTGCCCGCTCTTCCATCTTGTCCATTTTCTTTCCCATTTCTGTTAAGGTCATATCTATTTTGTTCATTTTCTCTCCTGTGTTGTTTATTCTTCTTCTTAAATCATTAAATTCCTGTGACTGCCATTCTTTAAATGACTCCATGTATCCTCTAACAAGAGAAAGTATATCCTTTATCTTGCCTTTCCCTTCTTCTTCTATTTCGCTGTACTCTTCCTCCTCTTCTTCCTCTGGGTTGGCCATCTGTTGTTTCTTTGTTGCCCTTTTCTTCTCTCCTTTCTTGTTTCCATTGTCTTCTGTGTTCTCTTCTTTTTTTTTTAAATTTTTTATTTTTCACACCATAAATCACAATAGCCATGATATACACTTTTTCTTTTCCACACATTTACAGTGACTTTTTCTCCCCCCCCCCCCCTCCCTCCTCCCAAGCCACCCCCCCACACCCCCCCCCCCCCTCATCCATTTTAGGTATACAATCTAGGTTGCATTAATTCAGTCAGACAATGTTGTCATTCAACAAAAATACACCAGAAATTCTACAGAGTCCATTCTTTTCTTTCCTTCTCCTTCCATCAACTTAGGTAATGTTTGTCCCCGGTAGGTTTTCGCTATTGTATTTAATGTAAGGCTCCCATACTTGTTCGAATATTTCAATATTATTTCTTAAACTATATGTTATTTTTTCTAATGGAATACATTTATTCATTTCTATATACCATTGTTGTATTTTCAAATTATCTTCCAATTTCCAGGTTGACATAATACATTTTTTTGCTACGGCTAGGGCTATCTTAACAAATCTTTTTTGTGCATCTTCCAAGTCAATTCCAAATTCTTTATTTTTTATGTTACTTAGGAGAAAGATCTCTGGATTCTTTGGTATATTGTTTTCTGTTATTTTATTTAATATCTGATTGAGATCATCCCAAAATTTTTCTACTCTCTCACATGTCCAGATTGCATGAATTGTTGTTCCCCTTTCTTTTTTACATCGAAAACATCTATCAGATACTGTTGGGTCCCATTTATTTAACTTTTGCGGTGTAATGTATAGTCTGTGTAACCAATTATATTGTATCATACGCAGCCTCGTATTTATTGTATTTCTCATTGTTCCAGAACATAATTTCTCCCATGTTTCCTTTTTTATCTTTATATTTAAATCTTGTTCCCATTTTTGTTTAGTTTTACCATTTGTTTCCTCATTCTCCTTTTCTTGCAGTTTAATATACATATTTGTTATAAATCTTTTGATTAACATTGTATCTGTAATCACATATTCAAGGTTACTTCCCTCTGGTAAACTCAAATTGCTTCCTAATTTATCTTTCAAGTAGGATCTCAGTTGGTAATATGCCAGCGCTGTATCTCCAGTTATATTGTACTTATCTCTCATTTGTTCAAAGGATAAGAATCTACTTCCTGAAAAACAATTTTCTATTCTTTTAATCCCTTTTTTTTCCCATTTTCTAAAGGATAGGTTGTCTATTGTAAAAGGGAGTAGCTTATTTTGCGTCAATATTAGTTTTGGTAATTGATAATTTGTTTTATTTCTTTCTACATGAATCTTCTTCCATATATTGAGGAGATGGTGTAATACTGGAGAAGTTCTATGTTGTACCAATTTTTCGTCCCATTTATATAATATGTGTTCAGGTATCTTTTCCCCTATTTTATCTAATTCTAATCTCGTCCAGTCTGGTTTTTCCCTTGTTTGATAAAAATCTGATAGGTACCTTAATTGTGCGGCTCTATAATAATTTTTGAAGTTTGGCAATTGTAAGCCTCCTTGTTTATACCATTCTGTTAATTCATCTAGTGCTATCCTCGGTTTTCCCCCTCTCCATAAAAATTTCCTTATTATTTTCTTTAACTCTTTGAAGAATTTTTCTGTCAGTTGTATTGGCAATGCCTGAAATAAGTATAGTATCCTTGGAAAAATGTTCATTTTAATACAGTTTATCCTTCCTATCAGTGTTAGTGGTAGTTCTTTCCAATGATCTAAATCGTCCTGTAATTTTTTCATTAGTGGATTGTAATTGAGTTTATATAATTGGCCTAGATTTTTGTTTATTTGTACACCTAGGTATCTTTTTGCCTGCATTTGCCATCTGAATGGGGATTCCTTCTTAAATTTTGAGAAATCCGCGTTATTCATAGGCATTGCTTCACTTTTATTTACGTTTATCTTGTATCCCGAAACTTCACCATATTCCTTCAATTTCTTATATAGTTCTTTTATTGATAGTTCTGGTTCTGTTAAATACACTATCACATCATCCGCAAATAGACTGATTTTATATTCCCTGTCTTTTATTTTTATTCCTTTTATATTATTATCTATTCTTATCGATTCTGCTAGTGGTTCTATAGCTAGCGCAAACAATAATGGTGATAGTGGGCATCCCTGCCGCGTTGACCTGCTTAAGTTAAATTGCTTTGATACATGTCCATTTACTGTCACTTTCGCTAACGGTCCCTTATATAATGCTTTAATCCAATTAATATACTTCTCCGGTAAACTGAATTTTTGCAATACTTTGAACAAATAATTCCATTCTACTCTGTCGAAGGCCTTCTCTGCGTCTAAAGCAACTGCTACTGCAGGTGCTTTATTTCCTTCTACTGCATGAATTAAGTTAATAAATTTACAAATATTGTCTGTTGTGCGTCTTTTTTTGATAAATCCAGTTTGGTCTAAATTTACCATTTTCGGTACCTGTTCTGCTAATCTGTTTGCTAATAGTTTAGCTATTATCTTATAATCT
This sequence comes from Narcine bancroftii, assembly GCF_036971445.1. Classification (NCBI taxonomy): domain Eukaryota; kingdom Metazoa; phylum Chordata; class Chondrichthyes; order Torpediniformes; family Narcinidae; genus Narcine; species Narcine bancroftii. The sequence goes on from NC_091473.1 coordinate 83,902,268, forward strand.
GTGTTTAGCAGAGATATTGGTCTATATGACGCGCTGGATACATCTTCTCCACGTCCATTCTATGTAGCACTTTCAATGTTCATTAGATTTGGATGTGCTTTGTCCCTCCTCATCCTTCTAAACTCCAGTGAGGGCAGGCCCATCTTTCAAATGCTCCTCTAAATTAAAAAAAAATTGAATGTGTTAACACTCGCATCCCTGGAATCATTCCTGAAATGAATGTCAACATTTCATTTTATTTCCTTCCCACTGACTCAACCTGAAAGTTTATGTTTAGGGGATCCTGCACTGTTATGTTTTTTTACACAGCTGCTGCGTTCCAGGAAATTATTGCCATTTTCTTGGATGTATGCTGTTTAAAAAGGTTGGAATGGGACTGAGGATACCATTCTTGTTCTGTCGTTTTACCTCCTAGACCCTAAGTAAATTTTCCGGAACACCTGCAGTCTAAAGTTAACTGCAGCAACAGACTAATGAATAGCACGTATCGATGACATGACATGCTTTGCAAGTCGCGCCTCTTTAATTACCACACTTCCGGTATGCTGTCTAATGGAGATTTTGAGTTTTGGTCATTCATGTGTGAACAGCTAAGGCTGAGACTTCTGACATTGTTCAGACCGGTAAAATCATGCAAATTCTATCTTTAATAAAAAAGACTCAAGTCACTTTCCACCTCTGTTTTCTTAATGATCTCTCCACAGAAAATAGTCAATGCCTTTATTCCTTCAACCAAAGTGCATGACCATACACTTCCCTGCACTTTTATTTTTGAGAGATACAGCATGGTAACAGGGCCTTCTAGTCCATGAACCCCTGCTGCCCAATGTACCAATTAACCTACAAACCCTGGATGTTTCTGAAGGGTGGGGTGAAATCCAAGCACCAAGAGGAAGCCCACATAGTCGGGGAAGAACATTCAAACTCCTTAGAGGGGGTGCTGAAGGTTGCTGGTGCTGTTATAGACTTGCACTAACTGTTATGCCAACTATGCTACTGCATTGCAACTACCACTTCTTTGCCCATTCTTCAACCTAACCAAGTCCCTCTCCAGGAATCCTGCTTCCTCAACACCACCTTCCCTCCACCTATCCATAAACTTGACCATAAAGCCATCAATTCTATTATCTGTCATTAACATTTAATGTGAAAAGCATCAAACCAAACAGATTGCTTCAAAACACCACATAGAAGATAGGAAACATATAAACATAGAAGATAGGAGCAGGAGTAGGTCATTCGACCCTTCGAGCCTGTTCCGCCATTCAACGAGATCATGGCTGATCTTAAAGTTCAGTACCCCGTCCCCGCCTTCTCTCCGTAACCTTTAATACCCTTATACTGAAGAAATAGATCTAATTCCCTCTTAAATAGATTTAATGAACCTGCCTCTTCTGCCCTCTGTGGCCATGAATTCCACAGATTCACCACCCTCTGGGTCAAGAAATTCCTCCTCATCTCGGTCCTAAATGGTTTGCCTATTATCCTCAAACCATGGCCCCGGGTTCTGGATTTTCCCATCATTGGAAACATCCCATCTGCATCCATTCTGTCCAGTCCTGCCAGAATTTTATATGTCTCTATGAGATCCCCTCAGCCAGCCAGAAAAGACCCCTTTTAATTAGACTTTTCATTTTGCCAGTAAGCCAATCTTGTATCCATGCTAGTACTTTTCCAGTAATACCACAGGTTCCTATCTTGTTTTGCAGTCTAATGTGTGGCATCTTGTCAAAGGCATTCTGAATTCCAAGTGAACAACATCTACTGATTTTCCTTTGTCTATTCTGCTTGTTACTTCCTCAAAGAATTCCAACAGGTTTGTTATGTAAGTTCTCCCTGTGGGAAACCATGCTGACTTTGGCCTATTTTCTTATCCTTACAAGTACCCTGAATCCTTATCCTCATTCCAGTATTTTTGAGTTTTTAATACATAAGCTCATACATAGGTAATAACAAGAATATATATCCAACAAAGTAAATGTATATTAACAAATAGCTGTAAACAACCTATGAAAGAAACAAAAAAAATATATAAAACAAAAACTATTCTAATAAACTAACCCTTACCTTGTGAAGTTATGATTAAACATATATGTTTCATTTATGCATGAAAGAAAGAACAAACAAACAGTAAAATGGGATCCAATAATCTTATAAATTCTGAACATAATTAAGGAAAGGACCCCATAAATTTAGAAAATTAAGGTCAATTACATTAATAGAGCATCTAATTTTTTTCCAGAGTCAAGTATGCCATCACATCAGAAAACCATTGAGTAGGAGAGACAACATCTTTCCATCTCATAAGTATAGCTCTTCTGGCGATAAGAAGAGCAAAGGCAACTACATGGGATTGCAGCCCAGACAAATTTAAGTCAACTGACTTCATTATTCCAAATAGGGCAAGAAAAGGATTAGGAGCCAAATTAATAAAAAGAACTAAAGACCAGGTACGGAAGATACATTCCCAGTTACTGGAAAGCGAGGAACATGACCAAAACATATGAAATAATGTACCTTCAGTCTTAAATCTATCACATTTTGACAAGAAATTAGAATAAAATTTGGCCAATTGAACTTTGGAAAAGAAAGCTCGATGTACTACTTTAAATTGTAATAATGAATGCCAGAAGCATAAGATGATGAATTAACCAGTTTCAAGATAGAATCCCATGTAGCATCAGAAAATTCTTGTTGAGGGGAGTCACGTGATGGAGTAGTGGCCGGTCGGGGAACTCCAGCCCTCTCCGGAAAAGTTTAAAAAAAAATACACAAAACACAAAGGCACAAGAATAAAAATTAAAACAAAGTGAAAGTAAAGGTGGGAAGGAAATGGCACCGAAGAAAGAAAAGTCGAAAGCAACGGGAAGAAGAGAAGAAGAAAGAACGCCCGAGGAGGCCCGCCGCGGAGAGAGAAGCCCACTCCCTAAGGTCAGTGGAAGTCCCGAGCTTGGGACTACAAAAATGGCTCGCGGAGCCAAGTAAAAGTGCGCAACTGCGCATGTGCATGAAAAAAAAACACTGACGGGAGGGGGGACCAGCTGAGGAGTCGATCTCCACAGCTGAGAATGACAGCTACAACACAACAACAGGAAGAGAACATAGAAAACAATGAGAAGAAGAAAGAAGAGAGTAAAAAGAAAACAAGGAAACAACAGATGACCAACCCAGAGTTAGAAGAACATGGAGAAATGGAAGAAGAAGGGAAAGGCAAGACAATGGATATATATTTTTTTAAATAATATATGGAATCAGTAAAAGAATGGCAATTACAAGAATTTATTGAAATAAAAAGAAGAATTAAAAGTGCAGAAGAAAAAAATGAACAGATTAGAGATGGTCACGTCAGATATAGGAAAAAGAGTGGACAAGATGGAAGAACGAGAAACAGCCATAGAAATGGAAGTAGAGGACTTTTAGAAGAATCTAATAAAAAAGTTAAAGAGACACAAGAGCTGTTAGCTCAGAAGATAGATATAATGGAAAATTATAATAGAAGAAATAATATAAAGATAGTGGGCCTTAAGGAAGATGAAGAAGGCAAGAATATGAGAGAATTTATAAAAGATTGGATCCCCAGGGTCCTAGGAAGACCAGAATTACAGGAAGAAATGGAAATAGAAAGGGCACATAGAACATTAGCCCCTAAACCACAGCTACAACAAAAACCAAGATCCATTTTAGTAAAATTCTTAAGATATACAACAAGAGAAAATATATTGGAGAAAGCAATGAAGAAAATAAGAGAAGACAAAAAGCCACTGGAATACAAAGGTCAAAAATTTTTTTTCTAACCAGACATAAGTTTTGAACTCCTGAAGAAAAGAAAGGAGTTTAATACAGCAAAAACGATCCTATGGAAAAAAGGATATAAATTTATGCTAAAGTACCCAGCGGTACTTAAAATAGTTATTCCAGGGCAGCAAAACAGACTATTCTCGGATTCGGAGGAAGCACGAAAATTTGCAGAACAACTACAAAACAGACAGAGAGATGAAGACATGTAACGAGAGTAAAAATGGCCATGAACTATATGTATGTGTGTGTGTGTATGTATATGTGTATATATTTGTGTGTGTATGTATATATGTGTGTACATGAGTGCATCAGTATTTAAAGGAAAATATATAGAGTATAGATAAGAATTAATAAGGGAATGAAAGGGAAGAGAGGAAGTAAGGAGGGAATTAAGAGAGTGACCTTTGTTATATATTTAAATTGAAATCTTTTCTGGGGGGGCTGGGTGGGGAGGAGTTACGGTCACTGCGAAATCAGTTGACGCTTGCGAGTGAATTCGCAAATCCAGATGTGGTTGCCCGACAAGGGATAAAGGGCAACTCAGGAAGGGGAGGGGATAGTGGGGTTAAAGAAATTTTAGATAGGAGAATAAGGGAAATGTTGTCTTATAAAGTGTTCAAAACAAGAAAGCAGAAATGGATAAGAAGGAAAGGTGATGATGAGGAAACGGAAAGGGAAGATAAACAAAGTATGAAATGGCTACGTTGAACTATATGACTTGAAATATTAATGGAATACATAACCAAATCAAAAGGAAGAAACTGCTAAATTTACTGAAAAAAGAAAAAATTGATATAGCATTCGTGCAAGAAACACACTTAACTGAAATGGAGCACAAGAAATTAAAGAGAGATTGGATAGGACATGTAACAGCAGCGTCATATAATTCAAAAGCTAGAGGAGTAGCTATATTAATCAGTAAAAATGTACCAATTAAAATAGAAGAGGAAATAATAGATCCAGCAGGGAGATATGTAATGATAATTATACCGAACTGAAAATGAAGGGAAAGAAGGCAAAATAGATGAATTTCTAACTAAAATTGAACTACCAAAATTACAAATAGAGGAACAAAATAAATTAACCGAACCATTTGTAATAGTAGAAATACAAGAGATAATAAAAAAACTACCAAATAATAAAACACCAGGAGAGGATGGATTCCCAATAGAATTCTATAAAACATTTAAAGATTTATTAATTCCTCCCCTCCTGGAAGTAATCAACCAGATTTATAAAACACAAAGCTTACCAGATTCATGCAAAACAGCAATAATTACAGTAATACCAAAGACAGGGAAAGATCCACTCGCACCAGTGTCATATAGACCAATATCTTTACTTAACACAGATTATAAGATAATAGTTAAACTATTAGCAAACAGATTAGCCGACTATGTACCTAAAATAGTAAATCTAGACCAAACTGGATTTATTAAAAAAAGACGAACAACAGACAATATTTGTAAATGTATTGTTAATTAATGCAGTAGAAGGGAATAAAGCTCCAACAGTAGCAGTTGCTTTAGACGCAGAGAAGGCCATTGACAGAGTAGAATGGAATTATTTATTCAAAGTATTACAAAAATTCAGTTTACCAGAGAAATATATTAATTGGATTAAAGCATTATATAAGGGGCCATTGGTGAAAGTGACAGTAAATTGATATATATCAAAGCAATTTAACTTCAGCAGATCAACAAGGCAGGGATGCCCACTATCACCCTTATTGTTCGCGTTAGCTATAGAACCACTAGCAGAATTGATAAGAGCAGAAAATAAAATAAAAGGGATAAAAATAAAAGACAAGGAATATAAAATCAGTTTATTTGCAGATGAAGTTATAGTATACTTAACAGAACCAGAAATATCAATAAAAGAATTACATAAGAAATTGAAGGAATATGGAGAAGTGTCGGGATACAAGATTAACGGAAATAAAAGTGAAGCAATGCCAATGAATAATGTGGATTTCTCAAAATTTAAGAAAGAATCACCATTCAGATGGCAAATGCAAGCAATATGATACCTAGGTATACAAATAAATAAAAACCCCGGCCATCTATATAAACTCAATTATTATCCACTAATGAAAAAATTACAGGACGACTTAGAGCATTGGAAAGACTTACCATTAACACTAATAGGAAGGATAAACTGTATTAAAATGAACATTTTCCCAAGGATACAATGCCTATTTCAGGCATTGCCAATACACTTGACAGAGAAATTCTTCAAGGAGTTAAAGAAAATAATAAGGAAATTTTTATGGAAAGGGGGGAAACCGAGGATGGCACTAGATAAATTAACAGAATGGTATAAGCAATGAGGCTTACAACTGCCAAACTTTAACAATTATTATAGAGCCGCACAATTAAGATACCTATCAGATTTTTATCAAACAAGGGAAAAGCCAGATTGGACTAGATCAGAACTAGATAAAATAGGAGAGAAGATACCTGAACATATATTATATAAATGGGATGAAGAATTGTTACAAAGTAGGAATTCTCCAGTATTACATCATCTGCTCAATATTTGGAAGAAGATTCATGTAGAAAGGAATAAAACAACTTACCAATTACCAAAACTAATACTGACGCAAAATCAGCTAATCCCTTTTACAATAGATAACCTTTCCTTTAGAGAATGGGAGAAAAAAAGGGATCAAAAGAATAGAAAATTGCTTTTCAGGAAATAAATTACTATCCTTTGAACAAATGAAGGATAAATATAATATAACTCAAGATACAGTGTTGGCATACTACCAACTGAAATCCTACTTGAAGGACAAATTGGGAAGCAGTCTGAGGTTACCAGAGGGAAGTAATTTTGAATATGTGATTACAGACACAATGATAATCAAAAAATTAATACAAATATGTATATTAAACTGCAAGAAAAGGAGAATGAGGAAACAAATGGTAAAACTAAACAAAAATGGGAACAAGATTTAAACATAAAGATAAAGAAGGAAACATGGTAGAAGTTATGCTCTGGAACTATGAGAAATACAATAAACACGAGGTTATGTATGATACAATATAACTGGATACACAGGCCATACATTACACCTCAAAAGTTAAATAAATGGGACCCAACAGTATCTGACAGATGTTTTCGTTGTAAAAAAGAAATGGGAATAACAATTCATGCAATCTGGACGTGTGAGAAAGTGAAAAAATTTTGGGAAGAACTAAACCAGATATTAAATAAAATCACAGAAAGCAATATACCAAAAAACCCAGAGATCTTCCTCCTAAGTAACATAAAAAACAAAGAATTTGGGCTTGATTTGGATGGTGCACAAAAAAGATTTGTTAGGATAGCCCTAGCCGTAGCAAAAAAATGTATTATGTCAGCCTGGAAATTAGAAGATAACTTGAGAATACAACAATGGTATATAGAAATGAATAAATGTATTCCATTAGAAAAAATAACATATAATTTAAGAAATAATATTACAATATTTGAACAAATATGGGAGCCATACATGAAACACAATAGAGAAAACCTACCTTGGAAATCTACCACCTAAAATGACAGAAGGAGAAGGAAATGAAAAGAATTGACTCAGTGGAACTTCTTGTTTATTTTTATTGAGTGACAACATTGTTTGACGGGTTTAATGTATCTTAGATTCTGTACTTTAAATGAATGGGAGGGGAGGTAGGGAGGGTGGGGGAGAAAATGACACTGTATATTTGAAAAGAAAAATGTATGTATCTTGATCAATGTCGTTTATAGTGTGAAAAATAAAAAATTAAAAAAAAAAAAATTCTTGTCAAGAGCAAGATTTTCATCGCTGAAACCTTATCCTTAATAATGGATTGTAGTACCTTACCAACCACTAATGTCTGTCTATAATTTCCTATCTCTTGTCTCTTCCTAAAAGAGTGAAATGACATTTGCAACTTGAGTGATTCTTGAGATCTTCTGGACTCTTCAGTTTTCTAATCACCTCCTTAATAATAATGATCATATTTGCTTCTACCCCCTAACTCTCTTGAATATCTGGCATTACTGGTGTTTTCCTCAGTGAAGACTGATACCTCATCAGTTCTGCCATTGTTTCTTAGTTCCTCATTACCATTTTCATGCATCATTTTCCAATGTCCACTCTTCCTTCTCTTTTACTCTTGAGTATTTGAGAAACTTTTGGGTTTCCTCTTTTATATTAATGGTAGCTTACCTTCCTTCATATTTCAATATATACAATGTAGAGATTGCTGAGATGGAACAATGGCCAATCATTTTAATTTGATATACCTTTGGAACACAGATATGTCTATTTATGGCCTTGCATATTGCCAAATCAAAGCTACTCACAAGTTGGAGGAAGAACATCTTGTATTCTGTCTTCATTGAGACACCATTGATGTCTATTTCTCCAATTTCTGTTACAAAACACAAATGTGCTGCAGAAACTCAGCGGATCATGCAGTATCAATAGGAAGTAAAGGCTAACCAATATTTTGGGTTTGGGCCCTCCCCATGGTAGAGGTGTTTAAAACCTGAGGGCATAAGTTTAAGGTTAGAGGGATGTAACTAGGAGTAAATTTTCACAGCTGGAATGAGCTGTCAGAGGAGGTTATTGAGGCAGAAACAGCATTTGGGCATCTGGAGAAACATTTGAATGAGCAAGTAAATCATGAACATCTGTAGATACCGTGTAGACCTGCTGAGCTTCTCCAGCATTTTGTGTTTTTACTTTGAACAAGCAGGGCATAGAAGAATATAGAATTAATGCAGAAAGTACTATTAATGAGCAAAGGGGATGTTTCTATGTTATGCAGCTTTTGTGACTTTTTGCCTGCATATCCAGTGCAGTCAATGTTTTCTTTTCATGTTTACTTTATTCGGCCCTTTAACCACATGTAGGCGCTGCTATTTATTCCAAATCCATGAACAGAAAGAGTGGTCTTCTTGTTTTTATGAGATGGTCTTGCTTCAAAATCCAGAGCTTTGCTCAAAATCCAGTGGGGAGAGTGGGATGAACTATTGAAGAGGGATAAATCATTACCGGTACAGCTGTATGAACAATTGCTCAGTAAGGTAAATTTGCATTCCAATGTTCCATTGAAGTTCGTATTATCCGTTAAATTGATTGCAATTATTTTGGATACTGGTTCTGAATGAGAGTAAATCTCCATTTATATTGATTAGGTTTAAATCCTGGTGCTGTTGTGTTGGGGCGATATTCTTCTCTTTAGAACGTTTGACTGACATTAAATCCAATCTAATGGCATAATTTGATAGCAGTGCTTAATGGTTGTTGTTTTTACCAGTATTATGTCAAAATTGAATTTGCATTTGTCATTGTTACAGCTCCTGAATGCTACTTTAAAAACAGATGATGAAATTTAAAGTTTAAATCACAGTAACTTGTTATGCACAACTTTTTGAGCATGCACAAGGGTAATATTTGCAAAATGTGAACATGTAAAAGTAAGCAAAGCTTTATTGTTCCAGTCAAAATAATCGTGAATGGAGTTGAAATAATTGTAGAATCACCTTAATTTATGTTGTATGTGCTCAATTTGGTGTTGCTAATTTTTACTCCATGAATTGCATGCTTGTCTGTAGTTTCTAAAATGGCTTTTGTCTGAAATACAAATGCTTTAGAGGATCGTTGTTAAAAAAGGAAAAGTAAACACAATATTCTAAGTGTGATCTAACCAGTTTTATGGAGCTGCAACATTACCTTGGGACTCTTGAACTGAATCCCCTGACCAGTGAAGGCCAGGATCCCATAAGCCTTCTGAACTACCCTATCAATCTTGAGAGATCTATGGATTTAGACCCTGAGGTCCCTCTGTTTTCCACACTTTTAAGAATCCTGCCATTAAACTTATACTCTGTCTTCAAGTTTGACGTTCTAAAATTCATCACTTCACATTGATGCAGATTGAACTCCATCTTCACTTTATCACACAACTCTGCATTCTGGCTAAATCCTGTTGTAACCTATGACAATCTTCTGCAATATCCATAAACACTTGCAATATTTGTGTTATCTACAAATGTACTAATCCATCTCTCTACTTCTTTGTCTAGGTAATTTGAAAACATCATGAGGAGCAGGGGTCTCAGAACAGATCCCTGCGGATCTCTACTCATTACTGACTTCCAGGCAGAATACATTCCAAAAACTACAATCCTCTGCTTTCTGCAGGCAGACAAGCCAATTCTGAATTCACACAGCCAAAGTTTCAAGGGTCCCATGCCTCATGAGTTTCTGAATGAGTCTCCCATGGGGGAGCTTGTTAAATGCCTTATTAAAACCTATTTCCATGATGTGTACTGCCCTACCTTCATCAATTTCTTTTTTTTTAAACCTTCCTCAAAAACCTTAATTAGGCACATGAGGCATATCCAACTCTTCACAAAACCATGCTGACTATCCCGAGACGATTATACTTCTTTAAATGCTCATTAATTCTGTCCCTAAGAATCCTCTCTAATAGTTTAACCACCACCGATGTAAGATACTGGTCTATAATTCCCAGGATTCTCCCTATTACCTTTTTTTTTTAAAAACAAGGGGACCACATTTGCCATTTTTCAATCCTCTAGTACCTCCACTGTGGCCAAAGGGGACACAAAGATTATTGCCAAAGGCCCAGCAAACCCTTCTCTCGCTTTCTGCAGTAACTTGGGGTATACCTTAACTGGTCCTGGGAACTTGTCAATCCTAATGTTTTAAGAAAATCCAGCACTACATCTTTCTTGACCTCAACATGCTCCAGCACATAAGCTTGTTCTATACTGACCTCACATTGACCAAGGTCACTCTCTGATGAAAACTGAAGTATTCTATTGGAACCTCCCCTACCTGCTCTGCCTCCAGGCAAATGTTTTCTTTTATCCTCAAGTGGCCTTTCACTCTCACCATCATTCTGTTCTTTAAGTATGCATAGTATGCCTTGGGGTTATCCTTTATTGTTCTTGCCAAGGCCTTCTCCTGACCCCTTTTCGCTCTCCTAAATTCTTTCTCAAGTTCCTTCCTGGCTACCATATAATTCTCTCTCATAAGCCTTTCCTATCTTTTGCCTCCTAAACTTTGTGTGCTTCCTTTTTCCTCTTATCCAGCTGTCTCACCTCATTTGGCAACCATGATTCCCTTATCTTACCATCTTTTCCCTGTCTCAGTGGGAACTCTGTGCAAGTGATCCCTAATTGTTCTCTACTTAACCACATATAACATAACCATATAACAATTACAGCACGGAAATAGGCCAATTTGGCCCTTCTCATCCAAAATGATTCAAGTACCCTCCTCTAATTCCACTTACCAGCACTCTGCCCGTATCCCTCCATCCCCCTCCCATCCATATACTTATCCAACTCTTTCTTAAATGACAAAATTGACCCTGCCTCCACCACCTTTCCTGGAAGCCCATACCACACAATAACCACTCTCTGAGTAAAGAAGTTCCCTCTCAATGTTACTCTTAAACCTTTGCCTGTCAATCTCAACCCGACCTCTTGTATCTATCTCTCCTACTCTCAATGGGAAAAGCCTTTCCACTTCAACTCTATCTATCCCTCTCATTATCTTAAACGCCTCTATCAAATCCCCTCTCAGCCTTCTACGTTCCAAGGAATAAAGACCTAATTTGCTCAATCTTTCCTTGTATTCCAGATGCTGAAACCCAGGCAACATTTTTGTAAAACTTCTCTACATTCTCTCTATCTTGTTAATATCCTTCCTATAAATCGGTGACCAGAACTGAACACAGTACTCTAAATTTGGCCTCACCAATGCCTTCTACAGTTTCATCATTATTTCCCAACTCCTACATTCTATGCTCTAATTTATATAGGCAAGCATACTAAAGGCCTTCTTTAGAAATGCTTTTCACATGCGCTCCTACCATCAGGGAACAATGCACCGTTATTCCTGGATCTTTCTTCTCCACTGTATTCTTCAATGCCCTCTCATTTACCACATATGTCTTGCTTTGATTAAACTCCACCTGCCATCTTTCTGCCCACTCTTCTAAGGAGTTTAAATCCCTCTGCAATCTTTGAAAACCGTCTTCATCATCCACAATTCCCCCTATTTTAATATCATCTGCATATTTACTAGTCCAATTTATCGCCCCCATCCTCCAGATCATTAATATATATGACAAACAGCAATGGTCCCAATACCGAACCCTGAGGTACACCACTTTTCACCGGCCTCCATCCTGACAAACAATTATCTACTACTACTCTCTGGCACCTTCCTTCCACCCACTGTTAAATCCATTTGACTATCTCCAAATTAATACGCAGGGACTTAGCCTTCCTAACTAACCTCCCAGGTGGAACCTTATCGAAGGCCTTACTGAAGTCCATATAGACAACATCCACTGCTCTACCCTCATCAACATTCTTAGTCACCTCTTCAAAAAATTCAACAAGATTGGTCAAACTCGACCTTCCACGCACAAATCTGTGTTGAGTGTTCCTGATCAGACCCTGTCCCTCCATATACTTATATATACTATCTCTAAGAATGCTTTCCATCAATTTACCTACCACAGATGTCAAACTTACAGGCTGATAATTGCTAGGCCTGCTCCTTGAACCCTTTTTTAAACAAAGGATCCACATACGCAGCACGCCAATCCTCTGGCAGTGAAAAATCAGTGAAAACATTTGCCAGAGCCTCTGCTATTTCCTCACTAACTTCTCTCAAGGTCCTGGGGAAAATCCTGTCAGGACCTGGAGACTTACCCACCTTTGTATGTTTCAAAAGCTACAGTACTACCTCTTTCTTAAACACTATAGTTTCCATATATACCCACTTTGCACAGTTCATTATCCTTCTCCTCAGTAAAAACTGAGGAAAAGAAATTGTTCAAGACCTCCCCCATCTCTTTTGGCTCCACACATATTTGTCCTTTCTTCTGTGTTTTTTCTGGAGAACATCTGTTCCAATTTACTCTCCCCAATTCATGTCTAATCCCATCAAAATTAACACTTACCCAATTAAACACTAACATTTTGTTGACTCCTATCCTTGTCCATAGCTATGCTAATAAGTTGGGGAGTTGCACAGAAATGCTTTTCACTAAGAGGTCCATCAACTGACTAGGTTCATTACCCAGTATGAGATTCACTGTTCCTCTCTTCTAGTCAGTTTGTCCTCACAGTGTGTCAGGAATCCTTTGTGGACACACTTTACAACTTCCGCCCCTCTATCCCTCTTGCAAATTCCTCACAGTGTGTCAGGAATACTTTTTGGACACACCTTACAAATTCTGCCCCTCTATCCCTCTTGCAGTCAGGAAGTGCCAGTCAATATTAGGAAGTTGAAGTTATGAGACAGATAACTTGGAATTGTTCACTGTAACCAACCTGTTGTTGCCCTTGGTTCACTACTTGAATTTTGATGGGAACTGCTGAATCTTGATTTTGCTTACCCACCAGTTGTGTAACATTAGTCACAAATGGCATAGATTTTGGCTTTGATTTTTGAAGTGATACTGGGAAGAAATAAGAGGAGAAAGATCCCTGTTTAACTGTTATCTCTGGAAGCATTTCTTTAAAATGAAATAATGTGGACAATTAAAAACCACCATCAGCAGATGGGTGGGTAGTGTTTTTAGTAATGAGATAGATATTTTAGCTTGGCAGGAAAGTAGCATTTGGTTAGGGGTGGGGGAAAAAAAAACAAGTGAATCCAAAGAAGATATGCTGGCACAATGTACAATTTGATGCCCACCCCTCCCCCTGTAAAAGAAGCGTACTGTCCGAAAAACAAAGTCAAAGTTTTTGAAATAATTAGCTTATTTCAACAGTGATTGGAACCTGCAGGAAAATGGTAAATAATTACGCAGTTTGTCTTGCGGCCTGCCACCATTGCATAATTGAATCTGTTATATCCAAGGCCAAAGCACCCAAGGGCCCACCCTTCTGAGAACTAGGACTGATTATCGAGAATAGAATCCGCACTGAGGAAGAAGTTGATAAAGCTTTACATAAACTGACAAATAAGAAAGAATAGGATACTAACTGAATTTCTGAAACTTTTTGGAAAGGCCCTAAAGTTACAAATTCACAACCTGGTCCACAACTTAGAAGAAGAGGAGGGACTATCAGAATCAAATTGTTCTGTAAACAGGGTTAACCAGGCAATTTACCCCGTTAACAACCTGTGGATTGGTCAATTTGAAAGGTCCTATCCTGGCAAGCCCGGATCCCAGATCTACCTTGGAAGTAGTCTGGGAACCTGGGAAAACTTACCAGGGTGTCCTCCTCCACTGATTTGAAAGGACAAGATGGCTTACCCAGTAAATATGGTCAGCACTTTGGCAGGAATTTCGATTTCCGGGAAGGAAATGTGCAGGTTAGTGAACTGAGTTTTTAAAAATGTGGTCACAATGTGTTTTTAGCTTGGTTTTAATTGCTGAATTAGAACTGCGTGATTTGACTTCCGGCGAATGCATGACATATCATTCACCACATCATAGCAGGGGTGGGATCCCCCTTAAATCGCCAGGTTATCGATTTAGCAGGTAAGTTAGCCTTCAGTTTGAAAGGACCAGGAGGTGCCAACCACTCGGTAATATCACCTGGGTCCCAGGAGGGCTATGTCGATGCTGTAGTTTGAAAAGGTGATCACCTTTGAGAAAGGAGTGAGGAACAACATGGGGATCTCTGATTTCTTCTAGTCAAGTTTATTGCCATTTGATTGCACAAGTACATCCCATTGAAACAGTGTTTTCCAGTCCTTGGTTCACAACCAACATAGTACACATACAGATAAAGAATACATTTGCAGGATAAGATTTCATAAATATTGTTTCGAGAATATGAGAGTACCGGGGAAAAGTTATTTCAAAAGATCTCCTTTGCAATTGCCAGTGGCTGAAAAGCAGCTTCCTTACATTGGTGTGGATTTTGTCAATCTGGATGTAGTCATGATTGACATGACCTCCAGAAAAAAAATGCAGGGAAGTACCATGACCATCATACATGGCTTTTTTGACCATTTGAAAATCTTTGTGCAAATTGAGAGTATCCTTTTCAAATGATCTGCCCTCAGGAATTCATGATAGCATGCAAGCCATGATCTTACCTAATGGGTCCACAGAGACTTGATCTCAGAAGAGAATGGTGACAAGTAAAACTATTCTTGCCCCATCACTTTTTTTCCAGAAAACCACAGCTGACCTCCAGCTAGTTTACTGCTGGAATGGTGCTCATATCTTCGACAAAATGGAGACTGCATCTTCTCCACTTCAGAACCATGGTCTCTCCAACTTGGGGTACTGATTTGCTGTAAGTAGATATTTGATGATGCACATTTGGAAGCCACGCTCCAAGTCACCATTGGCTCTTTCAGTGAAGCTAATGAGAAAATAAGCCAAACAAAAACAAAGGCTCCCTTCCACTACATAATACTCCACTACCCCTCTCCTCTAACAGTGAAGGTCTGTGATGAGAAGCTGGAAAAAAAAATAGCACTTCACATATCTTGGATGTAATCTTCCAATAAAGCAGATTTCACTGATGAAATTCACCATAACCTCCAAGATGTCAGAATAGCCTTTATTCACTGAAGGAAAAGTATTTAAATGTCAAGACCTCCAATCTTTCACAAAGACCATCTATTCTTCACCAGTGATCTCTGCTATCCATTTGTTTTTGAGATGTGAGTGTGGCATGCCTGTAGTTGATCTCTCAAAGCACTGGAGAGGTGTACCTCTGCAAAAAAAAAAGACTTAAGTTTAGCATTCAACACAATCATACTCAGTACCTGATGAGGAAGCTGAGCCTGCTGGGTCTAAACACTTTCCTCTGCATTTGAATTCTCGACTTCATGTCGGGAGGACCACAAGAAGACTGGATCGATAACAGCACTTTCAAGACCACCACACTGAGCACTGGGGCCCCCCCAGGGGTGCGTGTTTAGTCCAGTGCTGTTCACTCTGCTGACCCACGACTGTGCACCTAAACACAGCTCATCACATCATCAAGTTTGCTGATGACATGATCATGGTTGCCCTGATCAGTAAGAATGAGGAGTCTGCATACAGAGGTGCACATAGGTGCAATAGCTAATGGACTGGTACGGAGCCAACAACCTGTATCTGAATGTTAATAAAACAAAAGTGATGGTTGTCAACTTCAGGAGGGACCATGCGCCACTGACCATTGACGGCTCCACCATTGAGGTTGTCAAGAGTATCATGTTCCTTGGAGTGCACGGTGGAAAATCTCACCTCGGGTCCCTTTAACAACAGCTCCATAGCCAAGAAAGCCTAGCAGCGCCTCTACTTGCTGCGAAGGCTGAGGAAAGTTCATCTCCCACCCTCCATTCTCACTATATTGAGAGCATCCCGTGCAACTTCATCACTGCCTGCTTTGGAAGCTGTACCTCCTCAGACCACAAGACCCTGCAGAAGTTGGTGAAGTCAGCGGAAAAAGATCATTGGGGGACTCTCTTTTGACTGTGAAGGATCTCTACAACACACAATGCAGGAAAAGGAGAATAAACATTGTGAAGGAGTCCACACACCCCTCATGTAAACTGTTCTCCCTTTTGTCTTCTGGTAGGATGTGCTGTAGCATTCAGGCCCTTGCATCCAGATTGGGCAACAGTTTTTTCCCCCAAGCCATCAGACTCCTGAATTCCCACAACATATGTGGATAGTGTACCGTGGACTTTTACTGCATATGTTTTAATGTGTTTAACTTCTATTGTAGCTTATATTTATGTAAATATGATCCATGGTCCTTGTTAGGTCTGCTTTGTTCATGAATGAGTGAGACAAACACCAGACTGAGTCGAAATCAGGGTTCTTTGTTCTTTATTACCGGATTGTAACACTTGCAACTAACAATGTTAGTTGGAGAATGCATTCTGCCGTTATCAGCAAAATGGTGATTTTTTTATACCCTTGGATACGTGCTTAGAACATCATCATATCATTACTTGTCCAATGACTAAAACTGTTGCTATCTTTTCCCTGCTAGCTTCCTGCCTCTCAATCCATCAATGTCTCTCTTATCTTGTAAGTACAAGGATGCATTCACATCTTGTTACAGCCCTGCACAGGGTAACTCCTTACACATTCCCATCTCATGATGTTTTACCTTACATCCTGGAGAAATGTCACCTCATCTTTACCGTGTGATCATGGTATGAATGATAAATAAAGGTGACTGGACTTGAAGTCACCAACATCAGCATCCTCTCTCCTGTCAACTTTGATCACAAAAGCATTAAGGCTCCAACCTAATGTGCAAACCATACTCAGGTGCCAATCTGAACATCATCTTGAGCTCCCTCATGGAAAGACATGACCAGGTGGACACAAATGATTCATTTGTGTTCTTGTAGCTTTCTTAAAAATGCATACAGCCCCAGAAACTTGTGAGAAACTATCTCTGCTTTGAGGGAAATGTGTAGAGGGTGAGCGCAATAGATGAAAGGAGCATACCATTTCACAACTGTATTCTCTGTGACTGATCCTGTCGGCCCTACATTGACAAATCATGTAAGAATTGGATGGAAACCAGTTGTCCTTTTTCCTGAGGGAGGTGAATTATGATATCAATTAGTGAAGAATGCAAAGATGTTGGAATGTAGGTTGCTAAGCAGAAGACAAAAGTATTATATTCTTCTTTATCCTGGTTTTGCTGCTTATTCCTGAGGATATTTATCCTCTGAAATGTTAAATTGCCTTGGGGAGTGTGGAACAAGGTTGACTCAATCAATTATTTCATCCCTTGATGTAAATCATGTTTATAGAGCTGGCAGGAAGAACATGTGATTATGTTTGTGAATCTGAATCTGGTGTTTAATGCGATGGTTGAACAAAAGCCCACAGATTTTGGTTTCTAATTTAAGAAAGGCAGATTAACTACAGTATACTTGCATGTTCTTTCTTAGACAGGGATCAAAAATGGTTTACTTAACCAGGAAACTTTCTGGAAAATAAAGGACTTCAAGCAAACATTCCCAAAGTTGGTCAGGCAAAATGTTGAAGGAATAATGATTTGTTTTTCATGTGCATTGACAATGGATCCTCTTAGTTTTTGTAAGATCAGAAGATGCAGGAGCAGAAGTAGGCTTTTTGGCCCATCGAGTGTACTACAGCATTGCATCATCAGCTGATCCATTCTTCCCCTCAGCCCCACTCCCCTGCCTACTCCCCATCACCTTTGATCCCCTGACTATTCAGATATCTATCACTCTCTGCTTTAAATATACCCAACAACCTGGGTATATTTACCTGGCCGCCCATGGTAGTAAATTCCAGAGATTCACCACTTTTCTGGCTAAAGAAATTCCTCCACATCTCTGTTTTAAATGGGTGCCCTTCAATCCTGAAGTTATACCTTAAAGACTGAGATTCCACTCCCATGGAAAAAAAAAAATTGCCACATCAACTCTTTGAAATGCTGCTCTGAGGTCGCCTCTCATTCTTCTGAACTCCAAGGAGTACAGTGAAACATGAAAGTCTGTAGACACCATGATTGTAGTAAAAAGACAGAAATGCTGGATGAACTCAGCAAGTCTTGCAACATCCATAGGAGGTAACGACATATAACCAACATTTCTTCAAGGTATGAGTGAAAAGCAGGCAGGCGCCTAAGTTAAAAGAAAGGGCCGGGGAAGGAATTCAGACCAACAGACAAAAGGTGTCAATTGGATAGGAGGACAAGAGAGAGGAAAAGTGAGAATGGATTGGGGGAGGGTTTGGCTCTGTGAATGCAGGTTTGAGGAAAGAAGATAGGGAAAAGGAGAGAGACAGAGGAAGAGAAAAGGAGACATCAGGATAGATGAGGGTGGGGGGGGGTCCTAATGCAAACCGGATAAGTTGATGTTGATGCCATCTGGTTGGAGGGCACCCAATTTGTGGGTGATTTTAGTCTGCCAGTTTCTTCTACTGGTCTCATTCAAACAGTTTGCTCCAATTTGCTTGTGGTCTCATTCTGGCAGATCATCTATTGCATCTGGTGCTCGCAATGTGGTCTTTTCTTCATCAGAGAGATCGGACTTAGATTGGGGATTGCTTTGTGGAGCAGCTCGACCCTGTCCATAGCAGTAGTGGTACTCTCCCTGCAGCCACCGATTTCAATTTCCTGCCCAATTGCCTTGTTGACTGACATGCTTGCCCATGGTCTCATGTACTGCAGACAGACCACCTGTAAATTGGAGGAACAACACCTCACATTCTGCCTGAGCACCCTCCAACCGGATTGCATTAACATTGATGTTTTCATTTTCTGTTTGCATTTCCCCCCCAACCCCCATCTATCCTGATGCCTCCTTTCCTCTTTTTCTCTCTCTCTTCCCTTTTCCCTCTGTCTCCTTTACCCCAGCTTTGCATTCATAAAGCCAGCCACATCCCTCCCAATAAATTCTCACCTTTCCTCTCTCCTGTCCTCCAATCATTGTCCAGTTAGCACCTATTATCTGTTGGGTAGTACTCTTCCCCCTACTCCTTCTTTTAATTCAAGCTCCTCCCTACTTTTTTTACTCATTCCTTGAAGAAGGGCCCAGGCC
This sequence comes from Narcine bancroftii, assembly GCF_036971445.1. Lineage (NCBI taxonomy): Eukaryota > Metazoa > Chordata > Chondrichthyes > Torpediniformes > Narcinidae > Narcine > Narcine bancroftii. The sequence continues at coordinate 83,921,580 of NC_091473.1, forward strand.
AAAATGTCAGTAATATATCTTTACCTTGTATGGATGCTGTGAGATCTGCTGAGTTCATCCAGCATTTGTCTTTTTCCAAGGAGTACTGTCCAAGAGCTGTCAAATGTGACTCATATTGCTAATCCCTTCATTCCAGGAATTGTTCTTGTGAATCTTCTCAATGTTAGCACGTCCTTTCTTAAATAAGGAGCCCAAAACTGCCCCATACTCCAAGTGAGGTACTGTGCCTTTTAATGCCTCAACATGGCATTGCTGCTCTTGTATCCTGTTCCTCTTGATATGAAACCCAAAATTGCATTTGCTTTCTTCACCACTTAATCAACCTGGAGGTTAATCTTAAGGATATCCTGCATGAGGACTCCCAAGCCCCTTTACATCTCTGAATTTTGAATTTTAATATAACCATATAACAATTACAGTACGGAAACAGGCCATATCGGCCCTTCTAGTCTGCACCGATTTAAGTGAACTCCACTAGTACTACCTACCCATAACCCTCCAACCCCCTCACATCCATGTACTCATCTAACCTCCTTTCTCCCCATCCTAATAATAGGCTGCCTTTTTATTCCTTTACACCAAAGTGCATAGAGTTTCCAGCATTGTATTTCATCTGCTACCTCTTTGCCGATTGATGTACCCTCTTTTCAATCTTCTTCAGCATGATGCTGAACCAAGCCATGAAAGACCCCAACAATGAAGACGCTGTTTACATCCGGTACCGCACGGATGGCAGTCTCTTCAATCTGAGGCGCCTGCAAGCTCACACCAAGACACAAGAGAAACTTGTCCGTGAACTACTCTTTGCAGATGATGCCGCTTTAGTTGCCCATTCAGAGCCAGCTCTTCAGCGCTTGACGTCCTGCTTTGCGGAAACTGCCAAAATGTTTGGCCTGGAAGTCAGCCTGAAGAAAACTGAGGTCCTCCATCAGCCAGCTCCCCACCATGACTACCAGCCCCCCCACATCTCCATCGGGCACACAAAACTCAAAACGGTCAACCAGTTTACCTATCTCGGCTGCACCATTTCATCAGATGCAAGGATCGACAATGAGATAGACAACAGACTCGCCAAGGCAAATAGCGCCTTTGGAAGACTACACAAAAGAGTCTGGAAAAACAACCAACTGAAAAACCTCACAAAGATAAGCGTATACAGAGCCGTTGTCATACCCACACTCCTGTTCGGCTCCGAATCATGGGTCCTCTACCGGCACCACCTACGGCTCCTAGAACGCTTCCACCAGCGTTGTCTCCGCTCCATCCTCAACATCCATTGGAGCGCTCACACCCCTAACGTCGAGGTACTCGAGATGGCAGAGGTCGACAGCATCGAGTCCACGCTGCTGAAGATCCAGCTGCGCTGGATGGGTCACGTCTCCAGAATGGAGGACCATCGCCTTCCCAAGATCGTATTATATGGCGAGCTCTCCACTGGCCACCGTGACAGAGGTGCACCAAAGAAAAGGTACAAGGACTGCCTAAAGAAATCTCTTGGTGCCTGCCACATTGACCACCGCCAGTGGGCTGATAACGCCTCAAACCGTGCATCTTGGCGCCTCACAGTTTGGCGGGCAGCAGCCTCCTTTGAAGAAGACCGCAGAGCCCACCTCACTGACAAAAGGCAAAGGAGGAAAAACCCAACACCCAACCCCAACCAACCAATTTTCCCTTGCAACCGCTGCAATCGTGTCTGCCTGTCCCGCATCGGACTGGCCAGCCACAAACGAGCCTGCAGCTGACGTGGACTTTTTACCCCCTCCATAAATCTTCGTCCGCGAAGTCAAGCCAAAGAATCTAAATCTTTCTTCAGCCTTTCCATTTCCTCTTCACTTCTTGTCTCTTCCCCTATCTTTGTATCATCTGCAAATTTAGCCACAAATCCATTTAATCTGCAATCCAAATTATTAACTTACAACATAAAAAGAAGTGGCCCCCAACACCACCCCTGCGGAACACCACTTGTAACCAGTAGTTGACCAGAATAGGATCCCTTTATTCCCAAACTGTTTCCTGCCTATCCACTGATGCCCTGTTCATGTTCTACCCATCTTGCCTGTAATTCCATGGGTTCTGACCTAGTTAAGCAGCGTCATATGCAGCACCTTGTCAAAGGCCTTTTGAAAGTCCAAATGTACAACCACTGCATGTCCTTTGTCTAGCCTGCTTGTGGTTTCCTCAAAAATTTGTTGTAGGTTTGTCAGGCAAGATTTTCTCTTGAGGACACCATGCTGTCTTGGGCATTTGTCATGCACCTCCAGCCTTGACAGTAGACTCCCAACAACTTCCCAACTACCGATGTTGGGCTAACAGGTCTATAATTTCCTTTCTGCTGTCTTTTTAAATGGCAGAGTGATCTTTGCAATTTCCCAGTCCTCTAGAGGCATGTCAGAATCCATTGATTCTTGGAGATCGTTTCTAATGCCTCAACAATCTCTATAGCTACTTCTTTCAGTACCTGTGGTTCATTCCATCTGGTCTGGGAGACTTCTCTATCTAGACCTTTCAGCTTCCCAAGCACCTTCTCTCTGGTGATGATGACTGTACTCATCTCTCTTTCCTGACACCCGCGGAAAGTCTGGTATACTGTAAATGTCTTCCACAATGAAGACTGAGCGAAAAACTCATTCAATTCCTCTGCCATCTCCTTGTCTCCCTTTACAATTTCTCTAGCGTTATTTTCTATTGGGTGTATATCGACTCTTGCCTTTTTAACTTTTAATGTAATTCAGAAAGCTTCCGGTATCCTTTTTGATGTTATTTGCTCACCTCCTTTCAAAGTTGATCTTTTCCTTCCTAATGACCTTGTTAGGTGCTTTCTGTATGCTTTAAAAAGCTCCCCAGTTCTCTATCTTTCCACTATTTTTTGATTCCTTGTACACTTTTTTTTGTCTTTACTTTGGCTTTAACTTCTTTTGTTAGCTACAGTTATCATGTTTCCATTCAAACTTTTCTTTTTTGGAAATGTACCTGTCCTGCACTTCATTTCTCACGAAACTCCAGCCATTGCTGCTCTGCCATCCTCCTTGCGCATGTGCCTTTCCAATGAACTTTTGCCAGTTCCTCTCTCATGCCTCTGTCGTCCCCTTTATTTCACTGGTATATTGGCACCTCTGATTTTAGTTTCTCTCTCTTAAATTGCAGGGTGAATTCTATCATGTTATGATCATTGCTTCCAAAGCATTCCTTTACCTTCAATTCCCTTATCAACTCTGGTTCGTTGCACAATATCAAACCATTTCCATGGTTGACTCAGCTGCAAGTTCTTCTCAGAAGAAATCCTGAAGGCATTCAATAAATTCTTTTTTCTTGGGATCCATTGCCAACCTGGTTTTCCCAATCAACCTGCATATTAAAATTCCCTCATGACTATTGTAATAAGTGTGCTTTTTTTTTCATGCCTTCTCTCTCCCTCTGTCATTTGCACACCACATCCTGGCTAGTTGTCTATAGTATTTAAACTAGTTGCAATGATGACTGTCAGCAAAGCTTCAAACAATTTAAAGTGAATAGACATATCCCAGCGAGCATTTGATTCACAAAACAAAATAATAACAGGCAGACTTAATTTATAGAGAAAAGTTGCAGTCTTATTGGAGTGGAACTGTTGAGGGACTGATAAGCAGAATAGAAGCACAGAAATGCAATCTTGAGCGATTGCATCAAAGAGGTCAGGCAAGAAGAGAACCATGTTAACAATTATGATCTTATTGGGGGGGTGGGGGGCGTGCCATGTGATTATATGGGGTAAGACTGATAATCCCTGTTCTCCTTAAAAAAGTGATTTTAAAAAAGACTATAAAAATTACAGAAAGTATAAGGAAGAATTGTCTGAAGACATGCAGAATACATTATCAATGCCACCAAAGAAGAAACTGAGCAAGAAAAGGAAGAGAGGCTTACAATGAGAAAGGATCCAAGAGCTGTCTGCAAGGTAATATCCAAAGAAAAGAGGGCAGAAGCCGGGGAGACCCGGGAGACTGCTGCACAAAGCTCCTCCGACAATGGCTTCCAACATTGACTAAAGAAGTGACTTTGTGTATGCGTGAGGAGTCACGCAGGTGCAGAGCACATTTAAAAAAAAAATGGAGGAAATTTTAAAAAGGTACAAGACACTCACAGCTCCAGGGACCAAGAAGAGGACCTTGAAAAGCAAAGGAAAGATCAAGAACGACCAACAATCAAGAAAAAAAAAAGCAGAAAAAGGTGCAGAAACTTTTTATTTTCTGGAGAAATTAAGCAATTTTTAGTCTTTTTTCAACAATATATGGAGTCAGCCTGAAGAAAACTGAGGTCCTCCATCAGCCAGCTCCCCACCATGACTACCAGCCCCCCCACATCTCCATCGGGCACACAAAACTCAAAACAGTCAACCAGTTTACCTATCTCGGCTACACCATTTCATCGGATGCAAGGATCGACAACGAGATAGACAACAGACTCGCCAAGGCAAATAGCGCCTTTGGAAGACTACACAAAAGAGTCTGGAAAAACAACTAACTGAAAAACCTCACAAAGATTAGCGTACACAGAGCCGTTGTCATACCCACACTCCTGTTTGGCTCCGAATCATGGGTCCTCTACCGGCATCACCTACAGCTCCTAGAACGCTTCCACCAGCGTTGTCTCCGCTCCATCCTCAACATTCATTTGAGTGACTTCATCCCTAACATCGAAGTACTTGAGATGGCAGAGGCTGGCAGAGGCCGACAGCATCGAGTCCACGCTGCTGAAGATCCAGCTGCGCTGGGTGGGTCACGTCTCCAGAATGGAGGACCATCGCCTTCCCAAGATCGTGTTATATGGCAAGCTCTCCACTGGCCACTGTGACAGAGGTGCACCAAAGAAGAGGTACAAGGACTGCCTAAAGAAATCTCTTAGTGCCTGCCACATTGACCACCGCCAGTGGGCTGATATCGCCTCAAACTGTACATCTTGGCGCCTCACAGTTTGGCGGGCAGCAACTTCCTTTGAAGAAGACCACAGAGCCCACCTCACTGACAAAAGACAAAGGAGGAAAAATCCAACACCCAACCCCAACTAACCAATTTTCCCTTGCAACCGCTGCAACCGTGTCTGCCTGTCCCGCATTGGACTTGTCAGCCACAAACGAGCATGCAGCTGACGTGGACATTTACCCCCTCCATAAATCTTCGTCCGTGAAGCCAAGCCAAAGAAAAAAAAAGACAAGGCAACTTAACATAGACTTTTGTCCTCTTGTTATCAGACCGATGAAAAGACAACATAGGTACAGATTGAAATGAGTTAAATAGGAGAAAATAATTGAGCATATTTTATATAAATGACATGAAGGATTGTTGAGAGGGCAAATAGATATACCAATTTTGAAACATATAATTAAAGTATGGAATAGAATACATGTAGAATGATGAATGAAGAATTATCAGTTGGCTAGAATGTTATTAAAGCAAAATCCTTTGATTCCTTTTACGGTTAATAATGTTTATTTTGACATTTGGAATAATTGTGGAATAATGTTTTTTAAGCTTTTTTTTTAACTTTTGACTAATTGAAAGATAAGTATAATATTACCAAATAATTGTATTTTTTTCTTATTATCATCTTAAATTATATTTAAGAAGAAACTTAGGGATGAATTTTAGATTTCCTGAATAAAGTCAATTTGAATACAAGATTTATTACTAACATGTATATAAAATTGCAAGAGACTATGCAAAAAATTGAGATGGGAAAGAGATTTATATATATAAATTCAATAAGTATGGTCAAAATTATGTTATGAAAGTGTAACTAATATAATTAATGTCAGATACCAAATGGTACAATTTAATTTTTTATATCAATTATATTATACTCCATATAAATTTCATGGAATTAATTCATATTTGTTCTGATCAATGTTTTAGATGTAATAAAGAAGTAGAAACTTTTTTAACATGCAGTTTGGCAATGTGAAAAAGTAGAAAATTTTTGGGAAGATATAAGTATTTTATAGGGATGAATTGTGAAGATGCAAGTTTTGAAAGATCCCAAAATATATTTATTAGGAGCTGTTTTTGATTTGAAGTTAGATAAGTTTTTAAGTGCAACAGTAGCAAAGAAATGTATAGCTGTAACATGGAAATTAGACAATAATGTGAGGTTGAATAAATGGCAAACAGAATTACAAAATTGTTTACCATTAGAGAAAATAACGTTTAATTTATGGAATCAACCAGAAAAATTTGATAAGATTTGGAAACCTTGTATGGATTTTATTGCTATGACTTCATCTACAGCGTCCGCTACTTCTGCTCCAACTCACCTTGGTTAATTCAAGTTCAAGATCATTATGTAAATTTGAAATTTAACTAATCAACGAAGGATATATGATTATCAGGCAGGCTTTCTTTTCTATCTTACTTTTTTGGGGAGGGTAGGGGAGAAAATATGAAAATATGTATTCTTTTTACATTGTTAATTTTTTTATTCTGTATGATATGGATAAATACTGTACTTGTATTGATGCAAATGAAAAATAAAATTTAAAAATATAAAAAAACAATTAAGAGCTTATTACTGTGACATCACGAGCAAGAAACGTTTGGTTTGGTGGGAGAGATAGTAAAGATAAGTGAAAATCAACTGGGAAATTGTTTCCTTTTACTTGACCATGAATCTTAACTTTTTTGCTCTGCCTTTTTTCACTTGAGGAGGATCATGAGAATGAAAGAATAAAGATATTGAGTTTACATTAGAAGTAATAAAATTCAAGCTTGTGAGGAATTATTTGGATCTGTTGCTTCAGTGTTTGGATTCAATGGTTGTTTCTTTCCTGTTGTGAGACCAATGAACAAAGCTCACACAAGTAAAATTATGAAACAAATTATGCAGACGCTGAAATAGTAAGTACACAAAAGTGCTGGAGAAACTCAGCAGGTCCATAGAAGTTTAAGATGTGTATCTTGAAAAGGGCTCAGGTCTGAAGCATTGGTCTTTGCCACTAATGGATACTGCAGGACCTGCTGAGTGCCTCCAACACTTGTGAATTTACAAGTAAAATAATATTGTCATTCTTCTGCTCCAACTCTGTAATGCATTTGTTTTGCTCTGCTTCTATATGGATGGTATTGCAAAGCAAACCTTTTCACAGTACTCAAGCACACATGACAATAAATGTAACAAAATTAAAGATGCAAGTATCAATGTCAAATCCTGTAATTACTAGTTGCTCTGAGAAGATAAGCCACTTAATTGATGTCGGGAGTCGATCATAATGAATCTCATCGAGACCAAATTACATTTTGAGCAGCAAATTTTATTTGAAGGAAAGAAGGAAGGACACGATTGATCTTTATATATTCTATAGCACCACCTACGGCTCCTAGAACGCTTCCACCAGCGTTGTCTCCGCTCCATCCTCAACATCCATTGGAGCGCTCACACCCCTAACGTCGAGGTACTCGAGATGGCAGAGGTCGACAGCATCGAGTCCACGCTGCTGAAGATCCAGCTGCGCTGGATGGGTCACGTCTCCAGAATGGAGGACCATCGCCTTCCCAAGATCGTATTATATGGCGAGCTCTCCACTGGCCACCGTGACAGAGGTGCACCAAAGAAAAGGTACAAGGACTGCCTAAAGAAATCTCTTGGTGCCTGCCACATTGACCACCGCCAGTGGGCTGATAACGCCTCAAACCGTGCATCTTGGCGCCTCACAGTTTGGCGGGCAGCAGCCTCCTTTGAAGAAGACCGCAGAGCCCACCTCACTGACAAAAGGCAAAGGAGGAAAAACCCAACACCCAACCCCAACCAACCAATTTTCCCTTGCAACCGCTGCAATCGTGTCTGCCTGTCCCGCATCGGACTGGTCAGCCACAAACGAGCCTGCAGCTGACGTGGACTTTTTACCCCCTCCATAAATCTTCGTCCGCGAAGCCAAGCCAAAGAGCAATTGGATAGCTATGTGATACAATTGCTTCATTTTTTCTTTTAATTTCGACATTTTTAATAACAATTCTCTATTTGAACACGTGATGTGGATTTGAAGTACATCATTTTGGATTAACTAATGCAGAAACCAAATCACAAACAAATTGTACAAGCTCTGCAAATGTTGCTGTTTTCACTTGCATTGCATTTCTGGAGCCAGTCGCTTGCTGTCACTAATACAACTTTATTTACTGAGCAGATTTCCAGGAAACATTCATTTCTATCCTGTACCCTTGCTGTTGGATGCTCCTCTTCACATGGTGTATCCCTCTTGCCTAAACTAAGGTTTGAGCTCATTGGAATTCTAAATGTATTGACATGCATTGATAGAATAAATTTAATAAAATATTGTGAAAGGTTATTTTAATGGGGCTTATTTTTAACTATAAATTGTCTAATTTGAGTTTGAATGAAATCATTAATGGCAGGTCATGTTTTTTTCTCTCAATTAACAAGTTCTAATATAGACTCTTTGGTATCTTGTCTCTCATCCATATTGATTTGATGATTGCAGTTTAACTTTATCAGTTACTTTGAAATATTCCCATTAGACCAAAGTGGAAAATTGAAATTAATGTGGAAAAAGTGGATAGACTGAAAATGTTAAAGAAGACTTGCCAAAATGATGGGTACTTTAACTAGGGTCTGCTGCCCTATAATGAATAAATTGCAGGATGCAGCAGAATGGTTAAACCTGCTTTTCATTCAAGATATGGAAATCATTTACAATCAGCTTGTAACATGTAGCAAGTGTTTTTCAGAATTGAATTTACAAGTCAACTTTGTGCTTTTCTGAGTGGAAGTAACTTTTTTTCCAAAAATAAAAAGTCCATTTTATCTTTCAAAAATGGCCGAGTTTCTTCTGTTTTCTTGTTTCATTACTTTCACATTGGATCAAAAAGTTTGCAAAGAGAATAAACACATCGAATATAGATGTAACATATTTTTGGACCTGCATGGTCAGTAAGTATGATGGATAATCTTAAAGACTCTGAAAGGCCTTTTGAATAGTTAAGATTGGCTGGAACTTATTTTTATGCAAAATTTCAGGGTTTTTTAATGCTTTTTGTAAATGAATAACACCCGATTGCCCTATTACTTCTTCGATTCATGATTGCTTTGATCCCAATGCCCAAGAAGAACAAAACAACCATCCTCAGCAACTGTTGGACACTGGCATGTGTCTACTGTGAGGAAATACTTTGAGAGGATAGTTCTGGAGCAAATCATTTCCTGTCTCAGAAAGGATTTGGATTCTCTCTAATTCAGCAGGTCATCAGAGGATACCAGCTGGCTGGCCTCCCACTCTGCATTAGATCATCTACACCACAAGAACACTGTTGGTGGGATCACGTAGTCAGTGGCAGAAATCGTGGAAGATGATACATTGGATGCACATACTGGGTGGGGTGGTAGGTGAGGGCAAGGGGAATCTTGTCTTTTTTGCATCTGGGGGTGAAGGGGGTAGGGCAGAAGTACAAGTAATGGAGGATCTGTGGGTGAGGGCTGTTAATGGTGGTAAAGGGGAAGCCAATTTGATTGAAGAAGGAGGTCATTTCCAATGATTTTGTATCATCAGATGAGATGGAGGAATTGAGAGAAAGAAATTAAATCCTTGCAGGGGAAGGGTGTGAAGAGGTGTGGGAATTGGTGAGTTTGTAGATGTCTGTCGAGAGTTTGTCTTCCGAGATGTAGACTGAAATCGAGAAAAGGGAAAGTGTTGCTAGCAGTGGTCCAAGTGAATTTGAGATCAGGGTAGAAGTTGGCAGCAAATTAGATGATGCTGACAAACTCATTATAGGTGCATGAGGCAGATCTAAAGTCGTTGTCCATGTAGTGGAAGAAGAGTTGAGGAGCCATGCCTGTCTCGGCTTGGAGCATGGACTGCTCCACATAGCCAACACAAAGGCAGGCATAGCTGGGTCCCATGGCTGCCCCTTTAACTTGGAGAAAGTGGAATGAGTCAAAGGAGAAAACGAGGGCAAGATTCCCTTTGACCTCAACCCACTACCAACCTCCACATCCACCAGATTGGAGTAAGATGGATAAAGCAAAGGAGAAGTTAAAAAAGAGAAACGTGAGGATAGAGTAGATATGTCAAGTGCAAAAGAGGCAAAGATGACCAGATTTTAAAAGCATAATGGATAGAAGGGCATTTTATCTAAATGCCTGTAGTATTCGAAACAAAGTTGATGAACTTGTGGCACAAATCATTACAAAGGGGTATGATTTAGTGGCCATTACAGAAATGTGGGTGCAGGATGGAGAGGATTGGGAATTAAATATTCAAGGATATCAGATAATAAGGAAGGACAAGCAGGAAGGTAAGGATGTAGCGCTCTTGAGTTAAGGATGAGATCAGGGCAATAGTGAGAGTTGATACAAGATCTGAGGAGCAAAATGTTGAAACCATTTGGATAGAGATTAGGAATTCTCTTGGAAAGAGTGATCACAGTATTATTGACTTGTTACATACAAACGGAGGGTGCAAAAGTTGATTCTAAAACCAGTATGTGGCCTAAACAAGGGAAACTACAAGGGAATAAGGAAGGAGTTGGCCTGGGTAAAGTAGAAACACAGGCTCTGTGGAAGGATGGTTGAGGAACAGTGGAAGACTTTCAGAGATTCTTCATGCTCAACAAAAGTATATTCCAGTTAAAAGCAAAGAGAGTAAGGATGGGGACAGCCAACCATGGATAACTAAGGAAATCAAGGAAAGCATCAAATTAAAAGCTTGTGTGTACAAAGACACCAAGAGCAGTGGGAAACAAGAAGATTGGGAAAACTTTAAAATGCAATAAAGAATCATGAAGCTAGCAATGAAGAGAGGGAAGGTGGACTATGAGAAAAGATTAGGACAATATAAAAAAATGAGAGTGATGAATCTGTGGAAATCGCTGCCCATTAAAAAAATATATTCAAAATTTAAAACCATAAAATAAACATTTAGAATATTTCAAGTTCAATCCAAATACATTTTTCACTTTTCATTTAAATATTAATACCCACACTTTGTAAAAATGGGCACCATATTTTTCAAAAAATATGGTATTTATCTCTTAAATTATAAGTAATTTTCTCAAGTGGAATTCAACTCCTAACTTCCTCATCCATTATCCATTTCCAAGTCAATATTCGACTTCTTCCAAGTTATAGCAATACATTTTCTAGCTATTGCCAAAGCAATTTGAACAAATTTCACTTGATAAACATTTAATTTTAATTTAGGTTTAACCCCTCTAATATCTCTCAGTAAAAATAGCATTGGATCCTGTGGGAATTTTACTCCGGTTATTCGTTCTAATAAAAAACCTATTTCAAACAAAAAGGTTTAACTGAAATACTGCCAAGTTGAAAGCAGAAATGTACTAACAACTTGTCCACATCTAAAACATTAACCCGAATAAGTACGATTCATTTTATGTAACTTTTGTGGCATCAAATATAACTGATGAATAAAATTATACTGAACTTACCTATATCTCACATTTATTATACTTTTCATAATTTCTCTACATATCTCAATCCAGTTATATTCATCTATTTGCTTATTTAAATCCATTTCCCATTTATGTCTTGATTTATAAACCCCTTACTTCCGAGCTTTTGTTTCTAATAATTTGTACATATTTGAAATAAATTACTTTATATCTCCATTACATAACAATAACTCTACCTCCGTTTCTGCTGATAATACTAAATCTTGACCAAAACTTTCATGTAGAAATCTCCTAACGTGATAATAACAAAATCAAGTATTTTCCAATACATTAAACTTTTCCTTCATTCTACTAAAACTAATACATTTCTTGGCTTCAAAGCAACCTTTAATTTTCTTAATACCATAATTTTGCCAAATCTTTAAAAATTGATTTCCCATAGAAAATGGAATAAGTTTATTTTGAAATAAAGGTGTTTGTCTTGACATTAAACCTCCTCCTCCAATCTCCTTATCAACCTTATTCCAAAGCTCAATTGGATGTTTAGTATAGGTATTTCTCTATTCACAGTCTTGTATAAATAAATAAATGGGTTTATTTCCCCATTTTATTAAGTTCTTTGTTCATCCATGCTGGAACTTTATTTAAATCATACATTACAGCAATAAATCTCAATTGGGCTGCTTTGTAATAATTCATTAAATTGAGGTGCTGTAAACCTCCTAAATCATATTTCTGCATTAATTTTTCCATAGAAACTCTTGCCATTTTCCCTTTCCATAAAAATTTTCTAACACAAGCATTTAATTCCCTAAAAATTTTTTGAGGAATTGCAATTGGAATCGATTGAATTAAATATTGTATTTGAGGAAAAACATTAATCTTAACACATTTTACTCTACCTATTAAAGTAATGGGTATCATATCTCATCTTTCAAAGTCTTTTATTTTCTTTATTAAAGATATATAATTTAAATAATTTTGTTAAATCCAGTTGCACACGAATACTTAAATATTTTATTTCAACATCTGACCATCTAAATTCAATTATTTTCTTACATTTTGCATAATTCCCATTAACTAAAGACAAAACATCATCTGCAAATAAATTTATTTTGTTCTTCCTGATCCACTTTAATACCTACAGTCTTTGAATCCTGTCTTATTAATTCAGCTAAAGGTTCTATTGCTAAAACAAATAAAGCTGGTGACAATGGACAACCTTGTCTACTCGATCTAGTTAAATCAAAATATGTTGAAACCTGACCATTAGTCACTACTTTTGCACTAGATTTTTAATATAACATTTTAACCCAATCTATAAACATTGATCCTAATTTACATTTCTCCAAAATTTTAAAGATGAAATCCCAGTCTTTAATCTATCAAATGCCTTTTCAGCATCCAGAATTTGCTGCCCATTGAAGCAGTTGAGGCTGCCAAAGACATATATTTAAGACATGGTTGAATAGATTTTTACATAGAGGGGAATTGAGAGATATGGGGGAAAGGCAGGGACATGGAGATAAGCCTATTATCAGACATGATGTCATTGAATGGTGGAGAATGCTTGACTGGCAAGATGGCTTGCTTGCTCCTGCTCCTCTGTGATTTCCTTAAATTTCCACCACCAGGCACATCTCCCCTGCTCTGCTTTCCGCAGGGACCGCTCCCTTTGGGACTCCTTCACCTACTCATCCATTCCCACTAATAGTCCTCTCGATGCCTACCCATATGACTGCAAGAAGTGCTACAATTGCACCATTATTTCCTCCCTCACTATCATTTGGGGTCCCAAACAGCCCTTTCAAATAAAGCAACCCCTCTCTTGTCATTTGCTGGTGCTCCTATTATGCCCTCCTCCTCATCTCGAGAGACTAGATGCATACTGTTTCATTGAGCACCCTTGCTCTGTCTGCTGCAATAAAGCAAAACCCCAGTGACCAACCATTTTAATTCCACACCCAATTCCCACACCTGTCTGACCATAGCCAAACCGAGGCTACCCATAAATTGGAGGAACAACATTCTATCTGGGTACTCTCCAACCAATAGCATTAACATCGACTTCTCTGGTTTCTGTTAGCCTCTCCTGTCTCTCTTTTTCCCTCTCCCTCTGAGACATTTCTTCCAGCTCAACACCCATTTCCATCACCATTCAGAGAGATACCCTTCACCCTATCCTTTCTCAGTTTTTGATGATAAATCAGAATATAGTAAGGAAATCGAGAATCTGGCTGGGTGGTGCCAGAACAATGATCCTGTCTTAATGTCAGCAAGACCAAGGAGGTTATTATGGACTGAGGGGCCATTCATTTGTCTTCATTGGTGGAGACCATTATCACTTTCCAGTTCATGGGAGTCTACAGATTGGAGGACTCTCTTGTAACTGGCACATTAAGGCATTATGAAGAAGGCACACAAATGACTCGAAAGAAGAAATTGCATCCTTGGATGTGAAGAGTAACCAAAGCTCTGGGCCTGGATTAAGGGTCCAGTCCTGAAATGTTGGTTACCCTTGCTTTGTTCAGATGCTGAGTGCCTCTACTTAGGAGCTTGAGGTTTGGCATGACATCAGAAACCCTGGCAAACTTCTACAGAGGTGTAGTGGAAAGTGTGCTGACTGGTATGGAAACACCAATATCCTTAAACGTAAAGCCTTCCAAATGGTAGGACATCACAGGCAAAATCATAAAAGACTCTCACCACCCAGCACAAGCTCTGTTCTCGCGCTGCCATCACAAAAGTGGTTTAGGCGCCACAAGACTTGCACCACCAGGTTCAGGAACATCTGCTACCCCTCCCCCATCAGACTCCTTATTGACATACTCAATCAGAGACTCATTTAAGGACTCTTACTTGTCCACTTTATTGATTTTTTTTTGTTCTCTCTCTATTGCACACAGTTTGTTTACATCTGTTATCTGTTTCCAGTTCTTTTTTTTAAATGTTTTATGCTATATGCAGTTCATCTTTTGCACTACCAGTTAATGGTAATTCTGCCATGCCCACAGGAAAATGAATCTCATGGTTGTATGTGATGTCTTGTCTGTACTCTGACAATAAATCTGAATCTCAGTGACTTGCTCAGTTTCTCCAGCACAATTGTGGGTTATATTACATGCTCCCGGTTTATTTTCATTTGAGTGGGATTGTCACTTTAAGAGAATAAATCAAGCCGCAAGCTTTGGAGACTGACTGTGGGCTGACAGGTTGGGGACAGCGTGTTCTCCAATTCGCTACTTCTGAAGCGAGAGGAAGGCCCCAGAGCACAGGTGGAGAAACCATGTGACCAACATTAAAGAAATAGTACAGGTACACAATCCTTTATCTGGATATCTAAAATCCAGAAAGCTCCAAATACCTGCATTTTTTTCCTGGTGCTGGTGCAGCGGAGGGGTAGAGAGAGACAGCAGTGCGACTAGGTTGGGTGGGGGAGGGGTGAGAAAGAGACGGCAGCGCAACTCGGGGGGGGAGGGGAGGAGAGAGAGATGGCAGTGCGACTCAGGTGGGTGAGGGGAGAGAGAGAGACGGCAGCATAACTTGGGTGGGCGAGGTTGGAGAGGGAGACGACAGCGCGACTCAGGTCAGCAGGCGGGAGGAGAGAGTGGCGGCAGTGTGACTTGGGTGGGCAGGGGGGAACAGACGGCAGCGTGACTTGGGCGGGTGGGGAGAGAGACGGGAGCGCGACTCGGATGAGTGGGGGAGAGGAGAGAGAGAGACAGCAGTGCGACTTGGGTGGGTGAGGGGGGAGAGAGATGCCAGTGCAACTGGAAGGGGGTGGATAAGGCAGCATAATTCGAGTTGGCTTAAATCTAGAGCAGCTGGCTTTTGTTCTGAAATTTGGAAAATTCAGAAATTTGGAGGACTGGTTGAATCCCATAGTGCCCAAAGGGGTCTTGTTCAATCCCATTGTAGCAAAGGAAAGGTTACTTCTGAAGGGACTTATTGCACCCATTGTGGCTGAAAGAAAAGGTCACTTGAAGTGACCTGTATTTTGGTTCTGGAAGCAGAAGAATTATTGCATTTAGATTGTGGCCATTGTGAAAGTCACTTTGGTCTGACCCACAAAAGAGTTCTGGAAGCTTTGTGAAAGCCACTCGGTTTGTTTCCCCTAGAAAAAGAAAAGGGGAGTTTTGACTACCACTCGCCTGAAAGGACATTTCTCGGGAAGCAACCCAACAAGGATTTAGTGAGTCTACAACAGTGTGTCACCTGGTCTCTCACCTAATTCATAAAACTTCTTTGCATCAATGTAAGAATGTTAGTGTCAACATGAATTTGTGAGACTGGATTTCTTACTGACGTTGTAGAATATAGGACTGTCTTGGCTAATTTCTATTGCTGCTTTCTGAGTACACAACAGTTACCCAGTGACTTTTAGGAAATTGAAGGAGATTTTGAATGTTATCGAATGCTTTTATCAAGCATCTACAGGGGTGCTGTGGAAAGTATGCCAATTTCTTGCTTCACGGCCTGGTATGGAAACTTGAATGCCCAGGAATGCATAAGGCTGCTGAAAGTGGAAAACCCAGCCAAGCCCATCTTGGGCACTAACTTCCCAACCATTGATGACATCTACCTTTAGGCAGGTACAGAAACTTGAAGTCCAGCACCTCCAGATTCAAGAACTTTTTTCTCCCAACAGGTCCTTGAACTTCTGGGACCATCAAAGGATAACTGCACTATTGAAACATGATTTTTTTTGTTTGCACTAATTGCAACTGTGAATATTGATATGTTCTTTTATATTTATTCTCTCTTTTCTGCTGTGGCATATTGTGTAAATTTATACTTTTGTAGTTTGTGTATCTTGCATATCTGTGTGGCACCAGCAACTAAAATTTGAATGCATCTGTACATTTATGTAAATGACAAACTCTCATACTCTGATCCTCTTACCTTTCATTCTTTATGGTTAATTTAAATTTGATTTTTAATGGCGAATATTGTGTTCTTGGTTGTAGTACATGTACACAATCTTTTATCCGGACATCGAAAATCCGGAAAGCTCCAAAATCCGGCAAGTGGGGAGAGTGACAGTAGCGTGAGTCGGGCGGGCGAGGGGGAGAGGCCGGCAGCCCAAGTCGGGCGGGCAAGGGGGAGAGACCGGCAGCCCGAGTCGGGTGGACGAGGGGGAGAGACCGGTAGTGCGAGTCGTGCGGGCGAGAGACCGGCAGCGCGAATCAGGTGGGCGAGGAGGGGGGAGAACAGCAGCACGAGTCTGCGGGCAAGGGGGAGGAGACGGCAGTGCGACTAGAAGGGGGTGGGGGTGGATAAGGCAGCACAATTCAAGTGGGCTCAAATCTGGCTTTTGTTCTGAAATCCAGAAAAATCCGAAATTCAGAACACACTGTGTACCTGTACAGATGTTGCTTGCTGAGTGTTACACTGTTAGTGTAAATGCTGTTTTTTTAAAAAAAAAAGTCCAAAAATTGAATCAATGGCACTTTTTGCCTGTTGTGTCATACAAGATATTAAAAGATTGAAAAGTAAATGTGCTGTGAAGCAGGGCTGCAGTTAAAATTCCTCTTGACATTTGGTGCCAAATGCATACCTCAGTTGGTTGGTCATCCTTGATATCCATGGTTAGTGAAGCTTGAAAGGTTAATTTGACTTTGTCTAGCCTATGCTTGCAAAAAACCATGAACCATTGGGATTTATGATATCAAAAAATAAGAATCTCTTAATTTTGAAAGTCATGGACACTTTTCTTGAATCTGAAATAAAAGTTTGATAAAAGCAGCATCAATTGTCTGCTTGTGCAGAAATGCGGTTCAGATCGATTTGTACATTTTCAGGTCAGAACTGAACTTAGAATGTCATTTTAAGTGATAAACTGCATTTTTAAATGATGACGAGACCTTGATGGTCTGTAGGACCCAGGAACATGTGTAAGAGTGAGCTCACGATAACAGCTTGTTGCAAAGTCAATCAAATAGTAATATAATCCCAGCACCACATTGGAGCTGTTCATTCCAGCCATTCCCTTGACTTGAGAGGCTGCCGAAAACGTCTGAATCCAGTCACGTGGGCCATTTTGAAATTGCACAACTATCAATGCAGCTTAACGTTATGGTTTACGTGAAAAATCAGCAATTGCTATTGGAATTCTGGAAAAATTTAAACTCGTGTTCCTTCTTAATTCAGCAATTATCACCCCAACTCTTATAATTTTAAAGATTGAATTTGGAGTTTTTGTTGAATACAAACCCACAGTAATCTAAATGTGCTGTTTTTACAATGCAAAAAGACAATTCTTCACCAACCTGGAGTCTGGTGAATGCTTGGCCGATGTAGCTTGGCTTGCAAAACATCAGATAAGGTGAAACAAGGTAGTATCAACTGTGATGCATCTCTTTTCTACAAACTCAATGCTTTCTCAGCTCACTTCAAAAGGAAAAAAACTTACAACCTACACGAGTTACGTCCACCTGCACATACGACCAGCTTTTTAAAAAAAATGTATGCTGAGATTCTTTCATTTGTTGAAAATATTTTTAAAAATTGCTTCAGTACCTCGTTAAGACATACAAATCCCACTTATGACCAATCTTCGGTCCCAATTACGGTCGTAAATTGAGGACTACGTGTATTCCCAGTTTCTGAGGCTGACTTGAAAAGATCATCAGGAGGATGAATCTACAGACACCATCCAGCCCAGATAACATATCTGGCCACATCCAATCCAGTGCGAACCAAGTGACTGGTGTTTTTGCAGACATTTTCAATCTCTCTCTCACTGGTACAGCCAAGAAGAGCATTTGACCTACCTCAACAATAACATGGTTGCATCGACTATGAAGAAGTACTTTAAAAGTTGATTATGGAGCAAATCAGCTTCTGTCTCAGGAAGGACCTGAATCCACTTTAATTGGTCCATTGTCACAACAGGTCAATGACAGATGCCATCTTGGTGGGCTTCTTTCTACATGGCATTGAATCATCTGGATAACAACACTTATTTCAGGATGTTAATTGAAGACAGAACGGCATTCAACACCCATCATACAAACAGAACATATGATCAAACAAAAGAATGTCAGATTCTGTTCATCCTCTCGCATCTGGGTGCTGCTTTATGTTTGTGAAATTAATTTGGGACAGTTTTCAATGCAACGTTGAATTGTGCATAGTTTATTTTTTAAAAGAAAGTTTCTAAAATGCCAAAGGATTTGAGCACTTCAAGAAGCATCTGTGCAAAGAGGGACTAAGTTAATTGGTCAAAGTTCCTTTCAGAACTGGAAAAATGAGAAAATGGTTAGTTTGCAGAGAAGGTGGGGGAGAGCTAGGGAGGAGGATAAATTGAATATTTCTTATAGAATGAGGATAGGGTGGGGCAGTTGAGAGAAAAACTGGAATAAAACCAAAGAAATTAGGGCATTTGGAGAATAAAAATACAGATTAAAAAAAAATTAAAAAGTGTAATGTTGGCTGTAGTAATGCACAGCAGGTTAGGCTGTGCAAATGAAGAGATAAAAGCGTAGTCAACAATATGTATAAATAACGCAGCAGAGATGACCAGTTCTGAAACAGTGAGATATAGCGAGTAACCGAAAGCTGTAAAATTTGGCAGTTTAGAAACCTGCAGTATGCACAGGCAGAAGATGAGGCTCTTTTCCTGAAGCGGATTGATATTGTTATAATGGTGCAGAAAGCCACAGTGGAAATGGGTTGGAGAATTAAACTAGCAGGCAAAGGAGAGTTCTAGAGTCACCCCTATGGACGGAACACAAAAATGGTCATCCAGTCTGCCTTTGGTGACTTCATTGTGGAGTTGACCACATTGCCCATACTGAATGTAGTGCATTAAACTGGAAAAGGCAAATGAATTACTCTGATTCACTTTGAAGGACTATTGCTTTAGATGGTGGAAGATGAAATTAACTGTCAAAGATTAAGTTACAATGAAAGAGGTTGAGTGGTTTGTCAACATCTGAAAGGGAGAGGTTAATTAACAAATTAAGCAGAAGCCTAGGAACTAAATAGAACTACAGAACTGCACCCACAAATTTTACTTTTTACATGGGCAGTAATTTCATAGGTTAGTTAGAGTTCCAGAAAGTATTTTTGCCAAAACACTAATATAATATGAAGTTTTGGTGCAATGTTTATGTGTTAATGAATGTGGAAGGAAAGTGATCTGATAATCCTTGAACTGTCGACCTTGAGTCTATCATGGAATTCTTTACATTTGAATCGGGCAGTCATGAGTTCGTCTTGTAATAGAGACTTAAGCACATAATCCATGCTGATACCCTGTGTGTTATTGGAATACTAAGGGAGTGCTTGCATTTTCTCAGATGATCTCTTTCAGATGAGAGTTAAACTGAATATGCATCTGCTGCCTGAGGTGGATGCAAAAGATTCCATTCTTCTTGAACAGCTGCAGTCTGTCCAGTGAGAGTACTCCCACAGTGTTGTTCAATAGAGTTGCACAACTTAGGCAAAGCTATGATTAAAGAATGGTGATATATTTCCAATTAACTGTGATGTGTGACTTGGAGGGAATCTACAGGTGGTTGTATTTTGTGAACCAGCTGCCTATGACCTTGATGGTAGAGGTCACATGTTTAATATTTTGGAACCTTAGCATTTTCTTAATGCAGGACCAGGCCAGTTGGCCCATTAAGTCTTTGCCAGCATCAAGCAGAACAGTCCAAACACACATGTTCCCTGCCCTTTCCATCTTTTTCATTCTTGCTCCACAAATTATTTATTTATATTTAAATTTAAAGGTACAGCATGTTAACAGGCTCTTCTAGCCCATGAGCCCTGTCACTCAAACACATCCATGTGACCAATTAATCTACTAACTATCTCATTGGAATATAGGAGGAAACCAGAGAGAGAATGTTCAAACTCCTTACAGACAATGCCAGATTTAAACTCTGGTTACTGGCACTGAGGAAGGCACTGTTTGCACCTTCCTGGCAATGAAGACATCAATGAGCAATTCTTGCTCCCAAGGCCATAGGGCTACAATGCTGAATAGTGTGTTGGCCTTCATTAACTGTGAGCTTGAGAGCCATGAGGGAATGTGATGTTGGTTAGACCTCACTTGCAACATTGTGTTCAGTTATAGTCATTTTGTTACAGAAAAGCTACAAATGCTAGAGAGAAGATGCAGAGGAAATTTACAAGAATATTAATTGGATTGGAGAGGATGCCTTCTGAATAAACTGTCTTTTCTCCTTGGAGCAATGGAGGATGAGGGGTGACCTGAGAGAGGAGTATATGGTGAGAGACATTGATTATGTGGCTGGCCAGAGGCCTTTTCCCAGAGCTGAAATAGCTTACATGAGGGGGCATAATTATAAGATGCTTTGGAGTAAGTGCGGGGGATGAAGGAGGAAAGTACTTCACACAGACAATGGTGGGTGCAAGGAAAGTGCTGCTGGCAAAGGTAGTGGAGGCAAGTACAATAGGGTCTTTTAAGGGACTATTAGATAGGTACATGGAAGAGAGAGTGATGTGGGGTAAACAGTAGGCAGTTGAACATGTTATGTTGGCACAACACTGGGTTGAAGTGCCTGTACTGAGCTGTAGATTTATGTTCTCAGTTCTCTCATCTGAAAAGTTAAATGTGTCAGCTCTCCTGCTTCCACTCTGAAAGTCCTCTTGTGCACTTTTGAGTGTACCAGCTACGTGACTTCATCCGTCTGCTGTGTCAAGCCCTGAAGAGCATGGCAGAAGAAGAGTAGGATCTCAGAAACAGCAGTTGCCCCACAACTAACCTCTCTTGGCATGATTCAAGCTATCCCAAAGGTCCAGTATGTCAGCCTTCAGTAATTACTTATGTTGTTGCCTCCAACTACTGCTGGAAGTTAGGCAAACAAAACATATTCACTAAAATGCACACATCATGCAGAATACTTCAATCTGGAACATATACAATTTAAATAGCCAAAAGAACGCCATTTTGGATCTTTGTATATTGCGTGAAATTTAAGTTGAATAATCAGAACCCGTAATGATGATCATTATACTATACTCTCTGGAGAGCAAGTATATTTATATATTTATATCGCTTTAAAAATAAAGCAGCAACATGAAACCAAAATCAGGTTTGTCATGACAAGAAATTACAGTGCGTTTTCTGCACATTCCAGTCACAGTGTGCTAGCTATGGAAGTAGGGAACATGTAAAGAAATAGGTTTTCACCAGACAGGTGGGCTGCTTTTTCTTGGATGATGTCAATTGCTGATGTTGTTGAGGCTGTTCTCATGGAAGAAGAGAGTATTCCTCCATAGTACTTGTAGAGATCAAAAACTTTGGTATATCAGGGGAGTGAGTTTCTGCAAGAAACTGTTGTGTATCTGAGAATGTAACCAAGATGAATCATAAAGGCATAATTGTGCTATCAAGTTACTCTTGATGAATGGCATGAACTCAGAGAACATTTTATGCATATTCTACTCCCTGCTATGTCAACATGTTGATCAACATGGAGAAGTACTAATTCATCAGCTGAGGGTGGTAATTAGATGATTGCCACCAGGAGGTTTTCATGGTTGAATGTTGAAATGGCTGCAGTGTAAATACTAAGGATTCTCAAGACCATTCCTGACTGTACAATGCGAATTCAGCTTTGTAAACCATTCGTACCAGTGAATGTAGTAAAGACACAATGCTGGAGAAACTCAGCAGATCAAACAGTGTACTTTATATAGCAAAGATAATGATATATAACCAACGTTTTGGACTTGAGCCCTTCATCAAGGTATTTTGATGTATCCAGAAATTGTGGTTGTGGATGGAGCCTTTTATGCTCACTGAAAAAGTGTTTGATTTTGTGATTTTATTTTGCTTTGAGAACAATATTGCTTGTCATCACAGTTGACTCCTCTATAAATGTCAAAATGTGAAAATTGTCGCATGGTTGAATGGACGCCAAAATACAACATTGTCCATTTGATAGGCATGTTGTTTTGTCAAGTTAAGATCAGTTGGCTTCCTGCTTGGACCTTTCCTCTTGTGTAGTTCTAGAGTACTAAGCTTCACCAATAGCTTTCCTACTAAAATTACTTGCGATGCCAAGCTAACCATGGGTTCGACATTGACAAACGCAAAAGTGAGGAGTCTGTGGGGACCGTGAACTCCCTCCCTTCCAGGAAATACCTGAAATGTTGGATGGCAAGGTACAGAGCCAGCAGCTCCTTGTCGGAAGTGCTGTACTTAAGTTCCGGGGGTTGTAGGTACCAGCTGAAGAAAGCGAGCGGCCTTCAATGAGCTGCTCAAGCACGTTGCCAACTGCTGCATTGGAGGCACCTGCAGGTTGGCCGTCAACCCAGGGGTGAACCAGGAGCGTGGCATTTGCTAGTGCATTCCTGGTTTGTTTGAAAGCCACCATCACCTCCTCTGTCCAGGTGACCTCTTTGACCTCACCGGACATCAAACTGAAAAGGGGCCACATGATCTGGACTGCTAAGGGCCGAAAACGGTGGTAAAAATTAATGATCCCAACAAATTCCTGCAGGCCTTTAACAGAGCGGGGCCTGGTGAATTGGCAAATGGCTTCAACTTTTGCTAGCAGAGGAACAGCTCCATGGCGGTCGATCTGGTATCCCAAGAGGTTGATAGTGGGTAGGCCGAACTGGCACTTGGTGGGGTTGATAACCAGGCCATATTCACTTAGGTAGGGGAAGAGCAGGTATAGATGAGCTAGATGTTTCTGGTGGGAGCAGCTGGCAATAAGTATGTCATCTAGGTAGATGAACAGAAAGACGAGATCTCTCCCTACTGTGTCCATCAGGTGCTGGAAGTCAGCGCCGCGTTTTCGAGCCTGAGTGGCATCCTGAGGAACTCGAACAGGCCAAAGGAGGTAATGAGGGCATTCTTGGGTACATCATATGGGTGTACTAGGATCTGATGATACCCTCAGATCTGGTTAATCTTCAAAAAGATGCACGCCCCATGCAGGTTGGCCGTAAAGTCCTGGATGTGTGGTATCAATAGCAATAGGACATTGTGGCATCATTCAGCCTCCTATAGTCACCACATGGTCTCCATCCTCCTGTGAACTTGGGCATCATACGGAGTGGGGGGCCAATGGGGTGTCAGAACACCACACAATCCCATCTCCTCCATTTTCTTGAATTCCTCTTTCGGGAGGTGGAGCTTGTCAGGCGGTAGCTTGCAGGCCCACATATGAAGGGGTGGTCCCTGAGTGGGAATATGGTGCATCACGCTGTCCTTTGGGTCTTTTGAAGAAAACTGAAATGTGATGATAGATGGGAATTCTGGTAACACTCTGGCGAACACATTGTCGGAATAATTGATGAAGTCCAGGTGTGGGGCTGATAACCTGGCCTCACCAAGGGAGAAAGTTTGGAATGTCTTTGCATCAACCAATCATTGTCCCTTCAAATCCACGAGCAGACAGTGCACATGGAGGAAGTCCGCACCCAGCAATGGCTGTGCGGCCAGCGTAAATATCCATGTAAAGCAGCTGGAACCAAACTGCAAGGGGATGGTTATTGCGCTGTAGGTGCGGATGGTGTTGTTGTTGGCTGCCGCAAGTTCTGGTCCTGTTCTTCTAGTTTGGGTATCGTGGCTTGAGGAGGGTAAGACACTGATTTCTGCCCTTGTGTCCACCAGGAATCTATGCCTGGATTGTTTGTCCCAAACGTAGAGGAGGCCATCATGGTGACCAGCTGCCATAGCCATCAGTGACAACTGGTCCTGGCATTTCCCTGAAATGAGTCAGCAGTGGGACCCCATCTTGATAATAAAACCCCCAAGACAGAAATGGTGTTGTCCCTTGGTGCTGGTGTTATGGGCTTCACTGCTGGGTTGTAGAGGGTGCTGGACTTTCAGCTTTGATGAAGCACTAATTTTTGGTTCCGCCATTTTGGAGCACCACAGAACATCCACGCGGGCAGCCACCCTGCGTGGATCTCTGAAGTCTTCATCTGCTAGCAGCTGGCTCTCAAAGCAGGCAAGGCTTATGGCCATCTGCCAGTGCTAGCATGGCGCTCATCAGGGCTGATGGTGCACAGTCGCCCAGGCTGTCCATGTGCATTAACCGTGAGGCTCATCTGCGGCGAGAGAGGCCAGATGTGTGGATCAACTGGGCCTTGAGTGCCTTGTACCTGTCTGTTGCCGGGGGCTGATGCAGAAAATCAATAACACTGCCCACTGTCTCCTGGTCGAGGGAAATCACCACATAGTAATACCTGGTGGCGTCTGAGACAATTTGCCTCACCTGGAACTGGACCTCTGCTTGCTTGACCCAGAGCAGGGGTTGTGTGGTCCAGAAGGCTGGCAGTTTAAGGGAAACTGCATTCTGTAGAGCCGAGCTGTTCATTCTAGGACCAAATGCCATTGGACCTTCTGGGTCATCAATGTAATCACACTGATCGCAGTGAGTGAAAGCAACACACTGGTTGATTTGTTTGCATCAGTGCACGCTTAAGAAGGCGCTCCCAGCAAACCCTGCGCTTTGCAGGGCGGAAGTGATGCCAGCTTCCAGGCCGAGGTCTGCCCCACACTCAAGAGTCCTCCTGGTCATTCTTCAAGGAGTTAAAGGAAATAAGGAAATTCTTATGGAAAGGGGGGAAACCGAGGATAGCACTAGATAAATTAACAGAATGGTACAAACAAGGAGGCTAACAACTACCAAACTTTAAGAATTATTATAGAGCCGCACAATTAAGATACCTATCAGATTTTTATCAAACAAGGGAAAAACCAGATTGGACCAGATTAGAACTAGATAAAATAGGGGAGAAGATTCCTGAACATATATTATATAAATGTAATTCAACGGTATTGCATCATCTGCTCAACATTTGGAAGAAGATTCATGTAGAGAGGAATAAAACAAATTACCAACTACCAAAACTAATATTGACACAAAATCAGCTAATCCCTTTCACAATAGATAACCTTTCCTTTAGAGAATGGGAGAGAAAAGGGATCAAAAGAATAGAAAATTGTTTTTCGGGAAATAAATTATTATCCTTTGAACAAATGAAGGATAAATATAATATAACTCACGATACAATGTTTGCATACCACCAACTGAAAACCTACTTGAAGAACAAATTGGGAAACAGTCTGAGATTACCAGAAGGAAGGAATTTTGAATATGTGCTTACAGACACAATGATAATTAAAAAATTTGTAACAAACATGCACATCAAACTGCAAGAAAAGGAGAACGAGGAAACAAACGGTAAACCTAAACAAAAATGGGAACAAGATCTAAACATAAAGATAAAGAATAAAACATGGGAGAAGCTATGCTCTGGAACTATGAGAAATACAATAAACATGAGGTTACGCATGATACAATATAACTGGATACACAGGCTATACATCACACCTCAAAAGTTAAATAAATGGGACCCAACAGTATTAGACAGATGTTTTCGCTGTAAAAAGGAAACGGGAACAACTATTCATGCAATTTGGACATGTGAGAAAGTGGAAAAATTTTGGGAAGATCTAAACCAGATATTAAATAAAATCACAAAAAGCAATATACCAAAAAACCCAGAGATCTTCCTCCTAAGTAATATAAGAAACAAAGAATTTGGACTCGATTTGGATGGAGCAGAAAAAAGATTTGTTATGATAGCCCTAGCTATAGCAAAAAAATGTGTTATGTCAACCTGGAAATTAGAAGACAACTTGAGAATACAACAATAGTACATAGAAATGAATAAATGTATTCCATTAGAAAAAATAACATATAATTTAAGAAATAACATCACAATATTCGAACAAATATGGGAGCCATACATGAAATACAATAGAGAAATCCTACCATGGACTTCCACCACCTAAAATGGCAGAAGGAGAAGTCAACGAAAAGAACTGACTCAGTAAAATTTCTTGTTTATTTTTTATTAAGTGACAACATTGTTTAACGGGTTTAATGTATCTTATAGATTGAACTTCAAATAAATGGGGAAGGGGGTGAGGGAAGGGAGGGGGAAAAAGGGGGAAAAAAACAACACTGTATATATTTAAGAAGAAAAATGTCTGTATGTATCTTGGTCAATATGGTTTATAGTGTGAAAAATAAAAAAATTTAAAAAAAGAGTCCTCCTGGTCGCCGTAGGCTGTGGACTTGCCCACGACACTGGAGCCGGTTAGCTTGCCGTGTGGGCGAGCTGCCACAGTGCATCTTTTCTTGAGTACAATTTTTTTTTTACGACCAAAAAGTAGAAATTCTGCCTGGCCCACCGAGCTGCACATGAAGCCATGCATGTATCCTGACGATAAATCTGAACTTTGAACTTGGCCTTGCCACACTGTTTGTGCGTGCATGCTATTCCCTTTGAGTTTTATTATATTCTCAGATTTGACATTATTTGTGTACATTGCAACCTTATTCAGCATTGTGAACATGTTATGAGATGATCAGGAGAGCCACCTGTTATTTCACAGCTTACGGCATGGTGGTGCTATTTCCTAGTAAATTTTGCATAAAAATTTTTAAAAAACAGAAGCGTGGCAGAGGTTGGAATTTTGAGCAGGCAAAGAATTGCTGGAGAAACTCAGCAGGTGAGACAGCTGTCTGACCAGAGTTCCTCCAGCAATGCTTTGCATGAAAATTGTTGCGTTTTAGAGTAAGATTACTAGAGAAGTATGCAAATAATATCTTCAAATATATTATTTGTAATACAGAAGTTGTTTTGCCCACTTAATTAACATAGATTTAGTTACTTTCACAAGACAAGGATGGTAGGTTTATCCTGGTCCCATTTATTCAAGAACAAACACATTTTTAGATATTTTCAGTTTGGTTTAAATGTTTTGGAAGATTATCGTGTTTTCATTTTTGTGCAGGCATATGCACCCATAAGACTGAATAACAAAGAAAATGCATCTTTTCATTTCTCCGGAAGGCATAATACAGTAAAACCTTGTTAGATCGTGGTAGTGGGGGTCCAAGATTTCATGCCACGTTACAGCCGAGTCGCAGAACAGGTTCACGAGAATGTTGACAGGATTTCAAGGTTTGAGTTATAGGGAAAGGTTGTGCAGACTGGGGCTTTTTTCTCTGGAGCGTAAAAGATTGAGAGGGGACTTGATAGAGGTGTTTAAGATTTTAAAAGGGACAGACAGAGTAAACGTGGATAGGCTTTTTCAATTAAGAGTAGGGGAGATTCAAACTAGAGGGCATGGTTTAAGATTGAAGGGGGAAAATTATAAGGGGAACATGAGGGGAAATTTCTTTACACAAAGGGTGGTGGGGATGTGGAATGAGCTTCCGACAGACGTGGTCGAGGCGGGATCATTGGTTACATTTAAGGAAAGACTAGATAGTTACATGGATAGGAGAGGACTGGAGGGGTATGGACCGGGTGCTGGTCAGTGGGACTAGGAGGGTGGAGATTTGTTACGGCATGGACTAGTAGGGCCAAACTGGCCTGTTCTGTGCTGTGTGGTTATATGGTTATATGTATGTCAGAGTGTCCCACGGATAATCAAACCCAAATATTACCAGTTTTCGAAGGATCTGCTATCTATAAGAGAAAGTGTATTTTTAAAAAATTTTGGTGTTATCAATTTTAATTAATTTATTTTTCAGAAAAATTGAGTTTCCCCCCAATATTTTCCTTCAAAATTACCACTTAAAAGGAGCTGCCATCGCAGATGAAAGCGATATATAACGTGGACCTTGATTGGCCCGGGGATGTCTTAACAAGGTCGTTTTTGTTTTTATCGACCAATTAAAAGCTGTTGACTTCTTGTGCAAACTATCTGGATCTATTTTTTTTTAAAAGCTATAAATTCAGATTCTACTTGTATGGGAAATGAACAAATAACAATATAAGAACTCAAGTTGAGACTACAATCTATCTTTCAAAATTTGCAAAGTTTGGGGTCCACAGACACCCGTGCTGTAAGTGATTCCACAGATTAACGAATCGCGTTCTAACGAGGTTTCAGTATAATTTTCATCAGCATTGTTTTCCCCTTCCTAGCATATCTACATATCACTCTTGAAAATGGGAGCAGGAATAGGTCATTTGATCCTGGAAATCCTCGACCTCTATAACAAATTTTTGCTTTTTCCTCATGCCGTTGAAGACTAAAATTTTATCAGTCTCTTTGGGTACATTCAGTAGCAAAACCCCCATAACCTTCAATTTTCAGAATTCACAACCCTCCTGAATGAAGAGATTTCTTCTCACTTCAGTTATAAATTATCTATCCTGCACCCTGTTCTCGGGGAAATATTTTCCCTACATTTGTTCTCAAACCCTGTCACTTTTGAATGTTTCATTGAGATTTCTCATTATTTTAATCTTGAGGGAAAAGAGGTCTAATTGACCACTTTAGCGAGGTCGCTACAGCTATAGCTAGGTTATAGCCCTAAGGCTGCACTTGAATTTCACAGGAGAAGAAAGACACACATACACCATTAGAGTGTATTCGACACCTAGTTTATTCATTGGCAGTTCTGCCTTTTATAGTCAGCTCGGACACGTGACTAGCAGCCGATTGGTTACCTCGAATGTCTGGGCCCCGATTGAGCCCCCTACGATCCACCGGCAGTGATTGGCAAGTTTCACTGCTCAGCCAGTGGCCTATGGAAACAGGTGTTTCAGCCCGCACGATGTTTTGCTGGTTGCTGCGTTTGACGGCCATTTTCTGTGTTGGCCTGAGACACAGGCCGCTACACCATTTCTCTATGTACAGCAGTTCCACCATCCCAAAAAAATCCTACATTGAAACTTTGTTGTGCTTCCTATGTAGCAAATGTATTCTTTGTGGTGTAAGGTAACAGCATTAACCCTTTCAAACTGCCAACCCTCCTTGGAAGCGAGTAAAGTTACCGGGTATTCAGTACCTGGTAAGCCATTCACACGGGACCATGATTTAGCTAGTTCATCTGGATCTCTTGGATCAAAGGGGGGCCCCACCTCCAGCAGTGAATGAATGGGTGTCCTTGTTAACATAATCCCTCACGCAGCTGTATTTCCCAGAACTGTTCCAGCTGCGTGAGGGATTATGGGAAATGAAGTCAGCCACTCATCCTGCATTGAGCCTCTGTAGCGATGTGCCGAAGCAGGAGTGGGGTGGGCAGGTGACCGACCAAAGGATGGGAGGGAGGGAGCAGGCGGATGAGTGACTGACTGACTAACAGCTGGGGGAGAGGGGGCGAGTGATGACCTACTGGCAGGAAGGAGAGAGCGAGCAACTGACTACCGGACAGGAGGGAGCGGGCGGTGAGCAATGAATGGACGGGGGTTACTTACTCTCACTCCTGTGAGTGTGTAACACATCATCATTTGGAGGCTGGACTTCCCCTAAATTGCTGGGGAGGCAAATTCCCAGGAATTTGGACCCTGGTGTGAAAGGCCCGGGAGGTCCTGAATTCCTGGGAATTTCTCTGGGACAAAGTAGGCTCACCGCTCACCTGTGGTGTGAAAACGCTTATAGCTTAACATTATCCTACTGTGTATTTTGGCATATGTCGAGTCGTGAAAACCAGAAAAATCTCTCAAAAAAATGGGGGTCAACTTGTACACGGATATACTTTTGAGTCCTTAAATTAAACTTAAAATCCAATCCACGCTGATCCAGCGTACAAGTTGACCCTTGGAAAAAAACAAAAAAAAACAAACTGCAGCAGATTTTCATTGAGATTTTTATTGAAAACATCACAATTAGCACCCTTCAAAATCGCTATCATTGTCTGAAAAAAACGACACATTTAGATCCCTTCAATATCATCATTTGAAGCAAAGTTGGCGGCAAGCTCATCCATACTCTCACTGTTTAAACAGTCATCGTATGTGTCCCAATCTGTATCTGATGAGGTGGTTGCAGCTTTGTCATCAGTGCCCTATAATCATCTAACGTGCCATCAATTGCATGAGGGATACCGCGCTTTTTAAACGATTTTATCACAGTCTTTTCTTTATCTTTGTCCCATGCCTTGAGCATGAAGTTACACAGCACATCAAGTGATGCAGCACGCATTGCCCCACCTTTTGTAAACTACCATTCTGCACTTGACCTCCATGTATTCCGTTCCTCGTGCACATCGTGTTTGAATGGCTTGTTCAAACAGACAACAAGGCGATGTAATATAGATGTAAAACCACTCGGGATAACAACCATGTAAGTATTATGTAGTACTAATCTTCTTTTGGTGTTCTCAGTTAAGAGGCTACAAAACATCCCAGACCAACAAACTCCATTCTTAGCGTGAACCGCCTGACTGCCTGTTCCACACATTGTCTATCCATAGTTTTACACCATTTTCATCCATCCATCCTTTTTCATGAAAATGTACAAAAATACCTGCAGTGAATTTCATTGTTTAATTTTGTGTTTGAAGATCACCATGGGTCTTAACTTTGTCCCATGGCCATGCACAATAACAACACAGTAAACTGGATCCTTTTGTGGCCTGTACTTCTGGTTTGCACATTTTTAACACCTTTCCATTCCACTGTTCTGTTACCTATCATGTCAAAATTCATGGGGGTATTGTCCATGTTTCCGATACTTGCCAATGCAAATTGGTATTTCTGCCAGTTACATATAATAAACTGGTGAAAACTTACAACTTTACCTCCAACTAACACCCAGCAGATAAATCCAGGCAATCTATGGGGATCAATGTATATGCATATGAACTTTGAGGGCTGACTTGTACGCAGGTCAACGGGACACCTCAGGCAGCCAGAAAATGGGGGTCGATTTATAAGCTGGATATATCATAAAACCCTTAAAATGAGGCTGAAGAAGGGTGAGTGAGGTCAACTTGGTTGCCAAAACACAGATCCATTACACAGTATTGTAGAATAACCATTTTTTAATCTGTGCAATGTTCAATTCAATGCCTTTCAATT
This sequence comes from Narcine bancroftii, assembly GCF_036971445.1. Lineage (NCBI taxonomy): Eukaryota > Metazoa > Chordata > Chondrichthyes > Torpediniformes > Narcinidae > Narcine > Narcine bancroftii. The sequence continues at coordinate 83,952,800 of NC_091473.1, forward strand.
TGACATTCCAATCTCTTTGATAAAGGCCTTCTTAAAATCTAATAAAGCACATTTATTAAATCTCATTTATTGTATGTTAATGCTCAGAAAAAATCCAATCATTTTGTTAAACATTTCCCTTTCATAATCAGTATTGTTTTGATCTCATCCCATTGACATTTTCTGAGGATCTTGTTATGACATCGTTCATTATCAAGTCATGCATGTACCCTACTACTAAAAATGTTAGGCCAGCCAGTCGTTAGTTCCCTATATTTTTTTTCTTTCTCTCTCAGTCACCTTCCAGTCTGTTAGAACTATTTCTTAATTTATAGAATTTTGGAGTATTTGAGGATAAACATCAACAGGTTATTTGACATTGGAAGTTCTCCATCTGATCATTATCTCTTTATAAGTACAGGGAGCAGCCTTTTCCCCATCCACCACAGCACACACTTTTGTGTCATCAGTCAGGTGAGTGCAACCTTCATTCAAAGGCTGATTATAAAATTATTTTAGAGCCTTTAAGAATATCAAGAGTTTGGAGTATTTGGTATTCTTGCTCAAAAAAAGAGCCATTTGTCATGCCCCAAAGATACAGTGGCTGAAATCTGACTTAAAGGCAAAAGGATAAAGATGGAATCTTTCTGCAGTGTGGTAACCAAGCTGGATAAACTAACCTTTGGTTGACTCGCTGTTCTCAGCTCATTGAGGAGGAAGATTAAGTGATTATGGGGTAGATGCATGGAAATTGCATGTCTTCATTACAGAAGTAAGGCTTCAAAGCAGTCAGACAATCATCTGATTTATGACAGTGGATTGGTTTTGGTTATGCCCTCTTGTCATGTTCTCTTTCTCAACAAATTAGACTGTCATTATCAGCAGATCTTAGTTACAACTTTTACTGTGATGCTAACACGGTGAATGAGATAATCAGTTGATAAATTGAAATAAATAGGAACAGTACTCTTCATCCTGGAAACAGACTGTCACCTTATCAATGCCACTTGTGATTTTATAAACATTACATTCTAAGGAAAAGGGCTGAGTTTTCCAGTCTCACATGATTACTCAACTTCCCTCATCCTGGCAGCTACTTCGTAAATCTCTCTTTATCATTTCCAACTTTATAATATCCTTCCAAACGCTAGGTGACCAAAACTGCACTTGTTATTCCAAGTGCAGCCTCGTAAGTTTAACATGACGTCCCAGCAGTTGTATTAAATGCAAGTATCCCAAATGTTCTCTTCACTCTATCTTTAAAGAGCTATGTACTTGTATCCCAAGGTCCCCTCTGCTCTATAATACTCTTTGGGGGGCCTGCCACTAACAGAGCAAGACCTTCTCTGCTTTGATTTATCCAAATGCAAACCTCTCACCTCCTGGGAGTTGAACTGCATCTGTCATTCGTTTACTCAGTTCCCCACCTGATCATTATCTCCTTACAAGTACAGGGAGCAGTCCCTTCCCCGTCCACCACTGCACAGACTTTTGTGTTATCATCAAACTTGATTTTCCACAAATATCCTTCTCCAAAAAATATGTGAATAACAAAAAGCAAAGGTCCTGGTACTGAAGCTTGAGGTATTGCACCAGCAGTGTCCTCCAGTCTGGAAAAACTCTCATCTGTAACTACTACCTGACTCTTATCCCCAAGCCAATTTTTCATTCATTTGGCTATTTGGCCTCGTATTCTTTTATATCAAAATACCATATAGGACCTTCTCAAACACTTTACTAAAATTCATACAGATAACATCAACTGCCATGCACAAAACCATGTTGACTCCCTCTAATCAGTTACTGAGGATCCAAATTTTGGTAGATCCTCTCCTCCAGAATTCCCTCTAGCAATTTTCCAACCACAGGCTTGTAATACCTGAGCTTGTCCTTATAGATCTAAAATGAGGGACCCTCCAGTTTTTCGCCATTTTATACAAGACCAAAGATGATAACGGTATCTCTGCAAGGGTTTCCACAATTTCTTCTCTCACTTCACAAAAGGTATGTGAAAGCACTTGATCAGGCACTGTGGATTTGTCGACCTGAAATATCACCAACTCCTTTTCCCTGCTACTTCATGCATGGCCCAGGAGAGCAACTCACTCATTTCAATTCCTTAGCATCTAATTTAATTTCCTCAGTAAAGACTGATGACATACTGTATATTCATTTAAAAGCTAACTCGTGTCATTTGGTGCCATACAAGATAGACCATGTTGATCTTTTCATGTGTATTTCCATTCTATTAACCTTTGGTCTCCAGACTGTGTTGCACTCAAATTTGCGATAAGAAGTGCCAAATTTAAGAAATTTTTTTTGAATGTAAATTTAAAACAGGCTTGCAATCTATAGCCTTAATGGCAATGGTTGTATCTTCACCCAGCACTTTCAATGTGAAGCTTTCAAAGGATACTATTTCCCACATAATAGAGGATAAAATATCGGTTGGGCATTCTCTTAAAGGTACCTGTAGTATTATGAAGGAAATACTGATGTTTTTTGTTGTATGATTGATTTGGTAAATGGTAACCCATGCCAACTTTAATTTTATTTACTGGTTTGAATAACTGAAAAATGAAATTGATGCTGTAGTCTTCATGAAAATCAGTTATCTTCATGCTGGTTTCTGCAGAAGTCTGGGTTATGTTTTTATTCTTCAAAGGTAATTTCTAGGATACAACTTAAATGGTGAATGTGCTGAGAAATTAATTGAACTTGCTCAGAAGTGAAATAGTAGGGCATTTCAGATAGCCAAAAACTCTGGATGTAAAGGCGGAAAAAAACCTCCAAAACGTATAATGATCTACCTCTCTGAATGTGCGGAGGTGATCTCCGAGCCACATAATCCAACCCCTCTCCGAGAGGGATAATCTCCTCAGGGCAGCCCTCCACCAATCAAATTGAATTGGCAGCTGCACTAGGCGGCTGTTTGGGGGCGGGCTTATGATGCCATCAGCCTGCAACCTATCTTCCCACTCACCCCTCTCCCTCCAAGTCAGGGGCGGTGGGGAGCAGACATGGCAGCAGGAGCAGTCAGGGCAGCGGGGACTGTCAGGGGGCAGCCGATGCGGGCTGGGACAGCCACACCGGACCGCTTCGGCTTCTCTGCAGCTCAAAACATGGCAGAGCAATGGCCGTCTTCCCTACCCATAATCCCCCACACTGCTGGAACTGTTCTGGGAACCACCGAGCAGTTTCAGCTGCATGGGGAATTATGGGTAGGGAAGACTGCCATTACTCTGCCATGTATTGATGATGGGTGTCACTACGGCACCAGTCAGCCCACCTCCATGGGGATTCAGAGGGCTCTACGAGGTGCCTCTCCTTTGAATGGGATGCTGGAGGAGCATTTTTGGGCTGCAGTCTGAATGCTAAGATCAAGATTTTGGATCCACCCGGTAGCTGGTCACCAGGCTGAGGCCCAATCTGAAATGGCCTAGTGAGCAAGCTGGATACTGATGTTCTGAAGTTTTTTTAAGAAATAATTTTAAGTGCAAACATACTTGCTGATCAGCAAGTTCAGATTTGGATTCTTTTGAGTAAACAAAAATATTGCCACAAGAAAATTGTAGAATGGCAAAATAATCAAGCCATTTTCAAATAAAGACATTTGAAAAGATTTCAGGTTTTCGTGGAATGATGGATAAGCTGATTCAAACTTTTATTAGCCATGGGCAATTATCTTGATGTCTATGAATGGGAAAGGGGGTGGGGGGAAGGTGGAACATTCCCATTTATGGCATTGAGCAATTCATCAGAATGCATTTAAATGTTTAATGGACAAGATCAGCTTTGGATGCATTTTCAGGCTCAGACATTTCAATTACGTGGATCAAGGGAACATCCTCCTCCGCCATTTCTGTCTCCTACTATGTGATCCTCTCCAACTTCTACAGGGACCGCTCCCTCCATTACTCCTATGTCCACTCCTCCCTCCCACCAATCGTCCCCTTGGGACCTACCCCTGTGACTGAAGGAGATGCTTCACTTGCACCCACAACCCCTCCCTCAGCACTATTTGAGGCCCCAAACAGTCTTTCCAAGTGAAGTAACATTTCACTTGTTAATGTGCAGGAGTCGTTTACTGTGTTGGTACTCCTGCTGTGGTCTCCTCCATGTTGGAGAGACTGGACGAAGAATGGGAGATCACTTTGTTGAGCACCTCTGCTCTCTCCGTTGCTGCCGGGAGCCTGAGGTACCCTGCTGTTGGCTCCGGAAACCTGAGGTCCACTGCACTGCTGCTGGCGCTTGGGGCCAGAGATCCCCAGTCAGTTCGTCTCCGAGAAAATTTTGGATAAATGAGGATTTCAAATATCCTCGTTTATCCACATTAAAAAAAAATTCAGATAACTGAAATTCATTATCAAATGATTCATTTGTGGTGGCGCACATCCTCATGGCGAACCGGCCCCGCTTGTATCATCATGTGGCAGGGCAACCATGGGGAAATGGAGTTGTCAGAGGTTTCTCTCTGACTCCAGCATCCCTTCCAGCGTGCGCCCTGGGCAGCGATTATGACGTCACAATGCACCAGGTGACTGAGCTCATGCTGCCCTTAAAGGGGCGCGCTGAATTTGAATAAAAACAGTCGTTAACAGCCCTCAACATGATGGCTGTGTTTCTTCCACTGCTCACACCGCCACACATTAACCATTCTCCAAAAATTCTCGTGAAACTTAGTTTCTTGCACTTCTGTGGTGTGTTTGTGCTTTATTTATTACTGTTGCATTTTTTTGCCAAATTTCATTATTCTTTAAAATTTCACCTCATTTTTGAAAAATAATTATGAACACCTTAACAAGATTGGTCTGTTGGGTTCCTCAAGTACATAGGTTTATAAAGTGGACCTTGACTTGGGCACCTTGACCTGTGATAGCTTGAGCTAATATTTACCTTGTTTCTGAAATTTCAATGGATTGAGACTCAGCTGCCGTTTGGAGAAATTGAGATTCAAATTTCCATTATGCAGACAGGTACTCCTTTACTTAAGATGGTTAAACTTAGGATTTTTAGAAATTTCGATGGGATGTTGCCAAATATCCGGGCAATGTTGTTATCCAAGAAAACCAGTGGAGCCAGCAAGTGAAGTGGCAGAAAGTGAATCCAGTGTCAATGGAAGGGCTAACTGGACTAGGGAGAGCACAGGAACAGGAAAATTTCACAATAAGTACATTATGGGCAAGTTTCTGGGCCAAACAGTACAGAGAATCTCCAGGCTGATTGGGTGCGGAGCAGAATTAAGATTTAAGAATAGAACCCCAATTCAGATTCCTGTTACCATTTTCCAAGTCTGTCTTTTGTAAATAAAATCATTTACTACAAAACTGTGTTCAGAGTCCTTGCTTTTGAGACCCATCGAATCTGTTTTCTCATTCATGACATCTCCCCACATCCCACCTGGTACCCAACCCATAGAGTAGGTACTGGATTGAGGTGTGGTAATCTCCTTTATTAAACAAAACATTCATGTCACTACTGGAGGTTGGGCTCCCACTCTGCAATACCAGGTTGGTAATGTGAAAGGGTGCACAGAACCTGTTTTTTTTTGGTCCAGTGTTAACGGCCCTACTTCAAAACGGGTTGTACACACGTCAGTTTAGCTGGTTGCCAATGTGAAAAGGCCTATTGTCTCTACCTCACTGACAATTAACACAGGTGCACCTCTAGATGCATGCTTAGCCCACTGCTCTACTCACTCTATAGTCTATACCCATGACTGTGTGGCTAGGAACAATTCAAATGCAATCTGCAAATTTGCTGATGACCCCATGGTTGTCAGCAGAATCACTGATGGCAATGAGGAAGTGTACTGGAGGGAGGTAGATCAACCATTTGAGTGGTGTCACAACAACTTTGCACTCAATGTTAGCAAAACAAAGGAGATGATTGTGGACTTCACAAGGAAATTAGGGGAACACAAAACAGTCCTCATTGAGGGGTCAGTAGTGGAGAGAGTCGAGAACTTCAAATTCCTGGGTGTCAACATCTGAAGATCTGTCCTGGAACTTCCATGTCAATGCAATTACGAATATGGCCCACCAGTGGCTATACCTTGTGAGGAGTTTGAGAAGATTCGATATGACACCAACAACTCTCAAACTTCTACAGGTATACCATGGAGAGCATTCTGACTGGTTGCATCAGTGTCTGGTGTGGAGGTGCCAATGGTCAGGACAGGAAAAAATCTCCAAAATTTGTTGACTTGGCCTACCACATCACAGGCTTTAGTCTTCACTCCATCAATGAGATCAACAAGAGGCGATGTCTTAAGAAAGCAACCTTTATCCTCAAGGGCCTCCACCACCCAAGCCATGCCTTCTTGATTGCTACCATTGAGGGAAAAAGTTACAGGGGCCTGAAGACGAGCACTCATTGCACAAAGACAACTTCTTCTCCTCTGCCCAGTTTACTGAATGAACAATGAACCACGAACACTACTTCACTTTGTCTTTTTCTTTTGCTTGCTCAATTTTATTTTAAAATGTGGTATGTAGAAATGGTTGCATTGTGATGCTCCACAAAACAATAAATTTTGTGATGTTCATGACAATAAATTCTGATTCTGAAATATTGGGCCAACGTGATACATCTGTGCAAGTCAGCAGTATGGCCACGTTTGAAGAAGTGTGTGGTTATAGTCATCCAGCTAAAAAAGGATGTCATCAAGTTGGAAAAGGTGCAAAAAAAATGTTATTGGTACTGGAGTACTTGAGCTAAAGGGAGAGACTGGATAGGCTGGATCTTTATTCCCTGGAGCGTTGGAGGCTGAGGGGTGACCTTGTGGAAATTTATAAATTCATGAGGACTGTAGGGAAATTGAATGGTCACAGTCTTTTTTTCCTCAGGTAAGAGGAGAGAGATTTAAGAAGGAACTGAGGCATCTTTTTCACTCTGAGGCAATCAGTATCTGGAACAAGCTGCCAGAGGATGCTACAGAAGTGAATACAGTTTACAATGGTGAACAGCCATTCAGACAGTGTAAATAGAAAGGGTTTAGAAATTTATGGACCAAAGCAAATGGACTTGCCCAGAATGGCAACTTGGCCAAAGAGCCTGTTCTGTGCCATGCACCTCTGTAACTTGACAAACATTTGAAAACATGTCTGATGTTGTCTGCTGCACAATGAGTCACTGATTTTCAGAAAAATTATCTGCATTGCATGGCTATTATAAACACTGCAAGGAAATGTCTCATTGCCTTCTGCTTGTTTCTCTCCATGGTAACTTCAGGATGTTCATAAGTATTTATAATAGAATCATAAAGTGAAGTAGTTAAGCAACTACTTGTTAAACTGTTCCTGTGTTTATTGAAATGTATAAATTCATAGTTACTCATTGTGATAGATTGTGACATTTTGTCTATTCAATTTATAATTACAGGAATTATGAAAATTAATAAATATGTCTGGGAACTGCATTCTGTTTGTGAGAGCATTGCGGGCAGGAGTCTCAGTATCGATGGTATAGCAAAAATTATCTGAGAAGCTTGTATTTTCTATATTCTTGGACATCCCTCAGAACCAAAGATGACTTGCTTTTACTCCATTTCTTTTGTTTCTGCTAATTATCTTGAACTTTTTATGTCTCCCAATTAATCCCAAGAGATTCTTCATGACACCCTGAATCATCCTCCATTTTGAGTAAAATTTGAACCTCGACATCAGCACAATAACAGGCCCACAAACCCATGGAGCCCAGTTGCACCCAATTGACCTACAACCCCTGTACATTTTGAAGGGTGGGAGGAAACTGGTGGACCTGGTGGAAACCCACGCCAACAGATGGAGAATGTACAAACTCCTTGCAGAAAGTGTTAGATTTGAACCACTGACATTGTTGCAGGCACTGTGCTAACTACTATGCTAACCGTGCTGCCCTATCTGCTGCACAAACTGTGCTGCCCTAATCACTGCACTAACCGTACTGCCCTGTAGTTATGACACAGGGATTCTCAGCAGTTGGTAGATATATTTCATATTTTTTAAGAACCTTTGAATTTATTCTGTGTCCAAGACTGCATATGAAGACAGAAATCGAAGTGTTGTGTATGGTGGAAATAATGTTCTCAGGTGCATCTATTTCAGTGCAAGGAAGGAAAAGCAGTCTAGCTTAGAGCATGGATTGGCACATGGAATTATGTTATTGTGGTCATTAGTGAAATGTTGTTGCAGGGTTGGCTGCTCAGTTTTCCTGGGGTCAGTTGTTTTAGACACGACAGAGCAAGAGAGATGAAAGGGGGAAAGTAGCATTGGTTATCAAGGATAATACCACAGCTGTGCTCAGATGGTTGGACTAGAGGGCTCATCTACTGAGGCTATATGGGTGAAGCTGAGGAATGGAAAAGGTATGATCACATTAATGGCGTTGTATGATAGATGACAATTGGAGGAGAAAATCTGCAGGGAGATGGAAGAAAGTTGTGACAGTAGGTGATTTAAACTTTCCACATATTGACTGGACTCCCAGACTGCAAAAGGGCTGGATGGATTAGAATTCAGGAAAGTTTTTTAAATCGATATATCGAGGACTAACTCAAGGGAGTGCAATACTGGATCTAATACAGGTACACGATCCTTTATCCGAATGCCCACCCGAATTGTGCTGCTGTATCCATCCCACCCCCTTCCAGTCGCCCAGCCATCTCCCCCAAGCGCCGGCCCCTCGGCCGCCTCCCCCAAGCCCCGGCCCCTCGGCCGCCCCCCCAAAGCGCCGGCCCCTCGGCCGCCTCCCCAAAGCGCCAGCCCCTCGGCCGCCTTCCCCCAAGTGCCGGTAGCTTCCGGATTTTAGATGTCCGGATAAAGTACCTGTATTGGGGAACGAGACAGGACAAGTGACAGAAGTATGTGTAGGGGAACTCTGGGTCCAGTGATCAAAATGCTATTAGTTTCAAGATAATTATGCATAAAGATACATCTGGTCCTCAGGTTGAGATTCTAAATTGGAAAAAGTCCAATTTTGTAGAAATATGGATTGGGCCTGGTAAATGGAAGGCCTTCAAAAGTGAAATTTAAAATGTGCAGAATTTGTATGTTCCTGTAAAGATTGAAGACAAGGTTAACAGGCATAAGAAACCATGGTTTCTGAGGGATATTGGTGATATGCTTAACAAGAAGGGAGATTTGTATAGCAGGTTTTGGCAACAAGGAGCAAATTAATTACTTGAGTCTAAAAAAAATGCAATTTTTAACTGAAATTCTTCCTGACCAGGTTTTGATTTTTCAACCAGATGCTTTTGAAGTTTATAGCCTTTTCAATTTCTTATTTGTCTTTATGGCAGCATGACTGAACTGATAGTTTGATGAGGAAGAGAATGAAATGTACTTGTGTCTAAGATGTAGTCATGGTTGAGGTGTCTTTGTCATCTTTCAGCAGGCATTTAAACTTTCTGTTGGACTTTGGAGGGGTTGGCACTAGGCTGTTTTGAACCACAGATGTCCTTAACCTGGCTGAAGAATCCACATGTCATGGTGAACCATGATATTTTCCTACAGTTTCTTCCTACTGTCTTCTCTTTGGGTCAAAGATTTGCTCTTGGACTAAGGCACAATGGCATATCTCTTACTTCATAACCTTTCTGTCCTTGAATTTATTTTCCCTGTGTCTCCTTTGTTTCCTGACCTCCTCTCATCCTTTGAGTCAGGCTCCCAGCATCTTGCATCCTGCTGCTGGTGGCTTCCTCCTTCCATGCACTGAACATTCCTCATTTGTTTGATCATCTTTTCTCCCCACCCCCTCTCAATACCTTCTCCAGCTTTTTTCCATTATCTCTTCATTCATGAGAACATCCTGATTCCCCTAACCCAGTCCATGCTCTGTAACTGAACAATATTGCTGTAGTGCTTGGCCCAGGTGCTAAGTAGCCAGAGGATGGCATCTTTCCCACGGCCACTAAAAAATTGGGTCAGCATGCACACTGCTGCATTCTTGACTACTATATTTTCATTCATATAATGCGCACACACATATAACAAGCAGAAATTCATAAATTGTGAAAAATATTTTCATATAATGTGCACACTTGCATGTAGTATTCTAAATTTAGTATTCTAAATTCCAACTAACAAAAGCAATTTTCATTTAAATAGGACATGAGACAAGCACATACTGTCACAGTTAATCTCCTGCAATTAACACCCAATCAACTTTACCCAGAGGTGTCAATTGCCCATTATATAGATGATATCCTGCTGCAACATATAAAAAGCTTGGAGGGGAATCAATTAAATAGATTGAAGACAGGCTTCAGAGTTAAAACAGGATTTTAACTAATTTTGTTTTAAATCAGAGAGGCACTTGATATGTTAATATTCTCCTTCAGGGTTGGGTCTGGGTAATTAACATTTGATAAGGTGCAGGGCCCTAGCCAGAATATCCTGTTTATAGGAATACCGCGGTATTCAGAAAGTACAAAGAGATATTCCCAAAATCAAAATTTCCCAACCCCGCTGTAAATTGTGTGCATTCTTTCATAGCAGCTATTCCCACACTCACTATAAATTGCGACTTTCTCATGGCCACTATAAATTGTGCGCATTCTTTCAATGTCCCTATTATATTTCCACACTCACTATAACTTCCCACGCTTGCTATAAATTGTCGGCGCATCTTTCCCACGGCCACTAAAAAAAATTGTGCACACTCTTTCAATGCTGCTATAATATTCCCATGCCCGCTACCAATTCCTGGTTTGACTTTCCCACACCCACTATTAATTGTGTGTGTTCTTTCAACACATAAAAATATTCTCGTGTAGCGCACACACACATATAATGCATGGGGGGGGGTACTTTGTTTGTTAAATAGGTATATAACATGCATGTTATGTGTGCAAGAATACAGTACATCCCATGAAAATGATGATGAAAAGAGCTAGATTATGGCAGCAGCTAATTAAAGCCAGTAGGAGCCTGAGGTATGAATGTTTTTGTGTATCCTGTGCATTGAAAGTAGCAAATAGTGTTGTTGATTTAAAATGGATTCCGAAGCACAGTGTTGCTTATAAAGTTGTAAATTAATAAATTAGAGAAAGAGAAAGCTTGCAATACTTGTCAGTTTATCTGTGCGTAATAAGCTCACACCAAGACACAAGAGCAATTTGTCCGTGAACTACTCTTTGCAGACGATGCTGCTTTAGTTGCCCATTCAGAGCCAGCTCTTCAGCGCTTGACATCCTGTTTTGCGGAAACTGCCAAAATGTTTGGCCTGAAAGTCAGCCTGAAGAAAACTGAGGTCCTCCATCAGCCAGCTCCCCACCATGACTACCAGCCCCCCCACATCTCCTTCGGGCACACAAAACTCAAAACGGTCAACCAGGATCGACAACGAGATAGACAACAGACTCGCCAAAGCAAATAGTGCCTTTGAAAGACTACACAAAAGAGTCTGCAAAAACAACCAACTGAAAAACCTCACAAAGATTAGTGTATACAGAGCCGTTGTCATACCCACACTCCTGTTCGGCTCCAAATCATGGGTCCTCTACCGGCATCACCTATGGCTCCTAGAACGCTTCCACCAGCGTTGTCTCGCTCCATCCTCAACATTCATTGGAGCGATTTCATCACCAACGTCGAAGTACTCGATATGGCAGAGGCCGACAGCATCAAATCCACGCTGCTGAAGATCCAACTGCGCTGGGTAGGTCACGTCTCCAGAATGGAGGACCATCGCCTTCCCAAGATCGTGTTATATGGCGAGCTCTCCACTGGCCACCGAGACAGAGGTGCAGCAAAGAAGAGGTACAAGGACTGCCTAAAGAAATCTCTTGGTGCCTGCCACATTGACCACCGCCAGTGGGCTGATCTCGCCTCAAACCGTGCATCTTGGCGTCTCACAGTTCGGCGGGCAGCAACCTCCTTTGAAGAAGACCGCAGAGCCCACCTCACTGACAAAAGACAAAGGAGGAAAAACCCAACACCCAACCCCAACCCACCAATTTTCCCTTGCAACCGCTGCAACCATGTCTGCCTGTCCCGCATCGGACTTGTCAGCCACAAACGAGCCTACAGCTGACGTGGACATTACCCCTCCATTAATCTTCATCCGCAAAGCCAAGCCAAAGAATATTGAAGTTACTGAAGAAAGAATTTTTACCAGAATACATTGGAGACTTTGGTATTGTCTTAAGTAAAACAAGACTTGAAATGTCGGAAAGGAATGGGTGGCAATCTTGGATTAATCCAGACAGCAGAGCATAGGATCTTAAAGTTGGAAGATGCAATGTTTTATTTCATTGTAAAATAATTGTACAAGATTATTAATTTCAATCAAGTAGGAGGGCAAATTTATACATAAAGATTTAAACCAAATCATAATCATTGAATGCATTCACTTTTGTTGGAAATCTCTTGCAATTCTCTGTACGTCTGAATATTGCTTTGAACTATGGATTTATCTTATGTTCTGTGAATCTAGTCTTGACTGAATCAACCATATTTGGAAATATGCATGTCTGGGTCAGAGCCAGTGGATTCTGCCAGAAACCACACTTGTGTCTTATATTTCTGAATATTTCTTTTGTTTAAATGTGAGAAATCTAGGTGAAAGGCCAAGTGTTCCAACACAGATACTGTCATGTGTTAAAAGATACAACCTTCAATCAGCATGCCATTATTAGGTTTCTGCTTCTGACACAAGATAAACAGCAAATAATTTGCATTGGGATCTCAATGTTTCTATTCAGTTGTAATCTTTGTAAATTGTTTGGCAATCATCCATTTGAAAAGATCCATATTGTAGATTGGAGGCGCTTAACAAAGATTTTGAAATGTTGAAAAATATTCATGTTTGAGCCTCATGTGGCTTCTTATGTCATCAGGAAATAAGAGAAATTATAATAAGGGTATCAGAAAGCCTGAATTATTCATTTTATTTTCATGAATAAAATTCATTTATTCAACAAAGTGTTCCGGGGTGCTGATGAACTTGGGCATTTTCAACATTCTTTCTTGATTTCCTATTGCCATCATCTGCAGTGTTTTATATCTTGCAATTCCAGGTTGCTTTCCCACTCTACATTGTTTTTATTGTTTTCTGTCTTTTGCAGAGATTAACTGTGATAGGCAAGCCTTTATGCTTTCTTCATCTGGCATAAGTGTCATTGTTTTTCAAGTGCCCTTGATTGAACCTTCCCTTTCTTCTTTCTATTTCAAAGATTCAAAGGCTCATTTTATTGTTATGTAAATTAAATATTCTACTTCATCTTTTGTCTGTCATAGGGGAAAAAGAGTCGCCATGAGCATTGCCCAACACCCTGAATAATGCACCCACCCTGTTATCTGCAACCTTGAAGGTGTTTCACTTCAGTTCCGTTTTTAGTAATTCATACCTTGCATACTGGGTTCTGTGCTTCAGACAAGGCATGCAGGATTTTTATTTCACACTCCATACTGAATATCCATCTGAATTTGACCTAATCTTCATTATTTTACCACATCTCCTGCTTAATCCCAGCAATTTTCTTTTTTCAGTATTGAAGATCACAAACTACAACTCCTCCTCAATACTAATACTTTGGTGCACCTTTGCTCACTACTTCATGTTCACCCCAGAAGTGATCCTTTTGATCATTTCCCTCCCGATACTGATTGATCGAACTGAGCAGAGGCCTCTGTCCTTGTCTGAATGAAACCTGAGCCCAACATGTCTCTCCCTTAATGCTCATTTCTTTGCTCCGGAGTATTCACCCAAACTGTCCCATTCTTCCCATCTTCAGATTCACATGGGTCTCCTCTCACTTGCATCTGTGACGTTCTCTTTCTTCATTCTGGTTCTTATTTTCACCTATTGGCCTTTGATTCTAATCACTTGTCATCAAACCGATCACTACCTGCAGGTGGTGATCAACCTTTTCACCTCACCTCCTTACATGTTCCTCTGGATCACAGCTTATCTCTGAACATGACTTCCCATTCAATCAACTAACACCTTTTCTTCAATGGCTTCTAACCTTTGCTTCCCATACACTTCTAACTCTTTCCCAAGATACACAAGCAGGGTTGTACTGGTAGATCCATTGTTGTAACCTGTTCTTTTCCCACAAAATTGAGATTATATTCTTTCTCCCCTTATTCAGTCCTTTTCCACTTAGATCTGTGATACCAGTGATCTCCAAGTTACAGCTGTTAGAACAACAGAAATTCACCCTTGAGGAATTCACAAATCACTAAAATTGAAAAAAAGCCCAAAGATTTGAGATAGATTGGAATGTATGTGGAAGCAAAAGTATATAAAATTTAACATTTTTTAAAACTTGTTTTTTTGATGCATAGACAGATGTCATGGGCATGTTATAGAAAGCTATGAAATGGAAAATTTTCTAGGAAAAGACACCCCTTCCCCCCCACCGAAAGCAGAGGTCACTTGGATGGCTGGTATCCTCTGCTGCTTTCAGTTTCCTGACACCAACTGGCTCATTTTCACAATGAACATCCAATACCTGTAGACCTTATATCGACAATAGGATGGTCCAAGGAGTCTATGGATCATTCTTGTACAGTTTCAAACAGTGTTTCATCTCTACCACTGATACTCTTCTACGTTTGGCTCAACCTTGCTCTCAGTAACAACATATTTAACTTTATCCACCCACTCCTGGCAAATTAAAAATATTGCTAAGAGAACCATTCATGGGTATAAGCATACAGTCAGTCCCCTCCATAATGTTTGGGACACTTTCCCCTTTATTTTCTCCAGTTTTAAATTTGTATTCAAACAATTCACATGTGATTAAAGTGCATTTTCCTCATCTTATTCAAGGTTATTTGTAAACATTTTGGTTTGACCATGTAGAAATATCTGCACTTGTATATAGTTCCTCCATTTCAGGGCACCATAATGTTTGGGGCTTTTGGCTTCTTGAGTACTTGTGATTACTCATGTATGTTTAGTTGCTTCATTGGTGCAGGTATAAGAGACCTAGACTTGCTTCTAACCTTTTGATTACTGTTGGAATCTGTAGTGGCCATTTTTCAACATGAGGACCAGAGCTGTGCCAATGAAAGTCACAGAAGCCATTATGAGGCTGAAAAACAAGAATAAAATGGCAAGAGACATCACCCAAACCTTAGCATTATCAAATTGAACTGTTTGGAACATTGTTAAGAAGAAAGAGCATACTTGTGAGCTCAGTAACAGCAAGGGACTGGTTGGCCCAGAAAGACCTACACTGCTGAAGACAGAATAATTCTCATCATAATGAAGGAAAATCCCCAAATGCCTGTCCAGCAGATCAGGAACATTCTTCAGGAGGCAGGTGTGGATGTATCAATGGTGACTGTAGAAGATTTCACAAAAAGAAATACAGAAGCTACACTGCAAGATGCAAACCACAAGTTTGCTACTGAAATAGGATGGCCAGATTATAGTTTGCCAAGGTGTTTAAAAGAGCTTGCAGAATTCTGGAAAAATGTCTTGTGAACAGTTGAGACCAAGATTAATCTGTGTCAGAGTGATGGCAAGAGCAAAGTATGGAGGTATAAAGGAACTACCCAAGATCTGAAGCATATCACCTCAACTATGAATCATGGTGGTGAGGATGTTATGGCCTGGAGGTGCATAGCTGCCACAGTTACTGTCGCATTTATTGATGATGTAACTGCTGATGGCAGCAGCAAAATGAATTCTGAGATAAGAAACATCTTATCTGCTCAAGTTTGAGCAAATGCCTCCAAACTTATTGGATGGTGCTTCATCCTGCAGCAAGACAATGATCCCAAACATACTGCTAAGGCAACAAAAGACTTTTTCAAAGCTAAAAACTGGAATTTTCTTGAATGTACTTGTCCGTCACCTGATCTAAATCCAATTGAACATGCCTTCCAAATGCTGATTAGAAAACTTAAGGGGACAAACACCCAAAACAAGCAGGAGCTGAAGACAGCTGCAGTAGAGGTCGAGCAGAGCATCACCAGAGAAGATACTCAGCACCTGATGATGTCTATGAATCAAAGACTTCAAGCAGTCATTGCATGCAAGAGATATGCAACAGAGTACTAAACATGACTACTTTAATATACAGGTATACCCTGCTTTATGAATTCTTGCTTTATGAACATTCGGTTTTATGAAAGGATTTGAATGGGTTTTCGCTTTTATGAAAATAGCCTCCAATAATAGTGAATAGGTCTTCCCTTTATGACATTTCAGCTTACAAAAGGTTTCATAAGAATGCTCTAGTTTCATAAATACCTGTACGTAGCATGCTATGTCTCAAATATTATGATGTCTTGAAATGAGGGGATGATGTATGAAAAGTGCTGCAATTTCTACATGTTCAAACCTAAATGTATACAAATGATCTTGAATATAATCTGGAATGTACACTTTAATTACATGTAAATTTTTTTGATTACGGATTTAAAACTGTGGAGCACAGCGGCAATTAAAGGAAAAAAAAAAGTCTTTCTCCAAAACATGGAGGGCATTGTGTCATATTGTTGCGATGTAAGCTTATGTAGGTCAGCATAACATTGTGGGCTGAAGGGTCTGCACTATTCTATGTTCCAAGATGATGTATTGCACCGTTTACCTGGATTTTTCTCTAGAACGCCAAACCCTTCACTATGGTTTAATTGTTGCACCTTTTATTTCTTTTTAAGTATTCCCTATGCCATTGGTGTTCTGTTTAGTAAGGGATTGCTTAAGGTGATATATGGATGGAAAGAAAAAGTTTGAAAACCACTGTTTTAATTGTACCTAACTAACTCATTATGTGCACGTTTCATAACTCTTAAGGAAATGGGCCAATGACAATTTTTGTCAAGCAAAAATTTCAGTAACAATTGGGTCTTCTCAACCTTCCCTTCCTACTCACATACCACCTTAAGCAATCCCTTACTGATCACAGAGCACCGATGGGATAGGGATTACTTAAAATGGTATGTGAATGGAAAGAAAATGGTTGAGAACCACTGATATAGAGGTTGACCTGCTGGAAAGCATGCAAAATAAACTTTTTCTGTGTCTCAGTAGTGACAATAAACAATTTAAGAATTTGTATCTTTGAGACAAATTATATTTGTGGTCTGACCATTCTTAATTTATTGCAAAATTAACCTTTCAAACAAAAATCAAAAAAGGCCAATGAAAGCCATGTAGCTAAGTTTTGTAAGTGACCATTTAGAATAATCTAAAGCACAATTTTTTTGTGCTAAAAATAATGTGTGGATGTGAGTAAAATCCTACAATTATCTGTAGCAGCTGGGTAGAGTGAGGGACTCTGAGACTTGAAGTGAAGAGACCAATTGAAGGGTTATCAGGTGTTAGCTGCTTTAAGATGTCTGGGTCTGGCTGTTGTGGCTGATACATATGGTGTCCTTATTGCCACAGGCTGTGATCAGCTGTTGAAGGCAATGAAAGACTACATTGTTAAGATGTGGCGCCAACCCGAGTGGCCCATGAAACTTTCAGGAAGTAGTGCTTCAGGGGCTAAATTTAGACTTGGGGATGGTCCATTTTGATGCATTTTAAATACCAAGGAGAAATCGAGGCATACTTGATGATGAATGATTCAGATAATTTGAAATGGACAGTTTTCAACAGGATTTGACACGTTCAGACTTACATTAAAACCTTCAGAAAAATTAGGAATCTAAGCCCATTTTGATTCAGAAGTCATATACTGGAGCTGATGTTGAGTGATCTTGCTGGCGAGGGGCTGCTTTATTTTCCATTTTGCAGAGGAGGTAAAAGATGCTGGTTTAGAATTGTGATATTTTTAATGTTTAAAACTTTGTTTTTTTTTATTGTAATAAAATGCAGCATGGCTTCTGATCACGCACCTTTCCAGCACTCTTTACTCAGTCAAAATTAATAATTAAGTATTTTTTATTAATTTTCTTGTCATTGATCACTTCTTTGTAGTCAGTTCCGCCTGTACTGAAAAGCCTAAAGTATTTTAAACAAATGGTTAAATTTCCACATACAAACCTTGAGTGTAGTTGTTAGGTTATTCAGCTGTCCAGTCTTAATAATTGGCCCTAATCATAAATTCAACCCACATTGATTCCGAAGTTTCCATTACTTGCTTTTCACTGGCCTGATGTGGAGGTATGAAGTTCAGAGACATGCTGAGTGAAGCTCCATGTGCATTCTTCAATTTGAAATCTCCAATGTTGTGATCCATGCAAAAACTGCATCTGTGGACCTATTAAAGCTGTAAATGTTCATGGTTTTGTGTCAGTAGTAGGAGTCTCACCATACTCTTCTAACCTTTGTCTTGGAGGTCTTAATTGCTTATCATCTGCTTGGCCAATTGCTACTTGTTAGGTTTCAGTCTAAGGCTGGACATCGGCAAGTCTTGAATCATATTAAAAAAGACTACATATCTTTTTGTAACCTGGCATAAACTTGAGAAGAGAATCCTGCTTCTATTAATTTGCGAGAGTGTGTTTAAATAGAACATTTGCAAAAATTAGATGGCTTCCCGGAAACTTGCAATGAATTTTATTAAAAAAGGACTTAGTGGCTGATTTAACCAGTAAATGGAAAAAAATATAATTACTGGGTTTGGGAATGATTGCAAGATTGCAGCTACTTTTGTTTATTTTTTGGTTACCCTGAGAAAAAGTTATAAACCTGTTTCTGTTTTGTTTAATAATCCTCATGTAAAGTATTGCGGGATGTTTTACAGCATTAAAAACACTTTTTTAAATCCAAATTATAATGGTGCATAAGAAATCCTTGTTTTTTGACTTACTGAGGAGCAATAAATAGCTCTTTTCATGCTTGCAAGTGATCCCAGGAATTAACCGCCAATCGTCCTTTAAAGTGTCAGGTGTGAAAGCAAATTTAGTTCAATGCCAGTGCCAGATGACATCTCACGCCAGGGATTGATGACCTCTTCCTCTAGTACAATCCCCGGTGTCCGCAGATGCCTGCGTTACAATCAGGCAGTGTAAAACAGGTAATTGCATTGTGGGATTGAAGTGACCCAAGTTTTTGCATGAGTCCAGGAAATGATGATGGAAGAAAATATTAAAGTAAAGGTATAAACTTTGCCGTGGGAAAGTTGCAGAGAGAGAGGAAATAAATAACAATAGCAGACAAGTTTTAAACAGCATGGGAAAGTTGGTAGCACTATAGCGCACAATTTATAAAGTCCGTGGGAAATAGCAATAGCGGACCTCACTTACTAGAATGTCGTGCAGCAGAGAAACCCCTCCAAAAATGCTTAGTTGCTGCAGTCGGTCATACAGCCCTTTCTCTGCTGTATGGAATTTTGGGAGGGCAGGTCCGCCATCGCTTTATCCCCCACGGTATTTATAAATTGTACACGATAGTGCTACCAATTTTTCCACACTATTATAAATTGTGCGCTATAGCGCTACAAACTTTCCCACGCTGGATCAATTGTGTGTTATAGCGCTACAGGCTTTCCCACGTTATATAAATTGAGCATTAAAGCGCTACCAACTTTCCCACCCTGTTTAAAAATTGTCCACTATTGCTATTTATTGCTAGCACTTTACCACGGTCCCTTATAAAGGTGTATATAGGTTGGCACAACAACAACAACAGGAGCTGATGAGCTCATACTGTGCTGTACATAAAGCTTACTTATGTTATAATTAGGCATAATTAATTTTGTTCAAATATAAGATCATAATTTGTTGATCAGGATTTAGGGCAGGTCCACCTTCGCTCAATGCGTCATGGCTTCACCATTAGAAGGTAGAACAGTCCTAACCCTGGGGATGGCTGCTTGCAAGTGTAAAAGCCACACTTGACCCAGTCAGGAGTGGTCAACTGTGAAAAGCCACACCCTCATTCCTATCCTGAGACACTGAACGGCCAATTTAGTGGGATGCAAGTGTGAAAGGGGCTAATGACTATGTCAGCCCGTTTCTGGGAGGTAATGATTCCAGTAACCCCTAATTTCATTGCTTTGGAGTTTCTTGGTTGATAAGGTTACCATACTGGGGGATATAGAGTGGGGAAAACACAAAATACAGGAAATACAAATGCTGCCTGACATTTTGGGCGTTTCAAGCATTCTTTGTTTTTATTACAGTCCAGGTAAGTCTTCTTGAAGTAGGTTTGAATTGCTGCAGTGCATCCAATCAAATTGGTAATTTTTGAGTTAATGAAATCAAATGTTTTTAATGTGTCTTGTTTATCGCCCTCGGTTGCGATCTTACACTTAGGTCAAAGTGATTTTTACAATTTTCGTGCTGTTTAAGAAAATAAGGCAAATCACGGAATTCTTCCTTCAAATTTGCTCAAGTTACCCACACATTTATTAGATTCATCGATACATCAGTCAGGAATGCAGTTTAAAATGGATATAATCAGAGTTCAAAAAAATTCTGGAAATCAGAAATTAAAACTGATCAAAAGGTCTCCGACAAGACTTTTAATGGAAGCTCTGCCAGATGAACACTGAACAAGGACAATAACATTGCCTCAGAGCCGTATTATGAGAGTATTTTCCCCTAAGCATCAACAGTTCATTAGGAAGTGGCAAATTCTTGCTGACCCCATGTTATAAAAATACAGAGGGGGGAAAAAAACTTATTGTCTGATAATTAGCATGCTTTTCAAAATAGATCACTAAATTTCTATTTTCTGAATTATCATGACTAGAGTTCAAAAGTACATTTTTAATATAGGGCATAACAGTTAGCACAACACTTTTACAGTACCACTGATCTGGCTGTACAGAGTTTGTACATTCTACCCATGTCTGTGTGGATTTTCTCCAGGTGCTCTGGTTTCCTCCTACCCTTAAAAAAATACAAGGGTTGTAGGTCAATTGGGTGGCTCGGCCTCCTGGCCAGAAGGGCCTTTTACCATGTTGTTTGTCTAAAATTAAATTAACATTTCATGGCAAACAGGTATTGGGAAAATAATTATCAAAGGGCACTTGTTTCTTTGAAACAGCAATACATTCAATATTTGAAAAAAGAAAAAATGGATTATAAAAGGAAGCAAGATGAAACTATTAAATTTGGTCTTTCAATACGTGACTAAAAGTGTATAATTTGTGTTTCTCACTCAGAAAAGGATATTTAGCTCACTACTTTGTGACTGTCCACTGAGGAATATTCTGTTTTTTAAAAATTTAACAGGATGACAGGGTGCAAAAAAATGTTTTGGCCTGCCTCTTTTCTCAAATGATGGCAACCTCTCCATCATGTAGAATCTCTCTCTCTCTCTCTCTCCCTAACACGCCCCCCCACCAAAAAAAATTGGACTCCCAAGTGCTGCAAGTGAATGACTTTTGCAGTATAACAGATTAGATTAACAAAGATGAGCACTGAAGCAGTTCTGCTGCGATCTAGTAGTAGATCAAGGTAAGGTAATCAGTTCCTTCATTAAGAGTGCAGCTGAGCCCCTACCTTCCCCTTTTGAGTGCTATAATTTTAAAGATACGTTATGAAGAAATCAACAAAAAAATGTTTTCCTTACTCTGGTGTGCACATTTGTATTAATTTTAAGTTTGTGATTGCCACATATTCACTTGACTGTAGCATTATCAGAAATGCAGAAAAAAATTATTTAAGAATAGGCACATTTTAATATTTAACTATAAATTTGATTTGTACAGTGTCATGAATGAGTTGTTGGGCATGTTAAATAATATGATCATGTGAGTCCTTTTCTGAGGAATTATCTTTTTGGAGGTTTGCTTCTCTGAGTAGAAAAGGGCAAGAGAAGTTAACTCAAAGCCCTTTCAGGTGGCCTGAACACCCCATTGTAAAGCCGCATATTCTCCCTCCATGCGGCTAAGGAAGTACTCACCTTAATGCTCCGAAAGTGCCTCTGAGGTGCTGACATAAATCCTCCTCCAGGAGGGATAATCAGCGGAGTGCCGGGCTCCGCCAAGGCACCTGAATGTGCAGCTGCTGTAAGCAGCTGCCTGGGGACAGCCTGATGACTCTTATCAGCTGGCAACCGAACTCCCCGCTGCCTGACAGCTGCCCCCACCCAGGTGCCTGACAGCCGCCCCGCCCCGCTGCCTGACAGCCGCCCCCGCCCCGCAGCCTGACAGCCGCCCCCGCCCCGCAGCCTGACAGCCGCCCCCGCCCTGCAACCTGACAGCCGCCCCCGCCCCGCAGCCTGACAGCCGCCCCGCCCCGCAGCCTGACAGCCGCCCCTGCCCCGCAGCCTGACAGCCGCCCCCGCCCCGCAGCCTGACAGCCACCCCCGCCCCGCAGCCTGACAGCCGCCCCCGCCCCGCAGCCTGACAGCCGCCCCCGCCCCGCTTACTGACAGCCGCCCCCGCCCCGCTTACGGACAGACACTGCCCTACTGGGGAGGGGAGGTTGGTGGGACCGTTGGGGCACGAGCAGCCGGTGGGGGATATCGGGGGGTGGCTGGTGCAGGCTGAAACAGCCCGGCTGGCTGCTCTCTGCGGCTCAAAATGCGGCCTAGTAATGGTGGACTTCCCTACCCATAATCCCACTCCGAGCTGGAACTGTGTGGGAAACAGAGTGGTTCCACCTGCATGGGGAATTATGGGTAGGGAAGACAGCCATTGCTATGCTGCATATTTATGAAGGGTGGTGCCATTGCACCAGTCGCCCCACCTCCATCAGATCCAGAGGTGTTCCAAGGTGCCTCTGCATATGAATAGGCCCTTTCAGGTGGACCAGGCAATACTGCAAGCAGCCTTTTAGGGCTGCCACCTGAAAGATGAGTCTGCAAGTTAAGATCGGTAAATTTTAAATTTTTATCATTCCACTTTTTGATATCAATGAATAGAAGTTACTGGATTGTGTATTTTGATGGTGTGATTCTCATTGAGGTGTTTTTTAAGCAAAAATACTTTGAGGTTTGAGTACTAGCACGTTTGGAATTCTGTTCATTTGTTCTTATCACATTTGTTTCATTGACTCATTTCACATTAATTGCTCATGCCTTATGTTAACTAACAGTAAAATTCCAGCAGGGGTTAGAGGAATACATTTACATATGGTGTTGGGAATATGGTTGGAGTTGGTGCAAGTGAGGGATTAGAAAATGTCTCAAGTGAAATTTCATACTTTGAAAAAAATTATTAATTTTCACAAAAATGTGATCATTCTAATATTAAACGCTGGTCATAGAAATCCCACACAAGTATCTCTGAAGAAAATCCTCCTATATCTTGAGATGCAAGAGACTGCAGGTGCTTGAATCTGGAGCAAAAAACAATCTGCTGGAAGAATTCAAATTTTGCTCAACCCACTAAATTTCCATTAAATAAAGCAAATTGTTTCTCCATTTACCCCTTCTGACCAACGTGTGATTTTTACAATTGTATCAGTGTGATTGTCAATCCAGGGATATTGTGAGTTATTTGATCATGCTCACATTTAACTCATTTAAGAATAAATTATATTTTAACCTTTATTTGCTGTGCTTGTTTGTATATCATTCATGGGCTACAATCTCTCTTTGCAGAAGCTTTGCACCGTCCATTTGGTTCTGACATTGATTCTCAGACATTGAATGAAGCAGTGAGGTGGAGCTCGAAGGAGAACCTTCTAGGAGCTGCTGAAAGTGATCCTAATCTATTTGTTGCACTTTATGACTTTGTTGCAAGCGGAGACAACACGCTAAGCATCACTAAAGGTAAGCAGCAACCTTAATTCATTAAATTCAGTGTAAATCTACCTCTGATATGAGACTTGCTTTTGGTTTGTGAGGAAACTGAAATAGCATCTGTTTTAAAAGAAATATGCATCTTCCACTCTTTAATGTGGCAACTTTACCTTCAATCAAAAGGGATTACTTGTCAAAAAATATTCATAGATCACCATTAATTTAAAAAAATGGACCTTCGTAGGACAATTATCTGGTGGAAAAATTTAAATGACGCAAGCATGATAGCTGACTTGGCCAAAGAAGTGGGGTTTTTTAATGTTTTAAAGGAGAGCGATAAAGGGAGAACATCAGGAGAGACAGATAAAAGGAGAACAGTTCAGTACCTTGGACCTTAGAAGCTGTCTATGTGAATGATGAAATTGGGGATGTGCAAAAAGCCAGAATTGGATGAGCACAGATGTCCTGGAGAATCACAGAGCTGAAATACATTGCATGATTGAAAATAATGTTGTTTCCCATTATAAATACTTTGTTAGTTTCATACAGTCATTCTGCAATGTGGAAATCAGTTTATTGAATTCTGCCACCAGCCAGTTAATTCAAATGCTGTTAAAGACACACTGAAATGCTGAAGGAACTCAGCCTGTCTTTCAGCGTCCATAGGAGACAAAGATGATTTACTGATGTTTCATGCCTGACCCCTTCTTCAACATGCGATATTCAGTTAATTTTCTTAAATTGTGGAATTAACTCGTGTAAGTCTTCGGGAGGACTTGCACACAACACTACTTGATATTTGCATTGAATTTATTTTAGGAAAATCCAGATGTAGCTTTGAAGGTCTTGAGTATCTTGATCTTGGTGACGTTCAGATGTGAAAGTTGCAATCTTTCAAAACGTCAATCAAGAAGATGCAAATTTCTGTTGGACATGAGCTCCCATTGGTCTATAAATAAATGCAAATATTTTTTAAGGGTGGACAGCAGCTTTAAACTCATCACAGAGTGACATTATATATTAGAGATTGGTGTTCTTAATTTAATTTGAGGATTTGGGGTGGTTTGAATAATTAATTTCTCATTGTAAATATGAGTGGAGCCACAAAATTCATTTGCTTCCTGAGTTAATTGGCAAAGATTTAGTGGTACATTTCTCTATTTCACTGCATTTTTCGGTATTGGCAAAATAACCAAAAATTAGTGTAAAAGGTGCGGCCCTGGAACTTGCAACTTAGAGGCAATTACACAGTGAACACACCAGCAGGTTCAGGACTTTGCAGCATATCTGAAAATAAAAGTTCAAAATTTGCTGACAGGTTCCTGCAGGCAAATCTGTACCTATGCACAGCATAAACTTGCTGGAACTCCCCAGCATTTAAGTTTGGGAATCTATTCACAGATCCTTCATTGGTCAGTTTGTCATAGAATCTGCAAGCCAACTAACTAGTTTGCATGGAGGTTTTACAGCTGCTGGGGAGAAAAAGGTAAGAATAAGTTATATTTTTGTCCACAATAGTATTTCCAATGGTGAGGCTTTTTCTGATTCCTTTAAGATTATTTTCAATAGATGTTTAAAGTTTATGAATGAGACTGTTAACACTTTGATATATGGCAAAATAGTGGGATCACTGTGCTGTCTGTCAATGGTTTTATCAGCAGTTTTAAGGCTAGATACACTGTCCCAATTACATAACTGGTGATCTTAGTGCTGCATGTGACCTTATCAATAGGGGGCCACAAGGCAATCATCCAGCAAATTTCTTTTACATAAGATATAAAGTCATTGTGAAATCATTGCATTTGGGTGGCAAATCACATGCAGCAAAATCTGGACCACAGTCTTAAGCAGTGAAAGTGATAAAAATATTTTAGGTATTTGTTGTAGATTTTGAGGACTAGAATTTAAATCTGACTGAGACCGATGGGTTGTAAATCCTCAGCAACTGGAAACACCCACTTATTCCACAACTGATAGTGCCTTTTTTCCCCACCTGTGATTGTCCCTAGATCTAAAGCTCTTGTCAGGTTGGATGTGATTTTGATTAATCTTCATTGGGATGTTTACTTCATTGTTATCTTCTTGGATTTACTACTTTATTCACCTCCATAGAACAAGGAGCATTACATATCTATTCAAATTTACGGGGGTGAAACAATGTAGTGCTAATAGGAAGCATTTCTAGATGTTTGATCACATCCTTTTGATTCACATGGCATCAGACTACCAGCTCCATAGCTGTAATTGGTCTTCCTGTATTACTGACAACATTGGTAACAAAATGAGATGCTATTTTGCCCCTTGTTCAGCTTTTTTATGAGATCCTTCTTTGGTTTATTGAGGGATGTGCAATGGTCTTGAGCCAGTCAAAAATATAAGGTTGATTTACAGCTAAAATTTATTCCCCACTATGGACAATTTATTCCAAATGTGTGTTTTTTGGGAGATTAAATTAAGACCTTCAAAATAAGGGTAAGGTTATATACATCCTCCAAGAGGGTAAACCATTTGAATTGGTTAACTTTTAGAAAAAAAAGATGACATGTCCATAGAGGATAGATGCACTGCAGGCATTTGGAAGGGAACTGATATTGCTGAATGTGGCCAGGTTTAGATGCAAGGTAGAAGAAAGGATCACTGAATTAACTTCTTATCATGGAATCTTAGGATAAAAGAGCAATTTTATAAACCTCTCCACAAATTGATAGAAGGTGGTAGCAGGACCAGTGAAAAGGTGTATGATGACAACCAGAAATTATGACATAACTATTTACAGAAGGCGGAATCAACCAGCTGCAAGTCTTGTGACTTTAGCTTTAATATTGCATGATAGAATTGGATTAACTTTTTTAATTGATGACAGAAGAAAACAGAAATTACTGGGTATCTAGGAACTCGAGTGTTTCATAAGGTTTTTGTTATGAATTCAACAGGTGAAAAGCTACGTGTGTTGTGTTATAACCAGAATGGTGAATGGTGTGAGGTGCGCTCAAAGAATGGCCAAGGATGGGTCCCCAGCAATTATATTACGCCTGTTAATAGCCTGGAAAAGCATTCCTGGTACCACGGTCCTGTCTCACGTAGTGCTGCTGAGTACCTGCTTAGCAGCCTTATCAACGGAAGCTTTCTTGTACGAGAAAGTGAAAGCAGTCCAGGACAGCTATCAATATCCCTCCGCTATGAGGGACGAGTTTACCACTACAGAATCAACACTACGCATGATGCCAAGGTCAGTTTTGAAGCTGCCTGTGTGTTCTTTCTCTTTCGTAGCTCTGCATGTTTTCAGCTGCATCTTTGTCTGCCTTCTTCCTATTCTCAGAAATTGACATGGCTTAAACTTCAGGAGGGACCATTGATAAGCCAGGATGGAAAATGACCCTTATCCTGTTACCATGCAGTCTGGAGTCTAGACCTTGGATCCTTATAGTTAGTTTAAAATTGGGAGGAGTGATTGACTAGCTGTGTTCTTATTAATCAAAACATTTATCAGTTTCCATCTGATAGTCTGGGAAAACCTGTTTATTTGAATTTTTTTTAACAATCATAACATTTACTAAAAAGAACCTACTTACATTTATCGTGGGCATTTTGAGAGTATCAGAAGTAGTGGATGACATTGGGTTTGTAAAATCACAAGAGACATTAAAACGATGGGCAGTCAGAATCTTTTCCCCAGGTTAAAAGCATGGATTTAAGGTGCTGGATTGGAGCTTTTTGTAAACAACAATCCATTAGTGAAGTCTCTTGGGCACTCTCCAAAGCTTCTGCAAAGGCTCTGGGGTTGTGTTCCAGTCTTTTAAATAAGATGTTTTAAAGTGGTTGTATATGGCCTACTCTAACAAACCTTTCCCCAATTTATCTCCCAAAAACATATCTATTTACAGTCACAATTGACAATTTTACAAAGAAACTATTTACTTACAAGTGCCATTCCTTCAAATTCACAGAAGTTGCTTTTTCCATGGTGCTCACACCATCCCAATTTGAGGGTGGTATGGTTGTGTGAAAATAACGAAGTTCAGTACAGGAAATTAAAGTTAGAATTGCTCTGCTGTTTGGAAGATGGAAAAAACCAACATTTGTAATGGCCTCTATAAGCAATATCTGTGTCTTAGTGCACAGGTTAGACCTTTTTCTTTGTTGGAGATGTGAATTATTTTTCAAATTCCATTCAGGTTGATTGCAGCAACCAGGCAATGCAAAAAACAAGTAAGATTGCTGCTTTGATGATTCATGTAGATTTCCATTGGAATAGTTGAATTTTGCTGGCCCAGTAAGTTGAGGGAAATGGATATGGCAGTGTTTGTGAAGTTGGCATCAATGACTAGAATGCACCTCAGTGATTATTGTCACAAGCAACTTGCGTGATAATTGGAATGGTGATGAATCATCTGCTGGGTTGGTTCAAGAAAGTTGTTAACAAAAGATATTGTGATGTGTACACTTGTCCCACCCAGATATTTTGCAAAATGGGCTGCCACTACTGGAATTCTTGGGTAAAGAAGCTGTGATGTCAATTTGAGGTTCAGTAGGAATTGCCAAATTCCATCCTCATTTTTTAAAAACTCATGTAGAGCAAAACTCTTGTTTTCCAGAAATAAAGCAACTGGCAAAAAATTTTAGAAAATAAGTAGGTTAAAAAAATGTTTAGAATAGGCCTGCCTTGCTGTAAGTTTTCCAATCACGCAACATGCAATCTCAAGCGACTGGAAAATTCACCTGCCCAGCATCTACCAGTCCCCGGGGCTTCACTTTTGTAACGAGCCCAGAGGACCCCAAAACCCAGCAGCAATAGATACTCACCAAGACAAATGGTTACTTAAGCAAAAGTTGCTTCTAATTAACTTTAAACGTGAAAACAGGATCAAACGAACTTATTACTATTAACTTACCTAACTTAACCCCCTTCTAATTCTAAGTGGACATGTGTGTAATGTGTATGTAAGTTCAGAAAGGTTCTTTGATTCACAATCCAATCTCACCTCTCATTTCTCTAAGTTTTTTCTACTGTGCACAGAATTTAACATTTATGAAGCTCACCAGGCTTTGGTGCTTGAAAGGTAAATGGTTACCGCTCAGGAAGATTCTTGTCGGTTTTCAGAGAGAGATTTGTTGTTCGCTGGTCACCCACAACTGATTCCTTGTAACCAGCCACATCAGTGTCTTGCCGAAGAAACTTGCCCATCAAGGTTTTCCAGAGGATAACCTCTTTCTTTCAGGTCACCACAGAGTTATTTTTTGTTCCTCTTATTTCAAGTGAAACATTAGGCATCCAGTCTTCTCCTCTTGTATGAACCACAAGGGCTTTGACCAGGCTGAACTAAGAACTCACAATCAGTCTTCCTAATGGGGTTTTCCCACAAGCTTTCCAGCTTGTACTGTTCCTGTCCCAGCTGCTGCTGATCTGAATCCCCCTCCCTCATCTCTCTCCGAGATAAAACCTGTTTTACTCTCTCTACTTGCAAAACCACATGACCCTCTTAAAACATCAAGTTCCACTCCAGACAGCCTGTGGCTCCAACGAGTTCTTTTTTATCTGTTGCCTTTTTGTAAACAACAATCCATTAGTGAAGTCCCTTGGGCACTCTCCAAAACTTCTGCAAAGGGTCTTGGAGCTGGCCTGTCTGGCATGAGCAGATTTCCAGTATTTTAAATGAGACCTGTTTTGAGAACTGTTTGTATGTGACTTATACTAAAAAACCTACCCCAATTTATCTCCCCAAAACATATCTACATAAAATGCAAACACAATATAATCTGTCACACTGTACATCATATACTTGGTGGGGATCAGAATGCTTGAAAGTCTTAATATTGCAAATGATATTCATGTTATGTAAACAAGTTGAGTTTAAGCCCCATTTTAGTGTTTAATCAGATGTAATCCAGAATATTTTGAGTTATACCAGGTAAATAGAAACTTTTTGGTGTTGCTGTTTTTCAAAATTGAAGCTTTCTTAGCTTGCTAAACCAATTCTTGAGCTCTGTTATTCCCATATCCTGTCAGTATCCCTGTCTCAACCATTCAGAGCAAAATAATTTGATTGCATTTTTTCCATTACAGTGTTTGCTGTCACAAGTTGCAAAAGGACTTGAGGAATAAATCAAAGAATGAAATACTTTTGGTTGCAAGAACAACATTGATAAATGTAACTTTCCATTAAAATATTGTTCATGTGCTACAACTCCTTAGCTTAGCTAGCAGGATAGAGTGAATGGGGTGAAAACTCTCTGTGTAATTGTTTGCAATCAATCTTTGGTGGGGAGTTCAAAGAAGGGCAGCAAGACAAGTAAGTTCAGAACAAGCTGTGGCCAAACTCTCTCAACTTTGAAATAATGCAATTTATTTGAAATTTGAAAGGTACAGGGACCATATGCCTCTAATAAACTTTGGCAACCAATCAAACTCAGCAATATTGCTGCATCTTGATTATTGTGCATGATGGGGGGAAAAAGCGACAGTTTAAAAAAAAACAACTCCATATTCTCTTTGGTCATTAATGATCCAGTCTTCTATAAAACACTGTTTTGCATTGAATTAAAAACACAAATGATGGAGAAACTCAGCTAGAGTTGATGGATCCATAGCAGGTAAAGATATATAAGCAATATTTTGGCCTGAGTCCTTCTTCAAGATACAGTGAAACCTCATTAGAACACGATCCATTAATCCGTGGAATCGCTTATAGCGCGGGTGTTTGTGGACTCCAAATTTTGCAAATAAGTTGAGTAAAATTCAGAATACCAATATTAAAAGAATGTGCTTGCTTTCTTTCATTGAAATTGTTAGTTATAAGCCGCTTTCAGGTGGAATCGCCAGGAGAATGCAGCTCCGGAGCTGGCTGCAGATGTCTTCGAAGGGACGGTCAGGTGGCAGCGCTGAAGGCGTGTTCTGCCACCTGAAAGGTCCGCAGCAGGGAGAGGTGCTGCGGAGCAAACGCTGGCTCCTGAGTCGGGGCAGGGACATCCACCTGACAGCCCCCCCCCCCCAATGGCACGGGATGTAAGGGCTTGAGCAGCTGGTGCGGGACTTTGGGCCCAGTAGTCCCACGCCGGCTGCTCCTGCACTGACATCCTGTGCTGGGGAGCTGTCGGCAGTGGGGAGAGGGGATATCTGGGTTTGATTATCCGTGGGCACTCTGACATATATGCATCTGTTCCGCAACTTGGCTGTAACGCGGTATGAAATCTTGCACCCTGATTACTGCGTTCTAACAAGGTTTTACAAGTTAAAAGCAGATGGGCACCTGAATTGAATGGCTGGGGCGAAGGGAAGAATGGGCAGGGGTGGAGAATAGACCAGCACACAAACGGTATTACTTGGTTAGGGATAGGAGGACAAGTGAGAATTGATTGGGGGAGTGGGTGTTTTTGGCTCTGTGAAAGCAGAGCTGAGGGAAAGGGAGGAAAAGAGAGAGAGTTAGAGGAACGTTGGGTATATATTAGAATTTATAGTCATGAATATGTTACAAAATCTGTTTTGTGGCTGCATCAGTGCAAAAATTTATCTAAACCACCTTGCAAAATAAATAAAAATAATGCAAGAAAATGAAAAATGCAAAGTTTAGCAGTTCTGTGGTTTATTACTCATTGAGGAATCTGATGGCTGAGGGAAGAAGCTGTCCCTGTTCCGCTGACTGCTCGTCTTCAGGCTCCTGGACCTTTTTCCCGATGGTGACATAGTCAAGAGGGCATGGCATGGTGGTGGAGGTCCTTGAGAATAGAAGCTGCTTTCTTAAGACTCTGTCTTTTGTAAATGTCCTCAATGGAGTGAAGCCTGGTGCCCATGATATTGCAGGCCAAGTTAGCAACCCTCTGGAGTTTTTTCTTGTCCTGAGAATTGGCTTTTCCGTACCAAACAGTGATGCAACCAGCTAGAATGCTCTCCATTGTACACCTGTAGAAGTTTTTGAGCGCCTTCGATGACATACCAAATCTCCTCAAACACCTCACAAAGTATAGCCACTACTGGGTAATATTCATGATTGCATCGACACAGAGGCTTCAGGCAGATCCTTGGAGATGTTGACACCCAGGAATATGAAGTTCTTGACCTTCTCTACTGCTGACCCCTCGATGAGGACTTTGTGTTCTTCTGATTTCCTCCTGAAGGCCACAATCATCTCCATAGTTTTGCTAATGTTGAGTGCAAGGTGGTTGTTGTGATACCACTCAACCAGCTGACCTATCTCCCTTCTGTATGTTTCCTCATTGATATCTGCGATTCTGCTGACAACCATGGTGTCCTCAGCAAATTTGTGAATAGCATTGAATTGTGCCTGACCACACAGTCATGGGAGTAGAGTGAGTAGAGCAGTTGGCTAAGCACGCATCCTTGAGGTGCGCCTGTGTTGATCATCATTGAGGAGGAGACGTTGTTTCCAATTCGTTCTGACTGTAGTCTTCTGATACTGAAGTTAAGGATCCATCTTTACTTCTTGTAGGTGCTGCAAGACCTGCTGAGTTCCTCCAGTATTTCTGTGTTTTGACTGATTTTCATTGAATTTGAAGTATTTTGTGGTATTTGCAGCTGAACAGGCCCATCATAAAATGCACCCAAGTCTATGGAATGTTTATTCTTCCACAAAAGTTCCTAACTTCATCATGCATTTTTCGTGTTTAACTGTTTGAGATTGCTTTGGCAACATAATATTGCCAACTTCACCTTTCATTAAATTTTAAAATAACAGTATCTGAATTTTTTATTTCCTAGTTGATATCCATAAAATTCATTTCATTTGGTCTGTTACTCTATAGGTACTATGCCTGCAATTGTCTGATCTCGAAAGCTATGTAGGCTCAGGTCTAGTCAGTACTTGAAGGGGAGACTGCGTAGGTTTCTTTGAGGGTCACTGAACAAGGTGGTGACTTTCTGCCTTACGGTACACAAGAGTTTAAAAAAAAATCCAAGTATGTTACATTTTAAATGTAGTATTACGTGGCAATAATGGAACCTTTTAGTAAAGGTGGATTTCTGCTTTAGGTTGAAGGAGGGAATGATAAAGGACAATATCCAAAGGTCAAATTAGCCCTTCAGTTTTCTGCAATGTGTGGCAATCTTTCAGTTTGTAGATAAAAGCATTTCATATTTGTGCTTGAAAGTTGTGAAAGTTTATTGTGGATTCCTCTTGTCATTGACAAACATTGAACCCTTTGACCTTTAACTTGAATGCAGAAAATTAAGGAGTTCTTTTTCCTCAAGAAAGCTAATTTGGAGATGTATTTTTAGTGAAGGGACATTTGTAAGACATTGTAATTCATTGTTGTGTAAGGTTTGTGTCCTCTAATAAGGTTAACATTCTTTTATTTCCCAATTGAATGATTTCACTTGCCAGTTTCTTTCAAGGCCATCTCTTGTAATATTTTTAAAACATAGAAAATAAAACTAGCTTTAATTCATTCCTACAAAAGGGCACTTCTGCATACAATGCCCTGAAATTTTGGAGAAAGTCAATACATTTCAAAAGTTTTGTAGCTTGGGTAATGACAGAATTGTTTTCAGAAGATGCAAGCCATTAAATGATTATGTTTTTATTCCTCAGGTATATGTAACAGCAGAGAGTCGTTTTAACACATTGGCAGAGCTTGTTCATCACCATTCCACTGTGGCCGATGGGCTGGTCACAACCCTGCACTACCCTGCTCCAAAATGCAACAAGCCCACTGTTTACGGAGTTTCTCCCATACATGATAAGTGGGAGATGGAACGCACTGACATCACAATGAAACACAAACTAGGCGGAGGGCAGTACGGGGAGGTATACGTTGGAGTCTGGAAGAAATACAGTCTTACTGTAGCAGTTAAAACACTGAAGGTAAATGTTAGAGCATTACTGCTGAGGGTGAAACAATAGTATTGAGTTCTTGATTGTGTCTTTTTATTACCAATGTTTGCTTATGCTGTCAACTTGCATAATAAAGTATCTGTTTAAGCTTCCTTATTAGCAGTGTCATCTGCTCTGTAAAAATAAATAAATTTTCTTATGGTCATTTTTGTTATATTCACTTGGTCATTGATTTCAAAATAGCATATTTTGTGGGCATATGTTGTGACATATCAAAAATCAGATACAACGCTGCTATTTCTAATGAATTAGCTGTATGTTACAAATTAGAAGATGTTAATGATTTGAGTGAGGCCAAAGTATGCACAATTTGTTCTGGCTAAAAAATCTGTCCCAATTTTAATTTGTTCTTTCCTGTAGCCACAGAATTCTTCTTTCTTTTCAAAACATTATTATTAATCTGAAAGAGAGAAATATTACATGTATACATTGTTTAGATATATAGCTTTTATATAATGCAATACAGGATATGAATCACATAAATTATACATTGTCTTATATAATTCTTAAAAAAGTGAAATATCCTAATGAGAATTTCACCTCATATTCTAATATTGAGATTACATTATGATTATCTATTAGACCAATGACTTCTAGTTAGTAAAAAAAAACAAAAGAAAAAAGGGGGGAAAAAGAAGAAAAAAGGGGGGAGGGGGAGACTAATCTAGCTCTTCCCATTAAACACAGTCACCAGCAAATAAATTGTAAATAATCAAGAGTCAGCTCTTGGGCATCGGATAGAAAATCCCCAGAGCACTCTTGCCTAAGTAATCAAATTATGATAATAATCCATGAATGGATCCCATATCTTGTCAAATTCAACCTGATCTCTTTATCTAATTTTCTCCAAATTCAAGCAAGGCATAACATCCTGAAACCATTCCATTGGAGTTGGTGATATGCTGTATCTCCATGTTGGCAAAATTGCTCATATGGCCATCAGTGAAGTAAAAGCTACTATTCTTTTAATATTTTTAATATTAAAGAATTCAAGGAAATCCTCTTTTCTAGAGAATAACCAACAAAATCAATAAAAGGACACGGTTCTAATTTAATCCTAAGAATCTATGATCGAGTTTTAAAGAATTGTTCCAAATAGGCATCAACCAAATAGGGTTCCTCGTGACCTCAGCATCTGATCACTCTGCTGATTGTTGGCTTACTGGGTTCTCTTTCTTTTTCTCTTCAGAATTGAGGATGACGCTTCCTCTCCAGTTTTTTTTTGCTTCTGAGATGACTGAGGGGCCAGTGAAGGAACCATAATTTCTTTCATAGATGGGGTGGATGATTGGGTAGTTTGTGAGGTAGTGCTATTCTCTCACAATTTATGCAAAGTTTTAATGTGCTTGAGATTCCAAGTGCTGTCCTGAATTGCCAGGGTGAGGTTTGCAAAATGTACATCAATGTTTTTTAATCTCAGATGTATACTTTTTGGATCAGGCTTTGGGGTTTAGGTGGGATGAGGGTTGATGTTCATTTTGTTAACCTTTTTCAGACTGATATACAAATCTGAATACTTTTATTGAGAACAAAGGACCAATATTGGGCCCATCCCTTTCATGAAGAAAGTTAAGAAAAAGGTGACCCACTTTCCTGCATATTGTTAATATTGTAATGGAAATTCTATTATGTTCTTTAGGCATCTGAGCTGAATCTGTTTAGGAACAAAATACTTGATGTTCAGGCATTTCCAAAGCATTAGTTGCAATTTTTCAGCACATCCTTTAATCATTTCAATTGTCTGTGGAGGTTCTGTTGTAACCTTCTACACTATCCACACCTCCAACATTGGTATCATATGCAAACTGCTGACCCTCTCCCCCCCCCCCCCCCCCCCCATCCACTTCTTCATGCAAGTCATTTGTAAAAATCACTAAGAGCAGGGATCTCAGAACGGATCCCTTTGGAATGCCATTAGTACCGACCTCTCAGCAGAATATGTTCCATCTACTCATACCCTCTGCTTTCTGCAGGCGAGCCAATTCTAAATCCAAGCAACCAATGATCCCATGCCTCATGACTCTGAATAAGCCTACCATGGGGGAGAATTTGTCAGACACCTTATATAAATCCACACACACCACATCCACAGCCTTGCTTTCATCAATTTCTTTTGATGTCTCTTCAAAATACTCAATTAAGGCACATAAGGTAGGACCTGCCTTTCACAAAGCCATGCTGTCTATCACTGAGAAGATTATATTTCTCTAAATGCTCATAAATTCTGTCCCTCAGCATCTTCTCCAATTTTTTGCCCTCTACTAACATAAGACTCACCTGTCTATAATTCCCAAATTCTCCCTCTTGCCTTTCTTAAACAAGGGTAATACATTGCCATTCTCCAATCCTTCAGGTTAAAGGAGGAATAAAGAGATAAAGATTTGGGGAGGGATTTTCAGAGCTGTGGGCATTGGCTGCCAAAGGCATAGTCATCCAGCATGTTGTGATTAAATTGAAAGATGCTCAAAAGGACAAAATCACAAGAGGTTCTTGAAGCTTTTAAGGCTAAAAAGAAAATTGCCATGAAGGAAACTGAATCCATAGATAGATTTGATGTAAACAAATGTGATCTTTTTTTATAAAAAAAACACAAGTTAGAACTGATCAACAAACAAAAGTGAGCAGAGCAAGATCAACATTGTTTGGTTAACAACTTTATGAATAGTAGAATTCTGCATATTGACTGGGACTCCCAAACTGAAAAAGGGCTGGATGGCTTGGAGTCTGACAAATGTGTTCAGGAAAGTTTCCTAAATCAATACATAGAGGTACGAATGAGGGAGGATGCAATACTTGATCTATTAGGGAACCAGACAGGTCAGGTGACAGAAGTATTTGTAGGTAAACATTTTGGATCCAGTGACCATAATATCATTAGTTTCAAGTTAATTATGGATAAGGATAGGTCTGGTCCTCAAGTTGGGATTCTGAATTGGAGAAAAGCCAATTTTATGGAAATTAGAAACTATCTAGGAAGAATGGATTTCTGGCAAGGATGTGTTCAGTAACTGGAAGGCCTTCAAAAGCAAAATTTAGAGCAGTGGTTCTCAACCTTTTTCTTTCCACTCACATACCACTTTAAGTAATCCCTATGCTATGATTAGTATGGGATTGTTTAAGGTGATATGTGAATGGGAAGGATGAGAATCACTGCTCTAGACGCAATTGTTACTGAAATATTTTGCTTGAGAAAAATTGTCATTGGCCCATTTCCTTTGGAGTCATGAAACTGTACACATAACGAATCAGTTAGGTACAATTAAAACAGTGGTTATCAAACTTTTTCTTTCCAACCATATAGCACCTTAAGCAATCCCTTACTAATCACAG
Organism: Narcine bancroftii; assembly: GCF_036971445.1. Taxonomy (NCBI): domain Eukaryota; kingdom Metazoa; phylum Chordata; class Chondrichthyes; order Torpediniformes; family Narcinidae; genus Narcine; species Narcine bancroftii. The sequence goes on from NC_091473.1 coordinate 83,989,483, forward strand.
AGCACCTATGGCATAGGGAATATTTAAAGTGGTATGTGAGTGGAAAAAAAAGGTTGAGAGTTACTGGTGTAGAGTTTGCATGTTCCTGACAGGATCAAAGGCAAAGTTAACAGGCATAGGGAACCTTGGTTTTCAAGGGATATTGGCAATCTGGTTAAGAAGAAGAGAGAAGTGTATAGCAGATATAGGCAACAAGGAGCAAATGAGGTACTAGAATATAGAAAATGGATGAAAAAACTTAAGAAGGAAATTAGGAAAGCAAAAAGAAGACATGAGGCTGCTTTGGAAGATAATGTGAAGGTAAACCCAAGGGGTTTCTACAAGTATGTTAAGAGTAAAAGGATAGTAAGGGTCAATAGTGGTCCCCTAGAAGATCAGAGTGGTTGGCCATGTGTGGAGCCTCAAGAGATGGGGGAGATCTTAAACAGTTTTTTGCATCAGTATTTACTCAGGAAACTGGCATAGTGCATGAGGAAGGAAGGGAAACAAACAGTTGTGGCTTGGAACATTTCAAGATTAAAGAGGAGGAGGTGCTTGCTGCCTTACAGCGAATAAAGGTAGATGAATTACCCGGGCTTGGCATGATATTCTCTTGGATCTTGAGGGAGACTAGTGTAGAAATTGCAGAAGCCCTGGCAGAAATATTTAAAACATCCTTAGCCACTGGCAAGGTGCTGGATTTTTGGAGGGTAGCTCATGTTGTTCTGTTGTTGTAAAAAAAAGGCTCCAAAGTAAATCAGGAAATTACAGGTCAGTAAGCCTGACATCAGTAGTAGATAAATTATTGGAGGGTGTTCTTAGAGATAGGATATACAAATATTTGGGTAGCCAAGGGCTGGTTAAGGATAGTCAGCGTGGCTTTGTGCGTGGTAGGTTGTGTTTAACAAATTTTATAGAGTTTTTCGAGGAGGTTACCAATAAACTAGATGAAGGAAAGGCTGTGTATGTTGACTACATGGACTTCATTAAGGCCTTTGGCAATAACCCACATTGGAGGTTCAGACACTAGATATCCATGGAGAGGTTTATATTGCTGGGTCTTCAGGAGTTGAGTTACAGGGAAAGATTAAACCAGTTAGAACTTTATTCCTTGGAGCGTAGAAGAATGAGGGGAGATTTGATAGGGGTCTACAAAATGAAGAGAGTTTTAGACAGAGTAAATACGAGTAGGCTGTTTCTACTTAAGATGATGAGAGATAAATACATGGCTTTAAGTTGAAGGGAGAGAGGTTAGGGAGAACATTAGGGGAAATTTCTTCACTTGGAGTGGTGGGAGTGTGGAACGAGCTGCATCTGACGTTATAAATGTAGGCTCACTCTTAGGATTTAAGAATAATTTGGATGGGTATATGAATGGGAGAATTCTGGAGGGTTACGGAATGGATGCAGGTCAGTGGGACTAATGGAATGATGTTTCAGCACAGGCCAAATGGCCTGTTTTCTGTGCTGTAGTGTTCTATGGTTCTAATGAGTGAGGCTGGCTTTGAATGTGACAAAATTGTCATATCTAGAGGGGATAAAACATGGGTGAATGAGTTGAACAAGGCTGAATGTAGGGGATGTTAATGTGATAGAAATATCGTCTTGAAGAAGGCATGGATCTAAGGTCCAAAATTCAGTACCAAAGTTCAAACAGTTACTTGGGAAAGCAATGGAATTGGTGGTTAGGGAATAATATTATGACTGGGATAGAAGATTATGCCATTGATTACCTCATTATTTAAGTAGAGGAATTTTTCTTTGTCATTGAGCTCTTCATAATTGTTATGAATGGTGAAAAGGGAGAATAATTTAAGACAGTTGAATTTTTAAGTTAAAAGAATCAAGGGATCATATTTGCATACTGGGGTAATTTGGGGCAAAGAAAATCAAAGGCCAATAGTGTTTATTGAAGTCCAGCCAAATTTGACATGGGCAAAACTCAGTTATATTTGCCATGTTCATTGTATTGAACTTATGATTTTGCATGGTGTAATGAAACACACACACACCTCTCCCACCCCCCCCCCCCCACCACGCACAGTCTCACATTTGCAGTTACTACCAAGTATACAGTAGAGCAAAATCTGCAGCAGAAGGTTGTCATAACATTTGTAATATTCTGTTAATAAGTGTGTGTATATTTGCAGTTATGTGTGGTCCTTGGGTTAGCAATTTTACTTTATTTTTAAGGAGGACACAATGGAAGTGGAGGAATTTCTGAAAGAAGCTGCTGTAATGAAAGAAATAAAACATCCAAACTTGGTCCAACTTCTGGGTAAGTTTCTTCACATCCAGTGAGCAATAGTTGTGTATTGGCAATCACCATTTGGTTTGTTTTTGAACACTTCTTAAATTCTAATTTGTCAACCCTATGCCTAAGGATTAAAATGCTTTTATCAGGTAAATTAAGAATCATCATTCCGGTTATTAGAATCAAGACGTTTTGGAACATGTATATTCTGCTTCAAATTAAGTGTTGAATCTTGCAAACATTTCTAGCTGTTGTTTGATTTCAGCAGTAGTTAATTAAACCGTTAATGGACAGAAAATCAATGTCATGAATATTTTCTCCTCAAGAATATTGTGTCAGCTTTGACTCTGGTTTCACCATTATAGAGGTGTCTAAAACTAGAAGGCACAGATTTGGGATACGAGGTAAAATATTCAGAGGGAATCGAAGGAAGAATCTTTTTCTTTCAGGGGATGTTTGGAATCCGGAACACATGGCCTAAGTGAGTCATTGAGGCAGGTTTATTCACATTTATAAGTTATTTAGATAACCTCTAGATGGTGTTGGCACACACATGGTCGGTTGAATGGTCTGTTTCTGTGTTCACTGAGCAGAATGGTGAATCTTACTGGCGTTTTGGCTTAGAATTGAGGGCATTTTGTCACGTCACAAAAGTTGAGCTCTGAAATATGATGTTGAAGCATGAGCTTGTATCAAGCCCAAGATCCTCATGATACTACTGAGAGATCCAGTGACCTGTCCCCATTGTTCTTTGCTGGGGTTTTTAAAAAATCCTTCTCCCAGTTCAAATGCAAATTATTTGGTCATTTTCTTGTTGTTTGTGATCTGTGTTATGTGGAAATTGGTTGTGAGATTTACAGATCAACAAGTCTTTTGTTTTTATAAAGTACCTTTAAAACATTTTAACATGAATTTTGTCAATTAAATGTGCACAAGATGATGTCTTTTTTTGGATTGCTGCCCACTAGCTTTGTGAACGACTGATTATCAATTGAAATAATAAGTCATTATGTGTCTTTAGGTGTTTGTACTTTGGAGCCTCCATTCTACATTGTTACTGAGTACATGCCACATGGGAATTTACTGGATTATCTGCGTGAGTGCCACCGTGAAGATGTGAATGCTGTAGTGCTCTTACATATGGCTACACAAATTTCCTTTGCCATGGAGTACCTTGAAAAAAAGAACTTCATTCACAGGTCAGCCACTCTGAAGGATATAAAGCTTACTTTCCAAATAATGGCCTGAGTTCTCTCTTTCAATGATCAACTCTTGAAAATTGGATAATATATTTGAAAATTTTGCTGGACAATCAAAAATTTAACATTTATATAATATTTGTGATGTTGTGGATTTTATCTTCCATTCATTGGTCATGTTGCCAAATTGATTTTTGTTCCTTCATTTCAGAGATCTCGCTGCTCGTAATTGTCTGGTTGGTGAAAATCACATGGTGAAAGTTGCAGACTTTGGTCTAAGCAGGTTAATGACTGGTGATACATACACTGCTCATGCTGGAGCTAAATTCCCAATTAAGTGGACTGCTCCAGAAAGTCTTGCCTACAACACCTTCTCAATAAAATCAGATGTGTGGGGTATGTATTGTAATGTGTTTTCATGAGCCTTAGGTTTCAAAGATTGAATGAATTCATCAATCAGATATATTGGACTGAGCTCAACTCCATTTTTTAATCTTTTAACTTTAAGATCCAAACAAGGCATTTTATTGAAACATTACCAATAAAAAGAAGTTTATTCTTAAAATGTCTACATTGTATTCCCCAAGTTGTGCCAAATTCCATCTTACTGCCAAAGCTTAATGTCACAGTTTAGTTTTTTCATTGCATAATGTGATTCTTGTAGAGAGCAATAAGAGTAAAATCCATGATGAAGAGTTCCAGCCCAAAACATTGACAATTCTTCTCCCACTGATGCTGTTTGACATGCTGAGTTCCTCAATCAGATGATTTGTTACTCCAGACTGCAGCATCTACAGACTTCTCTGTGCATCCTACATATGTGTGGTTTTTAAAAAATTGTTTCCAGACAACTTTTTTCAATGTCTGGTGTGTATAATTACACTGTAGATCTTTGTGATTGGTTTACATTTTAAAATATATTTTTTCCAATGTTTCCGACTGTCAAACACAAATAATTACTCAAAGGCCTTGACATGTTTGATCATTGCATATATTTTTTCCAATGTTTCCGACTGTCAAACACAAATAATTACTCAAAGGCCTTGACATGTTTGATCATTGCATGAGAGGGTGTAGTAGCTAATTGTTTTGACGCACCCAACTGACGGCATTATGCTGCAAAGGTCTTGCCATAATGCATGGCCTTTCTGTTTTGGATTAAGTTAATCTTTAGCAGCAAGTCAAAAATGTGAGTTTGCACTTGATATGCAGTTCACCAGCAAGTAAAGGTGACTCATTGATGGTAATATGTTGATGTTATTACTTTATAAGACATTGAATGCGTCATAAGATTGCATTGACAATCCATCCAGGTAATTGTTACAAACGTTGATTTAGAGTAATTATTATATTATTTCCCTTTGCATATCTTCTCAGCATTTGGAGTGTTACTTTGGGAAATTGCTACATATGGGATGTCTCCATATCCAGGAATTGATCTGTCGCAGGTATATGATTTACTTGAAAAGGGGTACAGAATGGAACAACCTGAGGGCTGTCCCCCAAAAGTCTATGAATTGATGAGATCATGTAAGTAATACATTTTGATAACAGGGCAGTTGTTTGTTATTAGTGCAAGCTTTTAGTCATACGTATATTAAATTTGTTTATTATTCGCATTATACCTAGCTCTAATGTTTGTAAGGTGTATAAAGTAGAAGAACACAATTTGCAAAGTGTAATTTTACAAGGAAATAAAACATTAATCAGTACCTGGAAAAGACAACAGTATGATAGCACTGTTGCGGGGTTCATTCAGGAATCTGATGTCTGTGGGGGAAAAACTGTCTTTAACCCAGCTGGTCCATGTTTACACTCTCATAAGCCTTTTTCCTGATGGGAGGAGCTAGAAGAGAGTGTATCTGGGGTATGATGGGCCTTTCGGTGTGTTACTGCCTTTCCTAGACAGCACAAAATGCAAATGGAGTGCATAGAGGGGAGAGACGTTTGCATGATATCATAACCTTTTGCAGCTTTTTCGGATATTGAGCCTAGCAGCTCCCATCTGCACTCTAAGCATCCAGCAAATGTGCTTTCATTGCTACATTTACAGAGTTTGTTGTGGAGCAAAGGGACATGCCAAAATTCATAGACTCAGAGACGTTGGTACACTTTTTTGGCCTAGGGCAGGGTGTTTGAGATGTAAATATCTTCACTTTCTTCGAAATAAATATTTTCCAATTCAGTGCCATTGATATGGTCTCTGGCCCTCTTTTCTGAAATCAGCGGTCATCTCCTTCAACTTAGTGATGTTGAGAGAGAGAGAGAAAGGTGGTATGGTGCCAAGTTAACAACAAGACTTCTAAACTCTTTCCTGTATTCTAACTCCTTGTTCTAATACCCAGTCCATAACTTGTGTTGTTGGCAGATTTGAAGATGAAACTAGAACAGTATTTGGGCTGTAAGTCATGGATGTAGGGGAGTATAACAGAGGGCTGAGTTTGCATCCTTGAGTGATGCTAGAATTGAATGTGAATATGGAGGAGGTGTTACCCATCTTCACAAATTGTGGTCTGTTTGACAGGAAGTCAAGGATATAGTTGCAGAGGGGGACTCGAAGGCCTAGATCCCAAAGTTTGGGAATGAGTTTACAAGGGACTATGAAATTGAAGGCACTCCTGGAGTCTATCAACAGTAATGTAACATATATTTTGAATAAGCAGGAATCCCATTTTATTCACCTAAACCATGGGTCTTAGTGACTGTCCCTTTACAAACCAGTAATACTTCACTTGATTTCATCAAATATTAAATCATGATAACTGTGTTCAGTTAATGTGATGTAAATGTTCTCATCGTACCTCTGAAATTCAGATTTTTTTGTGAATGGCCCATGTGACAGTGAAAAGTCGAGGCTAATTTTTAAATATATGGCTTCTCATTATACAGTTTAGTTTTGATTACATTTTCTGCCATTCTGTTGAGTGATTTCCTCAAGGACACTCAAATAAAGGATAAGAAAAAATATGCTTTGTGCATTTGGTAAACTTGTCAGTAGCTTGCAACCATTTGCTTTGAACTTAACTTGGAAAATGGAAGTGACATTTTATATTTGACCTTCAAATTTGGTGGTGCATGGTATCACAAAATATTGGTGCTGCTCAAAAGCAAAAACTAATTTCTCTTGCGACTTGAAGGACATCTCATGTTTGTGTCTGTTTTGATTTCTTAGGTTGGCAGTGGAATCCCATGGAACGACCATTGTTTGCTGAGATCCATCAAGCATTTGAGACCATGTTCCATGACTCTAGCATTTCAGAAGGTAAAATATTACAATTTGTCAATATTCTCAGTAGAAATCAGATACAAAATGTCCTCATTGTTGTTCCTCCATCAAACAATCTTATTGCCAATTATATCATAAAATGAAGGCAAGGTGCTCTTAATTGAGGGCAGATCAACAAGAGTCATCTTTGAAAATAGCTGCCTTGTCACTATACATATTTGCTGATGCATTTGTGTCATCAGTTTAAGTTCACTTTTAACTAGGTAAAAGATTGAAGTGAAATAACAACAGATAGGCATACATGTGAAGAGATAATCCTGCCCTCAGACAAGTCATTCTTAATTGAGTTTGTCCCTCCATCATACCCTACCTTTCAATCTTGAATTTATTTTATATTTTTGTAAGTTATGAAGACTAAAACCAGAAATTCAAGGTTGTCAGTGCTCCTTTTCCTCTGGCAGAAGTTGCAGAAGAACTTGGAAAAACTGCCTCTTCATCTGTGATCACTCAGCATTTTCAGTTACCCCTGCTCCCAACTAAAACTCGAACACTGAAGAAAAATGCAGAAAATAAGGAAAACATGGACATGGATCATCCTGCTGTCATTCATCCCACGGTGCCAGGTAATTGTTTCATTTGGTTTTATTTACTTTTTTAAAATTTTCCTATCGGCCCTTTATCTCCTTGAAGGAAGGTGAACACATCACACAATCCCCTCATTTCTCTCCCAGCATTTCAAAGATTGACTGTCTATTTCATGTTTAATTTTAAAGAGCAGTACCAACTTAGTAAATCTGAATGAGCTTCACTTTTAAAAGCCAGAATTTTTGAAAGTGAAACATGAAAGTCTGCAGACATTGTGAATGTCATTAAAAAAATACAAAAATTCTGGAGGAACTCAGCAAGTCACACAGCATCCATAAGAGGTAAAGATATATAAACAATGTTCTGGGTCCAGGCCCTTCTTCAAGGTATGAGCAAAAAGTAGCCAGATGCCCAATTAAAAAAGCTGGGGGAGGGGAGACGAAAGGGCAGGGAGTAGCCAATAACTGGGCATGAATAGGAAGACACGAGAGGAAAGGTGAGAAATGATCAAGGAATGGAGGGGGCTCAGTGAATGAAGACCTGGAGGAAAGAAGAAAGGGAAAGCGAGAGGGACAGAAGAAAGGGGCCATCGGGATAGGGGAAGAAACTGGGGTGGGTGATGGTGAGAAGGGGGCCAGATGGAAACTTGAGAAATCAATGTTAATGCCATCTGGTTGAAGGTGGAATATGAGGTTTGGTTCCTCCAATCTGCAGGTGGTTCATGAGTCCACAGACAGACATGCTGACATGGGAATGGGGCGGGGATTTGAAATGGATAGCCACTGGGAGATCCCTGCTATTGCAACGGATAGGGTGAAGATGCTCATTGAAGCCATCTCCCAGTCTGTATCCAGTCTCTCCAATGAGGAGGAGGCCACAATGTGAGCACCAGTGGCAGTAGATAACCCTTTTTTGGAGAGAATGCATATTGGGCATAACCAACAAATGCTGTGTTCACAACCAGTGAGACTCCGTGCAGAGTCATCTTCTTCAGGTTGTTATTAGTATTGGATACATTATTTAAATTTACAATGTTAAAGAAAATCATGCAATTTCGTGAAGTGAGTGGTTGTCAGGAAAATTTTGAAACTAGAAAATGAACCTAAAATTTGCAATGAGTAGAAAGGAAAAAAAAACTACAAAAGAAATGAAAATTAGAAAATAAACAGAGACTGAAGACAGGAAAAAAAGTAAATAAACATCAAATACACGGTTTAAATAATCCTTCAGTTTTTTGAGCTGCGTTTACTCTTCTTTTCCTAATAGGAATGGGAACAAGTTCGGCCCCATGTAGCATCTCTCCAGCATTACCTCGTAAGCAGAGAGACAAATCCCCCAGTGGTCTCCTGGATGATAGCAAAGAGACCCAGTTTACTCGAGATAGAAAAGCTGGCTTCTTCAGTTCCTTCATGAGGAAGAAGACTGTTCCTATGCCACCTAAGCGCAGCAGTTCCTTCCGTGAGATGGAGAACCACCCACACAAAAAATATGAGATAACGGGTAACTTTGCTTCTTTTTCATCTTTTCAGCACTCTGATGGGCTTGCATTCATTCATTCACATGCAGAAGGGAGTCTCACACAGGCTAGGTGTTGTGGAAGGGGATCTGTGCAAAGAAATGGTGGTGTAACTAGTGGAGGGTGGGCAGGATTTGCTGGATTTTTCACTCCTCGCTTAATAAAAAAGACACTTGGCTTAAAACCAGGGAAGCCGTCAAGTAATGATGATTCAAGCTTGGAAGCCACCAAACCTTTTCCTCGGTCAAATTCTACTTCTTCCATGTCTTCAGGGCTTCAAGAACTGGATCGACTAGCCTTGACTCTTCCTAGAAATTGTCACCGCAACAGAATTCAACTCGAGCATCCAGTGCCCTACACTTCTAAAGAAGAGGGATCGGGGAGATTGACAGATCCACTACATAGAAAGGCAGAAGATGGAATTGGTTCATTGAGAGACAAGTCAAAAACAAAGCTTTTAGCAAGGTGTGCTGCACCACCATCTCTCCGGCCCTGTACGGGCAATGGAGATGGTGACCTTTCGCAGAATCTCAGCACTGTAACAGTTGGGCGTGGAGAAACTAATAGTAATCATTCTGGTTTAATTGGGATGAAAGAGGATGTGGAGAAGACATGTTGGTCCTCACCAGTGAAGGCTTCAGCTACAATCTCAGCAACTCATAATCATAAAGTACCTGTTCTAATATCACCAACTTTGAAACATGCACCTGCAGAAGTTCAATTGATTGGAACCGATTCTTTGGGAAACAAATTCAAACTCCTGTCAGAGCATCAGGTTACATCTGAAAGAGAGAGGCCGAGACTTATTAAACCAAAATGTGCTCCTCCTCCACCTCCACTTTCCCTTAAGCTATTGCAGCCTCCTCTTGGCACTAACTTCAATAGCACAGAAACAGCAGAAGATTTAGACGGTATTCCAACAGCACAACAGGAAACTGAGATAAATGATGAAAGTGGAAAACGGCCAACAGTGCTTGGGAAGATCTCAAGGCCATCTATACCACCCCCTCAAGTGCCTCCATGTTCATCCATTAGCACGGCAACTTCAAAACTTGTAAATGGCACTTCTGTGACTACGAGTGCTAGAATTTCCTTGCGAAAAACAAAACTCCCACCAGAAAAAGTGCCAACAGAAAAAATCAGTAAAGAAGCATTATTGGAGTGTGCTGAACTTCTCTCTATCGTTATTGACAATGGTTCAGAGTCCACTTCCAACAGCCAGTTAGTTGAAGCAGGACATCGGTTGCTCGATCATTGCTCTGGTTATGTGGATTGCATTACTCAGATGAGAAACAAATTTGCTTTCCGAGAAGCTGTAAACAAATTAGAACATGGCTTGCATGAACTCCAGGTGTCCTCCACAGCTTCTACAGGACCTCCTACAAACCCTGTGCTTAATAACTTAGTAACATGTGTTAGAGAGTTAAGTGATATTGTGCAGAGGTAGCTGATAAGGTATTTTTGTTTGTGAGAGGCTGACTGACCCGCTTATTATCTGAAGTACCTCAGCAAATGTTCAGATCTTTAATGTTTACAGATTCATCTCTCGCTGTCACTTGAGTCCAGGTTAGAGCTGTCTGCATGTAATCAAACTGTGGGAGAGGAAGGGAAACACAATGTCCAACAACAGTCTCTGGGTGAACTCCAGATATTAAATCTATGGAAATAGTCCACAACTAACTTTACTAGGCTATATGGCCCTGCTACGCTCTTTTCATCCTCCAGGGCAGCCCTTAGGAACCCTGCCCCTTTGAAGAGGATGTCAATTTCAAAGTATGAAGATAAGAATAATAAGAATAATTACAACAATTGAATTATAAAATTTAATTTGCAAATCTATATTGATAAACCACAGTAAGAATTTGTACTTAACAGGTTTACCCAAGCTTTATATCACTGATTATCCCCTAACAATGAATTTTCCTATAGTCCACATGTTCATCTGGTGCATGCTGCAGGTATACCAAATTTTAGAAGTATAAATCCTCTGTACCCCACCAAGCATTTTTTGACAGTTCACATTAGACACTGTGGAACAGTAATGCAGCCATTATTAATCTTTGCTGAAATATGCTGTTGATGCGACCGTAAAAATAAAACTTGATTTCCCCTCATACCAGTAATTAAATTGCTGAGAGCAATTTCCTCTGGAAAAAAAAATTATGGACATCAAGGAGACAAAGCTAATCTCAACTGACAACTTTAATTTGCATTAATACATTTCTTGATAATCTGCAATGTAGTTGTTTTTACTCCTTTGAAGGACCCTGTGATTTTGTCAGCAGTATTGGAATTCCATGAGAATGTGATTTCTAAAATCCCTCAGTACTATCATGGAATTTAAAATGACCCTCCATTGTTCCCTCTCAAAACTGACTTCAATATTTTTATTTTTTGCTGAATGGAGAAAATATTATGTGGCAGAGTCTGCTATGACTTGAGAATGACAATGTGAATTGTATTACCTTTAAATTGCGAAGTGAATCTACTGTGTTTGCTGTGTGTGTAGAAAAGACATCCCTAATCATGGACAAGGATAGTGAGAGCTCTAAAACAATGAATGTTTATACAAGAAACAATGACCCACAGCCCCACTCCTACAATATGTAATAACCCTGATGCGGGAACATCCTGAAGGTCCCATGACAATATTTCTGGTGTCTCTATTCAGAGTACCTGTAATAGATTGCAAAGAAAAATGCACGCAGATTGGAATTACTTCTTAAATTGTTGTCAAGAGATTCTGATTTCTTAAAAATTGATTCAATGACATGGCATTTACATATATTGCAGTTGGAATAGTGACTGCTAAAAGAAAAGAAAATCTTAAGTGTTTCTACCCATAAATAATAAATTTAGTAAAAGGTTTGGGGGATAGCTGGATTCTTGGTTAATTTTTGACAAGATGTTCGTGCAGCATTTTATGAACATTAACCTTTTAATATAAGCACAATGAGTGGCCAATAAATCCATACACAGTGCTTCTCTTGCTCCTGTCTCATGTTACTGCTTCTGAGGAGGTGTTGTCCCCCTGAGGCATTTAATCTTCTCTCCCTTTTATCCTTCACCAAGCACATTGCCTCCACTGTAGCTATACGGCATGTGCTTTGGCTTAATACAAGTTCATTTCTGTGAGGGTGTTTCTTTTTAAATGAGCAGATTTGCAGAAAAGATCAAAGCTTAGGTGATGCCTAGCTAGGCCAGGGAGTGAAGGAAAGGTTACTGCAAAATGCATTTTCACATTGTTAGGATTTGAAGATAATGATTTGCACTACTTGATAATCCGGTAGCACTTCTTTATATGTTCCGAGTTTTAAAGAAACATGCATTTTTTTTCAAATCAGAAGCAGCTCATTTTAGTTTCCCCTTTGAGCAATCATCATTTCAGGTGGGACTAAGATTTTTTTTCTTTCTGTAAACTCAGAATAACTACTGTATTGAGTGAAATGCAGAATTTTCATTTTTCTCTTCTGAATGCTGTGTCCATCTGATCATGCTGGCAGTATTACCTGTGGACTGTCATATCAGGCTGCTGATTGTTTGCAGAAATATTCTGGGTGCATTTATACCAAAGGTCATGTGGTTCAATAATACTCCTTTCTGTGCAATTTAGTCTGGGTCAAACTCGTATCTGATTTTGTGGGAGGTTTCAAGTTTAGATTTATATTTATAATAATGGTTATTTGGGAAACCTTAATGGCCCAGTAGTACTGGAGGCCAAATCCAATAAAAATCATATTGAATAGTACAGTGAAGACACACTGTCTTATAAAAAGACTTTGTTTGGTCTTCAGCTTTGTATTTGTAAACTCTCTTCAAAATCTCTCACAATATTAAAACCTAATTTCCTTAGCGAAAAGTTATCCTGCATCAATCAAATTGTGGATTAGGAAACACCTAAAACATTTATCCTGTTCACAAAGGGAAACAGTAAATTAGTAATATACAATAATTGGAATTCCCTGGTTTGTGCCTTCTGCTAACCTCAGCTAGTTATTGATGTAAGTGCCACATTTAGCTGTGATATCTCCTGTGCCCTGTGGGAATCAGGAGACAAAGTTCAGATCCTGCTTCTTGTTCTTACTAGAAAATGTGAGTCTTGCATTGAGCTAAATAAAAGTGCTAAACATTATTAGTTTAGAGATTGAAGACTAAATTGTAGCAGCTCATTGTATAACATAAGCATGACATAAATGAATCCATTGATTTTCTGCTTGATAAATATTTAAATTCTAATGGACCTAAGGGTGATCAAGATTAGAACCTAGGGTACTTTTATCATTGACCTACTTTTTCACATGAGTGATCCATTAAGTCCTTTGAGGAGGAGGAATCACCACCATGTTCTTTTTGTTGTTATTGCACAATATCCCCACAGAAAAGTTGAGTCACATTATCTTTGCATTGCCTCCAATACACAATCAGATCAAGTAATTCCCAGATTTACTGAATATGCCATTGCATAAGACTAACTTAAAATTTTCACCTTAAAATCAGATCGTCCTAAACACCGGGTCTAAAATTCTTAATTTGATGATGGTGGCAATGCCACCACCATCTTCTTGTTAGCTCTGATGCAATCTTGCACATGCCCCGTTAGTTATTTGCAAAGTCTCCACGTTCCTCCACAGGCTTCATCTGCCCGGTCCCGCTGCTGTTGGCTCAAAACAGTCTTTAAAAGGCCTGTGACAGGAGCCGACAATTATTTATTTTAAACTATCCAGGTAAAATTTAAACCTTAAAATGATCATTTGTTATTAAAATATTATGAATTGCTTTTAACAACATCCAGAGGGCAGTGATAAATGCTAGATTTAAGGTGTGGTGGGGGGAGGGTTCATCTTATAGAAAAGGTATTGCTCAAAATCAACATTTTGGGTGAAAATTCTGGGGGGGTCATCCTATACAACAGCATAAACGATAATCCCTGTTTTGCATGTAAATGGCACAAAAAAATTCTGGTATCAATTATGTGTATGCTACTTTGCACAGATTGAAGAAGGAATTTTTGACCAATATTGGGAAGATGACACAGTTAGGGCTGGCTAGTTTACTTTGTGAGAAAATCACGTCGTAATCCTTGGCTGAGGCTTCATGTACAGGAGTGAGCCTGGATTCCAGGAAGAATATTACACCCTGTATAGATGTAATGTGGCAAATTTGTCTCTCTCTTCCAAAACCATTAAATGCCTCCTGATTGAGGTGAGTAAGAAGACAACATTTCAGGAGAAACAGTTAACAATTTGGGATGAGGATCAGAACATAATCAACCTAAAATGAAGCCTCTTTCTCTGATCTGCTGAGTATTTCAAGCATCTTCTGCTTTTGTTGGAAATATGAAATAAATGCATTTTTTATATTTAGTCCTAAATTTTGCTCAATTTGAGTGTTTACTTGTCCCTAGGTGATATCACATTATGTTTAATATTATTTCCATTGTAGATGCTATTATGAAGGGTAATGGTGCAGCTTCTCAGTTAAATCAATACCTCACAGGGAAAAGTGGTTCAGTATTTTGAACAATTTTGCAGAGTTCAGCATGTTTTCTGTTTTCATAAAGCAACAATTCACACAACTTACACAACCCTATACTTTGAGCAATAATTCACACAATTTGCACAATTCTATGGCTTGGGTGCCCACTGTAACTTGGAATGTATCGATTAACCTCATTGAGTTGCCACATTCTATCACAATGGCACCACAGCATTACAGAATAGAAATTCACATTGTCAGAAAAAGTTAAATTTGCCACGTGATTCCACACTGAACCTGGCCTGTGGAATTTATAATGTTAAAGCTGTTCTGGATAAATTGTTACTTATTACTTCTTTTCAATGGTTATTTTCTTTCCTCATATCATCGAAGTTGCAAGCTACTAATGTTGGTTTTATCTCTCCACAAGCAAGTTTGATTACTTATATAATACAAATTTGAAGCAGGAATCTTGTATGTATATGTACAAAATATTGCTGGCTTTTCAAATTGCATTACAGTATTTAAAATGTAATTGCAGTTAAAAAAAAGTATGTTACCTGGCCAGCTACAGTTGAAAACTTGCTGAAAAGCATTTGTCTTCTATTCACATTTGTGAATAAAGTTAAAAGCTTAGTTATGGATAAGAATTGGACAACTGCCTAGAATTTGAAGCATTTCAAAGTGTCTGTGACTATGAATGTTGGGAGTTACTACTGAAAATGTTCTTGTTTTAGCAATGCCGCTCAATAAGTTTAGCATTGCAGTACTGTACCCTTAACTTTGATAAAAATATAATTTTCCTGTTCCAAGGAGTGGATTTCTATTTAAATCTGAATTGCGGATTTGTCTGTGAAGTGAACCGAAGAGCCTGTTTTTCGCGGATTGACGAAATACCTCTTTGTGTATACGTTTTGTGGGGAGAGTGATGAAATTGGGAGGGTTGGGGTGGCAAATTGTTTTGTAATGTATAAATGTCAGATTTTGCTTGGAAACAGAAATGAATTTATCCTAACCTTTTGAACACTAAGATGTGTAAATATGTGAATTAATGGGGGTTTGAGGGATGGCAGATTTACTCCAGAATGAACACACAAAATGACACATGCAGTATTTTGTTTTTTTTGTACTATAAATATGTTTGCGTTTGTAATTAAATTATCACAGTTCAACTGAGTGCCAGCTTGCTGCAAGTATTTGATGTATCCACATGGTCAGAATCCATTAGCAACACATTCTCTGCAGATTTAAAAAGAAGTAAAAAAACACATAACGGTTTTATAAGTAGTGAAGAATTTGGATGGATACCTGTTTTGATAAGCTTTTAAAAAGTTTATGCAATGTTTAAAGTGCTGCAAATTAATTAATTTTATTATGGCTGGAATGCTCAAAGGTTCTTTTTATTGTCACTTAATAATACATTTAAAATGCACTATATATGATATACTTAAACTTTTGTCTGCAGTAAGGCAAATAAAGAGTATCCATGAACATTGCCTGGGACCCCTAACAATTGGACAAAGAGAAGCAAAAGAGAGTTCCTTCAGAGATACTGCATGTTCGAGGATTTGCTTCCAGCACTCCCACAGCCCGCACAGCTGTACAACTCCAGTTCAAACCATCAACAATAGGACCTCCAGATTCAA
Organism: Narcine bancroftii; assembly: GCF_036971445.1. Classification (NCBI taxonomy): domain Eukaryota; kingdom Metazoa; phylum Chordata; class Chondrichthyes; order Torpediniformes; family Narcinidae; genus Narcine; species Narcine bancroftii. Next base: position 84,005,363 of record NC_091473.1, read on the forward strand.
GCCTCCAATATAATCAGGAACCCTCCTTGCCTTCCGCACCCTCTTTTTTTGTTGAAATTTTTATTTAAAATTTTAAAACCACAATACATTTAATTAATAAAAAATTATGCATATAAAACAATACATGTGGTATATAAACAATCCATCCCTCCCTACCACCCCCTCCCCAACGCCCCAAAGAAAGAAAGATTATTAATGAATATATAAATTCTAATTAACTGCCATGGAACCAAGGGCCACCGTCTGTACAAGCTTTGAGAGTTTAAATTTTCAAACCTACTTGTAAATATGGCTTCCGTATTTTCAAAAAGACATGATATTTATCATGTAAATTATGTTATTTTCTCGAGGAATACAGATCTCATTTCAGTATGCCATCTTTGCATCCCTAAATCTATATCACACTTCCAAGCAATATCTACACATTTCCTCAAAACCGCTAAGCAATTTTATGCATAGTTAATCTTAGTTTTAAACTAAACACTTTAATATTTCCTAATAAAAATAACATTGGGTCCAATGGAAGTTTAACCTTAACACTTTCTCTAAAAAATAATTAATTTCTATCCAAAATGATTTGACCTTAATACACTGCTGTCGAATGGAGAAAAGAGCCTATTTCTTTGATATCTAAAACATAATTCTGAAGAAATTAAATCTTTTTAATTTTTGAGGTGTTAATTATAATTGATGCAAAAAATTATATTGTACTAATCTATATCTTATATTAATAATTAATTAAATTGTCTTTACATAATATTCTCCAATCATCTTGATCTATTGTTCTACTTAAATTATTTTCCCACTTTAATCTTGATTTATGAATATCCAATTTAGGCATTTTCTTTTGAAGTTATTTATACATTTCTGAAATAAATTTATTAATGCCCCCTTTTGTAAGTAAAATTTCTTATTCAGATTATCTAGGTAATCTTAAACTTTGACCTAATTTATAAATTAAAAAAAGCTTTAACTTGTATTCCTCGAGAAAATAACATAAAATAACTCGATAATAACAAAAAAAGGTATTATTTGGAATATTATATTTTTCTTTCATTCATTGAAAAGAAATAAAATAAAGAGCTTCAAAACAAGCTTCTATTGTTCTAATCCCCATTTGACTCTATATCTTTAAAAATTGATTATTAATAGTAAAAGGAAAGTTTATTTTGGTATAAAGGTTTTTCCAAGAAATCTTACCTTTTCAACCCATCTCATAATTATTTTATTTTATAGTTCAATTAAATGTTTCAGTATAGGTGGATCATTATAGCCAATTAATAATTTTGTATTCCTTTTATAAATAAATTCTAATATAGATTTTTCATTTATTTTAGCTAATTCTACATTAGCCTATGTTAAAGATTTATCTAAATCAAACATTCTACCTGTATTAATAAATTTAAACTGAGCAGCTTTGTAATTTGAAAATGTCAAAGCTGTAAACCTCCTAATTCAAATTTCTAAATGAATATCTCTAGAGATACTCTTACTATTTTATCTTTCCACAAAAACTTCTTAATTATTAAATTTAAATCCTTAAAATATTTTTGAAGTATATTACAAGGGATTGATTGAAAAAGATATTGAATCCTTGGAAAAATGTTCATCTTAATACAATTCACTCTTCCTATTAAATTTATAGGTAAATCATTCCATCTATTCAAGTCCTCTTTAATTTTATTAAACAATAAGTAATTCAACTGATATAAATTATTTATTTATCAATTTTAATACCCAAATATTTAATTTCATTATCTGACCATTTGAATTGAACATTTTTTTTACATTGAGTAAAATCAACCAAAGGCATAATTTCACTTTTATCCCAATTAATCTTATAACCTGATATTTCACCATATTCCTTTAATCTCATTTGCAACAAACAGAGAATTTTCAGGATCAGTCAAATAAATCAAAACATGATCAGCAAATATATTAATCTTAAATTCATTGGAATTAACCTTGATTCCTTTATAGTAGTATCTTGTCTTATTAATTGTGCTAAAGGTTCAATAACTAAAATAAAATCCTTGTCTAGTTAAAATTCTTTTCGCAGTTTTTTTGTCACTGATTTTTGTGATTTATCTCATAATAGGTCTAAACAACAATTAAAATCACCACCAACTATCATATTTTCATATGCTTCTGCAAGATAAAGAAAGGAATCCTGAATAAAATTTTCATCATTACATTAGGAGCATAAATATTCAAAAGAGTCCAAAATTCTGAATAAATTTGACAATTAACTAAAACAAACCTTCCGGCAGAGTCAATAACAGTAGATTGCAATTTAAAAGGCAATTTCTTATTAACTAAAATAGCAGCTGCTTTTGCTTTAGAATTAAAAGATGAAGCTCTGATTTGACCAACCCATTCCCTTTTCAATTTTTGATGTTTTTTTCAGTTAAATGAGTCTTCAGTAAAAAAAATCTATATCAACTTTCAATATTTTAATATAAGCTAAGACTTTCTTTCATTGATTGAATTATAATTCACGTTATAAGTAAACAAAAATTCAAATTATTTTCCGCCATATATATCTAAAATACACAACCATCGCCACCCATCCAGGCAGGTCCCAACTCCACAGCAGTATCTAAAAGTAAACATCTCTTAAGAAAAGAAAGAAACCCCTTAAAAAAAAATCAGTACTACCTCCTTTTACTATACGGGAAGTGGCCTTCGCATCTTCAGAAGAAGAAGACTAAAATATCTCACCCCTGCCCCCCTCCGGAGAGAGTACCAAAAAAAAAATCAGTCCATCATGTATGATGAGCTTCTTTGAGGTCTTTATTCACTTGATTAACATCAATCTCAGTCGATTCTTGATGTTCCAACATCTGAGATCCATCTCGTGACTTATCTTGACTCAATTTAAGTTGCTGAGATGAATAACTTTGATTGCCATTTTGTTTATTATTAGGCAATGAATTAACAAACATCAATGCTTCATTTTCATCAGTAAAAAACCATGACTGAAATTCTCCATAGAAGACTTTAAGTACAGTTGGATATCAAAAGACAAATTTATATCCTTTCTTTTCCATAAAACAGATTTTGCAGATTAAATTCTTTCCTTCTCTTAACAATAGTTTGACTCCAGTCTGCATTAAAAAAATATTCTATTATTCCCAATCATTAACACCTTGTTGTTTTCTAGCATTTTGGACTGCCAATCTTAATAACATTTCTTTGTCTTGATAGCATAAACACCTAGTTAAGATAGAACATGGTGTCTGTCCTGGAAATGGTTTCTTTCTAATAGTTTTATGAGCTCTATCCAATTCCAAACCATTAGGAAAATTTTCAGAACCTAAAAGTTCAGGTATCCATCTTTGAAATAACTGTACTGGATAAGGACCATCAAAATCTCCAGGCATTCCCACACTTTTAACATTATTCCTTCGACTTTGATTCTCCAATACATTAGTTTTCTGTAAAAGATCTTTCCTTCGAACTTACCAAGCTGTATAGGAATCTTCCATTTTATTAACTGTATCTTTACATTGTTCCACATCAAGATGACAGTCTTGAAAATCTTCTTTCAGTTTTTTGAATTTTAATTTTATTCACAGCTTTAGCATATTTTGCCATATCAGTTTTAATAGTAGTCATCTCATCTTTAATACATTCAAATTGTGAATTAAATTGAGCCTTAACAGATGTAAACTCTTGATTCATTTTGATTAGACATTGATTGGATTTGTTGCAAAATCAAACCAAATTGACTTGAAGGATCAACAGAATATGGAATAATTTGAAAGGTTTCAATTTTACCTTCTTGAATAGTTTGTTGAATTTGGGGCCTGTATCCATAGTGTACCAATTCTTCTCCCTCTAATTCTTGTGAAGGCTCTTCTTCTGTTGTTATTTCTTCCTCTTCTTCTGTCGATGTAGTTGGTTTAACTTGCCTATGGGCCTTTTGTTTTGTCCTGGTCTGACTATCAAATGACAGGCTCTAGTTTGATACAGAACAGCTGTTTCAGTAGCACATCTGCACGGAGCCCCGTGTATGTGCAGTTGTCCCTGCGACGTCGATTCAGGTACTCTCTTCCTCACTCCAGTGCCATCTTCGTTGGCTCGCTGGAGAAGTGGCGCTGGAGTAACATGGACTTTAGCCATCGACTGCTGGGTCATCCACTGCGGGAGAGGAAGCAAGTCGGCAGGCTCAGTTATCAAGGTAGGCCCCATTTGTTCAATCATACCAACCTCTTTAGTAGTCATTTTTTTTCACAACTTTCGCTTTAAATTTCTTCATTGCCATTGTTAGTAAGGTTTAAGAAAAGTTTTCATAGCACTAATTTAAAAAAAAAAGTTTTTCTATTTGGGTTTTAATTAATTCTGCCAGGAGAGGCGTTTCTTCACGTCTCCAACCTATGCCATCACACCACGCTCCCCCCCCCCACCCCACTTCTGCACCCACAAGCCAGTCTCCAAGAGCCTTTGGCTTGTGTGGGTCCTTCAGTTGCTGAGCCCCTTGCTGATCTGCTCCTGTTGTCATAGCCCTGTCTCCTGTGGTTCTCCACCTTCTTTGGCACAGACCTCTGTGGTCACAGGATTTAAAAAAAACCTTGAATAGGCCATTTTAAAATCTGTATGCATTAAGGCTGGACATTGGATTCTATAGAGCAGAGCTGTGTCTCTGCTCCCTACACTCCTGGATCTGCATCTGCGGCAGTGCTACTGTTGCAGCAGTTCAAGCAGTGATGCTATTTCCCTCTTGTATGTGAAAGCACTTTATTATAATACAGGTACATAATTTCTGAAATGCACCTGCCTGAAAAGTCCTTTTTAGCTGGAGAAAAGAAATTATTGTAATTTTAATTTTTTTAGTCTGATTTAGCTTTCACCTTTTATATTCATTTACTTTTGTGAACAAGTTCTGTTGATGTTCTAAATATTCTTCATAGTTACATAACACATGCTGGAGATTGCATTGTGTTCAAGAATGTCAGTGAAATTAGTTCCAAAAATTGTATGACTACCATTTTTGAAACCGACAAAGAAATATTTTTACTTTCCCCCTTTAACTCTATCTTTATTTAGATTCATGATGTAATGTTCAGTGGTTTTTTGAGACATCACAATGTTTCATATGCAGGGACATCGAGTGTTTTGATTAGATTTCCAAATTTTCTTTTGTTACAAATAAGTTTTCATAATACTATTATCAGTTCATACAAGGAGCAAGAGTTTCTCAAGCAATGCTTGAGGATTGACTATTCCTAATTTACCTCATATATCAGTTGCATTCATGTAAATGCACTGAAATATACCTTGACCAGGAAACTGATACCATTAGTAGTCCAAATCCAATAGAATTTTATTGTTTATAATACACAAATTACCTCAAATATAAATAATAGATGAAGTGTGATGGCTGTATATCAAAGCAGAGGAGTACAATATCCACAATGAATCTGAGCAGATCAAGGCCATGTACTGGGAGCAAATGTAAACCCAGAACTGCAGAATGAGTGTATAACTTTGCCCACCTGTCTGTCAATCACTTCTTCCCTCTGCTCTCTGCCTGCCCAATCAAATGGAAGCAAATCAAGCTGGATTCTAAGGACTACCTCAAGTAAATTACACTTGTCAACAATTTTTTTCAAAAGTTGCTTCCTGAAAAAAAATGGGGATTATGATAGAAAACTGAAGCTGAACACAAAGAAGTTAGAAAAACATTAAATTAACATTGAATTTTGCATGATTAATCGCATATTGATGCTGGTTCAACTGTCCTAAAAGAGTTTTGCCACTGATTTTGTACTCAACATCTGATGCCTCTCATGACAATGTCCAACAATAGTCAGCCAGCATTGATGGATTCCAGTTTCAGATTCCATTGTCACAATATCCCAGTGAAATTTTTTACCATCTTCTTCACTGACTTCACTAAGATCAGCAGGGAAGAAATCCAAGTGCAAATACAGAAAATGAATTTTCAATGGCATGCTGCACTTCATGGCTTTGGATGCTTGACGCATGTTGTCAATCAGCTGGATGTAGTTTGATGCTCTGTTGTTGCCTAGAAAATTCTCAACATCTTTAAATGCCTTCCATGACATTTTCTCTAAGACAACATTTGCATAGCATCTGCACTGAGTGCATGCTTCGATTGACCAAAACAGCTTGCTTTGTGGCCAGTATGCTTGTAGACTTAAAATATAACAGGAAATCACAAAACGAGATTATATCTTTAATAAAAGGAGTATATAGTAAGAAATTATTTAAGGTGATTTTCGTGATCAGCAGACCAAAATTCACAAATTGCACTCAAGTGTTTAGGAAGCAAAATCTTTGTTGTCTAGTATTATTATTCAATAATATATGACCAGTTGGACTAATCGGGATTTCTCATGTGTGCTAAATCATTTGATGATGTGCCAGGCTCTTGCTAGTTATCTGATACCAAATCAGAGATTCTAAGCAAATTCAAATCACAAGTTATATTGATTCAGTAGAAGAGCCTCTGTTCTAGTGACTGATATGAGGAAATAAATTTTGTAGTGATTCAAGTCTTTTCTGAAAAATCTACCTTTTTACACTGATTTTCATTTTTTTAAAAAGCCTCATGACACTAACACCAATCCATTGATACTGTTACAGGAAGGATAAAATATTTAGTGGCCAAATAGATGTATATTGGATAAAGTGGAAACTAAGTTTAAAAAGAACTTCCTTTATCCCAATCATTCTATAATTTTTTTGCTCAGTATAATTAAACATTTCAGTGGACGTATATCTAAATTCTTAGAAAATGATGCCACATAAATCATCGTTTCAGGTGAAAGCAAAATGTATGTGTGATTGTATGATTAACTTCAGTTAATTTCTGTGTAATAATTGTTTTTATGCTACTACCAGCCAAAGTTGATTATTTTCCTCTCACCCTCTGCAAAGTATTATTCTCGGCATAGATAATTTCAACATGGATTTACAGGGTCCATTCTGGTTGTTGGAGCTCTTTGAGCCAACAGCTTGGCTTACAAGATAAATGTGAATATAATCAGGCTATGAACATCAGAGAATGTTATCCATAAATTTAGCTTTATTAATCCTGGTTTTTTTTGGGGGGTGGGGTGGTCAAGAAAGTGGGAAATGACAAAGGAAACGATACCAACTATTTTGGAAAGATGCAGAAATAGCAGGGTTGTTGTGGGAGACTTCAACTTTCCAAATATTGATTGGCATCTCCGTACTACAAGAGAGCTAGGTGAGGCAGAATTTATCAGGTGTGTCCAAGAAGGATTCCTGACACGTAATTCAGGTGAACCCTCTGCCTTGAGGATAACAACAAGAGCGGATTGAAAACTAGAAACTCACCTTTCTGGCAGCAGCCCTAAAAGGCAGTTCCAGTGTCCCATTCATATCCAGAGGCACCTTTTAGTGCCCTCCAGTTCTAATGGAGACAGGGTGACTGGTGTTGCAGCGCCACCTGTCATACATATGGAGCATAGCAATGGGTGTCATCCTTACTAATAACCCCCCCCCCCCAGCCTGATGGAACTGCTCTGTGTTTTCCATTGCTATGTTGCATTTTGAGTCACAGAGAATGGTCCCAATGAGGAGCCAGAGCGGCCAGCAGGGCTGTCACAGCCCGCACCGGCTTCCCGCCCCCCCCCCCCCCCCCCCGACATCCCCCACTGTACGCTGACGACCCCCGCAGACCTCCCCTGCCCCAACGGCCTCCCCCAGTGGGATGTCGGCTGTCAGGTAAGCGGGGCGGAGGGCTATCAGTTGGCACGGAGTTGGGTCATAGGCTGATGGAGTCATTAGCCAGCTGTTAAACAGCCCTTAGCACGGCTGTACATTTAGGTGAGTCGGCGGAGCGCTGTGCTATGCCAATTATCGCTCCCCGAGGAAGGTTGACATCGGTGCCTCAGAGGCTCTCTCAGAGCATTCAGGTAGGTAAGTGTTTAGCCGCAAGGGGGTATAATCTTTGCTTTTATACAAGGGCATTTGGTCCACCTGAAAGGGCTTATATATGTGAACCAGCCAACTGGAGGAGAGGCTATAGTGGATCTCGTACTGTGTAATGAACCTGGTCAAGTAACAGACATCTCAGTGAGGGAGAATTGTGGTGATAGTGACCACAACTCCCTGACTTTAGCAGAGCAAAGGACATGGATAGTTGACAAAATGATAAAGGCATTTAATTGGGGAAGAGCTAATTACAGTGGGATGGGGCAGGAACTGAGGAGAATAAATTGGGAACTGCTTTTCTCGAAAAAGCACAGAAGTAATGTGAGGGATGATTTGGGACCAGTTGTGTGGGGATTTGGATAGGTTTGACCGAGTCTGGGAAAAGATGATGGAATAAGGGAACCATGGTTGACAAAAGAGGTGAGACAGCTAGTTAAAGTGGAAGAAGGAAGCACACACAAGGTTTAGGAAACAAAAGACAGGAAAGAATTGTATGGTAGCCGGGAAGGAATTTAAAAGACTGAGTTCATCTAGAAGGTGGCACAAGAAGACCTTGGCAAGTAGGATTAAGGAAAACTAAGGCATTCCATGCATACTTGAAAAATAGAAGGATAACAGGAGTAAAGGTAGAGCCTCTTAAGGATAATGGAGGCAAGGTGTCTGGAGGTAGGGAAGGTCCAAAATGAATACTATCCTTCAATGCTCACCAGAGAGCGAGGCCTGATCAACATGAAGTCAGTATGGAACAAATGAATGTGCTGGAACATGTTGAATTAACAAAGAGGAAGTCCTGGATCTTCTTAAAAACATTAGAATTGATGACTCCCTGGGACCAGACACGACATACCTCAGATTACTACAGGAAGCAAGGGAAGAGATTCCTGGAGCTTTGCACCCTCACTGGCCACATTGGGGGTTGGGAAGTGGTGTACCAGATGATTGGAAAATGGAAATTGTGGTCCCTTTAAAAATGTTATGTCTTGAGTCAATGTTGTGAAAACTATTGGAGAGGGATCTTCGGGACAGGATTTACAAGCATTTATGGAAGTATAATCTTGGGAAAGAAAGTCTTTGTGAGGGTTAGGTCGTGCTTTATGAGCCTAATTGGGTTTTTTGTGGAAGTGACAATGGAAATTGATGAAGGTAGGGCAGTAGATGTGGTGTATTTGGATTTTAGTAAAGCATTTGACAAGCTCCTCCATAGTAGATTCATTCAAAAAGTCATGAGGCATGGGATCCATGGAACCTTGATTTTGCAGACAAGCTTCCATCTATATCACCCCAATGGACAACCAATTACACCCTTGTTATATATCCTCTAATGAACCCTTTCTTTGATACCTTCAGATTTGATTATTCCAGTGCTCTCTTAACACAGTATATACCACTTGAATCGTTTTACATCCCTGCTCACTCATGTACAGAACTCTCTGTTTGCACAGTTTAGCTTTGAACCCATCCCCTCTGCATGTCTGAGCAAAGGCATGCATGCACACATCTTTCCACCTCTCCTCATTTTCATCCCTGCCTCACCCACACCTTCCCCATTGAATTTTTGTCCATTAACAGCCATGCTCAAAAGCCAAAGTGCAGGAAATATATTCCCATTTTTATTTTCCACCTCTTAATTCCTGGTTATCTGTAAAATGGGCAAAATGTCGGAGCTGCTGTAATGGCAGCGCTGCCGGTGGTATAGATAGGGAGACACAGCGCTCCCCCACAAGGACCAACTGCTCAGACCAACTGCCATTGGCTCTATACAGGCTTTAAATTGCCTGTTAAAGAAACTGATAGTGGTTTATTTTAAAAGCCTACGACTGCAAGGTCTGAGCCCAAGATTGTGGCACCTGTGGTCAGCAGCAACTACGAGGGGTTGCAGACTCTGGGGAAGTAGAGAGCTAGCACAGGGCACCAGAAAATGGAGATCCCACCCCTGTTTGAGAATGAGAAGCAGAGGAGATGACCAAAGGGACACTGACCATGGTGGTGGTGGACTTAAGAAGGGGCTCTGAGGCTGAAGAACATACAGGTGCCTTGGGGCAAGAAACCCATGTGGGCTGTTGGTGACTGCAGTCAAAGGACTTACAATAGGCTACAAACTGGAGACTAGCTGAAGGGTACCTGGAATCGCAACTAGGATGCGACAGGGTGCTGACAGCACTGAGGACTTCCTGATTGTGCCAGATGTTGGATCTGGAGCTCGGGTTGCCAATGGTTTGGACTAAAGACTGTGGCTGGGGGAGTACTGGAGGTGAATCCATTAACACAGTTTTTTTATTCTCTCTAAATATTTTCTCCCCACCCCTCCTCCCCACCCCAACTTCTTTGTGATCTTCCCCTCTACCTTAATGATTCACAATCTTTTTTTCCATTTGCATACCTCCTTAGGTGATCCCTTACTAACTGCAGAGCACTTATGGCATAGAACCACTGTTCTACCTGTTTCTCCAGCTCTCTCACCTTCTGCCCCATACCTTATCATATTTTGGCTCCTCCTGGTTCTTTCCCCCTTTAAATTACATAATATTGCCCCCTTTAATCTTTTGTCTTGGTAAATGATCCAAACCTGAAGTGTTCTGACGATTTCTACCCATGGATGCTGACTGACCTGATGAGTTCCTCCCACAATTCTTTGCTTGCAGCAAATGAAACTGTCATTTGCTGTTAGTTTGAAGCAACTTTGAGCTAAAATACTGCTCCTGATGTATTTCATTTAATTTATTTATTAATTTTCCATATAGTTATTTCATGGCTCTTTGGTTTGTTTAGGGTTTAGATTTACTGGAAGGTAACATATTAATTTGATGCATACAAAGTTAGCGAAGTCCCTTAATGACATGGCAGACCTTGTGTCTAAGCTTATTCCAGACAACTGCTTGCATTTACTATCGAGATAAAACACAAATTAGAGGATTTTGAACTCAAGGCTATCAGTTTCTCCATTGACATTTGTTGCTGAAATCAACATAATGGCCATTGTCTGAGCACAGACAAACTGCATTTCCAGCTTTTAAATTGGGAATCTGCCTGGAAAGCCAACAAAACTGGTTAGACTTGGGTCAAGATTGGCAAACTCATTCATTTGACTGGAGACCAATGAAAGAATGAGGCAAGTTGCATTTTAAAAAATAATTTTGTATTGTTGATTTTAATTATTTAAACATCTTAAGTGGTTTAGAACATGCAAAATTGAAGCAGGAGCAGGCTTCTGGCCTGTCAAGTCTGTTTCTCCATTTAATAAGATCATATTACTGTACAAAAATCTAACTTTTGTCTTAAATACTGTATATGTAATGGGTGAAGCCTCTTCTGGGCCATTTGGCAGAGAATTCCACAAATGAATGACTGGAATGTGGTTCCTCCTTGTCTCAGTCCTAAATCTATACCCCGAATCATGAGGCTATGTTCCATAGTTCTCATCTCAATTACCAAAAAATATATCTATTTTAATGTATTTTGCCTTTCTACATATTGAAGTATCTAAGTTTGGTAACTGCCCTTCTCCTATCAGGCCTGATCTTGCTGGTCAGCAGGCCATGGTACACCAGACTTGCATTTGCCAGATGCTTGGTCCAAATCTGCCTTGCAGTTCCAAAACATGGTGACTATGAAGAAAGTACGATGAGAAATGGTAAGGCTCTCACTGGTGTACTGGAGACTTCCTTTGAAACCTTTGGAAAAACCTAACTTCAGCTCAGCTTGTGGTGAGAGTTGTAAGGATTCTTAAATATTCCCAAATTCAGACATTAAAAACTAGAATTAAATGAAAAAATAAATTGTTTTAAAAAAATTAACAGAAAGCAATCAAGCTATTAAACATGAAATTATTTTATAAATAATAACATTCCTCTTCATATCCCTTGAATTCCAATCAGTGAAGGTACCGATGCTGATCAATGCCTAAGGTGACCTACCTTGAAGAAGCGTTCAAGCCCAAAACGTTGAATATATATTTTTACCTCCAATGGACACTGCAAATTCCTCCAGCATTTCTGGGTTTTTACAGTGTCTGCAGACTTTTGTCTTTCAAGGCCTAAACTGGCAAAGACTTGTCTACTAAGACTGAGGTCCACGTGATATCTACGTGGTAGACTGAACCAACAGATTTTGCATTCTTGAATGCCAGTGTAGAGTGTCTGATTTTGATTATGCACATTCAGAAATCCTGGACTTTCATTCTTTCATTTGACTGAGTGCTGGGGCCCTCTTGTGGTGCTTCAACTGTTGATCAGCATCTGTCCAGTGTGAAGCAGCTGGTAACAAATGAGCACCAGCACCTTTCTCAGGATAACTTTTACAATTAAGTGGAACAAATCAACAGGTCACATTGCTTAATTAAACAAAAAAGAACAAGTGTACCACACTACAGGTTCTTTGGCATTTTTTGGTTAATTTGGAAGTTCAATCAACATTGAGGTGTTTTGCCAAGTTGACAATAATAATTCCAAAATTGCTGTTGGCCACGGCATAGAATTCTGCCCTTTTTCAAAGAGTTAAATCATTTGTCAAACAGAGGGATCATAAAGTATGTTTTAAATATGATTGTATCTCTACAAGTGATGATAATTCTATTCATGAATTATGAACCTGGAACATGTTCTAAAAGTCCAAATGGCTTTTGAGTCCTTGGCCTTCTAACCCCAGTGAGAGGTTTATCATTGAGCCACTTGTAATGTCTGCAGTATTTCTATTGAAGCAGAAAATGTTGGATACAACTAACTGGCATCTGTGGAATGAAAAATGGAATCAACTTTAAGATTGAAGATCAGAACTTGTGATGAGTGTTTTTATTTCAGAGTTCCAGCATCTGCAGTGTTGTCTAAACAAGTTGTGGTAAACCACTGTATGTCTATATTTATCTGTCTGGGCACACCCATTGGCTGACTGTACCTGTGGCTCCTCTCACAGGCTCCTGAATAAAGGTGACTGTTCCTCAGCCCCCTCCCCCTTCAATTCAGGACAGTCGACCAGCATGGACGTGCCTTCATTCTGTTGCAAATGAAAGCCTGTCAGTTTTGCTCAACTTCAGTCTTTTGGAGTTGTCGATGGTGCATCAATTTTATTTGCAATAATCTTGACAACAGAGCAGATCCTGAAGCCAAAGCTAGAAATTAACCCTCAATCACCCGAGGTCTCTACAAACTTTGAACTCTGGCTGAGCTGTTTCAAAACGTTCCTGCAGGTATTTTCGGTCAGAGAATGACAAACTACAGGTTCTGCACTCCTGAGCTGGCCCCAATGATAAGGAATGTCGCGTCATATCCGGAGGCAGTGGACATATTGAAAGGCCAGTACCTGAGAAAAGTCAACGAGGTTTATGCCAGGCCAGAAAGTGACCTGAAAGCAGCAAACCGGGGAGTCGAACGCCAAGTATCTCCAGACCCTTCAAACCCTCGAACGGGCCTGAAAATGCAAGGCCATGACAGCTGTGGAGTACATGGAGGACTCGTTTAAAGATGCCTGTGTCCAAGCATCAGATCCAATTACATCCGACAGACACTATTAGTGCAAGGTGAGCTCAATCTGTGGAAGGCGCATTAATGAATGATTTGAACTTAGTAGATATATAGAGAAGAATTCGTCCAAGAGATAGAGATTATTTTTATTCGAATCAACATGATTCCTATTCAAAGATAGACTTATTTTTAATGTCAGCACATCTTCAAGATAGAGTTAATCAAATTGATTATAAAGCAAGACTTCTATCTGATCACTCACTGTTATTGATGACTTTTACAATGGTAGATAAAGAAGAATCTACCTATAAATGGAGACTTAATGATAAGTTTATTCTATGGAATGCAATGAAGGATTACTTAAGGGGACAAATTATAAATTACACTTCTAAAATTAAGAAGGATTTTATGAAAGAATTGGACTAATTGGAGCAAGAGATAATATGTTTAGAAAAGGATTTACAAAGATGGGTCTCAGAGGAAAAATGTGGAGACCTATAAATAAGAAATTTCATTATAATACATTACAAACATTTAGAACTAAGAAACTATAATGAGAACTAAGCAGAAATATTATGAGTTAGGTGAAAGGTCTCATAATGTCCTTGCAGGGTCATTGAAAATGGAACAAGTTTCTAGAACTATTAATGCAGTTAAAACAGAGTCAAATGTGACTACATAAGCCTTGTGAAATTAATGAGTCTTTTAAACAATTTTATTCTCAGTTGTATAAATCTGAATTGCAGAGAGATGATAATTAAACAGAGGATTTTAATCACAGATAAGACTACTGGTCTTAACTTCACAAAAACAAAGGGAGTTGGATGTCCTTTTCACTTCAAGGGAAATGGGAGGAGCAATGAGCTCATTACAAAGAAAAAAAAATCCTTGGGAGAGGAGGGTTTCTCCTCAGAATTTTATAAAGAATTAAAAAATTTATTCATTCCTCCTATTATGGATATATTAGAACAGGCAATACGTTCCCTCCCGGAAATTTTCTCTACTAGGATAATGGTAATACCAAAAAAAAATAGAGGTCCGTTAAAACCACACCTTACAGACCAATCTCTTTGTTAAATATAGATTATAAAATAATTGCAAAAGTTTTAGCTAACAGGTTGATGAAGTTTTTACCAAAATTGATACATATGGATCAAACAGGCTTTGTGAAAAAAAAGAAAATCTACGGATAATGTAACCAGGTTACTTAGCATATACATCTAGCGCAAAAGAGGAGAGATTTAAGTGGCTTTGGACGCAGAAAAGGTGTTTGATAGATTAGAGTGCGACTTTTTATTTGGGACGGGTCCGGTGTTTATAAATTGGATGAAAGCTTTATATAATAACCCTGAAGCTAAAGTTGTTACAATGTGGTGCAGGATGTCCTTTATCACCTGCATTATTTATTTTAGCAATTGAACCTCTTGAAGAATTAATATGAGCTGATCCAGATATTAAAGGATTTAAGGTTAATCAAGAAGAATACAAAATTAATTTATTCGCTGATGATGTTTTGATTTACCTAACAGAACCAATTAATTCCTTACGTAAATTATATTTGAGATTGGAGGAATATGGTAAGGTTTCGGGTTATAAAGTAAACTGGGATAAAAGTGAAAGTATGCCTCTTACTATAGGGGATTACACTCAGTTTCAATGAGTTACTCAATTTAAATGGCCAGTGAACAGGATAAAATATTTAAGTATATGGGTAGATAATAAATTAGAGAATGTATACAAACTGAATTATGTACCCAAGAAAATCAGTGAGGACTTGAATAAATGAAAGATGTTGCCAATTACATTATTGGGTAGTATATTTCCTAGTGTTCAATACTTATCTCAAACATTGCCAATAATGATACCACAAAAGTTTTTTCAAGAATTAAATAAATATATTAGAAATGTTCTTTGGAAGGTTAAGATGTTAAGATTTTATTTAGATAAATTGACTTGGAAATTTGAGTTGGGAGGCTTGCAGTTACCAAATTTTAGAAATTACTAAGGCAGCTCAATTGAGGTTTTTAATTTTTTTTCAATGATGAAGACAAGCCAGCATGGATTAAAATAGGAGAGAGGAAATCAGAAGATTTTATATATAAATGGGAAGCGAGCTTATTGTCTGGGAAGCACCTCTGTTGAAGCATTTGATTAATATTTGGAATAAAGTAAATGATGAAATTGGAACAAGGAGTGCTGTCCAGACTAAAATATTGAGGTAGAGAATTGAACTTTCCACCTACAATTACTGGCCCGGGAAACTCATTAAGCCCCAGATGCCTTATCCTGCGGAACCTGTGTCACTGCACAAATTGACCGTTTACAAGCCCTTCTCAATGATCTCTGCCACCCTGGGGTTACCAGGTTCTTCCACTTCGTCAAACCCCACAACCTGCCTTACTCCATCGAAGAGATCAGATCAATGACCAAACATTGCCAAGCCTGCACAGAGTTCAAACCACACTTCTACTGGCCAGACAGCACAGTTCATAAAGGCCACCCACCCCTTTGAGCGCCTGAGTGTTGATTTCAAGGACCCCTCTCCTCTGATCATAATGTTTACTTCCTCGTCATTAATGAGTACTCACGTCCCCTGCCCCGACATGACAGTTGCCAGAGTCATCAAGGCCCCACACAGTTTCTTCAGTCTGTTTGGCTTCCTAGCTATATTCACAGTTACCAGGGACCCTCATTAATGAGTGACGACGTGCCAGGACCTGCTGGCCAGAGGCATCACCACAAGCAGGACTACTAGCTACAACCCCCCCCCCCCAGGGAATTGGCAGGTGGAAAGGGAGAATGCTACAGTCTGTAAGGTTGTCTTCCTAGCCATGTGGTCAAGTGGCCTCCTAGTCTCCCACTGGCAAGTGGTCCTTCCTGAAGCATTGCATTCCATTCCATCAGGTCCCTTCACATCGCATGAACGTATGTTTTCCTTTCCCAGGAAATCGAAGACAATGACCATGGCTTACATCCCTAGGGCTGGTCCTATATCAGAAACATGTGAGGAGTCACGTCCAATCCACTGGTTGAAAGGGTTCACCTCCTCCATGCCAACCCCCAATATACCTATGTGGCGAACCCCGATGTGCATGAGGACACTGTCTCCGTTAGGGACCTGGCTCACCCTTAGGGACTTCATAGACCACCACTGATCGCCCCACACTCCTCCCATTCCTTACCACACATGATGCACCAGGGCCATGGCACATTACCACAGCCCCAACAAATGATACGCTGGAGTTGTCACTGTGCACCCACCAGCCCCACACTGATGGCTGCAAACAGATGCCCCAGAATGTCCAGGACCTTAAGACTATGCTGCAGTCACAGCTGGTACCACGATGGTCACAGCAGAAAACCAAACCACCCAAAAGACTTAATTTGTAATTGTATCATCAACACTTCACCCCTCAGGACTCTTTTTAAAAACAAGGGGTGAATATGGTAAACTACTATATGTAAATATTTATCTGTCTGGGCACACCCATTGGCCAACTGTACCTGTGGCTCCTCCCACAGACTCATGAATAAAGCTCCCTCCTCATTTTGTGACAGTCGACCAGCATGGACATGCCTTCATTCTATTGCGAATAAAAGCCTGTCAGTTTTGCTCAACTTCAGTCGTTTGGAGTTATTGATGGTGCATCACAAGTGGTTGACAGACATTAATATATCAAAGAAAGTTTTAAAAATGTATACATGTTTAGTTTTTATATATGAAACAGGATGGTGGTGTTACATGTTCAAACCAGCAACCACAAAGAAGGTATATCACACAGGGGTAAAGAGGAACAATTAATTATTTTAGTAATGAAAATTCACCCTCAAACTTTAATTCAAAATCCACCTTTTGATAACAATGGTTACTTTGCAAATTTATATAATAGTGTAAAACTAATAAATTACCCAGCCTAAATATAACATATGTAATTAAAGTCTAAGTTATATTTCTAACCAGCCCACAGAAAAATTTAGACACAAAACACAGAAGACTCACAAAACTTCAATCTCAACTGAAGCAAAGATCAAAAACAAAATTCAGTTTGTTTGGTAAGCTGAAGCCAAAAGATTTTTGCGAGAGAGAGAGCACAAAATTCAAAGTTGTCTTGTGTTGCTTGCAGAGAGAGGAACAACTGGCTTGGTCCTGATCCTTCTGGCTGCCTTCAGAATGTTCATCCTTTTTGAAATCCCAACTTTCTAAATTGTCCTCCAGACGACTCATGCTCTGGGCCTTCTTCCACTCCACAGCACCCCCAGTGGTGGTTTACTGTCCAAGTCCAGAAATTCTTAGATCATTTTCTGCACATGCTCAGTCCGTCTCCCACTCTCAGCAGTCCACCTTTACCTTGCCTCTCTAAGGCAAGATGTCACTTTTTAATATAAAACGACACAACACAGAACTCTGTAACAGTGGTAATATAAGAGAAAATTGATTTTAATCATCTGATTATTAATTTGCCAAACTGAAAAGCAATGTACATAATTGCATGTTTTGGTTTAAAAGGATCTTGCCCTAAGTTGTAAATATGATGCATGTCTTTGTTACATGTGCTCTGCAAAACAACTTCTCAACAAGATCACAGAACATAGAAAAGTGGGGGGACGTCATGTGATGACGTGGGGTTAGGATGTTAAATCCTGACCCTCCTGAAAATTTGGTTTAAAAAAAAAGTACTTAAAAAGTATTGAAATTTGTATAAAAACTCCTTTAAACAATCTCTGAATACTTCTACTTACACCTAATGGGGGATAAAGGTGACCTATCTGCACAATGCAAAGAAGACAAGAAAGCATCTATATTTTGTGAACTACGGACCCCATATTTACAAAATGTTGGTATTAAAATTTAGATCTTGAACATTCACTTTCTCCTATATATAACTATTGGAAAGTGAAGTGCTCCTGTTGTGGTTTTCTTGTCTCTTCTTTTTCTCTTTTTCCTTTTTAGTTTGTAGGGGGTTGGGGGATTTAGAGGTAGTTTTTTTCCCCTTTTTTTGCATACAAAATATCACCTATCTTTGGATTAAGTTTGAAATATTGTGATATGTTGTTGTTTTTTAAGTTGTATAATTTTAATAAAATTATATTAAAAAAGTCAAGAAAACACAGGTGGCAAGGCCTACACTGTCTCTGGAGCCGGGGACTAGCGCCTCAGCTGTCCCTGAGACGAGTGGTTAGCCTCCGCTGCCGCAATGAAGTGCGCCGTGCATGGTTGAACGGGATGATGGCGCTGAAGATGAAGAATCTGGAAGTCAGGCAGATCCGTCCAAATCAGCGTCAGAGGCAGAAAGTGACCAAGGAGAAGATGAAGACCTGGAAATAACAAAATCTGCTATCCCCAAGGAAGTGAGTAATGTGGATTTATTTAAAGAACTTAGAAGTATGAAAGTTAAAATGAAAACAGAAATAGGTAAGGTAACTGAAGCTATGAACAAGATGAAGAAATATATAGACCAAACTAAGCATGAAGGTAATAAAATAAAAGGTGTGGAACAAGGTAAAGATAGAATATCCCATATGAAAATAATGAGACTGCTTTGACCATTTTAAATCAAAAACTTTGTCAAAAAGTGGATACCTTGGAAAGCAAAGAGCAGAACAAATAATATTAAAATCGTGGTTTTGAAAGATATGCCACAATTTTTTTCAACAATGGATTTCAGAAGTATTGGGCCAAGAAAACTTTGTGGGAGAAATTGAAAATGAAGGGCCCACAGAACCCACCTCCCAAACAAAATCCGCATTCTGTGTTGATAAAATTCCAGCATGATCAGGATAGAGAAAAAATATTGAGAATAGCAGTACAGAAAGCTCGGCAGAGACCAGGACCACTTGAATATCAAGGGAGTAAAATTTTATTCCATTCAGGTATCAATGAAGATCTTTTAAAAAGAAGAAAATTATTCAACCTTGTAAAAAAAGACTATGGGAGGAAGGATATTGTTCCTTTTTGCCACACCCTGTGACCTTGAAAAATTTTCTACCGAATGGACAAAGCAGGTACTTTGTAAACCATCTGGAGGCAGAGAAATTTGTTGGAAGTTTGCCAGATCTACAATCGGGATGAAGACCCTGAAGACTAAATATGATGCTTACTTTTCATGATCTTCTTCTTTGGCTTGGCTTCACGGACGAAGATTTATGGAGGGGTAATGTCCACGTCAGCTGCAGGTTTGTTAGTGGCTGACAAGTCCGATGCGGGACAGGCAGACACGGTTGCAGCGGTTGCAAGGGAAAATTGGTTGGTTGGGGTTGGGTGTTGGGATTTTCCTCCTTTGTCTTTTGACAGTGAGGTGGGCTCTGCGGTCTTCATGATAACCTTGTATAATTGAACAGGAGTTAAATTATGGCTATAGTTTTTTAATAATAAAAGAAATGTTCTACAAACCTCAGGAGTGTAGGGAGAAGAGGGTGTTAACCACCGCTGATTCATGTGTGTACAAGGGAGGGTGATAGTATTGCTATTGATAGTAACACGAGTTAGGTTTTTTTTCTGTTACTCTGTTAAGCAGTATTCTATTTATTTTATTCTTTCTTTGTATTTTTCTTTTTTTATCTTTGGATTGTCAGGGGCCGGGGGAAATACAGAGGATGATGAATTATGCAGTTAAGTGGTGGAAGTTTGTGGGAAAAGGTGATAGAAGTAGAGTGTTAAAATAAAATGTATTGAGTAATTTGACAAAAGGCAAAGGAGGAAAAACCCAACACCCAACCCCAACCAACCAATTTTCCCCTGCAGCCGCTGCAACCGTGTCTGCCTGTCCCGCATCGGACTTGTCAGCCACAAATGAGCCTGCAGCTGACGTGGACTTTTACCCCCTCCATAAATCTTCGTCCGCGAAGCCAAGCCAAAGAAGAAAAAATTGAGTAAATAAATCAAACTTTTACATTTTAATATCAATGGGCCTATAAAATGAAAGAAAATACTCACACATATTAAAAAGATGGGTGTAGATATAGCCTTTTTACAAGAAACACATTTAATGGAAAAGGAACATTTAACATTGAAGAGAGACTGGTTTGGCCATGTTGTATCTTCTTCATTCAATTCAAAAATAGGAGGAGTAGCAATTTTATTTCATAAAAATCTTCCAATGGATATTCAACATATTGAAACATCTAGCAGGGAGGTTTATAATGGTTCATTGTCAAATATATTCTAAACTTTGGACCCTTTTGAAAACTATGCACCTAACAAGGATGAAGAGAAGTTTATACAGGAAACTTTCCTAAATTTAGCAAATGCACAGGAAAATGTGATGGTAGATGGAGATTTCGACTTTTGCTTTGACCCATTGTTCAATAACTCTTCAAGAGGAACAAATAGAAGTAGAGCAACTAAGACAATTCTCACCTTAATGAAAGACTTGAATTTAGTAGATATGTGGCGAAGTTTGCATCTTACTCATAGGGATTACTTTTGGGAAGAAACCATACCCTCATGGATTAATATAGAATTGGGGAAAATTGGTGAAAAGTCAGCTGCAACCTTTATAAATAGAGTTCAAGATTGATGACAGGAAATAAAGATACACCTTTGTTAAACCATTTAATAGATATTTGGGGTAAGATGGATGTGTAAATTGGAACTAAGGGAGGTATATCACCTCATACCTCTTCGTTCCAGAATAGTTTGATATCTTTCTTGCAAGATAATAAATTCTTGAAATTGTGGTCTGATAAAGGAGTTAGACTTATTGAAGATTGCAATGAACAAGGCCAGGTAATGTCCTTTATTCAAATGAGGGATAAATATGGAATAACTAGAATTACGCTTTTTTGTTACTTTCAATTTTTAAGAGATAAATTAGGACCAAAGAGTTTGTTACCCCCATGTAATGAAATGGAAGCTCTTGCTTGATGAGGAACAGTATGGAAATTTACTTTTGCAATGTATTTTCTATTGCAAAGAGCAACCTGTAAACTAGGACTTTATAAATCTAAACAGAGGTGGAAACAGGATTTAAATATTACTATTGATGACCAAACATGGATGGATTTGTGGAGTGTGCAATGTAGATTTGTGCAGTATAATTTTTTGCATCATTTATATCATGCCGTACAAGTTGCATAAAATAAAATTGGATTTATCAAATAAGTATTTTAGATGCAGCACAGAAGAAGGTACCTTTTTGCATTGCACATGGGCGTGTCCAAAAACGAGACCTTTCTGGGTGAAAGTAGAGAAATTGCTAGAACAAATGACTGGTATTTCATACCCACAAAATCCTGATTTATTTTTATTAGGAAACATGGAAAGGACAAACCCTAAATTGAAACTTTTGTCAAATCTAAGGAAGTTTGTGAAAATAGTATTGGCTGTGGCAAGAAAGTGCATTGCAGTTACTTGGAAGTCAGGCTCATGTCTGGGTGTCGACAGATTACATGTGGAAATTCAAAAGTCTATTCCGTTAGAAAAAATTACTTCCAATTTAAGAAACAAGTACAATACATGTTTACATATGGAGCCCATATACACATAAGATAGGTACTGTGGGTTAATTTTGTCTCTTCCAATCACTGATTCCTATGACCTCACTGGATGATGTAGATTACCACTTGGTGGTTAAGTTCTTGGTGTTCCATGGCCTATTCTAGTACAATCCAGTAGTTTTTTTCTTTAATATGTTATTGTATAATATTAACATGTATAAGTAATGATTTTTATTTTGAGGTTGGGATTAGGGAGAGCTTTAGTTTTAAAGGGATGGGGGTAACTCTTCTGTAGTCAGAGTCTATCTGTTACTAAAATGATGGATGTAAAAATGAATGTTTATATACTACATATATGAAAACTCTAAAATAAAGTATTAAAAAAAAACATAGAAAAGTACAGTACAGCACAGGAACAGATCCTTTTGGCCCATGATGTCTGCGCTGAATATGATGCCCAAATTAAATTTCAGCTACATATCCTATATCCTGTATATTCATGCATCTAGAAGCCTCATAAACCCCACTATTGTATCTGCTGCCATCACTTCTCCTGGCACTCTGTTCCATATTCCCAAGCATCCTCTCCAATACTTTCTCTACCAGTGATATGAGGTTACTTTCCTATAATTTCCAGGACTATCCCCTTTTCCATTCTTGAACAAAGGTAAAACACGAAAGTCTGCAGACACCGTGGTTGAAGTGAAAACACAGTGCTGGAGAAACTCTGGAGGTTATACAGTATCCTTTATCTTCTTCTTTGGCTTGGCTTCGCGGATGAAGATTTATGGAGGGGTAATGTCCACATCAGCTGCAGGCTTGTTTGTGGCTGACAAGTCCGATGCGGGACAGGCAAGCGTGGTAGCAAGGGAAAATTGGTTGGTTGGGGTTGGGTGTTGGGTTTTTCTTCCTTTGTCTTTTGTCAGTGAGGTGGGCTCTGCGGTCTTCTTCAAAGGAGGTTGCTGCCTGCCGAACACGGTTTGAGGCGATATCAGCCCACTGGCGGTGGTCAATGTGGCAGGCACCAAGAGATTTCTTTAGGCAGTCCTTGTACCTCTTCTTTGGTGCACCTCTGTCTCGGTGGCCAGTGGAGAGCTCGCCATATAACATGATCTTGGGAAGGCAATGGTCCTCCATTCTGGAGATGTGACCTACCCAGTGCAATTTGATCTTCAGGAGCGTGGATTCGATGCTGTCGGCCTCTGCCATCTCGAATACTTCGATGTTGGAGATGAAGTCGCTCCAATGAATGTTGAGGATGGAGCGGAGACGACGCTGGTGGAAGCGTTCTAGCAAAGATAAAAATACATGACCAGCATTTTGGGCTTTAGCCCATCATCAAGGTACAGAAAAATGTTGGCAAGTGTCCAAATAAAAAAAGTAAATAGGTGGCGAAGGGAGGAGGGCACATCAGCAAGCAAAGGGAGGAGGAATGGCTGGGTGAATAGAGAAGGAAGGGAAATTGGAGGAACAGCATCTCATTTTCTGTCTGGGCACTCTAGCCAAATGGCATTAGCATCAAGTTCTCTGATTTCTCCTAACCTGCTCTCTTTTCCTAATGTTGGTCATGTATTTATATCTTTGCTCTATAAAGGAAACTGTTTGACATACTGAGTTTCTCAGGAATTGTGCATTTACGTAAAAGACTGGTCATTCTGTGGTGCTGCTGGGTTTCTGAAAAGTATTAAGTAATGATGCTCCACGACATCACCTGTGGCTAGTGAGGATACATAGATCAACAATGCCCAGCAATCTCCTCACTGGCTTCTTTCTATAACTTGGGATATATCCCATCAGGCCCTAGAAACCACCTTAATGCTCTTCAAAAGGCAGCACCACCACTTGATCTCAAAATATCCCATCATATCAGAGTTCTTCACTCTTTGTATCCTATTGCTAGTTCCATATCCACTTTCTCCTTTTGTCCATTAGTGGTCCTGTCCTTTCCATAGTCACCCTCTTGCTATTAATGTATTCTCTTTAATTCTGTTCAGCAAAGACATTTTGTGGCCCCTTGCCCTTCTTAATGTCCTGCCTGAGCTTTCTTGCAATCTTGTATTCCTCCAAGGTCCTGTCCATTTCTAGCTTCCAAAACCTTACATATGATGCTTTACCTTTTTGACTAAATTAATGGTCTTTCTCTTCATCCAAGGTTCTCTTATTTGGTCAACCCTGCCCTTATTCCTCAATGTTGCTGATTAAAATGATCTGGAGCTTAAAACAACACCCACATGTCAGTAGTGAACTTTCCTGATCACAGCTGCTCCCAATTAACTTTCCCTGGCTCACAATCTCACAATTTGCCCTCCAAGTTCGTATTTTCCCACAAAGTCCAGGTTTGTCATTGTACTTGAAACTTAAAGAATTGTGATCACTATTCCCAAAATGCTCTCTCATTGAAGCTTCAATTGCCTGGCCAGGCTTATTTCCCAATATAACGTGCAGTATGGCTGCTTTGCTAGTCACATCCATATATGCTGCTCATCAAATTCTGCCCCATCTAAGGCTTTGACACCAAAGATGTCCCAGTCAATACCGGGGAAAATTTAAATCCCCCCCCCCCCACCCCCCCGCAACAAGAACTTTTATTTTTCTCCTATTTCTATTGCATCGTTCTGCCGCCTTTTGGAAATTAGTTAGGATACAACTTAAATGCAGATGTTACAGTCAAAATCTGTTCATTTTTTAATATTTTGCTAACAAGAAGCTGAATTAGATGTTTAGTTTTCATTATGTTTTGACCAGCTGGCTTCTTTCTGCTTTCACTTGCTGACTTTAAATAATTTGGAATAATGCCAGCGACTGGAATGCATGTTCATCTCTGTGTACAAAGCAGTAAAGTCATCAAGGTCTTCCATTTGCAGCTATTGTTTGTCGTCTGGTTACCATGCCAGTGTCTAAACCATCAGAAGTGTAATCCATCAGCAGACGGGGATTCTCCCACTGAAACTTTTAGCATGCAGCAGTTTTAAATTACATATCAAAGTAATGTTAAAACTTTATTTTAATCAAATGTATTTTACTAAGACGGTAAAACCATCACTCTTAAGATAATGAGTACAGAATAATATGGGTCTAGGTATTCTGAGCTGCATCATCCAGTGAAGAACCCATCCAAAGTAGATGTGATCATTCTTCCTATGAGAACATTTCTTGATTGCTGCTTCCCACATCTGGCAGTTTAATTAGTCATAGGGAGGTAACTGAGTTTGAAGCAATGTTTATAGATTTCATAACAGTAGGTCAGAAGGTGTCATCAGGGATGGAAATAGCTTTGGGAACTAGATAATAAAAAAGCATATTTAGTTTCTTACATGGAGGTCAAACAATTATTGTGCACATGTGAAAATTGAATTTTGTATTGTCACATGCACAGTGATACAGTGTAAAACCTTTTGTATGCTATCCAGGCAAGTTAACCTATTCTTGAGTGCCAAATAAAAGTGTTACAGAGAAGAGATTCATTTAAAATTGTGCTAGGGCATCATTCGACTCATGAGAGGTTCATTTAATAAACAGATATTCATGGGGAAGAAACTATTCTTGAATCTAGAGGTGAATGTATGAGGGCGAATCATAGCGCCATTCATACTTGCTCTGACCACTTAATATTTTCTGAATAGAAAGTTTTGTTGGAAACACTGGGAGCCAGTTAAGTAGAGATCCCCATGGAGAAATTGAGATGTACTATTTCACTTCTAACATAAAATCAATAAACTGTTAAAGATAGTTGATCGTTACAAGTGGACATTAAAGGAAAAGAAGATGCAAATCTTAACAGAATGACTGGGTTTCAGCAGCTTTAGGTTGTCGAGGAGCAGGTACTAATCTAGTTAGAATGATTTCTGAATATCTCTAACAGTGTAGCAGGTTGTGCATGAGCGCAGCAAAAGACTGAGACAACAGGCTGAGAGCTTGAGTAACCAACTGCTTTTCTTTAAAATCCCTGCTGCAGCCTTTAAGGCTGTGTCTGGCCTACCCCTTGCACTCCAGAGCTTACGTCACACTGACACAGTCATGCATGAAGAGAAAGTCCCGTGATGACATCTTTACTGCGGTTGCCCCACTGACTGCTCGTGACACATGGGGCTACAACTATGTGCGACACCACACAACTAACCCCCCCCCCCAGAGCTGGCACCGATGATCTCACGGTGTTGAGAGTGAGATCTGCTGTCTCAGTGGCCAACCCCTACATACCAGTGGAAGAACCTGTACTGGTTGTGACAAATCCAGATGGGCCGATTTCAAGCGGTCCAATGTGAAGAGCTCCTCCTTGCCCCCAATGTCAATGTAAAGGTGAATGTGTTCCTTTGGAGATCTTGTAGGGTCCCTCATATGGGCACTGGAGGGGCATCCTGTGTCCGCCCCTTCGCACAAACACATTCACAAGAGGATGTCTGGGGGGTCGTTGAAAGGTGGCTGATAGTGTCGCGGTGGTGCGAGCAAACCCAATTTGTCTCGCAGTCTCTCCAGTACGACTGCTGTGTAGGTGGTTTGACCAGGTGCTGAAGGAAGGAACTGGCCCAGGACTGCAAGGGTCTTGCCATAGACTAGCTCAGCTAAGGAGGCTTGGAGGGTGCCTTTAGCCCTGTTCATATCTCTAGGAAAACCCAGAGTAGTTCTTGAGCCGTGCAATCAGTGCTAATTTCAGGTGCTGAGGTAAGTGCTCAACTAGCCCATTGACCTGAGAGTGGTAGGCTGTGGTGCAATGTAGTTGGGTGCCCAGGAGTTTGGAGAGCTTGTTCCAAAAGGCAGAGGTGAATTGGTCTCCTCGGTCAGTAGCTATGTGAACTGGGACACCAAAATGGGAGACCCAGGAAGAGAGGAAAACCCTGGTGCATGTATCATTCTGGGAGGAGAATGGCCTCTGGCCATCAAGTTAACTTGTCCACCACTGAGAGCAGGTAGTGCGACCCTTGGGAGACTGGCAAGGATCCAACTATGTTGAGGTGGATGTACTGGAACCTGTGGGTTGGAGCATCAAACTGTTCTATGTGGGGCTTGGTATGTGGCTGGTCGTTTGCAGTCTGGCAGTCCGTGCAGGAATTTGCCCAATCTGTGATCTGCTTGCGCAGGTCGTGCCAGACAAATCAGGACGATACCATATGCACTGTCGTTTTGATGGAGGTGTGAGACCGGCCATGTATTGTGTCGGAAATTGTTCTCCATTGGGCAGGGACTAGAGGTCGGGCTTGGCCCATGGAGACGTCACAGAGGATAGTCATGCCATTCAAGTCCAGTGGGAGGTACGAGAGCTACAGTACCCGTGACCGCTGTCCTGAAGCTATGCGTTTCAGTGTCGTCCTGCTGGGTCGTGGTAGTCAATGCCTTGCAACAAGGAATGAACCGCTGGCCTGGAGAATGCATCAGTGACAACATTTTGTTTACCCAAGAGATGGTGGATGGAGGTGGTGAATTCAGATATGTAGGATGTGCCTTTATTGGCAGATGGACCATGGGTCGGAGGACTTGGAGAAGCAAAAGTCAGCAGATTGTGGTCTGTGTAGACCACGAACGGCCACCCCTCCAGGAAGTAGTGGAAATGGCAGATGGCCAGATAGTGGGCTGGCAGCTCTCTGTCGAACATTTGTCTGGGGCTAGGCCATGGGCTTGAGAATGCAATGGTGGGCCAGTGGTCAGAATGGGGTGCTTTGGCATGATGGCGGTTAACTGGGGGCACAGAATGAAAACTAGCAAGGAGGCGACTATATTGGCCATGTGTCGGAAGCAAGACAAGGGGCACAGTCTGGAAAGTCTCTGTGTAGACTAATTGTCTGCCCTGGAGGTCCACCAGTAGAGAGTGGGCCCGTAGGAAATCTACGCCTAATAGAGGCTTGTCCACCAAAGCCGAAACGTACAGAAATTCACCTCTCCAAAGGTTTTAATGGCTGTGTGCAGGGACTCGTGCGTGTCTCGAGCGATGTAGGGGGAATGACGCTTATCTCTGCCCCCATGTTCACGAGGAACCTACAGCCCGACATCCTGTCCCAGATGTGGAGAAGGCTGTTCGGTAGGCCAGCCGCTGCAACCACTAATGGCAGCTGGCCCCGTCATTTCCCGGAAACGAGCACGGCTGGCAGCACCTATGAGCTGATGCTGCCACGCTGATGGTAGAAGCAAAATTTAAGGTCAGATCTATCTGTTTTCTGGCAGGGAGGGACCTGTTCATGTGGTGGGGCTTGTGCCCTTCTGCCAGGGTGAGCATTTAATCCATGAGGGAGGACAGGGTCCTTTTGCCAGGCTGTCCAAGTGAAGGAGCCTGACAGCCCTCTCACATCTTTAAAGTCTGTTTGTGCTAAGGAGGAGATTTTTAAGAGCCATGTATTTACCTTCCTCTGGCAGTGCCTGGATGAAGCAGCTTCCTGGTTGAGCGAGCTGATGACGTAGAATTGGAGGTTGTCTGTTTGATCTGGAACTGGGTTCCACTTGGCTAAACCAAGTGCAGAGCCTGTTCGTCCAGAAGGTTGGCAGCTTCAACACAACAGCGCCTACGATTGTGGGTTTCATTGTGCCGAGCTTCAGGACATAGAGACTCGTTAGGCTCACCAGTGTAGTGGGTTGTGTGCAAGCACAGCGCAAAGACTGAGACAACCGGCTGGGGACTCGAGTAACACAACTGCTTTTCTTTGAATTCCGTGCTGCAGCCCTTAAGGCGGCGTCTGGCCAGCCCTTCACACTCCAGGGTTTATGTCATGCTGATGCAAAGGCACGCACGGTCTTCCAGTCTGGACTGGAAGAGACGGTCCCGCGATGCCATCTTTGCCGCGGCTGTCCAGCTGACCATGCCTGACAAGTGGGGCCGGTTCACCGCTACAACTATGTGCGTCGCCACATCTTATTTTATTACAGTTAATTCCATGCAGGAACTGGACCTTAATGACACCTCCTGGATAGTGTGCCGATTCAGTTCCCTACATTGTAATATTGAATAAAAAACAGTTAATTTAATGAATAGCTGAACTTCATGCTATTTCCCTTTTGGGATCAAGAAAATCATCAAGGTTTCTCTCTCCTGATTGTTCTTGTTTGGAAAACACTCCATTTGTCATTATTCTCCATAGTCGAGCAGTTAATTGTCAGACCTTGTTCAAGTTGGTACCTCTGATTTCATCCTGAGTAATCTTCCAGTGAGCTTTAGGAATCACATCCCAGTTCTGACTGACTGTGGGAAGATGCCTGTAAGCTAAAGGATATTAACCAAGCATTTGGGTATTTTTGCAGTGTTCTTCACTTCAGTGGTTGTTTTTGAACAATATATTTATTTTTGTTTCCTGATATTTAAACTGCATGTGTTCTTTGGGTCTGGTATAACTATCAACCTTCCATACCCAATCTATTGATCAATGTATTTTAAATATGACAGTGCCCCAGCATGACCCTGACATTTGAAAGTCATTAATATTGACGATGCCTGAGAGGTTTATTGACCGTCATTTACTGAACTAGGTCAAATGTGAATTATTGAAGGTTGTCCCAAATACAAGCTAAGTTTTGAAACAGTTCACATAAGGGTTGAGTAGACAAATTCACTCTTCTTTGGGCTCACTGTAGAATTTTTTTTTAAAAGGTTTGTGCTTCTTTTGAGGTGTATAGCTAGCAGGTGACTTTTTTTTCTTACAAAGTATTCTTGCCATCACTATTTGTTGTGTCGGGGCTCTGAATTGTCAAATTGGTCAATTGGGATTATACTGCGGAGGGGAAAATCTTTAAGTTGTATTTGGTGGTTAGTCATTTTCTAAATGGAATGAAAGTATTTCAGTTAAGTAGCAGTGAGCAGATTCTTAACTAATTGACACAAGTTATCTGTTGGCCAAGAGGTCCTGGTTCAACTCTATCCTCCTTCAGTGATTCATTTTAATGGGTTTGTTGACCTTTTTTTGTTTATGCAGGAGCAAATTTTTGCCAATAATCATGGATATTAATTTGAAATCATTAAAGTAGAGGCAAGGAATGACAAAATGGGGAAAACACTGGTAGATGGAGCCAAGTCCACAGTTAGATCAGCCACGATCCTGTTGAATGGCAGAGAAGCTCTATGGGCCTGATGGCTTATTCCAGCTCTGATTTTGTAAGTTATAAGTTATTTGAAATGTCTATCTTCAAAAAAAAATATGGTGATCCTATAAATGTATTTAATGTAACAAAACCTTCCCGATGCATCAGCAACCAAAATCTGACAATAAAGTACATAAGACCAGATGACCACAAACTTGGTTGAAGAGATGAGGTTTGAAAGGCATTTTAACTTAGAAGAGTTTTGCTTCCATTAGAAATTCAGGGAGATAAAAAGGCTAAACAGGAGTACTGCATTTTAGGAGGGTTGTCAGATTTAAGTTGGGGACAGACGATGGGAGGGTAATGTATGAAAACAAAGTCCGATTCTGCTTCCCCCTAAGGCAGTGTGGTTCAGCTGGTATAGACCACAAGTTATGAACATTATGTTATTGTCTGCAGGCCTCCATTGAAGACCAGCAGCAGAGTGTAGGATCTCTGGAGAAGGAAAAAAAAACCCACAATTCTTTTGAAGTCCTTTTTAATTTCTAATACATTTATTTGAATGGCTCCTGTTCCAAACTCAATAAATTCTCCTACCATGTGTAAAAGACTGACCATTTATCTATGATCTATAGATTTTGTATATCTCAATAAGATCACCACTCCCCAGCCTCCTCGAGCCTCTTATATTAAAACCACCTAGTCCTTCCGACTCTTTGGGAATCTTTTCTGGACCCTTTCCAGCTAAATTGCATCTTTCCTATAGCTGGATGATTAGAACTGCACAAAATACTCCGTGTGGTCTTTCCAACATCTTGAACAGTTGTAACATGGCACCCAACTCCTGTACTGCTTTAAATGATGAAGGCAAATATGCAAAATGCCACCTTCATCACCCAGTCTACCATTTTTGTTACTTTCAAGGAACTATGAATCTGTACCCCTCTGGTTGTCTGTTCCACAATACTTTCTAGGGCAGTGGTTCTCAACCTCCCCCCACCCCCCCTACTTACGTACCACTTAACCACAGAGCACCTACACCTTGTCTAAGTTGAATTCCATCTGCCTAATTTTTTGTTCAACTGTCCTAATTGATATAGATCTGGTTATATTCCAAGATGATCTTCTGCACTGTCTGCGAAACCACTAATTTTGATGTAATTTACAAACTTGCTAACTACGTTGACATCCGTACCAATAATTAGAATGGCAGAGAGATCCAGGACTGATCCCTGCAGTGGTCACAGGCCTCCAATTTGAAGAATAACCATCCACTATCATTCTCTTACTCTTACCATCAAGCCATTCTGTATTCAGTTAACCAATTCATCCCTAATTCCTTGCAATGACCTTCTGTAGAAGCCTACCAAAGACCTTGATAAAGTCTGTGTACAGAATGCTATTTGTAAGACACTATTTATTTCCCACACTAGCTATTCGTAATTAGTCCTTGCCTTTCCAAATGGATCCTGGACCTCAGAATCTCCAGAAACTTACCCACCATTGATGTTAGTCTCACTGGCCTGCAGTTCCCTGATGACTTTGCAACCCTTTTAATTTAAGGCACATGAGCCACCCACCAGCCTTTTCACATCTCACCCCTGCAATATCATTCTCAGCTTCCCCAATGTCCAAGGATAGCCTTCATCAGGCCTCAGAGATTCATTGATATTTATGTTTTAAGACTGTCAGTACATCCTCTTTTGTACAATGAATATTTTCCTCAACATCTATTGCTGCAATCCCCAGCCATCTTCATTACTGGGTATTCTAATTAATTGTCTTGGTTATATATTGTATAAGCCAACTGTCACTAATTAAATCCCATAACTAGGAATTATCAAAACATCATAATGTCCTTATGGGAATTGATCTGCCTCTTGCGTACAGTTTGGTTTTAATCTATCTCTGGTCCAGTTGTGTTGTGTCCTAAGGAAATAGTTTCTCATTCTGCTTGATTGAATATCTTTGGAGCAATTCTCCTTAATGTAAACAGCCTTTACAAATTAAAATTAAGGGGTATGTTAAATCGATAGGAAAATAAAGTAAAATTCTAATACAATACTTGTACAAGGTAACAAAGTCCATAATTTGTGGAGAAGCATTATTTTCCTTTTGCTCCATTGATTTCAGACTTTTTTCTTTAAAACCTTTGAAGGTGCTGAGGTTTGGCAAATGAGCATTCGTGCAGACAATGTTAGTTGTTTTGGCACATGTCCTACTGTCTCCTGTAATCTTCCATTACAAACTATGCAAGGGAAAACATCCAAATCTGGACTTTGATGAATGGTTAACTTTGTGAAACTCTTTGGATTTCTGAAATCGCTTTCAAAATAATTGATAGGTGTTGAATATGGTTAATTATAGCCCTGTTTTATTTAGTTTGTGGTTAAATTACAGAAATATGGAATACAACAACCAATTTTGGGGAGATTTTCATCAGCATAAACTGCAGGGCGGCTCCGAGTTTATGGCACTGTCAGGGGACCTCCTTGTCTCATGGTTTGAACTGAGTGCACGCCTCAGGCAACGTGATGACATCACCACCCACGCGGGGGCAGAGCTCACGCTGCCCTTAAAGGGGCATGCGGGGGTTTTGAAATAAACTGTCAATGAAACCCCCAACGTGGTGGTTGAGAATCTCTTTCCTTGTAGCTGCCGCTACATTGGTGACCCCCGATGAGTCCAGATGTTTTTCTGGCCTCTCACTATGGATCCCTCAGAGATCAATGCAGTTGCGGTGAAACTGACCCCTTCTGGACACATCACCCACGAATGTGGTTCGGGCAAGTGAAAGCGCAGTTCACCTCAGAAACATTTAACCAGATGCTACAATGTTTTATTGTGTCACGAGCGTACTCAATGAAGAGACTGTGGCCAGGGTGGACAACCTCATCCACAACCCACTGGAGGTTGGTAAATATCTCGCCCTCAAGGACCTCATCCTCAGAACCTTCGGCCTCTCCCAGCAACAGCACACCTCCAGGCTCCTACACCTGGATGGGTTGGGAGACAGAACCCCATGTACCCTGATGGACGAGATGCTGGGATTAGCAGAGGACCACAAACCGTGTTTTCTGTTCCAGCAAATCTTCCTCAAGCAGATGCCCAAGGACATACAGCTCCTGCTGGTGGTCGAAGACTTCTCCAACCCACAGCGAGTTGTGGCCCGCGCAGATGTCCTCTGGTGGACCAAGTGGGAGAACAAGGTTGCCCTCAGCCAGGTCACCTGCCCAGGACCCAGTCAGACACAAACGCCCCCCAAGCACAAGCCGGAGGAGCACCACCCCACCTGGTGTTTCTATCATCAGCGCTCTGGGCCTTAAGCCTGCAAGTGCAGGCAGCCCTGTACCTTTCAGGGAAATAACTCAGCCAGCCGCTGCCAATGGCTGTGGTGGCTGGCCATGTGAACAGCCTTCTGCACGTGACTGACAAGTCCACTGGCCGACGGTTCCTAGTAGATACTGGAGTGGAGCTGAACGTGCTCCTCCCAACAGCACTCGAGACCAGCACCTGAGCACAGGGCCCTACCCTGTGGGCAGCCAACGGATCTGCCATCAGGACCTTCGGAACTTGCAGAGCGCAGATCCAGATCAGAAAGGACAGGTTCCACTGGAAGTTCGTGCTGGCCTCAGTGGGCAGGGTACTGTTGGGGGTCAACAGCCTGTTAGTGGATGTCAAGGGCAACCAGTTAGTTAACGCCCACACCTTTCAATCCGTCTGCCTGGATGCCACAGATGTGAGCAACCCAGGGATAGCCACCATCAGTGCCCCCAAGGACAAATACACAAGTATCCTCGATGAGTTTCCCTCCATCCTGCAGCCGCAGTTCACCGCCGCCATGCCTCAACATGGAGTCACATTACAACCCAGGGCCCCCTGCTTCATGCCAAAGCCAGGCGATTACCGCCAGAAAAGCTGCAACTGGCCAAAGAAAAATTTTCCAGATTGCAGAAACTGGGAATCATCCATAGATCTGACAGCCCCTGGGCCTCCCCCCCCCCCCCACAAGGTCCCCAAGACTTCAGGGGATTGGCACCCTTGCAGGGACTACCATCTCCATAACGACACAACCACATCAGACCGATATCCCATCCCACATATTCAGGACTTCTTGGCGAACTTTCACGGCACCCAAGAGTTCTCAAAAGTCAACCTGGTGCAGGGCTACCATCAAATCCTGGTCCACCCTGAAGACATCGGCAAGACCGTAATTGTCACCCCGTTTGGCCTTTTCAAGTTCTTGCAGATGCCCTTCGAGTTGAAGAATGCGTCCCAAACTTTCCAGCGCCTGATGGGCGCGGTGGGCAGAGACTGACACCTTAAGTCGCCCTCATGGCTCACCTCACCAGCTCTGATTGGGCAGATGAGTTGCCCTGGGTTCTGCTTGGCATCAGGACAGCCCCAAAGGAGGATCTGCAGGTATCATCTGTGGAGTTGATTTACGGCCATTGTCGCTACCCGGTGAGTTTTTCGGCCCAGACATGGACTTGGCAGCCGACAATCCGAACTTATTGGCAGACCTTCAGTGTAAGTTTGCTTCACTAGCCCCCCCCCCCCCCCACCTCTGTCCCTTCACGGTGGCCGACCGTCCCGCCTGCCCAAGGAACTGGATGCAGCCAAGTACGTTTTTGTCCGGCGAGGTTTGTACACCGCACCACTGTAGCGCCCTTATGAAGGCCCCTACAGAGTCCTGCAGTGATCGGGCAAGTCTTTCACTTTAGACATTGGAGGCAAAGGAGAACTATTCACGATTGACACCTCAAGGCGGCGCACCTGGACCTCAGTCAGCCAGTTCAGACGGCCCAACCGAAGCACCGAGACCGGCTGCCCAAGTGGCGAAACACGTGAGCCAGTTCTGGGGGGTTGTGTGGCGGTACACATACTCGTAGCGAACCGGCTGGTGGGGCAGCTGCGAGTACATGGCGTCATCGGGGGACCTCCTCGCCTCATGGTTTGAATGGAGTGCGCGCCTCAGGCAGTGTGATGACATCACTGCCCACGCAGGGGCGGAGCTCATTCTATCCTTAATGGGGTGTGTGCGGGTTTTGAATGAAACTGTTGTTGAAATCCCCAACCTGGTGGTTGAGAGTTTCTTTCCTTGTAGCTGCTGCTCCAAGCTTCTTATTATATTAATTGTAGTTAAATATAACTAAGGATTATATGTCTGAAAGCCAAAATGTGATGATTCCCTTAGGGACATAAAACGGGAACTAACAAAGAATTCATGGTGCCACTAAATGAGGAAGTGTTTTTTGTGTGTAAAATGTTCGTCATGTAAACTGGGAAACACAACAATGAAACACAAATGGCAGTTTTGTTTTGAGGAGATTGTGTATAGTATAATTGACAATCTAATACAACTCTGAAAATGGCTAACCTCTTGCAGTTTGTTTGTTCTCAAAGCTGGAATTTTCCTGGCTAAATTTGTGCCTATTGTGTAAATTTCAACACTGGAAGAAAATCTCATTTCATGCATTGTTGCAACTAAAGATGCTTCAAAAGAACACATGATTCTGTTGAAGCGCAGTCTGCTTGGTTTTTAATACAGGAGAGGATAGAGGTACTGAACTTTATGAAATTTGGTAGTGACAAGTCAGCAAGGGGAAAATTGACAAAGTGATGGCGAATTGGAATGTGTGGAGGTGGAAGAAACCACCTTTGGAAATTTGGTTGAGTTGCAAAAAAATTTTTTTTAATGGAGAAGTATGGGCATGCTTTAGGAGTAGGGACCAGTGATTTCAATTATCTTGATGTTTGTCTGCATTTACTTAGAAAACATAGGCTTTAGAATATTTTCTTCATAGGGAAAATCAAAGGAAAAAGGGAACCCCAGTGGAAGATGTACCAGACAGAACCGCATAAAAGGTCTAACACTAATGGGCAATGGAGGCAGTTAACTATTAAATACTGC
This sequence comes from Narcine bancroftii, assembly GCF_036971445.1. NCBI lineage: Eukaryota > Metazoa > Chordata > Chondrichthyes > Torpediniformes > Narcinidae > Narcine > Narcine bancroftii. Next base: position 84,041,096 of record NC_091473.1, read on the forward strand.
AGAAAGTTTGGGTTGGTGTGGAGGGGAAGCAGGATCAATACTGCAGATGCAACATGCAAATTATTGTAAGGCACAGATAATAATTAAATGAGGCTAAAATTCTTCACATTATCTGATTTGTAATTTTAAAATTTTCTGTCCACCATTTAGCCAAGTTTGTCCTTTAATGAAAAGATATTTGAATTGCTGTGTCTTGCTGGAAACATGCAACAACAACAACTCTTTTTGGATTGACCACGTGATGGAGTTGGTAGGCAGAATAAACATCCCAGGGGATTCTGAGATATGAAGAATAAAGGGATGGCTATGGAGGTAATTGTAGTCCCATTAAACATCAATAGGAGATGGGGCAAGATTTTAAATTAACATTTCTGTCTAAACTATGAAGAAGATTAAGCAAGCCAAAGAATTGAAGAAAGCAAATGACCAAGTATTGAACCAAAAGATTGTACCAGGCAGGTGTTGGCAGCCTATAAGCAAATTGAAGCGGACAAATCACCAGGGTCGGAAGTGCATCTTGGCAGCTTGTGGGAAGCTAAGGAAGAAATTGCTGAGATAGGGATAAGGAGAAAGTATGGCTTGGTGAGTGGCAGATATTGTCTCAAGATTTTTTTTGTTGCTTTTGAAGAGGTAAATAGGAAGGACATCAATAAATTGAAAGGGGTACAGAGGGGATGCACTAGGATGTTGCCAGGACTAGAGGGCTCAAGTTATAGAGAGAAGTTAGATAGACTGGGACTTTATTCCTGCGAGCATAGGAGGCTTAGGGGTGATCATTTAGTGGTTTCTAAAATCATAAGGAACGTGGATGAAATTAAATGCTCACAGTAATTTACTTTGGATATGACACCAGCAACCCGGGTTTGAATTTGGCACTGACTGTAATGTGGTTCCACGTTCTCCCCTGACTGGTGTAGTTTTCCCATGGATGCGCAGATTCCTCCTGCCTTCCAAAAATCAGATGGGGTTGGTTGGTTAATTGGGTGGCACAGGTTTTCAATTTTCATTGAATATATAACTTGAGAGCACAGGTTTAATGTGAGAGACGAAGGGTTTAAGAAGGATAAGAGAATGGTTTGTATCGGGAATGAACTGCCAGAGGAAGCTATACCAGTGGGTACAATTTAGAAGACGTGGACCAAATGCAGAAAAATGGGACTAACCTTGAATGCCACCATGGACAGGTTGGGTTGAAAGGCTATATGACTCTGACAAAATATTTTGTCTTCCACCAGGATTTCTGAATTTAAGTTATTATAATTGTTAATTTCTATTGCCTTTTCTACCAAGTGAGAGCATCATCATCATCAATTTCATGGGTAAGGTTTGTTGTTCTACAATTAGCAACAAAAAAGCGAGGGGGGAAATGCTCATTTGTATGTCACATGTCAGAATAACATTCAAACTCACCTCTATTTTGAGGAGTTGAGTGACAGGCAATGTTTGGAATAAATGGCTAGAAAACAGCTGGACTTGTGCAGAGAAACATCATACTGGACAAGTTCCATCAATGGTATAATTCTTCTGTCTGACATTTTCACTAACTACAAAACTCCATTTTCCATATCAACAGATCTTGCACCCAATAACTGGGAAAATTAGCTACCTTGGAATTCTAACCTTATCAGTTCAACTGTTTCATTGCTTGGTTCTCTCCATGGTCTGTAGGCCATCCTTTGGATGTGGCTTTCTCTTGCTCAATATACATTGTTCTGTTATAGATTTTTGCTGTATTCAGATATTCAGGTCTTTAATGTAGTATCATGGAATTTGAATGGCCTGAACTATCAAATTAAACGGAAATAATGATTTTTAAATGTGTTTAAAAGGCTTCAGGCTAACATTATATTTGCACAGGAGACGCATATTCTAAGGGAAGATAGTCAACTTTTTTAAAATTTTGGAAGGGCCAACAACTTTATTTTTCATCATAAGCCAAAATTAAAGGAGTTTTGATCTTTATCAATTCTTTCACTCCATTTATACATTTTGATACTGTTCCAGATTTTAATGGCCAATTTTTAATTATAACTGGTTCCTTATGTAACAAGGTTGTGTTGGTGAATATTTATGCTCCTAACATTGACGATCCAGAATTTATTAAATGTGTGTTTTCATTAGTGCCAAATTTGAATGAATATATATTGCTTATAGGGAGATACTTTAATTATTGTCTCAATCCTTTGATTGATGAATCCCAAATAAATTGGCTACATTTATTAACTCTTTTTTGTTTGACTTCGGGCTTCTTGGATACTTGGAGGTTTTTACATTTTGACAATAAAGATTTTTCTTTTTTCTCATGTTCACCATAAATATTCAAGGACAGATTACTTCTTTATTGATACACAGCTAGCACTGTCCATTACTGCTTGTGATTATGAAGCAATTGTAATATCTGACCATGCACCATTGAAGCTTTCAATTAAACTGACTGATGTAGCTTCCAGTGTCAGGCCATGGCAGTTTAATTCTACTTTGTTACAGGATGAAAAGTTCATTAACTTTATTATAGATAGCTTTTTTAAAAATGAACTCTACTGAAGGAATGTCTAGCTTGATAATATGGGATACTTTGAAGGTTTATCTTCGAGATTAAATCATTTCATATTCAGCAGGCTGAGAGAACAAACAAATGAGGAAAGAACGTTGTTAGGTAATAAGATTTTAAAAAGTGATAGATTATACTCAGTGGCTCCTAATTCTGACCTTTATTAGGAGAGAGGAACTCCAAATAGAGCATGATCTGCTTTTAACTTACCTGATTGAAAGCTATCTTCTTAAATTCAAAAGGCAGTTTTACATACATGGGGAGAAATCTGGTAAGCTATTGGCTAGTCAATTAAAAGCTGATTTTTGGTTTAAGGACAAATTGCAAAGATTCATAAACAAGATGGGAACCTGACTATTGATCATGATGAAATAAATAAGGGGTTCCATGAATTTTATTCCAATTTATACAAATCTTATTTTCCAGATAATTCAAGTTCAATGGATAATTTCCTGGGACGATTGAACTGTCTCATAATGATTATGTATCTTTAGAAGAACCTATCTCTGAGGAAGAGATTTTTAAAGCTATTTCTTCTCTTTAGTCGAGCAAGGCATCTGGTGTAGATTGGTACATGATTATGTTTTTTTAAAATCACTTTCTAGCCTACTTGCTCCTTGGTTATGTAAAGTGATTAAGGATTCCATTTCTTTGGGAACTTTGTCTCAGACTTTTTAAACGAGGCATCAATTTCTTTAATTTGTATAAAGACTCTACTGATTGTGCTTCACTATTAAATGTTAATTCTAAAATTTTAGTTAGCAGCTTGGAAAATCTTCCTTGTATTATTTCTAATGATCAGACCAGTTTTATTAAAAATCATTATTTACATTCAAATCTTCACAGATTAATGAATGTATGTTCCCCCAGCTAAGATTATGGAATGTGTTGACATGGTGGAATGGCCTTATTTGTTTGAGGTTTTAGAGAAATTTAATTGGCCTTGGTTTTATTTCTTGGATTAAAATGATCTATCACGTTCCTTCTACGTCGGTTGTTACTAACAATCAAAGGTCCTCCCTGTTTAGAACCCTTTGGAACCCTTAGCAATTGCGTGTCATGATTCTAATAATATTAGGGGAATTACTAGGGGAGATAGTAAAGTATCTTTATATGTGGATGATTTGTTGCTATGTTTCAGACCCTGAGAAATCTATTCCTTCTATGTTATCTTTGCTGTCACAATTTAGTTTTTCTTCTGGCTATAAATTAAATCTTCACAAGAGTGAATTACTTGTCTGAATATTCAGGTACCCATTTGTGAGCATATACCATTTAAGGTTGTTAGGGATCATGTTATCTAGGTGTTAAAATTCCTAAAAAACAATTAATAAAAAATTAAATATTTATATATTTTTTTCCTTTGATTGATCATGTGAAACAATCCCTTTTTATATGGTCCCCATTTTCATTAGTATTAATGCAATCAAGATATGATTTTACCTAAATTTTTGTATTTATTTCAACCCATTCCAATTTTTATCCAGAAATCATATTTTGATATTATTGATTCATATATTTGGCAGAATAAAAATGCTAGGCTAAATAAAGCTCAATTACAGAAATTGAAGAAGGATGGAGACTTGGTATTACTTAACCTTAGATTTTACTATTGGGCAATTAATATTCAATATATCATATTCTTGGATATATTACTCCGATAAACTTGAACATCCACCATGGGTAGATCTGGAACTGAAATTGGTTGAAAATTTTTTTATAGTTTCCATATTGGGAGCTGTCCTTCCTTTTGCATTTACCAAGGTTAGTAAATTTATAACTAATCCTATATCCAAGCACACATTACAGATATAGTTTCAGTTCCAGAGGTTTTTTTGATTTAAAAATGTTTACTTTATCTGTTTTTATTTTATCTAACTTGTTTTCAGCCATCTGTGAATGACTGAGCTTTTTCTTTTTGAAAGGTTAAGAGTCATACGTTTTCAGGATTTGTTCATGGAAGGTTATCTTATCTTACCAAGCCCAATAGCCTGAATTTGCTTAAGATTGTCTGATCTCAGAAGCTAAGCAGGCTCAGGCCTGGTCAGTACTTGGAGGAGAGCTGTCTAGGAACACCAGGTGGTGTACATTTCTGTGAAGGACACTGGACAAAGTGGTGACCTTCTGCCTTATGGTAGACAAATGTTAAAACATTTCATATATTTTACACTTTAAGTGTAGAATTACATGTTGATTATGTCCTTTGAACAACTTTCAAACAAATATGGTCTACCTCATTCAAATTTGTTTAGATATTTCCAAATTAGACATTTTTTGAATGTTACATACTTGGTTCAGGGTGTGAGTCGGAGGAGGCGACGACTGGAGTTCGGGCGACTATCTGGAGGAGGAGGAGCTTGGAGAGAGTGAGGGGGTTAATTGGCCAAGGGGCCAATAAAAGGAGGGTAAGTATAAGGGAGCAACCAATTGAGTGAGTGGCACAGTGAAGGAGTGGGTCTTTGAGGCTTTGGCGAACAGAGGCTGAGGACGAGCATGCTGGATGAAAGGTAAGACATTCACAGTTAATTTAATATATATCTATTTTTTACTTTGTAAGGTGTGAGGAGAAGGAGGAAGGATGAGTGTGAGAGCAGTTTTCTGCTCTCTGTCACATGTGGGAAGTCATGGAGTATTCACGTCTCCCAGACGTCCATGTGTGCACAAAGTGGGCTGAGCTGCAGCATCTAAGGGACTGAGTCAAGGAACTTGAGCTGCAGCTCGATGACCTCTCTCTGGTTAGGGAGAGTGAGGCCACCACGGACAAGGAGTGTGGCCTGAAGGACTGCGTCAAGGAACTTGAGCTGCAGCTCGATGACCTCTCTCTGGTTAGGGAGAGTGAGGCCATCACGGACAAGGAGTGAGGCCATCACGGACAAGGAGTGTGGCCTGAAGGACCGGGTCAAGGAACTTGAGCTGCAGCTCGATGACCTCACTCTGGTTAGGGAGAATGAGGCTATCGTAGACAAGAGCTACAGGCAGGTGATCGCACAGGGGCCACGGGAGGAGGAGGAAAGGGAGGGGTCAGGTTAATGTGCAAACACTCAAGTCTGTAATCTTCAGAAATCGGTACTCCACCTTGAGTACTGAGGAGGGGGATAGTCAGACTATGGTGGGCAGAGGTGTGGTGTCAACCTCTGTGACCCAGAAAGGTAGGGGTAAAAGGAAAAGGGCAATAGTTATAGGGGATTCAATGGTTAGGAGGACAGACATAGAGGTTTTTGTGGACGCAATAAGGAAAACCGGATGGTGGTTTGCCTCCCTGGTGCCAGGGTCCAGGATGTGACTATGCATGTTCACAACATCCTAAAAGGGGAGGGTGAGGAGCCTGAGGTTGTGGTACATGTTGGTACCAATGATGTTGGAAGGAAGGAGTCCTGCAGAATGAGTATAAGGAGTTGAGTAGCGAGCTTAAAAGGAGGACCACTAAGGGGGTAATCTCTGGATTGCTTCCTGTGTCACGTGACAGTGAGGGCAGAAATAGAATTAGGTGGAGGTTAAACACGTGGCTAAAGGGGTGGAGTAAGAGACAGGGTTTCACTGGGACCTTTTTTAGGGAAGATGGGACCTATACTGTAATGATGGGTACATCTTAATCCCAGAGGGACCAGTCTCCTGGCGGGGGCATTTGCTAGGGCTATCGGGGGGGTGGGGTTTAAACTAGTATGGTTGGGGACAGGGTTTCAAGTTAGACAGGACAGCAGGTTGAAGGTTAGTAGGCTAAGGAAAGAGACGTTTGAATAATTTGAGGGAGGAAAAGCAGGAAGTAGTAAAAAGATTTTGTAGTGAGAATGGAAGAGAGGAGGATATGGAGAATGTAGGATGTAGGAGATCCCTGAGATGTATTTATTTTAATGCGAGGAGCGTAGTAAGGAAGCTGGATGAGCTAAAGGTGTGGATTGACATGTGGCATTATATGTTATGGCCATTAGTGAGATGTGGTTGAAGGAAGCTTGTGAATAGCAGTTGAATGTTCCAGGATTTCGCTGCTTTAGATGTGACAGAGTTGATGGATTAAGAGGGGGAGGTGTGGCATTACTTGTCAGGGAGGATATTACAGCAGTGCTGAGGCAATGTAGACTGGAGGGCTTGTCAAGGGAGGCAGTGTGGGTAGAACTGAAAAATAAGAAGGGTGAGGTTACTATTATGGGGCTATATTTATAGGCCTCCAAATGGGGAAAGGGAACTAGAAGAGCAAATGTGCAAGGAAATAGGTGAGATGTGCAGGAGAAATAGGGTGGTGTTGGTTGGGGATTTCAATTTTCCATACATAGATTGGGAAACGCAGTCAGTAAAAGGGGAGGATGGCTTAGTATTTATGTATTGTGTTCAGGATTGCTTTTTGCAGCAATATGTTGAGACGCCAACTAGAGGGGGAGCGGTATTAGATCTGGGAATGCAATAGGGCAGGTGATGGAGGTAAAAGTTCGGAGTGAACTTCGGATCCAGTGATCATGGGTCCATTTGTTTTAGCTTAATGATGGAAAGGAATAGGTCGGGTCCGAGGTTGAAGGTCTTCGAGTGGGCAAAGGCCAGATTTGGAGAAATGAGAAGGGATTTGCAGAAGGTTGTGTGGACTGATCATTTTGCCGGGAAAGATGTAGAGGAAATTTGGGGGGCATTTAGGGTTGAGATTTTGAGACTACAGGATCTTTATGTTCCAGTCAGGCCAAAGGGGAAGACTAAAGGTTCAAGGGAGCCATGGTTTTCTGGTGAAATTAAGAAGTTGGTTCGGGACGAGAGGGAGGCCTATATCAAATATAAAAAACAAGGGATTGAGGAGATGTATGGTCATTACTTAGATTGCAGGAAGAACCTTAAGAGGGAAATTAGAAAGGCAAAAAGGTATGAGGAGTCCAGAGCTAATAAGGCGAAGGTGAATCCTAAGGGTTTTTACACATATGTGAATAGTAAAAGGAGGGTTGACGATAGAATAGGTCCACTGGATGATGGGACCGGTGAACTATGTCAGGAACTGTATGAGATGGGAGAAATATTGAACAATTCTTTCTCGTCCGTATTCACGAGATAAGAGAGGCAAAGGGCTTAGTTATGGAAAGGATAGGGATTAGTAAAGCGAGAGTTTTGGAGCATCTAGGGTCAATTAAAGTGGATAAGTCTCCTAGTCCTGATGGGATTTTTCCCAGGACCTTAAGGGAGGTCAGGGAACAAATAGTGGGGGCACTGACAGTGATTTTTCAAAGATCACTGGAGGAGGGGGAGGTACCACAGGATTGGAGGGTTGCAATCTTCGAGTTCCCTTTCCCCATTTGGAGGCAGTAGGTGTAGGCCAAGTAATTATCGACCAATAAGTGACTTCGGTGGTGGGGAAGGTGATGGAGGGTATTCTTCGAGATAGAATACACGCATATCTGGATAGGCAGGTATTGATTAGGGGCACCCAGCATAGGCTTGTGAAAGGAAAGTCATGTTTGACAAACCTTGACAAAAAAGGTGGATGTGATCTATTTGGATTTTAGTAAGGCTTTTGATAAGGTTCCATATGGAAGGTTAATAAGAAAGGTTTCGTCACTAGAAATTAGTAGAGAGATTGTGAACTGGGTTCAGAGGTGGCTGGGAGATAGCCAGCAGAGAGTCATAGTGGACAACTGTATGTCAGGTTGGAAGCCTGTGACAAGCGGGGTGCCTCAAGGATCGGTGCTGGGTCCCTTCTTGTTTATTATTTTTATTAATGATTTAGAGGAGGGTGTCGTTAACTGGGTAAGCAAATATGTGGATGATACGAAAATAGGGGGAGTAGTGGATAGTGAGGTAGATTTTCTTTAGAAGGATTTGGTTTGTTTGGAAGAGTGGGCTGAAAGATGGCAGATGGAGTTCAATGTAGACAAATGTGAGGTGTTGCATTTCGGTAAAAATAACCAGAATAGGACATATACAGTTCAGGGGAGGGCATTGAGGCACACAGAGGAGCAAAGGAACCTGGGGGGTTATGGTACAGAGTTCACTGAAGGTGGATTCCCATGTAGACAGGGTGGTTAAGAAGGCATAATGGTATGCTGGCCTTCATAAATCATAGTATAGAGTATAGGAGCTGGGAGGTGATGCTGCAGCTGTTTAAGGCATTGGTGAGGCCAGGTTTGGAGTACTGTGCTCAGTTCTGGTCTCCAAATTATAGAAAGGATATAGATAAGGTGGAGAGGGTGCTGAGACGGTTTACAAGGATGTTGCCTGGCTTACAGCATCTGGATTAGTGGGACTTTATTCATTGGAACGTAGACAACTGAGAGGGGACTTGATAGAGGTATTTAAAATTATGAAAGGAATAGATAGACTAGACATAAACAGACTCTTTCCTCTGAGGGCAGGGGAGGTTGGAACAAGAGGCCATGAGTTAAGGATAAGGGGCAACACTTTAGGAGAAATATTAGAGGTGGCTTTTTCACTCAGCGAGTGGTGGAAGAATGGAAATGAACTTCCAAATGAGATAGTTGCATCAGGGTCCCTTCTGTCATTTAAGAGAAGGTTGGATTTGTACATGGAGGTGAGAGGGTTGGAAGGTTATTGGCGGAAAGCGGGAGGTTTGAGCTAGTGGAGTTGTTCTAGTGAACCGGTGCAGACTCGAAAGGCCGACATGGCATGTTTCCGCTCCGTAAATGGTTATATAGTTACATCTGTTGGTTAATGCTTTTTTTTTTGTTTGAACCTCTCTCAGAAGGGATCAATAACAATCATATATATATCTATTCTCTATATATAAAAATTGCAACCAGTCTTGACTGACAAATTTAAAAGGGGATGGGAGCAGGAGCGCCAAAAGTATTTTCCTGCAGAGATGTGGGAAAAGATTCTTAAAACTATTTAAAACATCATCAATGTGTGCTCGACACTCTTTCAATTTAAGGTAGTATATAGGGTATATAGGGTGCTTGTCTAAGGACAAGCTTGCCCATATTTTTCATATTTTTAATCCAATCTGTGATAGGTGTAATTCACAAGTGGCTTCATTAACCCATATGTTTTGGTCTTGTTCGGTTGTGGAAAGCTATCTTTGTTGTTCGTTATATACATTAATGATCTAGATGATGGGGTGATGAATTGGATTAGTAAATATGCAGACGATACTAAGATAGGTGGAATAGTGGATAATGAAGAAGGTTTTCAAGGATTGCAGAGGGATTTGGGCTGCTTAGAAAAGTGGGCTGAAAAATGGCAGATGGAATTTAATGCTGATAAGTGTGAGGTGCTTCATTTTGGTAAGAAGAATCAGAATAGGACATACGTGGTAAATGGGAGAGCATTGATGAATACAGAAGAGCAGAAAGATTTAGGAGTAACGGTACATCGTTCCCTGAAGGTAGAAACTCACGTGAATAGGGTGGTGAAGAAGGCTTTTAGTATGCTGGCCTTTATCAATCATTGCATGGAATATAGGAGTTGGGAGGTGATGTTGAGATTGTATAAGACGTTGGTGCGGCCTAATTTGGAGTTCTGTGTGCAGTTCTGGTCGCTTAATTATAGGAAGGATATAAACAGAGTGGAGAGAGTGCAGAGAAGGTTTACCAGAATGTTACCTGGGTTTAAGCATCTAGAGTATAGGGAGAGATTGGACAGATTAGGTCTTTATTCTTTGGAGCGTAGAAGGTTGAGAGGGGATTTGATAGAAGTATTTAAGATTATGAAAGGGATAGACAGAGTGGATGTGGATAGACTATTTCTGTTAAGAGGAGGAAAGATTAAAACAAGAGGACATGAGTTAAGAATTAAGGGGCAGAGGTTTAGAGGTAACATGAGGAGGAACTTCTTTACTCAGAGAGTGGTAGCCGTGTGGAATGAGCTTCCGGGAGAAATAGTGGCGGCGGAGTCAATTGTATTATTTAAGAAAAGGTTGGACAGGTATATGGATGAGAAGAATTTGGAGGGTTATGGGCATTGTGCAGGGAGGTGGGACTAGAGAGGGGTGTTTGGTTCGGTGCGGACTAGAAGGGCCTAATGGCCTGTTTCTGTGCTGTAAATGTTATGTTATGTTATGTTACTCTTTCAGTAATTCTCAGTTGATTTACAACCAAATCCCTTAACTGGAGTTTTCAGAGCAGAAAGAGGTAGTTGTCTGGCTTCTGCTCATCAGATGATACCCTAACCTGATGCCAAGGAGAGCAATTCATTCCAAATGGAAGGACCCTAACTCTGCCTACTATGGTCAATGTTTTTCTCAAACCATGCCCTGTTTGAATATATAAAAAAATTAGAAGTGCTATATTTGATTAAATATTTTTGTATGAGTTAACTTCTAACATTTTCTCTTATTTATTTTCCCTTCCAGATACCATTAAGTTTCTCTTTTGGGTGAGGACCAGGCTGCTTATGTTCGATGAGCACTGATCCAAGGCTTTCCAATTTTTGTTCTTTTCTTTTAAATTAGGGTAGGGGGTTTTAAAATAAAGTGATTTTTTTTTCTTTGAGTATGCAGAGATGGAGATAAGTACTTATTATGTATTGATTGTTGTAATCTTTTCAATCATGTATCCTCATTCTCTCCATGCATTGTTTATTAAATGTTTTATATTAAAACCATCGAAAAAAGTTACAGTCAGTGGCACAAACTCAGAAGTCAGGAAACCAGAAGGAAATTTTGCCCTGCGAGTTTTAACAGCTACTGTGAAGGGTGGTTGCTTCTAGAGGGAGTGTTGTGGTCTCCAACATGTTATTACCAGCTGTTTCTTGCTTCAGGGCAGAAAGAAGTTGACCCTCTGTGAGACTGATTTACAGCCCTGGGCTGAGAACAGGTTTTCCTCCTTTGGAACATACAACATTCCCTTTGCCACTTCATCCAGGATGTCCACACTGTACTTGATTCCTCGGGAATGAAGAGCATCCCGTACACATAACTTAACGTGCTTGTACTCCAGAGGTAAGAAAGGTATAAAGAAGTCAATGAGATTCTCAGCTACAAGTACACTATGTGCAAAGCCACCTGGAAACAGAGAAAAGAATTACAAGTCATTGGCATCTTTTAATATCTGATGTAACATTCAAGACTATAATTCTCATGCTGGCCTGATATCAGGCAGGTGCTTAAAAATCAATGGTTTTGTTGGCATACATTACCTGAAACATAATTAGATGGTGGCCTTGTTAATGATGTGTAACCCTCCTCCCCCATCTACCTCTGATCTCTGGCCCCTCCCAACACCCCCTTTATTGCTAGACATAAAGGGTCCAGACCCAAAACCTTAACTGTCCATTTTTTCCCTTTAGATGCTGCCAAAGCTGCAGAGTCCCTCCAACTTTTTGTTCCCACTGATGAGCATTTACTGTTTATAATCATCATCAACATTGGAGGGATTAAATAAACCTCCTTGGTTGGCTACAACTATTACCCTTTCACCCCTCCACCAGGTTCTCAAATGGAAAAAGTTTCATTTTCCTGCTGAAGTTTCTATCACTGTGCCTTCAATTGTTCTATGTGTTTCCTAATGTGGGTGATATATTAGGTCACATCGTTGCCACACTGATGCAATATAAAGCATTGTAGTCACCGTACTCGAGTAAGGATGAGAGAAGATTTGCCTAGATGTGGGGGAGAAGTAATGATTCAGGTCTAACAAGAGGTGAGGAACTAAATTCAAATGTACAAAAATTAAGAGGAACAAAGGATAGGGAGAACTTTTTCCACCTGCCAGAACTGTCTCCAATCAGAAGGGCATGGCTTAAAGTGGGAGATTTGGAGATAACTCAAATTTTTAGAAGGTGGTTGAAATCTGGAATGTACTGTGAGTGATAGTGGAAGCAGATACTCTCACAGTATTTTAGTGGTAATGAGATCAGTTGAGTGGTTGAAATACTGTGCCACAGACTTACAGATCAATTTCTTGAAAATCCAATTATTATAGACAGGTATGTGTTGGCCAATTTACCTTTTGATGTTGTAACTTCTTTTTGGATCAGATGTTCCAAATCTTCCATGGTAATCTCCTCTCTGTCTCGTCCTGCTCTCCAGTTATCCAGAACTACCCTGTTTATGGAAGTTCCTCCAACATTACTAGAAAATGGATGTATTTTGAAGGGAATTAGTATCGTTAACACTGATAAAAATCTTGAGTTAAGATTTCATTTTTGGGTACATTAATTTAGTAACAAGTTATTAACCCAGCTTGATTGTGGAATTGAATCCAAGAGTTAATAGAAGTTGCTTAGTTCCTTATTTTATTGATTTACATCTGGCTTGTTGATAAATAGATAAAGGCAAAAAGTTCAAATAAAATTTGTGAGATTTACCTGTCTTCACATCAGTTATTACTTTTAATTTCATTTTCAACTTGATTTGATGTATTTATTGTAGATTTTTAATGAAGTACCCATTTAGCTATAGCAAGAATCATGGGTCCTCTACCGGCATCAACTATGGCTCCTAGAACGCTTCCACCAGCGTTGTCTCCGCTCTATCCTCAACGTTCATTGGAGCGACTTCATCTCCAACATTGAAGTACTCGAGGCCGACAGCATCGAATCCACGCTGTTGAAGATCCAACTGCGCTGGGTGGGTCATGTCTCCAGAATGGAGGACCATCGCCTTCCCAAGATCGTGTTCTATGGCGAGCTCGCCACTGGCCATCGTGTCAGAGGTGCACCAAAGAAGAGGTACAAGGACTGCCTAAAGAAATCTCTTGGTGCCTGCCACATTGACCACTGCCAGTGGGCTGATCTCGCCTCAATCCGTGCATCTTGGCACCTCACAGTTCGGCGGGCAGCAACCTCCTTTGAAGAAGACCGCAGAGCCCACCTCACTGACAAAAGACAAAGGAGGAAAAACCCAACACCCAACCAACAAATTTTCCCCTGCAACCGTGTCTGCCTGTCCCACATCGGACCTGTCAGCCACAAACGAGCCTGCAGCTGACGTGGACATTTACCCCCTCCATAAATCTTCGTCCGCGAAGCCAAACCAAAGAAAGAAGAAGACCCATTTAGCTATAGCAAGTGTTTTGGTATATTGTTCATCACTATTTGGTTTTGCATTTGTAGCCAATGCCTGATAACTTTTAATAAAACAGTTTAATAAATTCTCAACCAAATTTTATTTTACAGCCAACTCTCTACTTGTCCTCAAATGACAATCTTGAGTATATTAGTTGTGCACGCACAATCCTTGAAGAAATTTCTTCAACGGTTCTTACCCAGGAATCCAGTTTTACCATGACACCAGTGTCCAAAGACCATGATTTGTGAGAATGTATATATATAAAATTTTTTAAAAACCAGAAAATTTCATATACTCTAATTCAGTCTGTGCACTTGACTGAGGAATAAGTTTGAGCAAACATACCAGGAGCAAAGCATCAGTTCACACCTGTGGTTAAATAGAAAAAACATTTCCATTTATGTCAAACCATTATTGATTTGAACAGTACAGATTCACATTTAAAAGACAATAACCTATTTCAGTTTATGAATTGGAAAGGTTACTCTATATTCTAATTCCATATTTTAAAAAATTAGCAGTGCTGCCGGAGTGGACCCATTGAGAGTGGAGACAGAGCACTCCCCTGCGGGATCTAACCTCTGTCCGACTGCTTTCAGCTCAGTGCAGACTTTAAATGGCCTGTTAAAGGAGCTGATGGTGGTTTCTTAAAATCCTGTGACGAGAGGTTGAGCCCAAGATAATGGTATAGCAGCCTTGGGGAAGCAGAGGAGATGGCCCACAGTGATGGACCAGCAAGATGCTTGGAGGCAGCAGGCTGGTGGAGAGTTGAGGCGAGGAACCCACACAGGCTTTGGGCTGCTGGAAACTGGCTGAAAGAGTACTATGGCACTCTCTCTCATTCCCAGTTCTGATACAAAGGTTTCCTGATCACGTCAAAGGTTTGGATCTGGAGTTCAGTTTGCCAATGCTGGTGACTCTGGTGGTGGGGGGGGGGGGGGGGGGTGGTGGGGGGAAGAGTTTCTCTTTCTCTGAATGCAAGGGGTGCCAGGCAATTTCTGCCTTTCAGAATTCTAAAGAACATTCTGTGTAATATTACTTTTTAATTCTATTACATAACAATAAAAGAATTTTGAATCTTGAATACTTGACCAACAGCCAGGTAGAAGTTAACCTAGATCTTCTGTTCCAAAATAAAACTTTTCATCCGGGAAAACCGGATCACCTTGCAAACTGCCCTCTAAGCATTAAATGCTTCAGGTAACAAGTACAGAATGCAGTAATAATGAATAACAGACATTGATAAAACTAGCCCTCAATCACTGGGAAATCCAAGACTTGATAATATAGTCAGCAGCTGGATTCTCATGGCTGAAAACATATCTTGAAATTCTACTTCAGTCACTCAAACACATCCATGTACTAACTGTGGTGAATATCTGCCAAGTTGCCTGTTGCCCCTCTGGTGACCCTTACTGTACTAACATTGGCTGTGCATTATCTCTACTGTTAAGGACATTCCCCTTGGGTATAACTGTGTATGCACCTATTGTCTTTCATTAGTGTGCCATGATTATTGTTTGACCACATCGTCTTTCTCTACCTCATCAACTGGCACTTCAATTTTATTAGCAGAAATGGATGCAGCTCTCAAGCCAGAGCGGCTGATAATCGACCATTCTGCCTCGAGGGCCAGAGAAATTTTCAACCACTGGATTGCTTGTTTTGATTACTACATGGCTCGAAACAACGTGGTCGATGAGGCGAGACAGTGGGGCCACTTGAACTCTCTGCTGGGCGAGGACCCTTTCACCGTAACACAAGGAGCTACCACTCTGGCTATAGCCCGGGAACATCTCACTGCTTACTATGCAGGGCCACGGAATGTGGTGTTTGCTCGACACCAGTTGCTGACTAGACGCCAGAAACCCGGGGAAAGTGATGCTGCCTATGCACTGGTCCTCGACTCACTGGCAAACGAATGTGATGTCAGGGCAGTCAATGTGCAACAACACCGCAATGCCTTGAAGCTGGATGCTTTTGTCTACGGGATTGACTCCAGTTACATCCGACAGAGGCTGCTGAAGAAGGAGCCCTAAACCTACGACCGGGCAGTCACTCTAGCCAAAACACTGAGAAGTGCCATGCAGTCCAGTGAAATGCTAGAAACCAAAAAGGAAACATTCAGGAGTGCTGGAACCCCGAAGGAAAGAAATGGGCGAACTCCTGAAAAATGCTACTTCTGTGATAATAACTGGCTCCCCAGACAGAAGTGCCCGGCTCGATTTGCTACCTGCAGCTATTGTGGGAAACTCAGCCACTTCGCTAAAGTGTGCAAGGCGAAAAGTACTCCCACTGATAAGAAGAGAAGCACCAAGAAAATGCGTCCTGGAGCTGCAGGAATGGAAGACAACTGTGAAAAGGGGGAATCTTCAGACGAGCAGGCTGAATAGACTTCAAGTGACGGCAAGGTGAGATCCCCTGAGATAGCTCAATTGACTCCAAAGCTTGGGGGAGGTGAATGGTGAGACTCTTGATTGTCTAATAGACTCGGGGAGTACTGACAGCTACATCCACGAGAAAGTTGCCAGAGCCTTAAATTTGCGGAGATATCCAGCGAGCCGAAAGATATCGATGGCTTGTAGTGAACTTACAAAAACTGTACGGGACAAGTGTAAAGTTACTTTAAATTTCCAGGGACATTGCCTTGCTGATGTGTGGCTCTTTATTATGCTGGAGCTCTGCGCCCCTGTGTTAATGGGGTTAGATATTCAATCTCAGATGAACAGTGTAGTGTTAAATTTCGGTGGGTCACTACCCACACTTACCATCCCCCGTACTAGTTACTGCGATCTGTCCGCATTAAAGATCAAAGCTCCTTCCCTTTTCAGTGATTTATCCTGAGTGTCAGCCAATTGCCACTAAGAGCCGTTCTTACAGCAAAGAGGATCGTGAGTTTATCAAAGCGGAGACCGCTTAAAGAGGGAGTAATTGTCCATGGTGGGCCCAAGTGGTAGTCATGAAAAATCACACTAAGAGACAACTGGCTATTGACTACAGCCAGACAATCAATTGTTACACTAACCTGGATGCCTACCCCTGCCACACATCAATGAAATGATTAATCAGATAGCGCAATTCAAAGCAGCTTATCACCAAATCCCCATTAAGAAAAGGGAACGGCCCTATACGGCTTTTGATGGTGTCACTGATGGTGTGTCCATGTTTCAGAGGAAAATGGATAAGCTTGTTAAGACATACGAGTTACAGGGTACATTTCCCTATCTGGATAATGTCACTATCTGTGGGAAAACACAGCACTGAGCACGAAAACAACTTAAAGAAATTTTTAGCAACAGCTAAAGAACCAACCTTACATTTAACAAGGGCAAATGTGTGTTCAACACAACAGAGATACCCATTCTGGGCTACATTGTCTGCAAGAGCAAAATCCGCCCTGAACCAGAAAGAATGGCCCCCCCCTTAAGAAGTTACCACCCCCCAGACTCAGCAATAGCCCTTAAAAAGTGTATGGGATTCTTTTCCTACTACTGCAAATCTGTTCGGGACTATGCCACGAAGGCACGCCCTCTGTTTAACACTAAATCTTTTCCTCTCTCTCCAATGGCCTTGAAGGCTTTCGAGAGAATTAAAGCTAATATTGCCAAAGCTGCACTCTCGTCCATTGATGAGGATGTCCCATTCCAAATGGAAACTGATGCCTCAGATTGTGCCTTGGCAGAAACCCTTAATGAAAAGGGCAAACCTGTGGCATTCTTCTCCCTCATGTTACGCGGACCTGAACTTAAACATCATGCCGTTGAAAAAGAAGCCCAGGCTATCATTGAAGCTGTTCACTACTGGAGACGCTTTCCAGCCGGCAGAAAATTTACTCTTGTCACTGATCAGAAATCTATATCCTACATGTTCAGTACAAAACACAAAAGTAAAATCAAGAACGATAAGATGGCACGCTGGCGAATAGAACTCTCAACTTATAATTATGAGATCCAGTACAGACCAGGAAGGTTAAATGATCCCTCTGACGCATTGTCACGATCTGCTGCCGGTGCTCAGCTGGAGGGGCTAAAAGAGATCCATAGCAGACTGTGCCACCCAGGAGTCACAAAGTTCTTCCACTACATAAGGGCTAACAACTTTCCTACTCTCTGGAAGAAGTCAGGAAACTGACTAAAAGCTGTCCCGTTTGCGCAGAATGCAAACTGCAATACTTCAAAGCTCCAGAGGCCACTCTTATCAAGGCAACCCGACCTTTCGAGAGGATTAGCTTCCAACAACAAAAATGTACATTTCCTTACTGTAATTGTCAAATATTCCAGGTTTCCCTTTGTGATACCCTGCCCTGACGTCTCGTCGGCGTCTGTCATTAAGTCACTTGACAAAATATTCAGCATTTTTGGTTTTCCCAATTACATTCATACTGAAAGGGGCTCAGCATTCATGAGTGCTGAACTGCGGCGAGCCTGGCTACGGAAGGAGATTGCCACCAGCCGTACCATGAGCTACAACCCGCAGGGCAATGGGCAGATCAAAAGGGCTAATGCTACAGTCTGGAAGACTGTTAATCTTGCTTTAAAAACACATGGTTACCCTGTTACCCGGTGGCAGGAGGTGCTGCCTGATGCGCTACATTCTATTTGGTCATTATTGTGTACTGCAACAAATTAAACACCTCATGAATGCATGTTTGCCTTTCCTAGGAAATCAAGAACTATGATGGACTGGCCAGCCTGTTTATCTGAGCCTGGAACTGTGTTGCTGAAGTGCCACGCTCGGGTGCGTAAAACAGACCCCCTAGTCCAACCAGTTCAGCTACTGCATACTAAACCCAACTACGCTCATGTTAAATTCCCAGACGGGAGTACTGACACTGTACCCGAAGAGATCTGGCCTTGCCTGGTTCGCACTCCTCACACTCCTACTCAGAGTGAGCCTGAGAGATTGGGCTCACCCCTCCAGCCTATGACCCCTAGTAAGCTTTCAGATGGCCATGCTGAGGCTCCACTGCCTCACACTGGCGATTCTGGAGCGGGTCCAGAAGTCAGTCCTTCCCACACGACAGACCCAGGACCTGTACCAGTTCCCAAGGTTGCAAAGGAGCCACCTGTTTTGAGAAGAAGCACCAGAATTCGTAAACAACCTGATAGGCTGACATATTCATAAAACATCTCATTATATTTCGATTGCTTGCTAGATACTGGCATATTTTGGCTGTTAGAGTATTCTCAATGCCAAACATGGTATCCATGTATTGCTTGCTTCAGTCTTTCCTAGCAGCTGTCCTTTTGATTTTAACCTTTCTTCTGCCAGGGGGAGACTGTGGTGAATGTCTGTCAAGCTGCCTGCCTCCCCTCTGGCGAGCCTTGCTGTACTAACATTGGCTGTGCATTATCTCTACTGTTAAGGACACTCCCCTTGAGTATAACTGTGTATGCACCTATTGTCTTTCATTATTGTACCACGAGTTTCTGCTGATAAAAGCCATGATTATTGTTTGACCACATCGTCTTTCTTTACTTCATCAACTCGCACTTCACTGACCCAAAGGTTTTCTATTAATGGCATTCAGTACTCCACTGCCACTCAGCTCCGTCATAATCACTACCTTTTGAGTTCAATAAACAAAAGTGCTAGAGAAATTCAGCAAGCATTCCTTATGTAGCAAAGATATGTAACCAATATTTCAGGCCTGAGCCCAACATCATGAGCAAAAAGCAGTCAGACACCTGAATAAATTGGTTGAGGGAGGAGCGCAGACCTTCTGATATGCCTAATCAATTTTTATTTGGCTTTAACTTGACCAAGGCTTTCCTTTTTGAGCTGTAGCTTCTGTCTCAAGAGCTATTACCTTTTCAATTGTGCTGAACTGCAGTGCTCCACTGATTCTTTACAATACACCCCCCCCAAAAAAAATATAATTGATTCACAGTAATAATTTGTGTCATAATTTCCTTCCTTAATTTTTCCCAAATATTTTCTAACCTCAAGCTCTCTTTATATAAACTTACTCATTCTTATGTTAGCTGTTTGCACCCCATTCCTTATTCTCATCTCTTGCATTTGCTTACTAATTGTATATTGTTGGTCCTCGTTTTTAAAGATCATTTCATTGCTCTACAATCTTAATTGTACTTTGTTCATTCCTCTGAGTTTTTCTTTGGTTATAACTGGTCATTCATACCATGTCCCTTACTTACTCTGCTAATCTTGTTAGCAGGTTCAAAATCCTTCTTGGGATTTATCCCTTTGGCTGTCTGTGTCTCTCTCTCTCTCTCTCTCTCTCTATCACACTCTCACACGAGTTGGCCTTGGGCAGCAGTAATGATCTTTAGGCAGATTCCTTACTCTACTATTTCCTCCATTAGAAAATGAACTTATCTCAGGTTATCTATTGCAATCCGTTGCAATAACATTGATTGAACAGTTCCACATCTACAAATTTTTAAATAGGATTGTGACTTTGAAACTTCACTATTTGATCTTTGTGCAATATTTACCAATATTGAGTTTGATTTGAGTTGGCCACTTCCAGCTGTCTGGGTTGAGGGTTATTCAGAGATCGTGATTTGTACACATTTGGGTTGATTGATTTAGTTTACTGTAAAAAGTACTAAATGAGGAATTGGATGGAGTCACTATACAATAATGCAACTAAAAGCACACAGCAAATCCAAAAGACCATGGGATTTCATCATTCAGTTAGTGCAGACTGGTAAACATGCAGTAGACACAGTCGAAATCCAAGAGCTCCCCGGTATTATTTTGAAAACCGCTCAATGACATCGGAGCAACGACAACATGAACCTTGACTGCAGCAGTGGAGACACAAGTCAGGACCACACACTACATAACATATTCTGGAAAAACTTCTCCTTTCAAGCCACATATGGAATAAAACTAATCTTTAGCAGAAGTAAGGTTATTTTTGGAGCAATGCTTTGCTCACGTAAGCAGATCCCTCACACTACCAAATACGGGTGAAGAAAGCAGCTCAATGTGTCATAAATAGATATGGAATCAGAAAAGATCTCCCTCAGACCCATTGATATTGCAGCAGAGAAGCTGCGGTTTTGACAGTGACAACTTCTGATGCTATAATTGAACTTGCATTAATCTTCAAATTGTTTGAAAGATTTTTGCTTCATAACTTTGACAAATTGTCTTTTTTTAAAAAAAGTGCAGTCATAAAGCACATTTTAGGTCAGCTTACCTTAAGAAAATAAATATAGACTCTCGGAAGTCCACTCCATTCACATGGTCGTGGTAGTCAATATAAGGCATGATGGCATCAATGAGGCCTTGATGCAGCTTTTCTGCCTCATCAAAAATAAACAATGATTGGCGGCATTGTTGGACAGCAGTCAGAATTAATCGCTGGAGCTGAGACTAAAAGATAAATGACCATGAGGATTCCAACATTTTATGAATTGGTTTCCTTATTTCTTTGCATGCTGTGTACTTTCCATTCATGAAGAGAGGAATAGTTTGAGACTCATTCCAGACCACTGATTGGAACATGAGAATGCTTTCATCCCAATCTAATTTCTGCCCTTTCTACAACCCTGAAAAGAACCAAGAGCTCAGATGTTAGGTTTTTGGCAGAGGGTGTCTTGTACTCAAAACACCCAATGATACCAGGGAACACAACTGAAGAGGTGTCCGATACCGGTTAATATTCCCTAGTGGTCATCCTGCATTATTGTAATTGAGGCAACGATAGTACTAACCAATACTGAAATGTCAGGGATTGTAACACCTAGATGCTAGATTGAGCACAGAATGTGCACGGGTGAGCTGGGTACTCATTCAATTCCCCCCAGCACAGCTTACCTTGTAAACATCAACCAGGCGGGCATGTGGAAAGTGGAAGGGAGCGATGTAAAAATGCACACAGTCGCTTCTTAGTCCATCTTGGTACAGGTTGTCTGCTATAATTTTTGCCACAAAGTTCTTGCCAGTACCAGAGCAGCCATGGAAAGAAAGTGCCAATGCTTTCTCTGGGCTTTTGTTTGCTAGGAAACCTTTCACTGCTTTCATCACGACTTCCTTAGCCAGATGTTGTCCATGTAATTTTATGCTCAGATCATGGCTAAGACCTAGTTAGAAAACAAAAGACCAAATCATACAGCACCTTTTAATTTCTACTTCAGAGGTGAATCCATACCCAAGGTATGTCAAAGTAAATGTGAGAGTAGGAAAAAACCCATCTGGTGGCAGTGAAATGACGAGTTACCACATAGGGCTACAGTAAAAGGCAAAATGTTATTAACAAGGTTTGGGAATATCCCGAAATCCAATTTTTCCATTATTTCATGTACTTGTACATCAATGGAGCCAGTGTTTATTTGCAGGCCCAGCTCTCAAACTGTTCAAAAGACACCAGATACTGGAGTTAAAAAAAATGGATTCATAACCACCTGGCTGTTGGCTTTGCTCTTTATCCTATGGCACATTGATAGGGAGAAAGTATGACCCATAGTTATTTTAACTGAATCTTAAAAGAAACAAGGAATGGTTTCTTAAACCTTGTGTGTGCTAAAATGTAAATGAAATTTCAGTGGTGATTAATACAATTCTTTGTTGGAAACAAAGGAATGTGCCAGCACTGGACCTCCTCAGTCAAACCCCATCATCAGGCACCTTATAAATAACAGCTCTGATCAATGGATCTGTAAGTCCATTGATATGAGGTGTTGCTTTGGTCGATTCTGAACATCTTGGAAGTATCACAGCTAAGTCGTAGCAGTGTACATTTCCAGGTCAACCCAATTTATTGTCTGCAAGACAACTCAGGCTCAGTGTGGGTAATCCCATGTTCTCAAAAGTAAGGCCATTACACAGATTCCGATATGAATAAAACAGAATCAGAGCCAATGCAATTTAAAGTAACTGAGATATTTACTGAGGGAAGTAGGAATCTCAGGGCAGGCCCTCAGAAAGGCAATTAAATCCCTCCAATTCAGCTGAAACTAGCAGTAATTGGCTCTGGCCAAAAAGGAGGGATCATATCTGGGCTCCAAATGGCCACTAGGAGAAATGGATATGGGATGCACACTCAGGTCTGATTCGCCTGCCTTGGCAGAGGGTGTCTTGTATTTAAAAGGCCAAAACACCCAAATATACCAGGGAACACACTGAAGATGTGTCCAATACCAGTTAATATTCCCTAGTGGTCATCCTGCATTATTGTAATTGAGACAACCGACAGAACGAACCAATACTGAAATGTCAGGGATTGTAACCTAGTCTCTATACCAACCTGCTCAGGTTTACTGCAGTTTCCTCCATAGTGATAAATCTATAAATTAATCTTTATTTGCAAACCTGTGATGTTGTTGATTAGCCGACAATCTCCTTGCTTGCAACATTCATGCACGCTGCAGTACCAACTCATTATCTCCTGATAACTATCCTGGATTAAGAAGGACCAGGCCTCCAAGGTGTTAGCTAAAATAAAGCAGAAAATGTTTTATACCAGACTAACACAGTAATTTTGAATTAAATCTGGATATCTCCCAAGCCTATTTAATAAAGCTATTACAAAGATTAATAGACTTTTTTGCCACAATGCAGCATTATTTAACACTGCATAGAGGAACCAGTTTACACATACTGTTGAAGCACATCTATCCCTAGTAAGACGAAGGATGACTTTCAACAGACAGAAATCCTCACTAATAGGTTGATGCTTCAGTTGATCCCAGACAAGAGTTCAATATGGAAAGAAGACCCTTACCTGGAGAAGTGCTGATTGCTGTCGCAGCTGATACTTCTCCAGCTTCAGTCACTAAACAGAAAGCTATGACTCATCCTCTTTTTTTCACAAAGTTGTAGAAATCCATGGGATTTTCCTGGACTCTGGTCGCTAGGGCCTTCTAGCTCATCTGTCCTGGTAATCGTAGAATTCTGCAACGCTCTATTATTTCCTATTGTTTTAAACCACTTGTAAGCTTTTCTTATCTTCTTAACTAAATCTATATCACTTGTACACTATGGTTCTTTCACCTTGCCCTTCTTTTCCTGCCTCAATGGAATATACTTGTGCAGAGGACCATGCTAATGTTTCCTGAACAAATGCATTTTTCTGCCATACTACTCGCTTTCAACCCCCTCCCGCCCCGAGTACATCTACTCCAAATAACAATTTTCAGATCAGATATGATTTATTGGCATAATAAAACGGAAATGTAATATTACACAAAAATCACTTTTAGTCTGCCACACCATGGTAAAGGAGAGTGGTGATCACTTTCTCTCAAATATTTGCCCACTAAGAGATCAGGCAACTTACCTGGTTCATTTCCCAATACCAGGTCAAGTACAACTGCTCCTCTCATTGGCCTGTCTACGTGCAGTAAAACCCTTGGTATCCGGCACCTATGAGTAACTGCTACGCCAACTGTGCTGCCCCCAGATTGCGTGATCGGTGAAGTGACTGCTAGGGTGTGCCAATTTTAAACATTTGTATTTTTTAACCTATATATTTTCCACAATTTTTTTTGCCGATTGCTTGAATTCCAGAAAATGGGATTTCACTGTATTGTGTAAGAAAACCTTCCTGAACTCACCTAACAAATTCCACTCCATCCAGACCCTTCACTCTAAGAAGGGTGCCAATCAATATTTGGAAAGTTAAACTCACCCATCACTACAACCTTATTTTTTCACCTTTCCAGTGTCTGCTTTCTGACCTGCTCCTCAATGTCTATGTTACTATTAGAGCAGTGGTTCCCAATCTTTTTTATGCCCCGAACCCCTAAAATTTTTTAATATGTTTTCTCGCACCCCTTAAAGTAATAATTTATTTAAGAATAAAGGTGAAGGTGACCAAAACAAATTTGTATAATCAATTTTTAATAATATATAAACAAAAATGAAACATATGGAAAAGAAAAAATATTAGAAATTAAAAGTTGCATAAACCCTACAAAAAAATTAAATTTTCATCCAAGCATGAAATTTCTTTTAAAAAAAGTTAAAGAACTAATATTCAAATGTTCATAAGCCAATTTAAATTTAATGACTCTTTTGTTTCTGTTTATTGCTTAAGAGTTTTTCAAAACATGGCACTTTGTTGCTGGTAGCAATCCGCACATCTGCCTGTGCACGCAAGTGATTTCTAGATTTTGTCTTGATTGACAAAAGGACACTAAATCCAGACTCGCATAAAAGTATGTCGACACGAATGGGATGAGCACAGTTAGTGCTTTTTCACAAAGTCTTGGAAACATGCCCATTGCCAAACACCAATATTGTTCCAAAGTTTTGCTTTCAAACTGCATTTCAAGAACACGATTTGTGCACAGTTTAATAAGGTCTTCCTTCAGCTCTTCATCATCTGACATATTATCTAAATTGAAGGAGTATGGATTTATAAAAAAAACTGGAATGCTATCTCACACCCCCTGGAATGCTATCTTGCACCCCCTGGTTGGGAAACCCTGTATTAGAGGGTCTACAGCAGGGGTGTCAAACTCAAATTCACTGAGGGCCAAAATTAAAAACTTGGACTAAGTCGAGGGCCGAACTAAATATTTATTGAAAATTTTCAACAACATCTGCATGTTTTCTCTCAACATATGTAATGTTAAACTTTTTCTTATTAAAATAAATGTTTAATAATAGTTTTGGTTAAACTCTTTCCATAAGAAGCATTAACAAATAAGAAATAAAATATTCAATAAATAATATTTCTCTCTAGCCTTTAAGCCAAGGATCGCACGTTGCCGAGAAGCATGCCAGGGAGCGGAGATCTGCAGGGAGCCCTCCCCAGCCCAGCCAGCAAACCCGAGCGGCATCCCCCCCTGCCCCCTCTCCCTCCTCCGCCCCTGCCTCCGCCTGCCGCAACTGCCGCCAACAACCCAAGGAGTCCCCGCTGGTCTCGCCATCTCACCGGGAATACCGTGAGAGCGGTGGAACTCGTCCACGACCTCCACCCCAGCGGAAAGTCCGATGCCCAGCAGCACCCACCCACAGATGAAGCTCAAGGAGACGCGGAGGTGACCCACCACGTCCAGCCACATGGAGCTAGGCGGCGGGTCCGCTGGAGCTAGGCGGCGGGTCCGCTGGAGCTAGGCGGCGGGTCCGCTGGAGCTAGGCGGCGGGTCCGCTGGAGCTAGGCGGCGGGTCCGCTGGAGCTAGGCGGCGGGTCCGCTGGAGCTAGGCGGCGGGTCCGCTGGAGCTAGGCGGCGGGTCCGCTGGAGCTAGGCGGCGGGTCCGCTGGAGCTAGGCGGCGGGTCCGCTGGAGCTAGGCGGCGGGTCCGCTGGAGCTAGGCGGCGGGTCCGCTGGAGCTAGGCGGCGGGTCCGCTGGAGCTAGGCGGCGGGTCCGCTGGAGCTAGGCGGCGGGTCCGTTGCATCGGCGCCACTGTGAATATCTAATGAACTTTCCCGTTAACTATATCGGTGACTGCTGTGCCTGCTGTGGAAGTGCTAAAAACTACCATGGTAGTGCTTGCTGCTGTGCATGTGCTATACCTGCGCGGCGGCCAGCGGGCCAACTCTAATATATATTTAATATGATCTTGCGGGCCAAATATAATTATATCGCGGGCCAAATTTGGCATGTGTGGTCTACAGTGTTCAGCCAGTTGGGTTATTGACCCCTTCTGTAACAGACTTCCACCCACACTGACTCTGTAGATAATACCTTCACTACTTCCCCCTTTTCTGCAGCTATGATAGTATCCCTGATCAACAATGCCACTCCCCACCTCTTTGAACTCCTTCCCAGTCTTTTTTGAAAGCCTGGCATGTTCAGCAACCATTCCTGCTCGTGAGCCAGTCAAGTCTCTGTCCTGGCCCCAATGTCATAGTTCCAAGTATTGGCCAACACAGTTCATCTTCTCTATTCCTAATACTCCTTGATTAAAACATGCATATTCCAACCTCAACTGAGACTTGTGCATATCTGAAAATAATTCGTGGGTTAGAGAATAACGTAATTCAGGGGTGGCCAAACTAAGGTCCTCAGGCCATCTGCAGCCCGTTGCCCATTTTTAAGTGGCCTTGGGTGAATTTAAAAAGTAAAATGACCTATTAGAACATACTGTAGTCTCCAACAATAAATTGCACAGCATGTACACTACACTTCTTAGTTTCAACACTAGATGTCGCTGCCATTTTAAACAACATTTACCCCAGTTGATGAAACATAGCAGAACCAAAAAGAGCAAGGGAAAGCCAAAAATTTCAGACGCGGTGGGAAAATGAACACTTTTTCACATAAGTTAAGGGGAAGTGTGTTTGTTTGACTTTCAAGTAATTTGTTAACTTTAATAGCTTATCTACAGATTTACACATTCATCATAATCATTAAGGTGGACACTTAAGTCATGAAATGTATTCACTGAGAGTTGTGGAGGAATGTTGGAGACTGCCTTGTCCTTTTCTTTATCCTTTCTCCTGTTCTTATTTTGCACCCAGCTTTTTAAAATGAGAGTTTTAAAGAGCTTTATTGTATTCATTTAAATTAAAGAGCAGCAGGTAAAGAAATGCCGACTGTAATAAATGAGCACATCAATAAATTACTGTAATGTCAACAGTTAAATTGTTCAGTATTTATTTTCAATGGTACAGGGGTTTGTGGTCTAAAAACACTTTTTATTGCAGTGTGACTGGTTGAAAACTGCAAGGTTTAATATTGTTTGGCCCGTAGCTCCTTATATTTTTTTGTATGTGGCCCACACCCAAAAATGTTTGGCCACCTAGTTAGAATCCATATCCTATAACTGGAAATTTTAAACCACGTGAATTTTAGTTTTAGGTTTGTATTTGTGCAAGTCTTGAAACTGGCTGACAACAATGGGCAGAATATGTGTGGTTCACTCTGATGGCTTGTCAGCATTAGGGGTTAAGCTGCCAACTAATAGATACCACATGTACATTATCTGGGCTTGACAATCCCGAGGTTGCTTTGCAGAACAAGCAAACGTGTATTCAGTGGGCAATGACCTGTATTTAAATGGAGTACTTCATATTATGTAAAAATTGTAAACATCAATTGAACAAGATTTTAAACCTCATCTTCAGTCTGGAAGGAATGGATAATGAATCTCTGCACTAACTGTTATATACATCTTTATTTAACAATATATGCAACAAACATTTTACAAGATGTCAAAATTGTCTGAAACTTACATTACTAAGTAAAATATATGCTGATCTAGTAGCTTCATTATTAATGGAATCTATTATAGACCTTCTCTCAAAACATGTACAGTCTTAACTACCGTAATTAGATTTATAAGTGGACAAGTAAAATTATTAATAGTTATAAATCACCAGTTTTGTTTCATTTGATAAGAATGTGGGAGGAGGTTAGTAAAACTATAGGAATGTCAGGTGGATTATCCAGACATACTCCTTTGTTTCAGAATAAGAGTTTACCTTTTACGATAGATAATAACCTCCTTAAAATTTGGAACCAGAAAGGAATTAGAATGATAAATGACTGTTTTGAGGTGAGTCTTTTTTTAATGTTTAATAGGTTAAAGGAAAAATATCAAATTCCTAATAATACCCTTTTTTTGTTATCAGCTTAAATCAATGCTGTATGATTGTTTAGGGAGACATCTGGATTGACCTAAAGAAACATTATTTGAAGTATTGATTCAAGACGGAGGAAAGAAAGGGTTTATTTCAGAAATGTATAAATTAATATAGCAAAAAATGCCTAAGATTGATTTGCTTAAATCGAGACTTAAATGGGAGAAGGATTTGGAAATTCAGTTTGACATGGATAGTTGGAGGTAGATTAACAGAGACACTAAGACAAAGTTAGTTAATGTTAGGTATAGGTTTAACTCCAGAATATTTGAAACAATATCAACTGAGTGCTTCAGATTTGTGTTTTCATTGTAATGGGCAAAATGGTACCTTTTTGCATTCAGTTTGGACTTGCAATAGGATTAAGGGTTTTTGGGTTAGATTAAGAAACTGTTTGCAGATATCCTGAAAATCCAATTTCCTTTAGATCCAAAACTCTTTTTAATTGGGAAAGTTAGTGAAATGGCTTTGATTTATAAATTAGATAAATTTCAAATGGCATTCTTGTGATTAGCTTTGGCAGTAGCAAGGAAATGTATAGCTGTTTCATGGAAAGATCAGATGGAGCTTAATTTACAGAGATGGCATTCAGAAATGAGGTTCTGTATACTAATGGAGAAGATAACTTATAATTTACAGGATAAATATTATGTATTTAAAAAGATTTGGAGCCCATATTTGGATTATTCTAATTTGAACATCTGAGATGGGTCATGAGTGCAGCTGGGATCTCCGCATTGTAGAGTCAATGAATGATTGAAGTTATTCTCCTTATCTCTTTCTCATTCTTAGGGGAGTAGGAGGGTAGGATTTGGTTTAGGGGAGGGGTAGATGGGGGGGGGGGGTGTGGGGTGATTAGATTTTTTTTTAGATTTCTTTGTAGTTCTTGCTAGATTTTGTTTCCATGTAACCATGACTTTTTTTTTGATAATTTGTAAATATTTTAATTTTGTAATTATGGTTATTACTTTATTTTCTAATAAATAAAATATTTTTTAAAAACTCTATTGGAGTTGGAACCCATCTTCCAATAATACCTGGCAATAGAAAAGCAGAATCAACAATTTCTTTTCCTAAATACACAATATTGGCAAATAAACGACCCGAATCTCACAAGAATCAATTTTGTAACTAATTTCCATTATTTTCCATGCACGTCTTAAATAGTTTACTCACCATTTTTCTTTGAGATGTCTCTCAACTCTTTGGTCTCACACTCAGATTTCCAGATTTGTCCAGGAATGAAGTGAAAAATCTCTGAAAAAGTTCCCAGGTGCTGCTGGATTATGTTTCCCTTCATCCCTTGAAAACACCAGCAGAACAATGGGAGCCACTGCAAATTCATTCCCAGTGTACCGGTAGCTGAAATGCAGAGGGTGGGGGGGGGGAGGGGGATTAGGGACAAGAAGGGAGTAACAAAATTGCCACTGTCTAAAATTTTCATTCCTGGTTAATAGTTTACCTCATTTCACATTATTCACCACGTGGACTATGGTAATGAGGACAGTGACCTTAACAAGCTAGGCAAATTTCCAATTTATTGATGCAATATACTACATGTTTCTTGTAAAAAAAAGAGATGGGGGTGTATAATCACACATTTAATGTTGCTTAGAGATAGAAGTAATAATAATGAATTTTTCACAACTTCCATAGAACAATACAGCACAGTACAGATTCTCCGGCCCTCATGTTGTGCCGACCCATATATTCCTTCCTTAAAAAAAGTACAAATTAAGGAATAAACCCTCCCTACCCCATAACCCTCTTTTTCTTTCATCCATGTGTCTAAGAGTCTCTTAAATGTCTCCACCACCATTCTCGCCAAAGCATTCCAGGCACCCAAAACTCTGTTTAAAAAAACAAACAAAAAAACCTTACCCTTGATGTCTCCCCTAAACTTTCTTTCCTCAATTTTGTATACGTCCACTGTTTACTGATCCTGCCCTGGGAAACGGGTGCTGGCTGTCCACCCTAGCTATGCCTCTCATAATCCCGTAGACCTCTATCAAGTCTGCTCTTATCCTTCTTCGCTCCAAAAAGTCCCAGTTCTGCTAACCTTGTCTCACAAAAGACTGGTTTCCCAATCCAGGCAACATCTTGGTAAATCTCTTCGGTACCCTCTCCATAGCTTCCACATTCCTCCTATAATGAGGTGACCAGAACTGAACACAATACTCTAAGTGTGGTCCCACCAGAGATTTATAAGTTGCAACATGACCTCTCTACTCCTGAATTTAATCCCCCATTAATTAAAGCTCAGCATCCCTTAGGCCTTCTTAACTATTCTATCGACCTGTTGCGTGACCTTGAGGGCTATATGGACGTGAACCCCAAAGTCCCTCTGTTCATCCACACTCTTAAGTAATTGACTATTAATCCTGTACTCAGCCTTCTGGTTTGTCCTTCCAAAATGCATCACCTCATTTAACCAGATTGAAATCCATCTGCCACTTTTATGCCTAGCTTTGCATCCTATATCCTCTTGTAACCTTTGACAACCTTCAGTTCTATCCACCACTCCTCCAACCTTCATATCATCTACAAATTTACTGACCCATCCTTCTCCCTATTCATCCAGTCATTTATAAAAATCACAAAGAGCAGGGGTCCCAGAACAGATCCTTGGGGAACTCCACTGGTCACCGACCTCCAGAAAGAATACTTCCACTACTCTCTGCTTTCTTCCTACAAGTCAATTTTTTATCCACACAACCAGGATTCCACTGATTCCATGCCTCATGGCTTTCTGGAGGAGTCTTTTATGAGGGACCTTGCCAAATGCCTCGTTAAAATGCATGTTGGCCACATCAACCGCCCTACCCTCATCAATTTCTTTTGTTCCCTCCTCAAAAAACTAATTTAGGCTCATGAGGCACGACCTTCCCTTAATAAAGGGATGCTGACTATCCTTCAGTAGACTGTACTTCTCCAAGAAGTGGACAGAAATGTGCAAGTGAAGAACGAGGTGGTGCTCCTCTGTTCATTTGTCCTCACCTGCAGTGGCAGAGGTCAAGACCACACAAGTTGATGTGGGAATGGGAAGAGGGATTGAAATGACTTTCATCTGGGAGCCCTTGATGACCATTTTGGTCAGAGTGCAGGTCTTACCAATGTAGAGGAGACCGTATCAGGAATGCAAAATACCATAGATCAGGTTGGAAAAATTCATATGAATCCTTGCCTTATTGGGAAAGACCGTTTTTGTCCCTGGATGGTGTTGAAGGTCAGATGTTGCTTCTCCCATAGTGACAGGGGAAATGTCTTGGAATAGGGAGGGATGAACAAACCAGGAGTCACAGAGAAAATGAATGGTCCTTGCAAATTGAATGGTGAGTGATGGTGGGATCACATTGTAGTAAGTGGAGATTCTAACTCTTTATGATGTGATATTGCACAAATTTCAATAATATTCCCTTCAATGTGAAGCTTGTAAGGCTCTAGGGAGATTTCCATTGATCAGACAGTCCCATGAGTCTAAAGATTAAAAGTAGGCTTTTCCAGCCAAGTAGGAAGCACTTCTATTAGCTACCTTGCCGAAAGCTTGGAATTCTCTTGATCAATAAATAATGAATACAGTCAATTATTAACTTTAAAGGAGAGAGATTAAATATGTTAATCCATGGGTACCATTGAACATTGGTAAAAGGAGGGAGGCAGGCAGCTAGAGATAGCTCAGAAATTGAGCCTTTTAATCACGGAATCAGCCTGAAAGTTAGAGCTTACTCACTGTTCTATTTTTACATTAGATAATGTGATCATCTTCAACATCAGATATACCCCACTGGGCATTTACAGGTCCTGTTCAGAGATTCAGAACAGAGCTGGAGCAATGAACATCATGCTTAACATAGCCTTACTAAAGGGGGAGCATCTATTAATTCTTTTTTTTTTAATCATGAATGATGGGTAAAGAGAGAGAGAGTGACAAGCTAGAGATTATTAGCTGGATCTGGCAAATAAACTAGAGAGTTGGAAATAGGAATAAAAACAGAAAACGTTGGTGGGACCATTATTGGAACATCACACGAATTCTAATAATTGAAAAGGTAACATCTGCACCCAGCCACCTTTGCTACTTTCATTCCATAACCATCTAATTTCAGAAATACATTACACCAGAAATGATAAATAATATTCTTGAATAACAACAAAGAATCACAAAATTGAATTAAAACAGAGGAAATGGCGAGTGCTGCAGGGCATTCTATCACATTCTATCACATCTATGACCATATTTTTGTGTGGCTCCAACCTCATATGTATAAAGGCAATTAACTCTTGTGCATGACTTGCCTGTCCTTTCCACACATCCTTCAAAAATTGTTCTTGGTTACCCAATTTCTGGACTTTCCTTGATGTTGTTCACCAGAGTGGCTTCTATATGCATGCTGTAAATATCCAGGACACTTGAGGAAAATGCTTTGAACACATTAGTTCCCAATGTGTTTGAAGTTTTTTTTTGCTGATCATGTTTTGTACAATTTTCCATTACATTGCATGACAAGAAAATGTATCAGATATGCACTTTGCAGTTAGAAATTATGTTTCTGGACTTCTACTAACTTGCAATGAAATTTAGTAAACAAAATCTTGAAATTCTTCCACTTACTTTAAATATTAAGGCTTTGTTTTTATTGTGAATGATTAGATCAACATATTGAAAGAGTCCTCAATATATTTACATTAGTTTATTACATCTTTACAATTCAGAACTAATCACAGTAATCAAATGCAGAAATATATACAGTGATATCTACAAAATCAATCAGATCCTTTTACATGACAGTTTACATTTTACATTGCCCATTTTATTTACAGGGTTTTCTATGGTGCATGCACCATTTCTATTATAGAAAGACATGGATGGACTCGAGCATCTGCTGTGCACATTTTACAGTCTGATCAACACAGAATGTAACCATCACAAAGATGGAACAGGTCCCACTGTTAAATTTCATTCCAGTTCATATTAAAACATCTAAATTTTCCTTCTCTTCCTTAAAAAATAAGTTTCATATTTTGAATGATTTGTTTGCATGTTTTTAATTTTAACATGAAGCTGACATATCCCTTAAGATACGCCATTGTGACAGGAAACAGCTAAATTCAGCACCACCCTACTGGACCTCAAAACCAATAATCTTATGTGTCGATTGGCAACATAACACAGAAACAAAGTCTATGGAACAGAAAGGAAGATCAATGTTCTCATGCTATAGAGAACAAGGAACTACAGCAATGTCTCCCAGTAAACCAGGAAAATGCACCATGAAGGATTTTTAGACATAAATTGCTTGTATTAAATCAGTCAGTTAAAATTGTGGCCACCAACTTAAATTAGAGGAATTGTCCAATCTCCTATTTTATGAGTTAAAGTGTTATCAATTGCAGCTTTAAAAAAAGGAAAATATTCATTGCTGGAAATATGAACGCAAAACATAATATTAGAAGCACGCTCATGTCAGGTGGGGTGGACAGAACCAGTTGATCAAGCTAAAAGCTATGTTGACCTTTAAATGCTGGTTGCTCTACGGTTTTGACTGGTCAGCTCAGCGATTTATCAGCATTTTCTTTAATATTATAAATTCCCTCTGGTTCCGATTTTGAAAATTCATGCGACCTGCAAAATTATCCTACGTCATTTGAAACTCTGAGAATGGACATGTCAATATGTAGCTGTTCTGTAATTGTTCCGTCAATATGACAAATCATCGGAAGAATCATGGCTATTGCATAAACTATATGGATGCACAAAATGCAGGAACACATCATCAAGTCAAAAAGTTGTAATGCTGAAGCAGTAAAATTGTTCATCTTTCCATTCCATTTAAAATTTTTTTTTAAATTCCTAATTTTTATTAAATTATTAATGGTTATTCCATTTAATTATTGCAAATGCACTTGGAGTTGTTCATTCTGGATCATATAGAAATATACAACTTAAAAAAAAAATCCCCTCTTAATAATTTTCTAATTGTAATATTTGGGTCAGCAAAGTAGCAAATGAAGTGCACAACTATATTCAACAGCATTCCACGCAAAAGCTTTCTAAATCTGCAGGATACCTGATCCTGATTTCAAAATATTTTCACAACAATCATCATGAGAAATAATAATGAATAGTAATATGTATACAAATGGTGGTTTTCATAAATAATCATCTGATACTAAAACAGTGACGTACAGTTTATAGATTTTTCTCATCCACTCTGGAACAAGAACCTCACTTTAAGAAAGGTCCTTTGTGTTCTTACCTTTTGAGACTGCAGGAGCATTGTTTTTCACCCTGACAAAAGTATAAGTTTTGAATAATCAAGGATCTGAACAGAAAAGATCAATTTGATAGTATGAGAATGAGACTCATCAATGCTAACATTTATAAAGATGTGCATACTTTGTCAAGTGCAAAGATGATTCAGTCCACAACTGATGCACACTGCCATCTCCAAAGATCTTAATGTATACTACACGACTTAAAGCCACATTATAAACATCAGAAAAAGTTTCATTACATTCAATATTTGGAAATAAACTCCAAGTATTATTATCTCATAAAAATGCCAAACTTTTTTTGAATTTGAAAAAAAAAGTATCAAAACTCTAACTTGTAGGGATTTTCTACCAAATTGTTTACTGAGTCCCAAAGTTGAACTATTTGCACGGGGTTATAAAGGTTACAGAGTATAGACACCGACATAAAGATATATTAGTGAACTCTGGAGCAGTAAATCAATTTGTTAAAATGGAAAAAATAAATCCATGAAACAAGTGAGTTCCTTTTGGAAAACAAATTGACTTACTCTCCTCTCTTCACATCTTGTTGGGGTTACAATTCTACAAGTGTTGTTCAGTTTCTAACACCTTTTACCAAATAACTATTTCCGGAGCAGGAAGTCATGTTGCCATCAAACATCTGAATGCCATTGGAGAACCAAGGAGTTAATATGGATATCTGATGGATCAAGGCACAGAACTTCTCATATAATGCAAAACTTATGGATTTCAAATGGAGGAGGCACGCCGGGTGAGGTTTCCTTTCACAAGGAGATCAATTGTGCATTACAACATAACTGATACAGCAACACAAAAGAAATCTAGTCTACATAACTCAGTAGTAGACTAGGCTTCATGCACATTAACCAAGCTATGTTATTCTAGAACATAATAACGCCAACTTCTATGGACTGAATTTAACACAATCTTCTATTTATATAACTTTAACAATAATCGCAAGGCACTTAATGGGAGCATTAATCAGTTACACATGTTTATCAACGAATCATTTCTAGGTTTGCAATAGCATTGCATCTCTTTGAAGGGCATTAAAAGTAGTGTTAATAAACTATTTAATTCACATCATAGCATCCTACAGCTATTAAAATGGTGAATATGCAAATAATACTGATGGTATTCCATTAAATCAGAAAAAAGGTTGTTAAAAAAACACAACAGATCTGCAGATAATGCTTAAACTAAGAAAATATTTGAGAGAGAAAATATCTTAAATGTTTAAGGTAAGATCAAAGTGAGAGGAAAATGCATACTGATTCATAATATTGTGACCTACTTAAAAGTTCACAAACATTAAGATTTTTAAAATTGTTACTAGTTTTGGCCTTCTTCAAACTACTGGTCTAATATTCTACTATGTACTCATATCCTTGTACAATACAATATTAAAAAAAACATAGAAACACTATGTTTTGTTATAACTTTCATCCAAAATGATCTTACAAACGAGTTCTATTACAGTATTAATGAATACCAAGGAGCTGTCACCTGACCAGAAACTTTCACAAGATCTTACATTAACCAACCTTTCATCTGATATTGAAGCTGGAACTAGATTTGGAAACAGCACCAGTAAAATTATTCCATTAACAGACACAAGGCAGAAGAATCAAGCATATGGCTTCTGCACATTCTGGTGTCCACAAAGGAAAAGGGTAAACTCAGTGCTCCTTTGTAGTGATTATAGGATGTTATTCCCGAACCATATTAAATAGAAGATGACCAGCTTGGAAAGGGACGAAGGAACATGGACATCCAAGACAGAACAAAATAAAGATCAAGTCTGTTGTTAATTCTTTTATCCTCAGTTTCCAACATCTGACACCGAATCCTTACAACTTTTTTTCCCCCTCACTAATTAGGATAGTCCTGAAGGTAACTGATGAGAAATTTCATTGCTCTAAGCAGTCTTGTCAATTATTTTTAGTTTGTTAGCAAAAAAAATCTAAAATTCAGTAATTACTGCCTTTTAAAAATAAATTAAGCAATCTGATGGTTTTTTTTTTAATCTGGTGAGTGGCTGTCAGCATGTAATCATATATGCTGCAGAATTGTGTGGTTTTAAAACCTGCTGTAATACAATAAGATTAGTTTGCCACAGAAAAAGAGTGTGCGTGTGAATGAGAGATAAGTAGGAGAGTGCAACTCAAGTCCTCTGAACTCTGGCACATTTCTCAAAGTCTAAGGCTGTATCAGGAAAACCACCTGAGTGGCATCTTCAGATGAAACAAGTAGAAAAGACGATTAGTAAATCATGGGCCTTCTCCACATTTGAAAATCAAATCAAACTATAAAGACAGATCAGCACATTCTTCCAATTGATCAGGGAATGTCTTTATGCACAATTAAACCCAGTTCCTCTGGGTGAAAGAAGGAAAATCCCATCCAACAGATGTACGATCACGGTCATAGCTCATCCTTATCCATCATTTCAAATGCGTCTATCTCTTCCTTCCAGTCTGATAATAAGGAGTCTATTGTTCGAGCTTCTGTCTCTTGACTAATATTGGGACTGGATTCCTGCTCTGTCTCTACATCATCATCAGTCCCTTCCTTTACTTCTTGAATACAAGATTCCTGTTCTTCTTCAGAGGCCCCTTGACATTCTGTCCTTTGCATGTCCTGATCCTTAACATTAACACTATCTAAAGATACAGCAGTTGGAGTGTTACCACTCAAAATATCCAGAATTTCTTTACTGTGTCGTATCTTTGCATCAGGCGTGATGGACAGATCACTGGCATCTTGCTCACTCGCTGATTCATCAGCTTTCCCATTGCTTGGAATTTTAATGTAAGATTCTGCTACACTCTGACATTCAAAAGCAGTTGAGCTTGGATCCCTGGACTGCAAATCATTTTCTGAATGTTGGTCCAATTCTTCCATATCTGGATCTAAAATTAAAGTGTTAAAATATTTTAAATATAACATTTAAAATACAAATAATTGGATTTGTTATTGTATTGAATAACTTTGGTTATTTATTTGCAATCATTAAATTTTATTCAGTTGTTTGGAGATCCTATTATGACAAAACAACTGTATTCATTACAATAGAGCAAACATATTTTTACAAACAAATGAAAAGGTGAAAAATATAGCTTGATAAAATATTATAAATTTGCCAAAAGATCTTTAGTAAACTAAAATTAATCTCGTATCAACAACTTTAACAAGTTTATCTTTATCTTGACTGGTGACTTATTGTGCCATACAACCGATATGAAGACGGACTATACATTTCCAAACAATAAACCATTCCTCAGATAGAAGCAGAAACAGCAACTATTATTTTACATAATTTAAGGAAATATTCCAAATCAGCACCTGAAGAAAACCAGAAAGGAAATTCTACTTCCAGATATTTCTGTGGGTTCAGTTTGTGGCATACAACACGGAAACATGGTGGTCAAGTTAGACCTTGTTGCCGGAGTTTGGCCCATATCCCTTTAAATCTTTTCCATACAGGTACCCTTCTAAATGTCTTTTGAATGTTCTAATTGTATCTGCCTCTTCCACTTCCTCTGGCTGTTGTTCCACATACCTACCATGATCTGGGTGGGCAAGGTGCACTTCACATCCCTTTTAAACCTTTTCCTTCTCACCTGAAGACTATGCCCTCTAGCTTTAAACCCCCTACCGTGGGAAAGAGGACTGTGGCCATTCATCTTATTTTTGCCTTCATGATATATATATATATACCTCCCACTCAAGCCTCCAAAGGGAAAAGCCCCAGCATATCCAGCCTCTCCTTATTACTTCCATAGCTAGGTGGCCATTACTGCATGCACTACTCCAAGAGTAGGGTTGTAACATGATGTGATGTCTTTTACAGCTGCAACATGTCCCAACTCTTGTACTCAATGCCTTGACAGATGAAGGTGTGTGCAAAATGTGGTCTTCACCACCATCTCAATTGTTGTTCATAAAGAACTTTGTTTCTCCTTCAGTTTCTCCACATGAAGTAGGAGCACCATATTCATAGCCATCCCTTGATCAGTGTCTCACGTGGAATCACTGCTCCCATATTGTTAAACAGACTTGAGCCAAATCAAACCCAGTCCTTAAAATGCCATTAATTTCAATCAATTTCCTATCAATCTTGCTCCCCTGGAAAACCCCTCCTAAAATCATTCATGGTTACAATTTAAAATTCCAACCACAATAGTTCACAATGATTCACGATGATTAATCAGCTCAGTCATAACTCCGACACCTGTGGCCATTTACTTGTCTGGCTGATTTCATTTCACTCCTGTGGTCCAAGGGTACAGGATTTGAACAACTATCCTGGGCAATATAATTAACTACTCACAGCAGATAGCATAACTAAACACCATAATAGCCCTATCGGATTCTACTCTCATCTCTAGCTTCTTGCCACAAGCAGTACCAACATTAATGTAACTCAACTCCCCAGAGCATCTCCTTTACTCTTTCCTCCAATATTACATTTGAAACACTATGGATTAACACTCTTCTACTTCTTTCCTTTCTCTTACTCCAAGCCAAGGAATACTTCCCACTTAATTGGCTGTTTCTCTTTCCACAGATGCTGTGTAATCTGTTGAATATTTCCAGCATTTTTATTCCAGAATTGCAGCATCTGAATTTTTACTGCTTTTCATTACATTCGCTTGTTTCCCTACACTAGTCTCAAACTCACATCTTTCTCCAGTAAACCTCCATCCCCTCCAACCACATAATCCACCCTGCCCCTGGCTTTACCAACCTTATCTTATTCATGAAACCAAACTCCTGCAGCCTTGAAGCAAGCCCCATCAAACTCTTCACTACTTTGGCTCTCAGGTTGGCTGATATTGCTAACAGTTTTCCATCAGGTACTGTTTCACTATCCTTCGAATCCCATCCTCCATCCCTTAGTTATTGCAAACTACACATCATTTCCATCTTTTCCCCTCAGAAATCCTCCATCCTCTTTTGACTTCTCTTGATGTCCTGCTGATCGGACTTCCTTGTCTGATACCACACACCTACCTAGTCTCTTGCCATGGCTTCACTTCCCACTCCACAGCAGACACTTTTGAAGTCCTCTTGCTCATCCCCAAGGATAACTGACATTTCCATTAAAATCAACAGCATGAATTTGAATGCCAGAATTAATTCAACTTGCTTCTGAGCTCCTAATCACATCAGTCAAAAAGTCACCAAGGTTTACAGGTGTGCTTGAGGAGAGGGGGCATTTGGTTTCTAAGTGATATCCGCAGGCAACCACATGAAATGTACAGCCAGGTGAGATGTTGAACATATGGAATGGAGAATTTTGAAATAAACTACTTATTAATGTAATTTGTAATTCTTTTACCTTTAATAATTGTGGCTGTTATTTTTGTCCAGGTGAGGCAAAAAAAATGCACAGACTGGTTACAAAAGAAATTCTGCATTTGGTCTTATTACACATGCATACATTTAATCATACACACCCTATAAACAGATATTGAAGATGCTCGAGTTATATTTTAGTGTTGAATAGCTATGAAAATTACCACCTACTTTCCGTCATCAACAAAGTGCAGAAAGACATGATCAACAGTGTTGTTGAGCAGCAGCTATTAAGCCTATTAATTCAGTTTGAATTCTGAGAGTAGTATTTAGCTGCCAATCTCATTGGAGCTTTGGTCCAAACAAGGGCAAAGACACGAATGATAGTCCATGATATCAAGGCAGAAAATGGCTGCCAAATCAACAATCCAGAGGAATTCTGGTAATCGTGAGAGAAATACTTTGTGGTTTGAAGTTGAACTTCATATAAATAAAGATGGCAGTAATTATTAGAGGCCAATCATAGCAGCTCCAGGACATTGGAAGCACTATTTGTTCAGGACAATATCCTTGATGCTCAACCATCCAATATAACCATATAACCACTTACAGCACAGAACAGGCCAGTTCGCCCCTACTAGTCCATGCCGTAGCAAATCCCCACCCTCCTAGTCCCACTGACCAGCACCCGGTCCATACCCCTCTAGTCCCCTCCTATCCATGTAACGATCCAGTCTTTCCTTAAATGTAACCAATGATCCCGCCTCGACCACGTCTGCCAGAAGCTCATTCCACATCCCCACCACCCTCTGCGTAAAGAAATTTCCCCTCATGTTCCCCTTATAATTTAAACCATGTCCTCTAGTTTGAATCTCCCCCTTTCTTAATTGAAAAAGCCTATCCACATTTACCCTGTCTGTCCCTTTTAAAATCTTAAACACCTCTATCAAGTCCTCTCTCAATCTTCAACGCTCCAGAGAAAAAAGCCCCAGTCTGCACAACCTTTCCCTGTAACTCAGACCCTGAAATCCTGTCAACATTCTCGTGAACCTTCTCTGCACTCTCTCTATTTTGTTTATATCTTTCCTATAATTTGGTGACCAAAACTGTACACAGTACTCCAAATTTGGCCTTACCAATGCCTTGAACAATTTCATCATAACCTCCCTACTCTTGAATTCAATACTTCATTCTCTCAGATGAGAGATATACAATTTAGTTTCATTCTCTATACTCAGTCAACAAAGCCCATGCCCTTGAGTGGCAAGACAAGGATAATATCCAGCCTCCAGCAAGCAACAATTAACTTGCTCCATTCCCTTGAGTTTGGTTAACCACCTATGCTTTTCCCTACTGGCATAGTTTCTTTACAAAATTTTTCCACAATGAACAATTTCAAAAGTTGTCAGTGAGAAGAATTGACAATGTCAATATTGTGGATACAAAGACATGTCAGAGGGTGGAATTCTGCATAAATTAATCATCTCTCGATTTCCCAAGGCTACTCCACTATCTACAAAATAGGTCAGATCTGTATGGAATTTTCTCCTTCAGGTTGTATGATTGCAGCCCCAACAAAACTAAAAATGCACGATATCAACCTGACTGATCACACCATTTGTCCAAATTTGAGTTTTTCATCTTCACAACTATAACACTTATTATCCATAAGATGCGTTGCAGTATCACCACAACCCTCTTTACAAGTTCACTGCCTCCCTCACTGAAAAGGCAAAGCAGAACAGACGAAACAGAAACATGCTTACAAGGTATTTAAGCTCCAAATCTCACACCATACTGATTTTGAAATAAATGGGGATTTTTTTTCAATTGCTGAGACTCGAGTCTCCCTCTCCAACAGCTACCTAACCATGACACAAACTAAAGTGGGAGAAACAATTTATGCCTGGCTCACAACATTAATGTCCAATGAATAAATAACACTACAATATGATTAAAGAAAGAGAAGCTGCACAAGCTCACATAGCATACTGTGCATATATTTTGCACACATACATCTTAGAACAGAGAACATTACAGCACAGTGGAAGCCCTTTGGCCCACAATTTGTCAACCTATATAAACTTATTCTGATCCTTCCATGCCTCACACCCATAACCCTCTATTTTCCCACATGCTATTTAAGAGTCTTTTAAATGTCCCTATTGTACTACCATCTCCCAGCAATGCATTCCAGTCACCCACCTCGCTGTGAAAGAAATTATCTGACATCTCCCATCACCTTAACCAGCTGTCCTCTGGTATTTGCTATTATTGTTCCAGGAAAAAGAGGCTGGCTATCCACCCTATCTAATACCTCTCAATCTTATGTACCTCTGTTAATTCACCTCTCATCCTTTATTGCTCTAATGAGAAAAACCTGAGCTTGGTTAACCTTGCTTCATAAGGCAGGTTCTCTAATCCAGGCAATATCCAGTTAAAACTCCTCTGCACCCCCTTCATTAGCTTCTGCATCCTTTCTATAATGAGGTGACCAGAACAAAACACAAAGACTCCAAGTATTTTACAGAGGTGGCCAACCTTTTAATTTAGACATACAGCACAGTAACAGGCCATTTTGGCCCATGAGTACATACCAGAGGTGTGTGTTAATTGTGTGGCACGGGTTCGTGGGTTGAAATGGCCTGTTACCATGCTGCATGTCTGAATTAAAAGGTTGGCTACCTCTGGTCTAATTACAGAGCTGCAACATGATCTCATGGCTCTAGAACTCCACCCTCTGACTAATGAAGGCCCAAACACCTTCTTGACCATCCTAATCAACTTGTGCGGCAACCTTGAGGGATCTGTGGACTTGGATCCCAAGATCCTTCTGTTGCTCCACTCTCAAGAATCCTGCCATTACCCATGCACTTCACTTTCAATTTGACCTTTCGAAGTGTCACACTTAACTGGATTGAACTCCATCTGCTAATACTCCGCCCAATGATGCATCCTCTCTATATCTTGTTGTAACTGGCGAAAACATTCTATACAATCCACACCTCCAAACTTCATGTCACCTGCAAACTTATTAACCCAATCACCACTTCTTCGTCCAATTCATTGTCAAAAAAAAAAATCACAATGAGCAGGAGCCACAGAACAAATCTCTGCAGAATGTCACTAGTCACCAACCTCCAGGCAGAATATAATCTACTGCCATCCTCTCCCTTCTGCAAATGAGCCAATTCCTAATCTCTGCAGCTAAGGCCCGAAGGATCCCCTGCCTCATGAGTTGCTGAATGAGCATTATACCGGGGACTTTGTCAAAAGCATTAATAAAATCTATAATCGCCATATACACCTTACCTTCATCAATTTCTTTTCTCATCTCAAAAAACTCTCTTAAGCTTGTGAGGCACGACCTGTCATTAACAAAGCTAAGCTGCCCATAGAGAAGTCTAAGCTTTTTTAAATACCTGAAAATCTTGTCTCCAAGAATCCTCATACCAATTGAATCAAGACTCAGTGGTCTATAATTTGCAGTATTTTCCCCATTATCTTGTTTTAAAAAAAAAACAAGGGGACTACATTTACCATTCTCCAATACACCTTCACCTCTCCTGTTGCTTGGGAGGATGGAAAAATGAATGTCAATGCCCCAACAATCTCTTCCTTTGCTACCTGTTGCAACTTAGTGTATATCTTGGCCTGTCCTGGTGACATATTTATTTGAATGTTTTTAAGAAAATCCAGAACTTCACCTTTCTCAACCTTGACATGCATATTAGCCTGTTCTGCACTGACCTCACATTCACTGAAGTCTCTGTCCCTCATGAGCACTGAATCAAATTATTCATTTAGGATCTCCCCTACCATCTCTGCCACCAGGCCCATGTTCACCCATTCATCACTAATTGGTTTTACCCTAATTCTTCCTTCAGAACTTATGTACATGTAGAACACCTTTAGGTTTTAACTAATCTGACTCATTAAAACTTTTTCGTGCCATCTTGAGTTCTCCCAAATCCTTTCTCAAGTCCCTTCCT
Organism: Narcine bancroftii; assembly: GCF_036971445.1. Lineage (NCBI taxonomy): Eukaryota > Metazoa > Chordata > Chondrichthyes > Torpediniformes > Narcinidae > Narcine > Narcine bancroftii. The sequence goes on from NC_091473.1 coordinate 84,084,658, forward strand.
GGCTATCAGATAATCTCAAGAGGTGCTTTCTGACTTTTGCTTCCTAAACCTTATATTTTCTTCCTTCTTCCTCTTGACTTGCCACCTCTCTTGTCAACCATAATTCTTTTACCCTACCATCTTATCCATCTCAGCGAGACAAACTTGTGCTGAACTCCACACAAGTGGTCCCTAAACACCCTCCACATTTCTGCTGTGCATTTCCCTGAGAACATCTATTTACTCTCCCCAATTTCTGCCTAATCCCACTGTAAATCAACCCTTTCCTATTTTATCTAATCCTATCTTTCTCCATAGCGATGTTAAAGTTTAGGGAGATGCGGTCACTGTCTTTGAAATGCTCACCCACCTGAAAGGTTTGTCAACTGACCAGGTTCATTATCGAGCTGAGCACCAGATCAGCTTCTCCTCTACTTGGCTTCTCCACATACATAACATAACAATTACAGCATGGAAACAGGCCATTAGGGCCTTCTAGTCCGCACCGAACCAAACACCCCTTTCTAGTCCCACCTCCCTGCACAATGCCCATATCCCTCCATCTTCTTCTCATCCATATACCTGTCCAATCTTTTCTTAAATAATACAATTGACTCCGCCGCCACTATTGTCAGAAATTGTCTTGGACACACCTCAAATTTTTTCCCATCTAAACCTTTTGCCCACAATATATGGGAAGTTGAAGTCTCACCAACAACAACCTTAATATTTTTGTACCATTCAAAATCTGCCTGATATTTGCTTCTCACTGTATACTGACTATTGAGGGGCCTATATTATCCTCTGCATCAGAGAAACTGGACGTAGATTGTTAAGCACCTCGGCTCTGTCCACCGCAATAGCATGGATCTCCCAGAGGCCACTCATTTCAATTCCTCATCCCATTCCCTTCCTCATGTACTGTCAGACTGAGACCACCTGCAAATTGGAGGAACAGTTCCAACTGGATGGCATTAACATGGACTTAACTGGCTTTCTTTAAATCTCCCCCCCTTTTTTGGTCTAGACTCCTCCCCCAGCAAGCACTATCTCTGTACTGAACTTTCCTGTTCTTTCCTTATTCCTGGCAAAAGGCACAGGCAAAAATCCAGAGATTGCTACCCTTGAGGTCCTGCTTTTTAGCTTCCTTCTTAACCGCTTATATTCACTCTTCAGGACCTCACCCCTTTTTCTATACATGTCTTTGGTATCAGTATGTACCATGGCATCTGGCTGCTTCAACACCTTCCCAAGAATACCATGGACATGATCAGAAACATCACTGACCCCGGCATCTGGGAGGCAACATACCATTGGAGAGTCTCGATCCTTTCCATAGAATCTTTTGTCTGTTCCCCAAGCCAATGAATCCCCAATTACTATTGCTCCCATCCTCTCTACCCTTTCCTTCTGAGCCACAGAACCAGTCACTGCACCAACACATTGCTGTGTCTCAACTCCCCACCCATCAAACAGTATCCAAAATGGGATACATGTTATTGAGGGGAACAGCCATGACTGCCTAATCCCTTCCCTCTCCTGACAGTCACCCAGCTACTTCCCTTCTGCCTCCCATTGTGACTACCTCCCTGTAATTCCTGTCCATCACCCCTCAGCCTTCCGTATGATCAAGAGTTTATACAGCTCAAGGAGCTGTAGCTGAATGCACTTTTCAGATGTGGTATCCCTAATTTTCCAAATTCTCCAAGAAGGGTGTGCCACTGTCCTGATTGCCTTTTTAACGGCTCATTCTGTGCAATAATAGATCTTACCTGACCTCAACGGTTTTTACTGTGCCTTCTTACTGAAGCCTTTGTCCCCAGAGGGTTGCTGACACAGCCTATATCTTGCCTTTCCAAATTTTTAAATGTAGCATGTGAAGCCTTTCAAAATTAAACTTATTACATTTGCAAAACAATGGTAATGCCAAAAATTGTGGAGCAGTCCCAAAATAGTTATGTACCTTGCAGCACTCAAGAGTCTTGGCACTGAATCATTTGTATATCTTAAGATACAAAAATATCTTTCACTTTGCTTTATCATTAATAATCATTAATAATTTACATCTATGTTGTTCTATACAAGTATAAAGCAAAGGCTCATAACATTTGTCCACAAATGGAACACACATTTCAATCAAGAAACACAATCCAGAGCAGTCTTTCTCAAAGATTACCTGCACATATGCCAGGGGTTCCCTATGATTTTTACCATAGATTCCTAAATTCATTGTGAAATATAATTAAAGTCAAGAAATCTCACTCTTAACCACTCTGTGAATCTTGATTAAAATAGAGAAAACATGAAAAAAACCGACAAAACAAACATGTCAATCTTTAGGAATAATGAGCCAAAAATAATTGTATTAAACAATTGAAATGCAGGAAAAAGAATCTCAGGGTTGTATGTGATATCACACATGCATGTACTCTGACAATAAATCTGAACCTGAAATGACAATATTTTCAGCTGATAGCTTCAAATTGTAAAGGGTACCCAATTAAATAAAGCAGGGGGGGGGGGACAGTTTTTTTTGTTCAAAAGGAAAAATTATTAGAAAAGGAATGGGAAAGAAACAAGAAGTAAAGAATATGGTTATATATATATCTGGAAGAGATGAGATGGGGAGCTTAAAGAAATTAAGTTTCATACTTTCTTCTAATGCATTAGCAATTAATGTTCGGCGTATTGAGTTACTAGCCAGGAAAAATCCAATCCTCACAAGGATTGTCTGCACTTTTGCCAAGTCACATTTTTTTTTTGCACTAGGATAATTGAATATTAATTATCTATTTTTGTTGTGTATTTATTATCTTCTTAATTCAATTCAGTATTTAGTATGTAGTTGATTTTTTTTTGGTTGTTTTGCAGTTTAAATTTTGTTTACAAAGTACCTACTCATCTGCACCATGGAAGAATTTTGATGCAAATGTACTTTGTGCCATGAATACAACAATAAGCTCATTATCATTACCAGTAAATAAAATAATTCTAGTCCTGATAATCGTGTTGCTTTACTGCAGTAATAAGCAAGTTTAATTCAATGCTTAGTATTTGTGCCCGGAAAACCAGTTAAATACAATTTAAAAAAAAATTCTAAACAGCTAGACAAGTTATTAAGCATGCCATCAGTAAAATTTTAAGTTAACATCTGCATGGAAACAAAAATGACATGCAATTGTGTATATGGAATGGCTTAGAGTTGGCTCAAACTTACCTCTATCCTTAGCTTTATCTGAGAGCAACACTTCCACTTCCTGGTATTGCTGCATAGCATCAAGGATGATATTTCCTTCCTTATTGAAGAGGAAAAGCATTGGGATTGTAACATCATCAGTGTTCTTTCCATCACCAGCCATCTGGAAGAGGGGGGCTGTATCACTGCTGCTTCCTTCATTGTCATCTGCCCAAAGGTTAAATTCAGTTCAAACAATTGGAGCATACCCTGTTGAACCAAAATCTTCACTGCCTATTAGATTTCACTTTTCTGCATTAAGGAACTAACAGATGATGGCAATGAGGTAGGTTGGTCCATCTCTAGGTGTGGAGATAATTGGAGATAAATATTGATAATTCAATATTATGGATCATTTTGATTTCAGTCAGGTTCCTGTGATGAACATTCAACAGGTTCAGGTTATGATTAAATCAGTCTACTCTGTCTCAACATTGCCTCAAGTTCCTGTGCTAGGAAATTATTTTTTTAATGAATGACATGGTCAGATGATGCCAGATACAGGGCACTCAATATTTAAACACTATTCTTATTCTATTCAATAACACAATGATTTTAACCCCATAAAATTTGGTCTACAGTGCAGACAAGCTTTACCACAAACTACAGAATAACACTCAACGAGAAACTGCACACAAATAGGATCCTGGTAGACAATCCTTAAAGTAACCAGTTTCAGTGGTTTTGACAAGTGCGCTGATAGTTAATGTTGACAAATTATCTAACTGGTATACAGATATTTTACCTTAAAAGTCCAGTCCCTAAAAGTTACATTAATTAATGCACATTAATGAAAATCACACTCAGTAGAGAATATTAATCATGATTAATAATGGTCGCACTAAACCACTAAATGGGCTCAATTTACAAATACAGTGATATTCTGATTTAACCAAGGTCCATAAATTTAAACCACTGCCTTGGGTGTGTTTTTATGCCAAATCCCATTAATAATATAGCCATTCTTAATCAACCCAAAGCATCAAGTCCTGTATTTTACATAAAAATGCTGGAGAAATTTTGCAAGTCATGCAGAGTTTTTTTATGGAACAAAGATAAAGATATATATTTTGAGCATGAGCCCTTCATCAACATACAAGCTGAAAGCAGGAAAGTGCCTGAATAAAATGGTGGAGGAGGGGTAGAGGAGGAGCATAGGGCCACCGGCAAGATTTTATTGGTGGACAAGGTAATAGGGAGGGGATAGCTCTGAACGGAGAAGGTGGGAGAGAAATGGAAAATTGGGGAGGTCAGAGGGTGGAGGTGGCAGGTAAGGGAGGTCTTAGTCATATTTGTTTTTAAAATGCATTTCTTTCACAATGGGATTTCAATACAAGAAAGGAAATACTAACAAGGTTACAAATACTGTGATACACTGAGGAAGAAAGGAAAGAATCAATCATAATGGTATAGAGATTGTGGTGGGACTAGCAGCTTTAATTTATCTAGAATCAAGAGAAACCAGACATACTGTGAGTAATCAACTATTACATGCCTAAAATGGACCTCACTAAGAGGCAGCAAGTAACACAGGAGAGGAAGGAGTGAAAGAAGGATCTTTGTAAGGTTATAAATGCCACAGGGTACAGACAGTGCACACAGACAATCAAACTAATAAGAATGAAATCAAGCAAGAGGACTCCAGCTCATTTTGAGAAACAGTGTGGCTTTGTTGATTGCTGCAAAGAAGTGAAGGGAAGTGAGGACAAATATCACATTACTCTCATACCACACAGAAATTAACATGACAGATTATAACAAATAATGCCAAATAGGGTATTCAGTCCACATATCTTTAAAACCTGAATCAAAATTAAATTTGTATACTGGTAAAATAGTGCCAGTTAAGCTGTATAAGCATTTATGGAGGAGCCACGATCAGTAAACAGTCTGTAAACCCAAATAATTTCTATTCCATTAATAACGTGGTGAGATCTTCATAATTTTTAGGTCAGCTGTGTAAATTCATGAAAATGAGAAGAATTGTACACCTTACCAATGACAATACCACCTATTGCCCCAGCTTTCTGTGCATTCCGTGCCTTCTCAGCAAACATGCAATGACCTCGTTTCATCAGGGCAATTTTCCCCATTATCGATTCAGGATTTGTTACTTCTGAACAGCCAGTGTAGGGCTCACACCTTGCCACAAAACCTCGTACCTATAAAGAATTGTGTGATGCAAAGAGATGTACCATTAATTTTCACACGATGTTATTGCTCATCTGCTCTGTCACTTTGAAGCAGACTTGAATGACTACAACTGGTTTGTTCTGTAGCAATTTGAAAATTCCTTTTATATCCACACAATCCTTGGAGTAGAATTTCACTATTCTTAGCCTGCAAGCAATGTTTCTGACTTATTTCACAGAACAAGAAGATTAACCTATAAGATTAACCTTACTTAGATTGGGTACATTCATCAGGTACTTTCTGGGCCAAAGGATCCTGAACTTAGCTCAGCAGCGAGAACAAATTGGCATCGTCCAGCACCATCCTGTGGAATCCACCAAATCCAAGCAGGAGCAAATGACCAACAACAAAGATCAGTTCTGAGTAACCTGAATTCCCATTTATTGGGATGATTATTGATGGATGTACATAGTTCACTGCTCACTCCAACCACACAAGTTTACTGGAAATAGAAGTTCAAATTAGGAGCTAAAAATATTATGTATAACACACTCTCCACATACACCAAGTTATCATCCTGTATAGATGTTACATGACGTCCCTGCTCAATGTTCTACCTGATGAAGGCAAGTGTATTAAATGGATTCTTCATCACTCTGTCTACCACTTTCATGGAATATGTACCTATACCTCCAAGTCATTCTACAATATTCCCCATTGACCTGTGTAAATCCTGCCCTGGTCTAATCTATTAAAGTGCACCTGCCCATTCTTTGGCCTACTTTCCTAGTTCATCTTGATCTTATTATATCAGGTAAACTGTCAATGACCACTAACCAACAATTTTGCTGTCAACTGCAAAGTTACTTACCATACCAAGTACACTATCATCCATAGATGACAAACAAGAGTGGCCCAGCACCAATCCCTGCAGCAAACATGGTCACAGGCCTTTAATCTGAGTAACAACCCTCCACTACCACCCTTTGTCTCCTACCATCAAGCCAATTCTGTATTTTGGCAACACTATTATGTGTTCATACCAAAACTAACAAATATTGAAAAGACAAAATATTTCTTCAATATATTGATCTCATACATCCAAATTAATGTCGCATATAGCAGGCCCATTATCAAAATAAAATGGCAAAAAAAAAAAATCAGTATTCAGACTGATTAATTTTAGTAAACCCATACCCCACTAGTAATTTTGGAAAGCTCTGTTCCAAACTGTGCCGGTCCAGCTGTGAGTACCACCCGACCAAGGAATGGAGGGGAAATTATTTGGACGGCTCGAGGTGGCAACTGTTCCTTCTGCTGCTGACTGGACAGTTCAATCATCTCCTGCATAAAACGCAGGCCATCCTCTGCATCGTGCACACTTGCTGCCTGAAGGAGAAAGCATAATTCACTCATCACTGAATTCACTCTTCCCTTGACACAAAAGGAAGCACTCCTCCATCTTGTGGAGACACAGTGTTTGACTACTCAAAGAACAAATGTTTTTCCACATATTCAGCATGTTTGTGCAAATTTTTACTCCTTTACTCAATTTCATAATTATTTTCTAAAAAACAGTATGTGATACTATTAGATGATGTACCTGGTATTTTTTTCCCGACTTCAGATCACTAAAAGTAAACTGACTTTCTGTCAGAATTCCTTTTCAAACTACAGTAAAATCCCCATTATCCAGAATTCAGGCAACCGGCAAAAAAAAAAAACGCAGAAACTAAATAGGTAAAAAATACAAAATTTAAAATTGGCACTCCTTAGCAGTCAGTTTGCCAATCCATGCAACATGAAATCTCAAGCAACCAGCAAATTCACTTATCTGCCATCTACCAATCCCCACAGATGCCGGATTCTGGGGCTTTTACTGTATTAGTCCATGATTCAGCAAACATTACAATGTACAAAACAGTTTTTATTTCTGGTTAGTTTCATGATTATACCAAAATAAGATCTGTCTATATTTAATAGATTTGACATTACTTGTAACGACTCGCAAAGAATGCCATGGAGTCTTTTTTTTCCCCCGTTTTGTATAATTTTAAAGTAATTCTTAGCACATGCATTTCAAATCATTTGTCAATGGATTAGTAGCTTAGGTCTGGTACATCCATCAGAGACTTTCTGCACTAAAGGATACCAAACTTAGCACAGCAGCGAGAACAAATTGGTATCATCCAGCAGCATCCAAAGGAACCACCAAGCAGGAACAAATGGCCAATGACAAAGATAGAATAGCAGATTCACCTGGTTTGCATGCTGAACTAACTGGACTCTGCCATCCTTGAGATGAATTAGGCTGACTCCCATTTTCTTCAGTAAATCAAGGTGTTCAGGATTGTTGGCCATAAAATCTCTGGCCCTCAGATGTGACCTGACCCCAGGACCATCACCACCTACCTCCCTGTAACAAAGAGAAAATTTAAGATTAATTTGGGATGGAGAGGGGAAGGAGGAGAGGAAGAAATTGAGAAGCATTTACGTGTAAAATTAAGATTTTTAAAATAAGGTCACTGATTTCAACACTGAATGCCATTATTGGAACCAGTTATACTTCAGTCTTAAAATGCTTTTTGGCTATAAAACAAATCTCAGCTGACAAGCAGTATATTTACACATACATTAAAAAGTGATTCACTGATAAGTAAATATTTTAGTCATAAAAGACAAATATAAGCAATTTTACAGTAAAATATAATGAAGTTTTAACATTACAAATAAAACCAATGGAAAAGGACAATCTTTGATCAAATCTCATACACACAAAGTTTGAGTTAAGTATCAGAACTTACTGTCGCATGTTGGTCTTAGGGCAAGTTTTGTCCACCACATTTTTAAAAGGTTCGCGAATGCTGTTGGCATAAGAGGGATCATTTGGGAATAGAACTTGTGTATTTGGACATGACCAATCAAAGTTGCTGTCATCCAAATAAGTGTAACTTGTCTATAAGGAGACAAACAAAAAATTAGACTTGGCATCTGCTTGTTAAGAATTTATAAACAGAAAAAGCTCAGCAGATCAGGCAGCATCTCTAGATAGAAAAAAACAATTTAAAAATGTTCTCCATTTACCAAAGAATAAAAATAGGAAAAGTTTTTTTAATAAATATATTAAGTGGCAAAACCAATCTGATGAGAAAAGGGAATTATGAGAACTATGAAGTCTTGAGCAGGTATTTGTATCAGTCTCAGTAGTAACATGCCAAAGATTGATGTTGAGGAGGCAACAACCTTGAAACATTCACCATCTCTAAAGAGACAGCGCTAGGTAAACTAGTGAGGTGAAAGGTCCTGAAAGAAATGGCAGAAGTTAGAGGAGATGTATTTGTGGTAATTTATGGGCTTTGGGTAATTCCCAGCAGATTGGAAGATAGCAAATATAAGTTTCAAAAAGGATGTATTAAAAAAAAGGCTTGAGATAAGTTAGCTTAACATCCAGAGTTGGGAAAATGCCTGAATATTATGAATAATGAACAAATAGTGTTCAAACAGGCAGAGGTATCATGGATTTAGAAAAGGTAGGTCATGTTTAACAAATTTATTTGAGTTATTTGAGAATATGTGAAATAGAATGGATAGAGGGGAACAGGTGGATCTGGGGCATTTATGATGCATGAAAGTTGAGGCAGTTTAATTTCTCAGTATATACAGGTCACAGTTTTTTTTTAAGCTTTTAAGGGAATAAGGAAATATGGGATTAATGTAGCAAGTAGCACTGAGAGGAAAATTCAACCATGATTTCACTGAATGCCAAATTATCAATCCCTGCTCCTAGGTTTTTACACCTATGTCTTATAATTGATGGTTTTCTGCATCATCTCATACATGGGGATATTCTGATTCTAAACTAGACCTCTTCTTTTTTTTTTCCCCCAGCATTAATTGTTTCAGCCAGGTATTTACTGATCATTGATATCGATAACCAGAAACAATGGAATAATTTTTTTTTTTTAAATTTTTTATTTTTCACACCATAAATCACATTAGCCATGATATACACTATTTCTTCTTCACACATATACAGTGACTTTTTCTCCCCCCCCTCCCTTCCTCCTCCCAAGCCACCCCCCCACCCCCCCCTCTCATCCATTTTAGGTATACAATCTAGGTTGCATTAAGCCAGTCAGACAATGTTGTCATTCAACAAAAATACACAAGAAATTCTACTGAGTCCATTCTTTTCTTTCCTTCTCCTTCCATCAACTTAGGTAATGTTTGTCCCCGGTAGGTTTTCGCTATTGTATTTAATGTAAGGCTCCCATACTTGTTCGAATATTTCAATATTATTTCTTAACCTATATGTTATTTTTTCTAATGGAATACATTTATTCATTTAAATTTAGTAGTTTCTTCCTTTTAATTTGGTTATGTATTCCATTAATATTTAAAGTCATATAGTTCAGCGTAGCCCTTTTATATTTTGTTTATCTTCTCTTTCCATTTTTCCATCATTACCTTTCCTCCTTTTCCATTTCTGTTTTCTTATTTTCAACTCTTTATAAGACAACATTCCTACAACATCCAACATTTTCCTTATTCTCCTATTTCTATCTTCTTTATCCCCAATCTCCCCTTCCCCTCCTGAGTTGTCCTTTATCCCTTGTCGGACAACCACATCTCCCCTCTCCATTTGGATTTGCGAATCCACTCGCAAGCGTCAACTGATTTTGCAGTGACCGCTATTTCCCCCCACCCAGCCCCCCCAGAAAAGATTTCACTTTTCATATGTCACAAAGGTCACTCTTTTAATTCCCTCCTTATTCTCTCTATTCCATTACCTTCCCTTATTAATTCTTGTCTATACTATCTATATTTTCCTCTAAGTACAGATACATTCACGTATGCACATTGTCTCTATTCACTCTTATACCTCTTTACCCGCATACATATCAATCGTGATCATTTTTACTCTTATTACCCGAACTAGACCTCTTCAATGAGAGTCTAAAAGGACATGATTTTGTTTTAGTTTTTATTTCAGAGATCCCATGCTGTTACACTAATGCCTGAATGACACTGTTACTCCACACAAGGCAGCAGGATCCCTACCAACATACTGGGTTAGTCATAATTTCCTGAACTTCAATTATACCAGACTTTTTTTAAAAAAAAAGAAAAAGAATTTTTAGATAGATCACGAAATATAAACCTTTTCTCTAGTAACAATCTCCTTTAGCTGTGATAATATTTTATGTTCGGGATTTCTTTCTTGCCCGTGTGGTTGGTCACTTCCTACAGATGTGCCCCCAGTTCTTTATTTTTCTTTGTTGTCTTTAGATTCTTTGTACCTAATATTTCCAAAATAACAAAGATGGCTTCTTTCTATAAATATGGCCACTAGTATTTCATGCAAGCATTGTGTGACAGATTATGTTGTGTTTGTATTGTATATAGATATGATTTTGAGAGATAAATTAGGGCAAGTTTTTTAAAAAAAGAATAAGTCACATAGAAACATTTTAAAACAGATCTTATTTAAAATACTGGAGCTCTGCTCATGGTAGACAGGTCTCCCCCAGAGCCTTTCAAAAGCTTTGGAGAGTGCCCAAGAGACTTCACTAATGGATAGTTGTTTACAAAAAGGCAACAGATGAAAGAACGTCGGAGCTGCAGACTGTCTGCAGTTGAACTTGCTGTCCTGGAAAGGTCATGTGGTTTTGCAAGCAGAGAGAGTCAAGCAGGTTTTCTCTGTGCATGTGAGAAAGAAACAGAGATCAGTTCTGCAGTTTTACAGTCAGCAGCAGAAGCTGGGACTGGAACAGCACAAGTTGGCAAGCTTGTGGAAAACTCCATTTGGAAGATGGGTTGTCAGTGCTTAGTTCAGCCTGGTCAAAGCCCTTGTGGTTCATGCAAGAGTAGAGGACTGGCTGTCTAATGTTTCACTTGAAATAAGTGAAACAAGAAGGATCTGTGGTGACCTGAAAGAGGTTATTATCTGGAGAACCCTGAGAGGGAAAGTTTCTTCAGCAAGACACTGAAGTGGCTGATTAAAAAAGGAATCAGTTGAGGGTGTCCAGCATACAACAAATCTCTCTCTGAAAACCGACAAGAACTTTCCTGAGTGGTAACCTTTTACCTTTCAAGCACCAAAGCCTGGTGAACTTTATAAATGTTAAATTCTGTGCACAGTAAAAGAATTGTCTGCAACCAGTGAACTTGGAGGAATGAGAAGTGAGATTGGACTGAACCAAAGAATTTTTCTGAACTTACACACACATTACATACATGTGCATTTAGAATTAGAAGGGGGGGTTAAGTTAGGTTAGTTAAGTCAATAGTGACAAGTTAAAGTGTGATCCTGTTTTCATATTTAAAGATAATTAAAAGCAACTTTTGTTTAAGTAACCATTTGTGTTGGTGAATATCTATTGCTGCTGGGTTTTGGGGTCCTCTGGGCTCGTAACAATCGCCAGTGCAATATCAGGTCTTTAAGCTCTACAGATTAGTTCAGTCCTTCCCTGATGCCTGGGGAATATTTACATAAATTTTTTAAAAAATCCCCCAAAATTGAGCAATCAGTTTGCTCATATGCAAATGCAAAATTCCAAATCCTACTGCAGGCACCATTTCCTTTTGTTCCAAGCAGAACTTTAATGAAACAAAAAAAATTAAAATGAAGTCTCCAAATGTTCTGGGCCTTATTATTAGATGCAAGTTTACAGTACTTCATTTCTATAATAAAGTCTGATATGAATGGTATTTTAACCTTCAGTTTCTTTGTGCTTAATTGATGCACAATCTAAAAACAATTCCAATTTACCAAAAGTAGTTGCATGACATCGAAATAAGAAACAATATGTATATATTGGATTTTTACAGAAGTGCAGGTCAATCAATATCCAGGGGAGAGAACAAAAATCAAGGCTTTAGTTTTGGTTCTTCTCGAAAATGTGGGAACAACTGCACAAAACGAGCAAGGTGCTTCTCACTTAGGACTGGACCTAGCATATAACATTTTCTTTCCATTTTGAAAATAATTCTAGAGCATCTTTTAACATTGATTTTCCATCTGAAGAGATAGAGAATCAAGTGCTTTGTTAAAGGATTTAAAATTGTGAACGAGTTATGTAAAGCAGTCATTGAATATTCAAACTTCCAATTAAGTTAAGATGAAAGCAAATTTAAAATTTATATTTTAATGGACGTTCTCTCCTGGTACACATTCCATCTCATTAGCAAAAATCCAGTTAAGAAGTTCACCTACCTCATTTTTCTTATTCTTGGTGAAGTTTGTAGAGAGCCACAGTGGTAGAAGATGAGCCTCAGTGGTAAAGATATAATCCTCAATATCAAAGAGGACATCTTCTTTCTCCGCAAAGAGAAGGAACAGATATTTGAACATTTCAGCCAAGAAAAAGGAATCCATTCTGTGTGAAAAAAGATAAATATAAACTCAAATCTAAATTAAAGTGAAATGCAACATTTTCATTAGTCTCTATCTTTGGGGTGCAGTCACTGGAAAAGCTCAATCATCTAGTCACCTGCCAATGTCTCGTGAATATCTGGTTTGTTGAGAATTACGCAGCAACACATTCTTAGATATTGAAAGATACAAATGTAAAAATCTGTCAATTTCAAAACTGAGTCAATTCATGATCAACTCAAGGGTCTGATTTTAACTTCAAGGGTTGATTTATTTGAAAATTAATTATTTAATAAATCCTTTGTAAAAGTTTATAAGCATCTCATAACATACTGACATTCTGTTAATGGAATATTACAGAACCAAGGTAATCCAGTACCCGCTTGTATTGATAAATATGATACTCATTTCTTTTCTTTGGCTTGGCTTCGCGGACAAAGATTTATGGAGGGGGTAAAAGTCCACGTCAGCTGCAGGCTCGTTTGTGGCTGACAAGTCCGATGCGGGACAGGCAGACACGGTTGCAGCGGTTGCAGGGGAAAATTGGTTGGTTGGGGTTGGGTGTTGGGTTTTTCCTCCTTTGCCTTTTGTCAGTGAAGTGGGCTCTGCGGTCTTCTTCAAAGGAGGTTGCTGCCCGCCAAACTGTGAGGCGCCAAGATGCACGGTTTGAGGCGATATCAGCCCACTGGCGGTGGTCAATGGGGCAGGCACCAAGAGATTTCTTTAGGCAGTCCTTGTACCTTTTCTTTGGTGCACCTCTGTTACGGTGGCCAGTGGAGAGCTCGCCATATAACACGATCTTGGGAAGGCGATGGTCCTCCATTCTGGAGACGTGACCCATCCAGCGCAGCTGGATCTTCAGCAGCGTGGACTCGATGCTGTCGACCTCTGCCATCTCGAGTACTTCGACGTTAGGGATGAAAGCGCTCCAATGGATATTGAGGATGGAGCGGAGACAACGCTGGTGGAAGCGTTCTAGGAGCCGTAGGTGATGCCAGTAGAGGACCCATGATTCGGAGCCGAACAAGAGTGTGGGTATGACAACGGCTCTGTATACGCTTATCTTTGTGAGGTTTTTCAGTTGGTTGTTTTTCCAGACTCTTTTGTGTAGTCTTCCAAAGGCACTATTTGCCTTGGCGAGTCTGTTGTCTCATTTACTTTACTAAAAAACTACAATAAATCAAGAGAAGGTGATGGATGTCATCTTAAAAATAATTTACAAGATGTCAAATTTTCCATCTTGAAATTGGGCAATTCCAATGATTCTTTTATTTCTACTTAAGGGGACAAATCAAAGACAAGAAACTATTTCTTGACATCTTGCGTGAATCTTTTTTTTAATATAAACTTTATTTAAAATTTTATTACATGAATAAAATAAAAATTACATTTAAAGAAATAATAAAAAATAAGATAATAAAAATTAGAATCTTTGGCTTGGCTTCGCGGACGAAGATTTATGGAGGGGGTAAAAGTCCACGTCAGCTGCAGGCTCGTTTGTGGCTGACAAGTCCGATGCGGGACAGGCAGACACGATTGCAGCGGTTGCAAGGGAAAATTGGTTGGTTGGGGTTGGGTGTTGGGTTTTTCCTCCTTTGCCTTTTGTCAGTGAGGTGGGCTCTGCGGTCTTCTTCAAAGGAGGTTGCTGCCCGCCAAACTGTGAGGCGCCAAGATGCACGGTTTGAGGCGTTATCAGCCCACTGGCGGTGGTCAATGTGGCAGGCACCAAGAGATTTCTTTAGGCAGTCCTTGTACCTTTTCTTTGGTGCACCTCTGTCACGGTGGCCAGTGGAGAGCTCGCCATATAACACGATCTTGGGAAGGCGATGGTCCTCCATTCTGGAGACGTGACCCATCCAGCGCATTAAACTACATCATTAAACTACACAAATTAACCCCCCCAATAATTATAACACAACATTAATCATCTAATTTAAAATTAGTCCAAACCTCCCCCCAAAATAAAGAGTGAAGAATTAATTAACAATATTGTAAATAAAATAGAAAAAACCCCACTTACAAAAAAAGGATAAAACTTAACAACAAAAAAAATTACTAACAAAAAAAATATCAATACTAAAATAATACCCTTAAACATATATTTAAATCAAACATAATACATGTATTTAACAAATGAAATCCATTTTAAAACTAAGTTCAAATATTAAAATCATATATCATCCACATATCTGTTATTAAAAAAAAATCATAATTAATAATACATATATACAGAATTTCCATTAATACCAAGTTTCCTTTATAATTCATCGAGAGAACAAAAACATCCCTTAGAAAAACAATCAGATAAACTTTTTATTCCCTTCCCCCCTTATATAAAAAAAAGAAAAAAAAGAAAAAAGTTCAAACTCTTATAAAATTCTCCATATTCTTCATTTATATCTTCAAAATTCTCTATCAAAATTAACTTAATTTTATTAAACTCTTCTCCCTCAATGTATTTGTACTTAATTTTCTTCTTTTTCTTCTTATCACCTTTCCCCTCATCTTCCTCTTCATCTAATTCAACATCCTCAATTTTTGACTTATTATCTTCTATGACATCATCCTCTTAATAAAAAGAAAAAATAGAAAAGCCCCCCCAAAAAAAGAGAAAAAAAAGGAGAGAAAAAAAACCTCCTATTCCCTCTCAATTACAATCAGAAAACAAAAAGAGTTTAAAAAAAATTATTTATTGAAAAAAAAATAATAATAAAAACCTTCACTTCTTAACCCAAAAATTAAAAAGAAAAAAAAAACAGGTTGGAGGTCACATCTACCTCCTCCTGTTTAAACCGCCCAAAGCGGTAACTCCCCCAAAACATTGGGTGTGAGATAACTCATAGGTAGCTGATGACTTCTGGAAACTAGTGCCCACCCAGTTCCCTCTCCCAACTCCCATTTCATTAAACTATCATCATTATTTAAACTATTTAAACTCTTCTCAAAAAAAAGATAAAAGATTTATTTTTTAAAAAAATCAACTTTACCACTTCGGTCACCATTGCTTCCATTTCTTTTAAAAATCTGGATACCACCTTACATCTCTACTCTCTTTGGAGACCTTGAAGGACTACATCGTTCCTGAAACTACATGATTGGTATAGACTGAGAAAAGTCCATAACCTCTTTAGGATTGTCAAAGAACTTTGGCTAATTTCCATCCTAAAAAATCTTCAGTACTGCAGAATACCTGAACGTTCCCTTATGTCTTTTTTTCCCACAACCGTTCTTTCACAGAATTAAATTCGTGTCGTTGAAACATTATTTCTTGACTCAAATCTTGATAGAAGAAAACAGGATTATTCTGAACCATCAAAGGAGATCTATTTTGCTGGGCATTTCTAATAGCCGTACGTAAAATTGTCTCTCTGTCACAATAGTTTAAACAACGAATCAAAACAGATCTTGGATTCTGTCCTGAAAAAGATTTTCTTCTTAAAACTCTATAAGCACGTTCCAGTATTAAACCTTCAGGGAATTTTTTATCCTGTCCTAACACTTGTGGAATCCATTCAGTAAAAAATTTTCTTGGATCTGGTCCTTCTATGCCTTCTGGCAAACCAACAATTTTCACGATGTTCCATCTAGATTGATTCTCCAAATAATCAACCTTTTTTGCTAAATTTTTATTTTGGATCTGCAATGTTTCAATTATTCTATTTTCATCTTGCAGTTGATCCTGTGCATCGACTAAACCTTGATCACACATTTCAAATCTTTCAATGGTTTCAAGATTAAAAGCTCCATTAATGACTTCCGCCATCGCATTAATCTTGGAAATAAACAGGTTCACAAAATTAGCTAAGTGACTCGATACAGAATATATCTTATCTTCAAGATCCTTAACAGACATTTCAACAGAAGTAGAAGTCCCCCCAGCAATGCCAGGAGACTGAAGATCAGGGTTATCTTTAAGCCATATCTCTTTAATCATCTTCACTGAATCGATGTCTGGAAAAACCATTGTAATTGAAGATGCATTTTGCAGCGCCACCACTACAGCAGTCAAATGACAACTCTTTAACTCTCCAGCTGGTGGCGCCCCAGCTGATTCAACTGTCAAAGCCTCAGCAACAACACCTGCAGTGGCCACTGTGCGAAACACTGGCACCCGTCCAGCCCCTTGTTCTGAAAGCTGTTGAGTGCGACCTTCAGAGAGCCTCACCGGCTTAAAACGAAGCTTCAATGCCGAACTCTGCACGTCCTCCTCTGGATCCATTCTACGTTGAGTCCTGGCTTCTTGTAAACAAGTAGGTTCAGACAATTTCGGAAAATGTAGTTTTTTAAACAGTCTGTTGATATTTTCTTTTACCTCATTCTTTTGCATATAAACCATTAGGCACTAATCCAACACCTCTTATTATTTATAAACTATTAAAAGAACTTTAACGGGCACTTAAAGACAAAACAATAAATCAGTCAGGAGACGTCTGGAAGACACGTCTGTTCCCTACGCCATCTTGCCACGCCCCCTTGCGTGAATCTTAAACACTGGCACAGAAGTGCTGTATTGAATTTCTAATATCTGCATTGTCACTTCTCTGGAATGCAAAACTCATTGGACTTTGGCTGTGGATATTTATCTATTCTTTTACATTTTTTTTCTTTTTCTGTCTCATGGCATATTGTGCTAATCTAATTATGCTGTTGTAGTTGGTGCATCTTATGTACCTGTTTGGCTGCAACAAATAATAATTTTAGTTCTTCTGCAAATTGTACTTGAGCAATGACAAACTCATCATCATAAGATAAGGTGACATCATTGTGAACGATGTATTACAATGTATTAAAAATGGGCTTTTTTTTTAAATATGAAGAAAGCTTATTAGTCAAAGTCTAAACTACAGCCTGCATCGCTGAAGGCAATATAATAAAATACATGTAGGCCTTAGTTGCTTTCTGACCTTTGACTCTCTCCTTTTGAGATTTAATCTCCAAGAGAGTAAACAAAGGAGCTGAGAAAGCTTCCTATAAGACAGAACCTCATCAAGAGCCAAGATCATATTGCATATGCAGGTATATGTATCTACATACACCCGTGTTCCATTGTGGCTGACTGGTTGCATCTCGGAATGGATATATGTCAGAATTACCCTGTATCCCTGTTGCAGTTTGTCAAATACAACATGGCAAACTCCACCAAGGCCAGCACTAGCAAGAGGTTGGCCACCGCTACCAACAAGAGGCATTATTTTCCATAGTTAGGCCGAATTTCACTTTATTGACATAATTTTTTATATTTTTAAAATTTATTTCACCCCTCTGAAGCGGGTCCAAAAACCTGCGCTCTCTCAGCGTGGCGGCGCTTTGGAGGTGAAGTTGTCAATTTTGTTATTGGGGCGACAGGGGATATCAGGCTCGCTGGCTGAACTCACCAAGGGAAGGGGAGGGGAGGAAGTGGTGGAGGGAAACGAGTGGAAATTGATCGGGCATACTGTACTCACGCACCAAACTTCAGATACATGTCTGTGGCTGCAAGCGACTGTTGTGGAACGGTTGCTGCCTGGAGAACAGGACAGCAGGTGTTTGCAAAAAGCTGCAAGTTGAACAGTGGGTGACAATCCTTGGTGGAAGAGACAGATGGGATCCAGTTGATCAACATGGGGGGAGGGCAAAAACTATCAGTCGTATGTGTGGATATACGTGGAGGATCTACGTAGATATACTTCCATACGTATGTGTGGAAGTTGCATATTCAGAGAAGCTTGGAGGCAACTATAGAGAATGGTTTGGTAACTGATTATTAATAACAGAATATTGAAAATAAAACTAATACTGATTATCAGGATGTGTTAGGTGGTATTTCCCCAGGGATCTATAATTGGATTTAGGCATTTCGAAACACCCATCAGTGAAACAGATTAAGGAACTGAAAACCAAGAGTGACTGACCTGTCTTCATGGCTTCCTGTACGAACATCTTTCATTGCTGCAAAGCCACATGGTACACGGGCATACTTATTCAGGTTCTCAATGATGGTCTTTCCCACTTCCAAGTAATATTTATCCCCTGTAGCCTGTTTGTGTCAATAATAATCATTAACACTTAAAATCACAAAACTTTTACATCAGCCACTAGCCCAGAATTCTTGATATTTTTTCAAATATCATTTAACTTGAGCACATTTGTATTGCATGTAATAAAACTACATAGAAAATCAGAAATTTACCTTATATAGAAAATAGGTACTTTCAGCAAATTCAGGTCGGAGAGGATGTTGGGCCCAGTGAACCCGAAAATCAGTTGTAAAAGCCTAAAAAAAAGCATGATCAAATATTTCAACTGAGAAAAAGGAAATGTATATTACAGAACAATGCAATGATCAACAAAAGACAGAGAAAATGATAGAACCCATTACTGAAGAAGTCATAACAGGGTACATAAAAGTTATATGACTGGGTCGAGACTTACAGAAGGGAAGCCATGTTTGACACAATGAGCGGAACAGCCAAAGGGAAACAAATTGATGTCACACATTCGTACTTTCAAAAGTTTTCACAAAATACCATGCAAGATGATATTAAACAAAAGTAAAAAAAACAATTTTGAGATGAGATAAAGGCATGGATTGAGTGCAACAGAAAACAGTGTCGAATTTCAAAGTCAGGAGGCTGTGACAAGTGAGGTGCCACATTGCTTGCTGCTGGGGGCAAAGCAGTTTACAATTTCTAACAAGGATTTGTATGTAGAGTTCGTGCATCACAGAAAGTCTGATGATATAAAGCTCAATGGTACTGTGGAGTGCAAGGAGAATGAAGACAGCTTCAGGGGGACACCAGCACGTTAAGTGATTGTACAAGGACATAGCAGATAGAAAACCATGTGGAAAAATAAAAGGTCATATCCATCCCTTGCCCGCGTCGTGCTGCCGTCTCTCACCCCCGCGTGTCGCGCTGCCATTTCTCCCATCCCCCCTCGCCTGCCCAAGTCACACTGCCATTTCTCGCCTCACCCTGCACACCTGAGTCAAGCGGCTGTCTCACCCCCCCCCCACCCCCCCATCTGCCTGAGTCGCACTGCCGTCTCTTCCCCCATGTCTCCTGCCCAAGTCGCACTGTCATCTCTCTCTCCTCTCCCACCCCTGTACCAGCACTAAGGGATCAGCACCCTTCTTCGTTCCCCTGCGCTGGTGCTGGCACAGCAGTTTCAGCTGCATAGGGGATTATGGGTAGCAATGACAGCCATTGAGCCGCCGCTGGGCCGACCGAAAGTGCTGTGACACTGGATGAGTGTCATTATATGGCGATTTGGAGGGACTTCTAGAGGAATGACAAAAGATATGCCAACATGAGTTGAGCGAGGGTCATGCTCAATGAGTAGGGTACTTATGATACCACTAATTAGTGATGTGGAATGCAACGGGATACATGGGAGTTGAGTGAGGGTCATGTTTGGCACCAAACTACATCTTTGATGTGGAGATCTCATCTACCAAAAAAAATGCCGGTTTTCGGAATCACAGATAAAAGATTAGGCACTTGTGTCAATACTGTAGAGTAAATGTCAAGATCACACAAAATCAGAATGTCTTGATAATAATGATAGAACAGAGAAACAATCCCTTCAGCCCTTCTAGTCTGTGTCAAACAATTATTCTGCCCCCATTCCATATGCCTCCATACCCCTTGCATCCATTTACCTGTTGAGATTTTTTCTTGAATGTTTAAAACTGAGCCCACATTCACCACTTCAGCAGGAAGCTCATCCACATTACCAGTATTCCATGTGAAGAAATTCCTCCCAATGTGCCCCTTAAACTTTTCCCCTCGAGATGGTATGAGAATTGAACAACCTTATTTCCTGTTGAAGATTGCAATGTTTGGGGATTTAAGAGGAGAAAGATATAAAGGGTGTACTGATGTTGTTACTGGTGTAAAAATCTAGAGGGCTGGTCAATAATTCAGAGATTTCCAATTCAAATCTTCCCACAGCAAGATGAGTGTTTGAATTCAGTAATCAAATAAAGTAGTTTATTAATATGATTTACCATTAATTTAAAAAAACTCTCGTTAGACAATAAGTACAAACACTGCTGCAGTTCTGGAGACAACTCACTACCAATGCCAGGAAACAATGGATGTCATGTCCATTTCCTCAGAATGAACTTAAAACAAATACACATCGATCATGGTATTAATCAACTAGGCAGTGGCAAAATGATTGTGAAGATGTAAACTGGAGAGTAGAAATTTAAAAAAAAACACCTGTAGAATGGACAACTCTTGGGGAGGAGACAGGGGACAATTTTCAGAATATTCCAAAGCATTTTATTTTGAATAAATTACTTTGCGCTTGTTTTGTTTGTGCTGCACAATCCAATGAACAACCAAGCAGATGACCAGTTGATTTTCATTAGAAAATGCTCGGTAAAGTTGAAATCTTAGTTAAGAGTGCAGTTAAAAAGACATTACTGCAGCAGTTCCATCTGTGCTAACTAATTGACTGCAACGACTTTCAACATCTATCAGCAAAGAGCAAAAAGACCACAAAAACCAAGGTATAAATATGGTAAGAGAAACGTTTTAAAGTTGAAAATATTTGGGCCATCTGTAGAAATATGGCTGGCAGAAAACATCTATAAATTACAAATGAATAAAAATCACATGTCAAAACCAAACCAGTCATGCACTCCAAGCCTCATCTATTAATAAGCAATATCAATGTAACTTTTCTTAATAATAATTAAAATTAAGTCAAACAAATTAAAATGCTTGAAAAATCCTGCTACCTCTGGAAGGAAGTTGTGCTTTTTCGTGACTTGATACAACATCTCATGAGTTTCAATAGCTGGACGTATATCTCCTTTTAAAACCTGAAAAATAAGAAAATCAGATGCCATTTTATAAAACAGACAATTTGAATCTGAACATTTATTCTGAGCACAGTAACATTTTGAACATACATAATAAAAAGACAGCCAGTCCAAAAATATTGAGAAGCTAGGTCAACATTTCACCTGCAAATTAAGATATGAACCTTTTGGTTGCCTTTTCATGACTGGCTGATCAGGGTAATATTTGAATTTTCAGTTTGTTTCATGTTTCCATTCTGTTCATGTTTTCTTTTTATGCATTTAATAAAACTGAATTCAAGATTACATTATTTTAAAATTCTCTCATATGAAAATAATAAATTGTGAATAATTGGCCAACTAGGATGCATGTTACAGAAAATTACATTTCATCGACACAATGAAGCAGGAATAAAGAAGAAAAAAGTGCCAAGTTTGGGTATAGTTTATTTCTCTTTCCATGATATCAAATGCAATCTTGTTGCCATATAGCCTCTGAGGATACAAGATACACCTAACAATACTTTATATGTGTAAAATAATCACATATAAATATTAAGTAATAGAAGCCAATTATGATATTTGACAGCATTCAACACCCACTTTTTTATCCCCAAAAATTGGCTCAAAAATACCGCCCCCCCCCCCCCCCCCCACCCCGCCAGGTCTTGTATGCAAACTTGAAATTCAGCAGATAGCAAACTACTCACCCAGCTTCAAGAACCCCGTGGAGGTGCTGCGGCTGTCCGGGAAGCGGGCTCGAAGCTTCACAGGCCATGTTCTCTCAGGTGGCTCATGCTTCCCGGAGCAACTGTCCCCGCTCACTTCCCCCAGGCAGAAGGGAGACCATGGCAGCCCCCGCCACCAGCACAAGACTGTGCTTTTTGGAGTTGCAATGCCGCTCACATTCCCGCACCCCCCATGAGAAGGCCGACCATAGCGCCCCTGCCAGCAGTGCAAAACTATGCTTTCCAGAGCCACAGCCATCACACTTCCCCGGTGAGAAGTCCGACCACAGTAGCCCCGCCAGCAGTGCAAGAGGTGGAAAAGGAACTAGTTTGCCAACTTACTTGTAAATCCAAAAAAAAAGTCAATATTCCCTGCTGAAATGAAGAGAGGGTGTCTTATATGTGTGTGGGTCTTATATGCTGTCAAATATGGTAGTCAATTTATGCTATATGGTTGAAAATTAAGCTCCGAGGGCAATAACAAAACCTCAGAGGTCAAATGATGATCCTAGACAACAATCAGATCTTGTGCTGATAAAAATAGATTTGATTTGAATCAATTATAATTGGACACTACAAATACATGCCCAGCTCTGCATCACATTTGCATTTCGTAATACCTTATACAAAGTGCAGCGTTTGGATTGCCTGAGCGTCACATTTAAATGCAATTGAAGACACTTTCAGAACTCAAGCTTCAAAACAACATCAAGATACCTGTAAAGCTAACAAGAAACTAATGAAAATATAATGACTTTCTCAAAAATGCCACAAAATTAAGATTAATTGCAATATCTAATGTTCAACTATACAAGATAGTGAGAACATATGGAGTACTGCGTGCATTTTTTGGTAACCCAGTTATTGGAAAGCTGCAAGTTGGAAAGGGTTCAGTAAAGATGCACAGGTATGTTACCAGGACTGGCAGGATCAAGTTAGGAGAGGCTGGCTCTTTCCTCCATGGAGCAAAGGAGGCTAGGAGGGGAGGGGAGCTTGTAGAGGTAATATAAAAACAAGAGATGCAAAGAGAAGATAAACAGTCCTTTCCAAGGGCATGGCATGGAAGGATTTTAAAAAAATCTGGAGCTTTTTAACAAAATATACAGAAGGTGGTCAGTATGTTGACTGAGCTGCCAGAGAAGGTGTTAGATGCAAGAGTTATAGCAACATTTAAAAGACATGTAGACAGCTACATAGAGAACAAAGGTTTAGCAGGAGATGGGAAGAATCTAGGCAAATTGAACCATCTTTGGTAGGCAACATAATTGGTAAGGACAAGTTGGTCCAAAGGGCCTCTATTTGATCTGTAAATCTTTATGACCAACTTACTTCATCTCCTTACAGAAAGCATATTGCTTGACCAACAACTAAAACCAATTCATTCTAAGCAGCCGTCCTTTTTCCTCATCTATATTTAATATCAGTAAATGTGAAGCCTTTTTTTAAAATTTCAAAGAACACTTCCATCCTAATGTTACATTTTCTCTACATATTAACAAGCAGCTGATTCCATTCACGTACAATTGGTAAGATCAGCGACAGTCTATTTTTACAGTCAAAAACATTTGACAACAAGGTCAGAATTTTTTTTTCTTTCTATTTGGCTTTGCATTTTAAAAAATCTCCAGGTATGAGCAATGTACTGAACAGTTGACCTCCTTCCAGCTCTGCCAATGTTGGCCTCACATCAATTGTCATTTCAGTCGCCTCCTAGCATGGGGAAACAGCTGATCTGTAGTGATCAATTCAGAACACTCATAATAGAGACCATTTATAGTGGATGCTACAAAGTATTGTCATTGTCAATAACTCATAACAAGTAATAGAAAAACAGAGTAGTTGAGGCAGCATCTAAGTAAATGAGTTAATGTTTCAAGTCTGACAAAAAGGTCTTCCACCTGATATTTAACTCCAGTTCCCTTTCAACAGATTCTACTTAACCTGCTGAGTGTTTTTAGCATTATCAGATAAAGAATTCCCGCACCTGATTTTATCCGAGGATTTATGGGATTATCTTTCTGAAATAGGGAGGCCTAGGTGTTGAGCTATGTTTTTCTCCTCAAAATAAACCTAAGAAAATGCAATCATTGTCCATAATGGCATTTGTAAATTGAGTAAATTTACTGAGTTGGAGTTTCAAAGAAACTGGATTACAAATAAGGGGTAGTTTACCTGCAGGCCTGGGAAAAAGGCCAGCAAGGCATCCATCCAGGTACGTGCATTCAACAGTGGCTTATGTATATGGACATCCAGCAGGAGGGGGGGCTGGCTTATGTATTTCATGATGGCTGCATAGTGCTAAAAGATAAAAGAACAGACAACAGCATTACCATTTCCACTCAGATTTATTAATCTAATCAACATTCATTTAAAATATTTTGCCATTTTGTTCCTAAAAACAGAAATTGAAACATTTAAGAAATAAATGAAATAACCATTATGTTGAACATTGTATTACATTCTGCAGAAAATGTCAGTTTGATCCTAAAAATGTTTGGTGAACAAATGCTGTGGCAACCACCTCTGCCCAATCAAGACTTGAAGCCGTCATTAAAGATGAAATAGTGAAACTTTTGGAACGTAAGGGATCAATCAGGCAGCTGCAGCATGGTTTTAGAAAGGGAAGATCTTGTTTGACAAACTTGTTAGGATTCTTTGAGGATATAATGGGTGCGGTGGATAGAGGGGAACAGGTTGATGTTGTATATTTGGATTTCCAGAAAGCGTTTGATAAGGTGCCACACAAGAGACTTCTCAGTAAGTTACAGGAAAGTGGAGTCCGGGGAAGTCTATTGGCCTGGATTGAAAATTGGTTGTCTGACAGGAGGCAGAGAGTCGGGATAAATGGGAGTTTTTCAGGTTGGCAGAGAGTGGTAAGTGGGGTGCCGCAGGGGGGTCAGTGCTAGGCCCACAACTGTTCATCATTTACATTGATGACTTGGAAGAGGGGACAAAATGTGGTGTAGCCAAGTTTGCGGATGACACCAAATTGAGTGGAAGAGCAAATTGTAATGAGGATGTGGAGAGTCTGCAGAGGGATATAGTTAAGCTGGATGAGTGGGCAAAGGTCTGGTAGATGGAGTACAATGTTAGTAAGTGTGAGGTTATCCACTTTGGCAAGAAAAATAAAAGAGCTGAATATTATTTAAAGGGTGAAAAACTACAGCATGCTGTTGTGCAGAGGGACTTGAGAGGGCTTGTGCATGAATCGCAAAAAGTTAGGTTGCAGGTGTAGCAGGTTATTAAGAAGGCAAATGGAATGTTGGCCTTCATCGCTAGAGGATTGAATTCAGGAATAGGGAGGTAATGTTGCAACTGTATAAGGTACTGGTGAGACCGCACCTGGAGTACTGTGTCCATATTTGAGGAAGGATATACTTACTGGCTTTGGAGATGGTCCAGAGGAGGTTTACTAGGTTGATCCCTGGGATGAAGGGGTTGACTTATGATGAAAGATTAAATCGTCTAGGATTGTATTCGCTTGAGTTCAGAAGAATGAGAGGAGATCTTATAGAAACATATAGGATTATGAAGGGTATGGATAGGATAGATGTAGGAAGGTTTTTTGAGCTGGCCGGGGAAACTAAAACGAGAGGACACAGTCTCAAGATTCAGGGGAGTAGATTTAGGACAGAGATGAGGAAAAATAGTTTTTCCCAGAGAGTAGTGAATGTTTGGAATTCTCTAACCAGGGAAGTGGTTGAGGCTGCCTCATTAAACATATTTAAAACTCGGTTAGATAAATTTTTACATGATAGAGGAATTAGGGGATATGGGGAGAAGGCAGGTAGGTGAAGTTAGGTTATAAATTAGATCAGCCATGATCCGTATTGAATGGCGGAGCAGGCTCGATGGGCCATTTTTGGCCTACTCCTGTTCCTACTTCCTATGTTCCTATGTAAGACAGATATCCACAATTAAAATAGCAGTTGATGGCAACAAATGGTATTTTCAAGAGAGAACTCAGTTTTTGTTATAGCATACAATTTTCCTGATTGTGCACAATGAAAGGTGGAAGATCAGCCAAACATTAAGATTATATCCAAAAATGTTACCCTTCAGACAAGAAGGGATAAATGTAGATACTTTGCTATATTCTGCTTTAAAATTAGAAGAGATTGTATGATGGGGGCATGTAACACTGCAGGCAGATGTTAGTTGTACAAATAAAACACAAGGACTGGCTGAGACCTCAAAAGTGGCTTCTCCAATGATGGCAGTTGGGTCTCCCCTTTACAGCTAGTCATGCAACTGCACCAGGTACACATCAGTTATCTACAACGGCATCTAGTCTTACAAGGGAAAGGGAAATAAGTGATGTGTTGATTAGCCATTCACAAATGCCATTCACGATAGCTGCGAGATGCAAAGTTGAAGCTTACACCAATGCTCTTGTGGGGACAAGGTAGCACCTGAATGTTCCAACTGATAAATTAAGTGAACTGAGAATGGGGAATTACATGGATCTGAAGCTGGTGATACAATTCATGAGAAATGGCATCTAAAGCTGAACACCCCTTTAATTGCTAGTTTGCTTTAAGCACCATGGTTCACAAAAACAGCTAAACAGTTTTTGAGACCTATGACGAAATCTACAAATTTAGTTGTCACAATCGGAACTGCTTAAAACCAACGACCGTGACCAGATTTTTCAGGGCTGGCAAATTCACTCAGTCACTGGCAAAAATAGATTCTGACCAGACTTATGCCTTCATGAATTTGGTTTGCCTCCAGAGAAAATGATTGTGCACGTCAGAGTAATAATATCCTTGAACTTACCTCCTGTTTCAATTAATTTAGTTACTTTTATGTCAATGGTAGTATGCAATCAGAATGAGTGAGACGAATTTAAATCTTATGAACTAATTTTAGTCTATCATGCTTAAAACATTTCTTTTGAGTGAACATTATTAAAATAAGAATTTACATTTGGGAACACAAGGATCTACCAAGGAAGAAGCAAAACTTACAGTGTTGAATCTTTGCAAATAACCATCATCACCAAGCAGAATGTACGCTTTGAAGAGGTACTCATAATAAGAATCAATCCCAGCTCCAACTCCACTATCTGGATGAAAAAAGAAAATCAGTAAGTAAAAAAGAAAACTGACCTGGATAAAAAGAAATACGTCAATCTAAAAGGAGCAGGACATTCCAGCAAAATATTTGAAACTGGTATGGTCTCAATATCAAAGGGCATGAAAGAACTTTACAAAAAATTTTCACAATGCTCAATTAGTCAAACAATGAAAAAGAGAGATCAAAGCATTGAAAAAGGTCAAATTTTCAATTAAATTTTCTTTAATCAGAAAAATGATAATCTCTATCAAGAGGGGAAACACAGAACAGTTTGCTAGAAATTATTGGTCACAAAGTATCAGGAAATTAGAATTTACAGTATTAGAGTCATAATTATTGTTTACGGTTGAATAAGTCAATCCTATCATTAATTAAAGTCTCTTTTTGCACAAATTCACTTTGTAAACTTGGATTGCTTTCTTTGAAGGGTAAGTTGATAGAAGTAAATAAAATGAGAAACAAAAATAGGGTAGGTAGTTAGAAGAATTTGGACGCATGAACATACAGGGAAATAGAGGGACAAGGACCCTTTGCTGGAAGATGTCGCATCATGGTTGGCAAAGACATGGTAGGTTGAAGGACCTGTTTCTGTGCTGTGCTTGTCCAATTTCGATGCAAGAATATTTTCCCCACCTGCCCGCTACAAATAATTGAAAGCTCATAGAAAAGTTTCTTTCGAAATGGAAAATACTAACCAGTTCTAAAAAAAACCTATAATGTCATAATTTTCCCTCGCAACAGGATGAAGGAAGTGGACTACTATGACTGATCAGATTTTTACAGGACTCTATTTGCAGTCAAATTGGTCATGAAGATTTTTAATATTATGCTCTATTTCACTTACAACATCCAAAGAAATATGCATGTAGAAGTTCAGAGAGAATGAAATTTTATGTGAGGTGGTAAGGGTCCTCAACAATTTTGATGCCTTCTTCAGACAAGGATCCCAGTAGATTACACCGATTTGGGGGGGGGGGATGGCGTGGGGTGAGAGAACCTTCCGTTATCCTCTCTGCCACTCTAATGGTCATTTGGATTGACCTCTGATCAAATGCTCTACAGCAGTGTTTTTCCAACTTTTTCTTTCCACTCACATACCACTTTAAGTAATCCCTATGCCACAGGTGCTCTATGATTAGTAAGGGGTTACTTTAGTAAGGGGTTACTTAAGGTGGTACATGAGAAGGAAGGTTGAGAACCACTGCTCTAGACCCAATTGTTATTGAAATATTTTGCTTGAGAAAAATGGTCATTGGTCCAATTCCCTTGGAGTTATGAAACCGTACACATTAAGAGTTCATTTGGTATGATTAAAACAGTGGTTTTAAAACTTTTTCCTTTTCATTCACATACCACCTTAAGTAATCCCTTACTAATCACAGAGCACCTATGGATAGGGATTAGTTAAGGTGGTATGTGAGTGGAAAGAAAAAGCTTGAAAACCACTGCTTTACAGCAATTGTGCCACATTATGATGTAGCCAGCCATGATGCTCCTGTTGGAGCTCCTGTAGAAAACTGACACCTCTATTATTATAAAGTGCAGACACTGTGCTTTCCTGATGTTGCATGTCCAGTATATGTCACTTTTTAAGTGGACTCCAAGGAACTTGGCGCTCTCTACTCTCTCCACTACAGAGCTATTAATGTGTAGTGGAGGGTGGTCATCCCTGGTCCTGCTGAAGTTCACTTGTCCATACAGAGACTCTGATTATTATTCTCACACCTTTTCACAACATTTCCACCTCTTCTCTATAGTATGACTCATCATTGTTGCTGAAAAGGCCAACTACTGTCGTGTAACCTGCTAGGTTTGTGGCTGCAGAAATGGGTCAGGAGCCTGAACAAGAGCGAGTGGAGCACACTTCCCTGATGTGTGCTAGTGGTCAGCGTGTTGGTGCTCGCCGTTCTGCTACTGACCAATACTGTGGTCTGTTAGGAAGACCAGAATCCAACTGGAGAGGCATGTTAAATCCCAGTGAGGACAGCTTCTACACCATCTTCAGGGGGATGAATGTATTAAATGCAGAGCTGAAGTCAATGAACAGCCTGGCGGATGTGGCATGTCAGAATGGAGCGGATGGACAAGGCCAAAGCATCACCTGTAGGCCAAATGAAACGAGTCCAGTGTCTCTGGAAGGATCGCTTTGATGCATTCAATCATCAGACACTCAAGGTATTTCACTGCCACTGGGCAGTAGTCATCAAGGCATATTATTGTTGCTCCCTTTCGTATCGAGATGATGGTGGCTGTCATGAAGCCCATGGGGATGAAGGACTGCTGCAGTGACGTGCTAAAGATGTCCATAACAACCTCCATCAGTTGGTCTGTACAGCCCTTCAGTACCCAACCAGGCAGGTTGTCTGGTCCCACCGCCTTGGGTGCGTCACCTTGGATCATGATCTTTTCACCTCAGCCACAGCTGTGCGGGGTGTTCGTTCATCAGGAGGACTTAAAGTTTTCTTCCGTGTCAGCCTGTTCTTCTCGTAAAACTGTCCAGAGATGATGTTCAGTCTGTCCAGAAGGAAGGAGTCATTGTCTTTGACACTCAAGGTTGTCTTGTGGTCTGTAATAGTTTGATCCCTTGTCAAATGCACCTCATGTTGCCAGCATCACACAGCTGTTTATGGATCTTATGTGCCTTTCAAATTGCACAGAAGAGCTCAGCCCTAGCCGATTTTCATGCCATCCTGACTTCTGTCCTGAAGGCAGCAAGTGCCCACATCTCTGCATCCAACAATGGTTTCTGGTTAGCCTGGTTTTCAGACTCAAGTTTAAACTAAAATAGTTTGGACTTGAATACACATGCACACACACACATTTACACTATTACATTCACACATAATGGAGTTTAGAGCAGTAGTTTTCAAACTGACCCCCTAAACTCACATTTCACCTTACATATTCCCTATGCCATAGGTGTTCTGTGATTAATAAGGGATTGCTTAAGGTGGTATGTGAGTGGGAAAAAGGTTGAGAACCACTGATCGAGACCCAATTGTTACTGAAATATTTTGCTTGAGAAAAATGGTCATTGGTCCATTTCCTTTGGAGTTAAGAAAAGGTGCACATAATGAGTCAATTAGGTACAATTAAAACAGTGGTTTTCAAACTTTTTCCTTCCACTCACATTCCACTTTAAGCAATCCCCTTATTAATCACAGAGCACTTTTGGCATAGGGATTGCTTAAAGTGAAATCCAAGTTTGGAGGGACGGTTTGAAAACCACTGGATTCGAGTGAAGTGAGAACTCTTAATCACAAAGTTTAATAATAAACTATTATTTTGAATTTACTACTGTCTGTCAAATCTTCCATTGCTATTCCTGTGTTAGTACTAATGGGGGTTAGTTAGTTCGTAACACTGAAGTGCAATTTATCGATAGTTCACATTTCAATCATGAAGTGCGATAATGAGCAAAATGAATGTGGTGAATAGGGATCAGGCAAGACAACTGCTTTGTCTGGATAATATTGAACTTCAAGTATTTTCGAACATGGAGTTGTCCAGGCAGGTGGAGAATAGTCTATCATGTTCCTGGCCTCTGTGAGATGTGTCAAAAGACAAGTCACTCATTGTGGAATATCTAATTTTGACTTGGTCTTTTAGGCACAGTTGGCATGTCCAGTCAGTGATGATCCCTAGAATGTTAATAGTGAGATATTCTAGATTCTATGGCATCACCATCTCCAATGTGGATGGTTGGACTTGCTCGGTTGGAAATGATTGTCGCTGGGCATTGCTGTGACACGCATTGTTATTTGTCACATCTGTTCATGGCTAAAGGCTTGCTGTCATTTGTGGCAACAAATTTCACAGAATACTCCACCTCATCTCTGTTCTAAGACGATGTTCTTTGAATCTAAGGCTGTGCCTTTTGATCCTAGAGACTCTCCCACTATTTAAAAAATTCTCCACATTCACTCTACCCAGATCTTTTGATATTCAGTAGATTTCAGTGAGATCACCTATATCCTTCTAAACTCCAATGAGGACAGGCTCAGAGCCATCAAATGCTCCTCATACGTTCATCCTCAAATTCCCAGAACCATTCATGTAAACCTCCTCTGGACCCTCTCTGGGACAGAGGTAGAAAGGGTTAGAATTTTCAAATTCCCATGAATAATATTTTAAAAGACTTTTCCTGAAGCCAGAACATCAAAGGGAATAGTGAAAAAGACACGCTAAATTTTCAAAGGGGTCAGAGAAGATGCGTAATATCGTGACTTACTCTGTCAAACTTCAGCAGGTGTACTGTGAAAAATATACTGACTTGTTGCATCACAATCTCATTTGCAAATTTGATGGCCCAGCAACGTACAAGGCTCTAGAAGGTAGCCAGGCCCATCACAGGCTCCAGTCTGTCATCCATTGAATGCATCTTTATGAGGTATTCCTTCAATAAGGCAGCAAACATCATAAATAGACCCCCATCACCTTGGTCACAATCTCTTCTCTCTGCTACCTTTGGGCAGGAGGTACAAACTCCTGAAAAACAGCACCTCTAAGTTCAAGAACAGTTTCTTTCCAACACCTATCAGGATCTTGAACCTCCATTATTCATTATTCAGGAACTGCTTCAACACACAAAAGGAAAAAAAAAAAATCACATTTTTTTTGCACAGGGATAACTACAAAAAGCTTATAAATATTTGCATTAATTACCTCTATAATTAAAGTGCACTCTTTCAGTTGTGTTTTTTTTAATGAAGCACCTGTCACCTGCAGCAAGTAGAATTTTGGTGCATTTGTATACTATATGTGACAACTCATTACCACATGGAGCCCAAACATGGCCTGACCTACACCCTGCAAAGCATTACATCCTTCATTTTATATTCTAGTCCTATCAAAAGGAATTAGAACATTGCACGTGTCCTCCTTACTACCAACTCATCCACAAGTTAACCTTCATAAGTCCCTTTGGACTTCCACTTTCTAAAATCTCTTTCCATTAAAATGTCTCCACCTTTATTCCTTCTGCCAAAGTGCATGACCATACATTCACTTCTATCTGCTACTTCTCTGCCCATTCTCCCAAACTGTCTAAGTTTCTATGCAGACTCCCTGCTTCCTCATTACTATTCACCCCTCCATCTACCTTTGTATCATCCACAAACTTGGCCAGAAGTCCTCAATTCCACCATCAAAATCATCAACGTACAACATGAAAAGTAGCAGACCCGACACTGACCCTGTGGAACATTACTTGTTCCTGGCAGCCAGCCAAAAAAAGCCCCCTTTATTCTTATTCTTTGCCTTCTGCCAGAGCCAATTCTATCCATGCATGTTACATGATATCAATCATTATACAACCAGTAGCAAACATGTCTAACTTTATGGGAGAAGGTGGTCACTAAAGTTTTGAAGATTGTTGTGACCATGATTGTGCTTTGAAAAGCTCTGCAACAATGTCACTGGTTTGAGATGATTGACCTTCAATATCCAAAATCATCATCTGTGCAAGACCCGATTCCAAACATCAGGATGTTTCACCCATGTTCACTGACATCAAGGTCACCCTCACTCAAACACTGTCCTGATATCAAGGCAGTCCATCTCATCTCCCCTCTGGACATCTACTCTTTGGTCCATGATTGGACCAAGGCTATAATGAGTTCTGAAGCCAAGTGGCCCTGGCAAAACACAAAATGGTCACTACTGAGAAAGGGCCACTTGGGCAGCATCTTGTACCTCTCTGCTGATAATTGAAAGTGGACGGACTGAGTGGTAATTATAGTTTTTGTGAACAAAGACAGTTTTCAATATTGTCATGTACATGGGATCTTTGTACTTGCTCTGGAAATAGTTTCACTAGAGGCTTGATCTGGAATGAAGCTGTTTACTACCAAAGATGAGGTATCTGGTCTCAAAGCCTTTGCAGGATCCTCTGCAGTGATCCATTTTTTGACATTATGAGAGGTGAATTGAATTGGCTGAAGACTGGCTTTGGTTATGGGTGGGGATCTCAGAAGGAAATTGTAACACATTTGATTGTAACAGATGGAGATCAGAGAGAAACAGTGAAAAAATTCATCTCACCTCTGCGGACCCAGTCTCCTGTATGGATGTTGATAGTTGTTCCCACCAAATTGCTGTTGCGCTGCCTTCTTTCCCATAAAAAGTCCAAAGCCTTTCGAGCATGTTTCTGTACAAAAGTTTATTACACAAAAGAGTTAAAGTAAGTCACTGAAGATTACAGACAAGTACCACCAAATATCCAAACTGAAAGTATATACAATAAATCTTCAACAACCACACCAACAGAATACAGATAAATTACACGATAATTCTTGAAAAGCACAGAAATTATTTGATACCAATAGAAACCAAACATGATGTTGCATGCTATAAATGCCAAAATAAATAGCTGTTTCATACAGTCATATTATAAAGAGCACCATTGTGAAAGAGCTTATGAAAGAGATTTATCTGCCGACCATGTGGACAGCAAAATTGAAAAACTGCCTTCAAATTTTAGCCTCTTATTTACTGGTCTCTCAACTAAATAGCTCAGGATTTGCATGAAAATTCTGCACTGGTAGGGTAGCCCCCTTAGTTGCACTCTAATACATTTGCCAACCGAAGTGTGAGTATGCCTCAATGTACTTTTCCACGATACTTGATCCCTCAGACAGGGATAATTTGCACACTGTCTTATCTACTAAATTGACCCCAAAATATTTTGGAATGTGGCAAGAATTCAGGTTTTCCTAATCCTGTTAAAGAATAAACACAAAAAAATACAAGGAATAAAATCAGTTAAATTAACTTGCAATTGAGTAGCATTTAAAAAGTAACAAAATCTCTTGGTATCATTCAGCCCAAAGAGGAGTGCTGCATTCAATTTGGACAGAAAACAGGAATAGGTCATTCTGAATGAGTATCTTATGAGACCAGCGGCAACATTTAATAAAACATCATTGCTGAATTTCTCATCGAACATCATTTTCCGGTCCTATCCCATATCCCCTGGTTCCCATAATTTTGAGGAATCTATCAAGATGTGCTCGTAATTAAGTTAATATCTAAACCTCTTCAGTCATCCAAGTAAGAAAATACAATAGTCAATCAGGCAAAGAATTCCATCCTCATTTCACAGCTACTTCTTGTTCTTAGTCTCTGGACCATCTATCTAAATTCCTCACCTTGCACCAATTACCTCCCAACATCTATACGATGATGTATTTTATATCTCAATGAGTTCACCTCTCCTTTGTTTATACAAAAGAGAATAGAGACCTAGCCAACTCAATCTCACCTCATGCAAGTGACCCAAAAATCAAAAATCTGAATAATTTTGAAAATGAAATAACAGAAAATACTGGAAACACTCAGCAGGTGAATCAAAATTTGAAGGAGAGACAGTTAACTTCATCAGAAATGTTATTTCTCCCTTTTCACAGACATGTTTCTGTTGGGTATAAGCCCGCCCTCTGCAGAACATCATGACGCCCAAGTCATGATGTCACCCTGTGTGTCAGTAACCATGTTAGTCTATTAGAAGTAAAGGATTAGAAAGCATCATGTCTCCTAGTCTTAATTATGAGTGCATACAAAACAGTTTCTAACATTTTTCCCAGGAACCAGCATAACATTTTTCTCTGCATTCCCTTTATTGGAATTTTATATTTATTTACATGAAGATACCAAAATTGCATACAATCTCTCAACCATGCCCTATATAATTGCAGTTGGAAATCTTTACCCTCCACTTCTTATCTGGCAAACTGGAGTTGGTTGGGGGGGGGGGAGGGGGAGTGAGAGCAGAGTGAGGGCGGGTGAGGCACAGAGAGGTGTAGAAGCAGAGCAGCCATCATGTGACTGGGTCTGAGTTAGAGTGGGGAGCAGAAGCTTTGGCTCAAGAGGCTTCAGTCACAAGAGGCTGAGGTGGTGGTGCAGGAGTTGAAGCAAGACACCCCTATTGAGGGACAAAAGGATTTGGCAAGAAGGCACAGGTAAGGACTGGTTTTCTTTTTCTAATTTTTTTTCTCTCTCTTTTATAGACAGTGGGAATGGCAGCCAGGGCATGGACATACTCCTCTTGCCGAATGTAGATAGTCAGGGAAGCAAACACCATTCCTGGCGACTTAATCTGTGAGGAGGTTAAACAGATTAGAATTTTATTCCCTGGAACGTAGAAGAATGAGGGGAGATTTGATAGAGGCATTTAAAATAATGAGGGGTATAGACAGAGTAAATGTAGGTGGGCTTTTTCCACTGAGGGTAGGTAAGATACAAACCAAAGGACATGGGTTAACGGTGAAAAGGGAAAAATTCAGGGGGATCATTAGGGAGAACTTCATACAGAGTGGTGGGAGTGTTGGACAAGTGGCCAGCTGAAATGGTGAATGAGGGCTCAATTTAACATTTATGAAGAATTTAGACAGGTAGATAGAAAAGAGAGGTATAGAGGGCTATGGATTGGGTGCAGGTCAGTGGGACTAGGCAGAATAATACAATGGCAAAGACTAGAAGTGCTGAAGGGCTTGTTTTTGTGCTGTAATGTTCTATGTTCCAAGTGCATCCAGCTGCAACTCCTTACAGTGTTAGGGAATTGGAGCTGGAATTGGATGAACTCCGGACCATTCATGAGGCTGAGGGGATGATAGAGGGATGCAATCACACTGAAGAAGCAGGAGAAAGGTAGCTGGGTGACAGTGAGGTGAGGGAAAGGAATCCCTGTGGCTATCGCCCTCAATTACACATATGCCATTTTGGATACTGTTGAGGGAGACGACCTACCAGGGACAAACTATGGCAGTCAGGTCTCTGGCACACAGCCTGGCCTTGTGGCTAAGATGTGAAGCAGGAGAGGAGGCAAGCTGTAGAGATAGGGCATTCCATAGATAGGGGAGCAGAAAAGAGGATGTATGAAAGGGATTGAGAATCTTGAATGGTATGTTGCCAGCAAGTGCCAGGGTCCAGGATATCTCAGGGAAGGTGAACAGCCAGATGTTGTGGTCCATGTTGGGACCAATGATGTGGGCAGGAAGGGTGATGAGGTCCTGCAAAGAGAATTCAAGGAGTTAGATTCTAAGGTGAAGGACAGGATCTCCAGGTTTGTGATCTCAGGATTGATGCTCATGTCACATGCTAGTGAGGTTAGAATCAGAATTTATTGTCATGAACAAGTCACAAAATTCAGTGTTTTGCAGCAGCATCTTTAGTGCAAACATTCATATTAAGAAAGGGGGATAATGCAGCTTAACATGCGACTTTAAAAAAATGGTGTCGTGAGGAGAGGCTTCAGATTTCTGGATCATATGGCTTTTTTTCAGGGAAGATGGGACCTGTATCAGCAGGAAGGTTTGCATCTGAATTGGAGAGGGACCAATATCCTTGCAGGAATGTTGGCTAGTGCTGCTCCGGGGTGTTTAAACTCATTTAGCAGGGGGATTGGAACCAGAAGGAGAAAGGAGAGAACAGAACAGATGGCGTTAAGGTTGGTGCAATATGTAGTGAGTTTGTGAGCAAGGACAGGCAGTGGAGGAAACATAAATGTAGTCAGTTGGAGGGTTTGTAATCTGTTTATTTCCATGCATAAGGAATAAGGGAGATGGACTTGGAACATGGATCAGTATGTGGAATTACGATATTGTGGCCATAACAGAGATGGGCTAAGATGAGGACAGGATTGGCTGATGCAGGTATCAGGGTTTAGATTATTCAAAAGGGAAAGGATGCAGGTAAAGGGGGGGGGGGGTGGCGCGATGTGGTGGTGAATAGCATCATCAATCAACGATAGCATCACAGATGCAGAAAGGGAGCACATTGTGCAGGGATTGTCGACTGAGTCGATGTGTGTAGAAGTCAGAAACAGGAAGAGTCCGATCACAGTATTGGGAGTAGTCTACAGGCCCCAAAAATAGCTCTCAGGACACCGAGGTTCATATAAGTTGGCAGATTTTGGAATGGTGCAGAAATAACAGGGTTGTTATGGAATACTTCCTGAACTTTTTTAGGTGTATTTTATGGATTTTGGCTGCTGATCACGAAAATAATCTTAAAGTTTTCCTGTCATGTACTGTCATTGTAGACGTAACCTATTTTGTAATTTCCTGTCATCGTTTAAGTCAACATGCATATTGCCCACAAAGCAAGCTGTTTTGGTTAGTCCACTTGCTATGCAAATGTCATCTTAGACCTAGGTATACTTGGAAGGCATTTAAAGATGTTGTTGAGAATTTTCTTGGCAAGTACAGAGCACCAAACTACATCCAGCTGATTGACAATGTGCGTCAAGCATCCAAAGCCATGAAGTGCAATATGCCATTGAAAACTCTTTCTGTATTCGCACTTGGACTTCTTCCCTGCAGATCTTAGTAGTTAGTGAGAAACAGGGTGAAAAGTTTCACCAGGACGTGGCGACCATGGAAAAGCAGAATCAGGGCAAATGGAATCCATCAATGCTGGCCAATTATTGTTGATCACTGATATGAGAGGCATCAGATGCTGAGTGCAAATGAAAATCAGCAGTAAAGCATTTTTACGTCAGTTGAACTGCCACAATGTGTCAGCAGATTAACTTTTATTAAAATTAGCATGTTTAATCGCATAATGTAATGTTCTTCCAACTTCCTAAGTGATACATCAAATCTGAAATTATCTTCGTGCTCATCTTAAAGTTGTCTATCATAATCCCTCATTTCTTTTCAGGATGCAAACCTTTTGACAACATTTGTTGACCATTGTTCTTGATGTAGATTATGGGCCGAAGAACTGAATTTACCAGTTTTCAGGCTCCTTAATATTTTTAGTAGCTTCCCCTCCCTCCCACTCCCCTCATAATTTATCCTACTTTCTTTCTTTTCCACTGGATTTCTTGATTTTTTCTTACATTTGTTATACTCCTCAAGGACTTTATTTCCTCTGGGTTTTCCTATACCTGCTATAAACCTCCCTCTTCATCCAACCAGATCCCCAATATCCCTCAAAAACCAAGGCTTCCTATGCCTGTTTACTTTGCCTTTAATCCTAACAGGAACATACAAACTCTGTACTCTCAAAATTTTATATTTGTATGTCTTCCAGCTACTTAGCTCATCCTTTTCATATAGAAACTTATCCCAATCCACATATTCTAGATCCTTTCTCACATCCTCAAAATTGGCCTTTCTCAAATTTAGAATTTTATCCTGAGGCCTAGACTCATCCTTCACCATAATTATCTTGAAACTTCTGGCATTATGATCACTGAACCCAAAATGTTCCCCTGCACATATCTGTCACCTCTCCTGTCTATGGGGATAAGGCTGGAAAGGGGTACTGATGGTAGTGATCAGCCATGATCTGTAAAATGGCGGTGCTGGCTCGACGGGCCGAAGGGCCTACTCCAGCTCCTATTGTCTAATAGGAGATCTAGTATTGCACTCTTTATTAGTTCCTCTATATATTGATTTAGAAAACTTTTCTGAACATATTTGACAGACAGCAAACCATCCAGTCCTTATATAGTATGTGAGTCCCAGTCAATACTGTAAGTGGGAAGTTAAAAATCTCCTGCTATATACTTATACAAGTCTTTACATTCTGTTTCATATTCCTGCTTAGATTCTACTTCCCTTTATCAATTTCCCTGTCGTTGTTGGGGACCACTTTCTTTATTTGTCTTTTTGTGCCTTAGGGTTGGGAAAGTGAACAAAAAAATCTAAAAAAGGGCTTCAAAATCCTGATAGCACATCTGAAGAATGAATACCTTGAGTAAGCACATTTGAATTGATTGGCAAAAGAATGTTTTATGGAGCAAGGGGCCAGATACAAAAGTAAAGGTGGATTCAATAAGTAGCTTTTAAAAAAAAATTATGAATATTTTAAAGGACAGTAAAGAGAGCAAGTAGAAGATGGGATTAATTAGATCACTTTAAAAAAAGTTGGTGCAGAGGATGGTCTTAACACTTTAGCATTTTTCTTGGACAAACCAGACATTCTTGGTTTTGGTGTCTGGAAAGATATTTGGAGCAACATTTTAAAATATTTTGCATTAAATAATTTAGTTTTAAGTATTGACTCTTAAATCTACTTAAAAATAATTAGAATGCACTCTCTCGACTTGGAGAACCTATTCAAAAGGTGCAGGTAACATGGAAATACCTGTACCTAGGATCAATAGTTTTAATTCTCATTTTTCACTAGAGGGAAGAGGATCTGAAGGAGATCAGATACATCTTAAAAATCTTGAAGAACTTAGTTAAGTTGGGAGAGTCAATTGCATCAATATAGGAATCGACAGTTTAGCAATATAAACTTAGTAACAGCTAGCAATCAGTGAAATTAGGGAACTCTTTCCTCATAAGCATCTGTCTGGCATAAACAGTAAAATCAGATTTAACTAAAAGCATTCAAGAAAAGAGAAATAATTTTCACTTCCTTTTTCAAATAACAATAACCTTCAGAAAAATCCACATCATTGGTCATTTTTGATCCAATTATCGCCATCCTCCAAATTTGCTGAAGCTCCTGAAAGTTCTTGCAGAGTTCTGGCAAAGGCATTGAAGACTGAGTGACTTCCTTCAATTTTTATAGTAAATGAGATTAAAACGAAAAGTGGGACAGAGCACTTTTGCATTTATATTAGGTGCTTCCACTCCTAAATTGTACATAGATTCTGAGCGACAATTACACACCTCAAAAACAGGGTCTCCAGAAAGTCTGCTCAGAGCTGCAAACTCCAGAATAAGAGTCCCTGCGCAGGCTGTACAGGTGTCTGTTTCTGTTCCAGTTCTTGCTTCAGGTCGCCTTAATCCATGTTTCAGATTGACCTTGTTTAAAAATATATTTTACTTTAATCACAATGGAAATATAAAGTCATAGAAGCAAAATTTACATTCCTGTACAGTCCTTAATATAATTTTCATTACTAACAAACGACTTCATTTAAATTCAATCTCCTGATTTGATTCAAATGCATCCATTTGAGTTGTTCACTTTAGATCCGTTATTTTTGTACATTTTGAAAATAGGAAGATGTAAAGAGCTACAAGAAAACTGTGGAAGTTAGACTGAGAAAAGTAATTCCAAAGGTGCCATTCATGGAGTCACCCCGCACAGAAATTGACCCTACATGTGCTTCATATTAATGCTGTCCATTACCCATCCACCTCCTACTTTAATCTTATTTAATTCTTCTACATTTCCATCTTTTCCTCCAGATTCTACCACTCAGTAGTACTCCAAGGAAAATTCACAGTGCTAATTAACCTACCAACCCGCAAATCCTTGGGATTTGGGAAGCATCAAGGAAACTTGTATGATGCATGAAGAATGTGCAAACTCCATATAGGAGGTTAATATATACAAGAGAGAGCTGAAAGGCAACAGCTCTACCAGCTGCAATAGTGTACTGCCCTTTTGTGTTTGCACAGTGTCCAATGATGCCTGCGAGTTATCCTGTGATACATCTTTATCACAACTTTGTATGTGAAGATAGATATGTTGGATTTATCTCCCTGCTTATATGGTTGGCTTTTATACATTTTCAGTAAATGCAATAATCAAGTACCAGAATGAAGTAAATCAATTGAACAAACTTGAAGGATTAAAGTTTTAAACAGTGTGATTTTTTTTCCAATTTCATTCCTGCAATTACCAAATGTTGAATTCACCCAGGTATTGCTGAGGTGTAGGTTATGGTATTACACTTGTTTTCTTCTTGATTGAAACCTTACTATTATGTGTAGTCACTGTAGTTTTACTTTCCTCATATCTGCTCTAATAAAAACTAGTGTTATGCCCTCCACTGCCCACCCCCCCCAAAAAGCAAACCTGCTAATCATGAATTACCATACTCAGAAACTGCATACAATCCGATGTGGCCTCTCTCTGGAATCTGGTGGGAATATGGATTACAGAGGATCATGTGGGGGGCATGACATGTGATGATGTGGAGTTCGTAACAGAATCCCTACTCTCCCTGAGAAAGTTTAAAATAAAAGTCAAAAAAATATAGAAAAGTTTAAAAGGACAGCGAAAGAAAACATCGGAAGAGTTGGAGAAAAGGACAGGAAGGAAAAACTGGTGGTCACAGCGC
This sequence comes from Narcine bancroftii, assembly GCF_036971445.1. Lineage (NCBI taxonomy): Eukaryota > Metazoa > Chordata > Chondrichthyes > Torpediniformes > Narcinidae > Narcine > Narcine bancroftii. Next base: position 84,126,007 of record NC_091473.1, read on the forward strand.
TGGAACCAGAAAAAGACCAAGAGAAAGAAATAAGGCTTACATCAAAGAAGGAGCCTGGAGCTGTTCATAGGTTGGTCCTCTGCAATGAATGCCAGGGAGCTAGAGAGACCTTGAGTTATTTTACTCAGGGTTTCCTCCGACAATGGCCACTGGCAACTGAAGAACATCTACTGCGCAGGCACGAGGAATCATGCACGCACAGAGGAAAAAAAAACAGAGACACTTTGAAATATATCCTGAACTGGACAGCTTCAGAGAGGTTGGTAAAGAAACTTTGTTATTGGGTTTGGAGGTCAAAATGTATATGGATAATCTGCAGTGGTCTCTGGAAGAATCATTGCAAAAGACTCAAAGTCATATCTGATAAAATGATAGAAACCAGAGATGTGACTGGTCAAGTGCAGAATAGCACAAAGCAAATGGATAAGAAATTAAAAGTTATGGAAGAAGGAATAAAATTAAATGAATTGGAAATACAGCAACTAAAAGACCAGGTGAAAAATTTGCAAGCAGAATCAAAAATAATTTTACTCAGAAGATGGACACTTTGGAAAATTATAGTTGGATAGATAATATCAAGATTGTGGGGGCTAAAAGAAAGTGATGAAGATCAGGATATGAAGAAATTTTTACAAAGTTGGATACCACAAGTACTGGGATTGGAAGAATTTAAAAGAGACATTGAAATTGAAAGAGCTTTAAGACCAAAACCACAAGAAGGTCAAAACCCTCATCCAATATTGGTTAATTTCCTTCACTATGAGGTGAGAGAGAAAGTGTTGGAACTAGCAGCAAAGCAAGCGAAGGCAAGACAAGCCCCAATGATTTACAATGGAAACAAGATCTTCTATCCAGATACAAGTTTTGAACTGCTGAAAAAGAGAAAGGAATTCAATGCAGTTAATAATGTTTTGTGGAAGAAGGGATATGCATTTGTTTTGAGATATCCTGCTGTATTGAAAATTTTTCTTGATGATAAGCCATAGCTTTTGCTGAATCTTTGCCTATTAAGATGGGAAGAAAAGGTAACCTGCTAAGATGGGCAGTAAGGGGTGAGGAGGTAAACTATTTGGTTTGATGGCAAAACTGGAAGATTATGAGTTTATTTGACTTTTCATTAATTATAAGGGCAGGGAGTTAAGATAATATTAAAAGGTAGTTAAGTAACTGAATACATATGTAAAGACTGGTCAGCACAAGATTCGTGGGCGGGGGGGGGTGGGGGCAAAAGGAATGTTTGTTGACTGCCACCGAATCATGTGTGCAGGTGTAGGCTGGACTACCACTCCTATAAATAAAGGTGATAAAAAGGTATGTTTTTTGCATGTGCTTTTTTTGGGTAATTCTATAGTTTCTTGCTTCTTAACTTTTCTTTATTCCACACATTTATTGGTATTATAGATCTAATGAAAAATAATGCCTTTGTTATGTTAAAGGGGGATTTGGAGGATGAAGGCTGGATGAGTAGGGGATTAATTTGATTGAAAGTGATTGGGAAGGTTAATTTTATGAGTTTTAATGTTAATGGGATATAAAATCAAATAAAATGCAAAATGATATTTGTATTTATGAAAAAATATAAATATAGCTTTTTTTTAAACAAGAAACGCATTTAGTGGAGAAGGAATTAGACAAATTATAAAGGAATTGGGTGGGTAAAGTAGTGGTGGCCTCATTTAATTCAAAGGCTCGAGGAGTTGCAATATTGTTAAATAAAAAATCTACTGGTAAAAATTTTAAGTGTGGAAAAGGACATGGCAGAATGTTATCGTAGAATGTCAAATATACCCAGATAATTAGACCTTGTTGAATTTATATGCTCCTAATATAGAAGATAATAAATTTATGCAAGATGTTTTTTATGAAATTATCAAATACCAATGGTAAAATTTTGATGGGAGGAGATTTTAATTTGACATTAAATTCAAAAATGAATAGATTTGGAAAATATGTAGAAGATAGTAAAGTGTCTAAAAAAGTAAAAGAACTAAAGGTAGATAAGGGATTGATAAATATTTGGAGGAAAATGCAAATGAATGAAAGAGATTATTCATTTTATTCTTTTCGACATAAGACATTCACGAATTTATGTTTTTAATGACAGCTCAAGTTCAATCTAAAGTACAACAGGTGGAATATTTGGCATGTACTATCTCTGACCATTCCTCTTTGTTATTGTCAATAGTATCCGAGGAATTCAAAATAAGTGGATATAGATGGAAATTAAATAAGATATTGATAAAAAGGAAAGATTTTTATGATTTTGTAAGAAAACAAATTAAGTTTTTTATGGAAAATATTAAAGACTAAGTAAAGAATAAATTTGTTATATGGGATGACTTAAATACATATTTAAGATGACAAATTATTAGTTATATGGTAAAATTAAAAAAGGACTATTTAAAGGAAATAGATCAATTAGAAAAGGAAATTACTGATTTAGAGAAAATATAAATTAGTCCAAATGAGGAAAGGAAGAAATTAATGGAAAGAAAAAAGGTCAAGCTTAATATGATACAAACATATAGAGTTGAAAGAGATATTTTGTTAACTAAACAGAGGTATGATGAATTGGGAGAAAAAACTCAAAGTGTTGGCATGGCAGTTAAAGAAAGAACAGATATCTAGAACTATAATAGCAATGAAAGACAAGAATGATCATAAGGTTTATAAGTCGAAGGAAATAAATGAAAATTTTAGTTTTATGAGAAGTTATACAAGTCTGAGTTAAAACAAGATGAAATTAAAATAGACCAACATATGCAACAAATTCAATTACCAAATTTATATGGAGGAAAGGAAAGAATTATTTAATTCATTTATAAAAGCTGAGATATACAAGGTTCTGAAAACACTGCAAAATAATAAAACATCAAGAGAAGATGGTTTTCCAGTAGAATTCTATAAGGAATTGTTAGTACCAATTTTTAAAGAGATACTAGATCAAATAAGAAGTAAATGATGTACCAGAATCCTTTAAGATGCCATTGATAATGGTAATACCAAAAAAAGGGAAAAATCCATTACAAACACCTTCATATAGACCAATATCTTTGTTAAATGTAGATTATAAAATTGTATCCAAATTATGGGCTAATCGTTTGGTTAAGATACTTCCAAAATTGATTAATATGGACCAGATGGGGTTTATTACAAAAAGAAAGGCAGCAGATAATATTGTCAGATTTTTAAGTTTGATAAATATGGCTCAAAAATAGAAAGTTCCAGCAATGGCAAATTACTTTAGATGCAAAAAAAGCATTTGATAGATTAGAAAGGGACTTTCTATTTAAGGTATTATACAAGTTTGGATATCCTGAAAAATTTATAAAAGGAATAAAAGCATTGTATGATGAACCAAAGGTGAAAGTAATAGTGAATAGTCAAACGTCAGGTTTGATTAGATTAGAAAGGTCTTCTAGGCAGGGATGCCCACTTTCACCATTCTTATTTGTATTGGCAATAGAACAATTAGATGAAATGATTCGAAGGGCTAAGGAAATTACAAGGTTTGAGATAGGAGACAGGGTTCATAAAAGTAGTCTTTTTGTGGATGATGTTATAGTATATTTGACTAAACCCTGAAAGATTAATAGAATGGATTAGTTTCAGGATATAAGGTTTATGTGGATAAAAATGAAATTATGCCATTGGTTAATGCAAATTACACACAATGTAAACAATTTAAAAGGCAAAATGAGAGGGTTAAATATTTGGGGATAATGGTAAGTAATCAATTGAATAATTTGTATAAATTGAATTATATACCACTTTTAAAAAGATTGGAGGAAGATCTAAAAAGATGGAAGGAATTACCAATAACATTAATAGGACAAGTGAATTGTGTTAAAATGAATATTTTTCCCACAATTCAATACTTATTTCAAACATTACCAATTCCGGTATCCCAAATGTTTTTTTTAGACGATTAAATAAGAATATCAGGGAGTTTTTAATGGAAAGGAAAATCAGCAACGATAAGAATGGAGAAGTTGACATGGAAAAAAGATAAAGGAGGTTAGAGATTACCAAATCTTAAAAGTTATTATAATGCAGCGCAATTGAGATTTTTGTCTTCTTGATATCAAAGGGAAGAAAAAGTATCTTGGATAGATATTGAGATGAATAATATAGGTGAAGTAAGTCCAGACCAAATATTGTATAAATGAAATATTTAAAAGGTAGAAAATAAATTCAAATTTTAAGGCATTTGTTTTGAAAATGGAACAGGATACAAGTGGAAAGAGGTGCAAGGAATTAGCAGTTGGCTCAATTGACTTTAAAACAGAATCAGCTTTATTCAACAATTGGTGTGAAAAAGGTATATAGAAAATACGAGATTGTTTTAGAGATTCATTGTTTATGACATTTGATCAATTAAAGGAAAAATGTGGGATTTTACTCAATACAATATTTGCATATTATCAATTATGATCATATTGGAAGTAAAAAAATAGGAATGAAATTGAGACTTCTGGAATATAGTCAATTTGAATATGTTATAACAGATACCCTTATTATTCAAAGATTTATAACTACTATGTATAATAAATTATAAGAAATAAAGGAAAAATAGGATTTGTATAAAATTAAACTGAAGTGGGAACAGGATTTAAATGTACAAATTCAAGAACAAATATGGAAAAATTGTGTAGAGATAGTGTAACTAATACAATCAATATATATCAAATGGTTCAATAGAACTTTAATATCAAATATATTATACACCCTACAAGTTGAATAAATTTAATTTGAATTTCTCTGCTCAACGTTTTAGATGTTAAAAAAAGAGGTTGGTAATTTTTTTGCATTCAGTATGGTGGTGTGAAAAAGTAAAAGATTTTTGGAGAGAAATAAATGTTATCTTAGAGAAGATATTAAACATGAAGATTAACTTAGACCCAAGGATTTTTTTGTTGGACAATATAGATGAAGATATTATGTTGGAATTAGATGAATATAACAAGAGATTTTTGAGTCTAGCAACAGCGAGAAAATGTATAGCTAAAATGGAAAAGAATGTTAAAATAAAAGAATGGTTTAATGAAAATATTGTCTCCCATTGGAAAAAAATTACTTATAATATGAGGGATGATCATGATAAATTTTGTCAAATATGGGAGCCTTATATGAAATTTTTGAATATAGATTAATGCAGACCAAATCCAATCCCCCCATTGAAAATATGGTACTTTCACCAAGAAATATTATGGTATTATTAATGTGGTTAATTATTACAATGAATATGTTCTTTCTTTTCTCTTGTCTATCTTTTTTTCTATCTGCAGGGGTTAGGGATGGTGGGAGGGCGAAAATTAAAAATTATTTAGTATCTATTCTATAATGTTATAGCAAATTAATGTGAAATGTATGAAGATACAAATAAATAAAATTTTCAAAAAGAGGGTCATGTGACCTATCTGGCTTCAACTTGATCAGAAGTTACTTCACCTACCAACCAAGGGTTAGATCTGCTGAGCTGTGCAGCTAATACCTGATTGACCCTGGCAGCTGATGTGTGATTGGACTTCCATATGCCAATCAATGGTTAGACCTAGCAGGTCACATGGACAGGTTTTGCATTGAAAAACCAGAGTACATTCAGTCTCTGGCTCTCTCGCACTTTGTTCTTAATGCTGCATGGAGACCATCACTGAACTCGAGGCTGCAAGCAATGGGCAGCTCCGGAAAGCTGAAAGCAATGGGTTTGTCCCAGATCCCAAGCCTTGGGCAATGCTGGAGATCAGATTCATTTGAAATACTTGTTAGTTGTTAATCATTTATTGTTTGTTGATCTGCTGTGCCTGCTAGGGATAAAGAGGGTTGATGGGTACTGTGTGATTAACCCTCTCTTTCCCAATTGGGAGTTGAGAATGTTTAGCAGTGATTTATTCGCACATGATTTGTAGTTACTTGTGTATTATTGCTGTGTATGTGTTCTTTAATTGTGACCATTGCTGAACTCCAGACTGCGAGCCATGGGCATCCCCAGAGGGCCAACTGCAATGGAATCACAAGCAGCAATGACACTGGAGATGAGGTTCATGTGCATGTATTTGTTTAGTTAAGCTGTACACCATACCTATGGGTGGTGGGTACCAAAGAAGTTAAACTCTTGTTTCTATACCATGCCTGTGTGCATTAGTCTGTCACTGTGGCCTTTTTGTGAATTCCCCTGTGTGTAAATAAAGATCACTGTTTGTTCATAGCACATGTCCAACCTTGATTCTCTTTGAAGGTGTCAAATCTATTCTGAACACAACATTAACATTTCTTCATCTCACTCAGCATCTCATGCAAAATATCTTGCTGTAATGGCAACTCGATGTAATTTGAGTTAAGATGCCTTCAGATACACATTTCTCTTGCCCGAGCTCCCCAATTCCAACTGCTGAATTATTTACATCATGGTGCTTCCCAAGAGAAATAAAGTCTTCTCCTCTCTATCCCCATTCACAATCACCACCTGTCCATTATTTGTTCTTTCTAGCTTCATTCCTCTCCTTAGTCTACCCTCTTCATTATCCAACTATTTACATTACATATTCCTCCATTTTGCTGTCATCCCTCACCACTGATCCACTTATTCCTCGCTCTTGGCCACTTGAACGGTTAAAATATCACAACACAAAAGATCCATATATTCTTTATATATTATTGAATTAAATCAAATGAAGAGTACAACTTACTCTGGGGTAAGGAAGTCCACTGGTAGTATTGAATGCTGGTAGTAATCTGTACCCAAGTTCCTTAGCCATGTAGAGTAGCTCATCATTATACCACTGCATCTGCTCACTTTGTTCTTTCAGTATTGTTGCCATGGCATGGCCTCCCAGCAAACCTCTGATAAGTGAAATATTTACTAGCATCTCACAGACTTTTGTACTTTTATATCACATTCTAAGATTTGTTTATCATTTATTTAGAAATTTCTTTTTCAAATAGTTTTACTTACCCAAGCACCCGAATATTAGTCTCAAAGACTGAGACGACAATGTCATTATCCAAGTGAACATCATTTATAACCTTTCTCACAGCAGCTTCAAATTTTTCGACTTGATTCAGCAGCTGGAAACACAAAAGTGTACAATTTAATTACATTTCTTGATTCTTTGTTCTTCAATATCTTTGAAATAAAAGTGACACATTTTTTTTTACTTACTGCAAGAGTATCCAGACTGTCAACTAAAGTCAAAGAAAATCTGAAAGAAAATATTCAATAGTTAACCTTGTGAAGTGAATGTTTTTAAATGAGTGTTAGAGAATGTTTACATGGTGACTTCAATGTCAATTTAAAAAATTTTTTTTTTTTTTTTAGTTTCATATTGTTGTTATTCTATTTATACCTTTCTAAGTATATTAAAAAAGAAATCACATAAAAAAAGCCAGCACACTGTTAATAGAAGATTAACTTAAAGCCTGGACCTTTGTTTTGTGTTTTCCACAATAACAGAGCAAAATCATGGAATGCAATTCCAGGCTCTTTAGTACCTAGGATTTGATTTACCAAGGAGAAATTCAATCCACTGATATCCATGGGTATCTGATTAATGAACTTTCAGCAACTGATATATCAGTTTAAAGAAAGAGTTGGGATCTCATCTACTCCTTCAATGTCTGAAATCAGGCTGATTTAAATACTTAAGCAGCCAGACACAAATGATAGGATTGATGATTACATTGACTCAGTTGCAGCATAAATAAGAATAAAACAATAGGTTAAAAAAAAATACACAATTGTTAAAGTAAATGTTCTCTGAGCTAACACCTTTGGTGAAGATAGGAGCAAATATTCCGTCAGCAGAGTGGACATGCTTTGCTTGTAGCAGCTGTTTGAATAAAGTTGTATTTGAATAAAATGGAGTCGCCCAGGATGAAGTGTTGGTTGATGCCACTCACCATTCAGGTGACTCTCTTAAAGTGTCTCATTGCTTAGTAAGTTTCCATGGTCAGAAGTTTAATCTGTAAACTTTTTTTTGGTGGGGGGTGGGGAAATTAATGATCTACAATGTTATTGTTCGTCTTTGGGGCAGCTCCTTGGAGGGGGGAGACCTGCAGATGCAGCAACAGTTAAATGTTTTCAAAGAATGTGACTGTAAAATGCTTTATGGTTTCTACATTCGTGCAAGTTCAGTGTAGTATTTTTTAATCTTTAAAACTATCCTTAATGCAAGTGTATTAGTTAAAGTAAGTCTCAAGCAACCAAAATATCCGGGATCTACCAAACCCCATAAGTGCTAGATACCAGGGGGTTACTGTATACAAATTGAGGTTCTTCTCCCTTTATTAAAATGGGAAAAGACAGAACCCTACACTGCAAATAAAATTGCGAACTATGGTTACAAATTGTCAAGAAGTGCACCACAATGCTTCACGTATTTGCAGTAAGGACTAAGCAACTTTCCCAGAACTCAGATGTAAATTCAAAATATAAAATTCAAAGCTATCTGAATGATCCCTCAGAAAGCTTACCTTTCATTTTCATCTTAGAGTGATACTATTTTAACTCAACTGGGTATTAACTGATACATTTATACATCTTAGATAACTGATGATAACACCATCTCAATTTTCAGCCTTAAATGAATCTATATGAATTTTGAGATGATGAAACATTTTGCCTTTGGAATACAGTACTATGATTTCAAATTATAAATGTGTAGCTACATGTTCTAGATCATGATAATTTAATGCAAAATGGGCTCCAATTGGAATAGTTGTTGCATCATACAAATACATTTTCAAAGGCCTTCTGCATACCAGAAATAGGTTTTCATTTTACAGCCTTCTTTGCAGCATACTGCAAATGTTCAGATTCCATTATGCACCACAAATGCCTTGCAGTTTAATTTGCAAAAATCAGTGAGCACTTCAGCTGAAAAGTAACTATAGGGCCAAGATTCAAAAGTAGAAACCTTCAGCTTGAACAGGAGCGTTACCCAGTTAAAAAAAAATTACAGTATCCAAATATAGTAGAATCCCCATTATCCGGGACTTATTGGGGGGTGGAGGAGAGGGAAGAAAAAAATTGCACATGCAATTTTTTTCCGGTTGACTGAGACACACTTACAATGCACATGCATTAAGAATACATAGCTTAAAAGACAATAGAGAGTGTAAAATGTAAAGCAATTTGAAAAAAAAAATCAGAATTGTCATATTTAATCATGTGAAGTTCACTTTAATCAGGTAATTCCCATAACTTACAAAATTTAAATTTGAACCCTGGTTGATGGCACTGTAAAAGCATGCCGAAGTCATAATTAACCTGCCCTCCCCAAAGTTTACTGTAAAGCCTTACTAATATACTAATACAAGATTCTTACTAGGCATAAATAGGGAGACACTTTGGGAGGGTTGACCCAGTGGTGAGTGACATCGGCCAGTTCTTCATCCTGGGTGCTGCCATTTTATTCAAACTCAACTTTATTGAAATTTTATTCAAATAGCTGCTCTGGGAAGAGCATGCCTGGTGCATACCGCTAGCTGAATGTTTGCTCCCATCTTCACCAAGAGGTTGTGTGTTGCATTGGAGAACATTTATTTTTACAATTTTAAACTTGTATTTAATCTTGAATTTAAAATTATTTATTCCTATGTATTTTAAATTGCATTTATTTATTTATTTCCTCCTTCTTCCTGGTTGTTTGGGTTTTGCATAATGAGGATTCTAATGTTCAATTATAACCTAAATAATTTTTATTTAATTTCCACACTTTTTCAGGATGTCCAAGAACAAATGCCAAGACAAACTAAGAGAATTAGTAAAAGGAACCAACTTTCCAAGGGCATCATCCACGTCCCCACGACTGGGTTCCAAGCCACGCACTCGGCCACGGCATGTCAAAGGCATTAGCTCATCAGCTGGGTAAGCATGTTCCTGCAATAATTAAAAGTTACAAGTCAATTTTTCACTCCATATACATGAAATAAACAAAGTATTATTTGGATAAAAAATATTCAAGTGAGAGAAGAATATTTTAACAGAGAACACCTCTATTCCAAAGCAGTTCAAATTAGATAACAGCAACCTGCATACACCAAATCTCAAAAATTGATTCAATACAAAAATTAAACAGATTTCTGAATGCTTGTATTCACTGAAATTTTGAAGAGTGGGAGATACATTTTTTCAAACTTCCAAGATTCAAAGAGTCTTGAGAGTATAGGTGTGGAGAGGATGTTTCATCCTTGGAAGTTAGAAGTAGGGATCATTATTTAAAGACAAATAGGCATTTTTTTCTTCTGAGGGTCAAAGTTCCACAAAAAGGATGGTTTGAGCAGCATCTATGAATATTTAAAGTATCAGTAGATTGATTATGATGGTAAGCTTGGGGTAAAGGATATAACTCACTGGCACAGGTAGAAGACTGTTTGGATAACAGGAGGCAGTCAGGATAAATGGGTGTTTTTCTGATTGACAAGATGTTTTAAAAAATGGTGTGGCACAGGATTCAAACACAAGGTCTCAACCTTTTACAACTGATATAAATGAAGGGAGTGAAAGAAACTGAAGGCAAGAAATTGATGGCTCCATTCAGTTTTCTCCTTCGAGATGGGAGAAAGGGAGAAAATCCAAATAAAGCAGCTGCAGACATCAGTGGGTTTATGATGGATATTCAAGGCAGAAGTGAAGAGAGGGATGGGGAAAGGAGGTAAAGAATTCAGATGGAAAGATGGTAATTGGAAACAAAGTTGATAACACGTTTCAGTTTGGAAAGAAAGTGAGAAATAGTGCACACTGTTGTCCTCAAAATAGTGGAAAGAGAGGCCTAGAACCATAGAAAAATTGGATTAATGCAAAACAAGCAAGTCTTTCCAATGAGACCAAGAAGAAATTACACAAATAAACAGTCAATTTCATGAGGCAAGAACAGGCCCTAATAAGAAGTCCAGTGTTGAAATCCAGTCTGCAAACTTTGAGAAGGTTGTAGAAGATGGTGGTAGTATACTACAAGTCTTTCTTTTTGAAAGCTAAGGAAGGGAAGGTCATCTGAGAACAGAGTTAGGTGAAACTGTGGTAAACAATGTTCAGTGAGGATGTCATAGTTAAGCAAAGGTATGCAAAGCGTTAAATATCTGACATTCAATCCCCTAAAGGTAGAGGTTAAATCCCCAATCGTACTACCTTTAACAACCAGCTTATTCACAGCATTAAGGTTAAATTGCGACAAAGTTGCAAGCTCAGAGGCAAGTAATTTTATATTGGTGACTGTAATGATACTACTATTACTTGGTTACTGGCACAGTGTATACGTTTGGTTTATATGTATGCCTGGCCCGCCTTCCCTCAGTGACTCCACCCCCTGGAATTCCCTAATAAAGGCATTTAAGCCAAGTCCCTTCCTCAGTATGAGCCCTGGGATCAGGCCAGAACAGGAGCATGGTCCAAGTCTTATGGTATTAAAAGACCGTCGTCCAGCAACTCCAGCCTTTTAGTATTATTGATAGTGCATCAGTGATACACTAGGAACTTCTCCCTAAAACAGAACAAAAGTGAAGAAGATAGGAGGTTGGCCTCTGTGTGCAGTTGGAAGTTTCCAATTCAAAGAAGTAGACAAGATTTGAAGCAGAGCTTAATTCTAACTAAAGTTTAAAATTCATTACAGTACTGATTTAGGGGATAAAACTGTAAACTCGGAGGACTGATCAAAGGAAGGGGAAGATCATGTAAATAATGAAATCACACTTGAAGGTGAGATTAAAAGAGTTGAAGTCAAGGAAATATTTCGGAGACTTTGAAGATAAAAAGAAGAAAAGCAAATTTTAAAAATTCTGTACAGTTGGAAGAACTGCAGGTCAGAACAGCTCCATGACAATGTTGCAGAAGAAAGAGGTTGAGAGTTTGTTCAACATGAAGTTCAAGATGGAACAAAATCAATAGTTCAATGATGAACATTTCAGAGATAAACTGAGCATATGCTCACAAATGGTGAGACCAAACAAAGATAGGTGACTATATTCAAAATACATCCATTCACTGAGCTTCCAATCACCTGTCTGACTATCGTTCTGCTCTTTTATACTGTTCCCAAGGAATCCAATAGGATCATTCTTTAAATTGTCCCTTCCAGACCAAAAGTTGTGATCAACAATTCCAGATTGCTAGTACAGGTACATCTAGACATCTAAAATCCGGAAAGCTCCAAAATACGGCAAGTGGGGACCAGCGGCAGGGGGACCGGCGGAGATAGCTGGACGACCACGTTTGGGGGAGGCGGCCGGCAACCGGAAGGGGTTGGGGGTGGATACGGCAGCATAATTTGGGTGAGCCTTCCGAAATCTGGAAAAATCCGAAATTCGGAACACACTGTCCCCGAAGGGTTCTGGATAAAGGATCGGGTATCTGTATTTGCATTGATAAAACCTCCAGTTCCCTGGAGAGGATTTATTTCCTTTCTTAATCAAATCAAATAGCTTTTTATTGTCATTGATATGGTCTGCTTATCTTGGCTCTATATTTTCTTAATGCACCTGAATGCAACAGCTTCAGACAGTGGATTATAGCTGCTGAATTTCCATAAAGTTAATGTTTTAAAAAAAAAATCACAATATATGATTAATTTGGTCTCAATGACACAACAACACTTGTTCATTCCTCTGGAGGAGGCAACATCAATTTACGCCCTCAATTCAGGAGACAATTTTAACTATTAACTTGCATTTAAAAATTCTGATATTTTGATGTATTATGTAGTCTATTTCATCCATTTTCTATCAAATTAGTACATGCCTGTCCTCCTCCCTTTATCATTTTGATTAACTGCAATGCTCATTTGCTTTTCTACTTCTTAATTACTAACTCACAATGTAAATATCTTTTATTTACATTGTAGCCTTCTGAACCAGTTTTATACACAAGAACAAGTATAGGGTGTATGTTAGTGTAATATTTTCCATTCTGTATGAAATAATGTACACATTACTATAAACATCAGACTGTCCCACTCTGCATCTTATGGAATTCTCACTTGGCAGTACAGAACGCAAACACGCTGGACTTCCAGCAAAGCAAGCCAAATAGAAAATAAACATTTGTAATGATGCCCTATGCCAGGGGTGGCCAACCTTTATTTTTTAATTTAGGCATACAGCATGGTAACAGGCCATTTCAGCCCACGAATCCTTGCCGTCCAATTAACCTACACCCCTGATACGTACTCGTGGGCTGAAACGGCCTGTTACTGTGCTATATGTCTAAATTAAAAATTAAAACCCCTTCCCTATGCTGAACACGAAACATCAATCTACTACTGATTCTAACAGACAATAAATTACAGAATGCTTTGATTTGCCATTTATGAAGCCACCAAGCCTTTAACAATTAATACTGCTGGTGCCTCAGTTTGAAAAGAATTGCATTTTTAAAATGGTTTTTAACTTATCCATGAAGTAAAAATTTTTTAAACAGCATTGCCAAGTCTTCGATTCTTCTGTTAAGAGAATCAATATCAACAATATGAACCCCAAGCATTCAAGTGAGAGGCTAATGGAAACTCATGCCAGTTTATTCATTAAAATAGAAAAGCGAATTTAACGTGGAACATTTTTTTCCCCACAAAATTATTCGTGCATGCAACAAAAAAGCATTCACAGAACTGAAGGCAAAATGGAAATAATAACCTTATACTTTAGAGGCAGAAAATGCAAAGCAATTATAAAACCAATTACTTTTTAAAACAAGATCATGATTTTGATTAAATAATATCCCTAAATCCAAAACTGTAATGTCTTCTTACAATATTCTAATGCTCTCAGTCCAGAATTATGACTTGTTGATCCAGTTACTCATATCCTGCTTCACCTGGAACTTATCAGAAAAAGCAAAACAAATGTTGAAGACTGGAATAATTACCCTGATAACTGCTCCACAAAGAAGTGGCAGAATTAATGAGAGTGGATCCAGTTTTTTGTGATGGTGAGCACTTCTGTAAATTATTAATGAAAATTATCACCCAAGAATCACATTAACGTGACTAGTTCCTATCAATTCAAATTAACTAAGAGATTATCTTAATGAGGTTTGAGAGCACGCTTGGATGCTGGTCATCATGATAAGGCAACTGCACTTCCTGCTGGGCTAGTATGTCACCAAGTGGCCCCTTGCACTTTGGATGCATGTAGCTAGGAATGGCCGAGAAGGATATGGATCAAATGTACGTAAATGGGACTAGCCCAGAATGCATTGGTCAGAAATGGCGAATTCTGCTGAGGACCTATTCTGTGCTGAACAATTCCATGACTAAGTGAGTTATCGAAGAACTGGAGAAGCAAAAATGTTGATAAGACAACCAACCCTGAATGAGCAGGAAAACCATCCCTCTGGTACAATTACAAGACTCGTTCCCACCCGATTTGGGATCTTCCTGCCTTAAGTTGTCTCCTTCACACACATCATGCCTGAATCACCTATTTATTGAGTTCCATTTCAAGCAAGCTTCAGCAAGATTCTACCACCAGACACATTTTTTCTGTTCAGAATATTGAAGGGACCATTCTGTTTGCAACTTCTCAATGCACTCGTCTGTCCCCATGAACCACACCCTTCTCACAACTCTCTCACCGACCAAACATAGGAAATGCAATGTGTTACCCCTCCTCTTCCCTCCACATGAATACAAAAATCCTCCTATAGTTTCTCCAAACTCATGTACACAGACTTTACATTGTACTCATGTACACCTTACACTGGAGAATGCAGACTTAATTACGGCTTTTCAGAGAGGACACCAAGATCCCCATTGCCAACCATTTAAATTCTTAATTTCTTTCCCAGTTTGACCCATCTATTGTGGCACTCGACACTGTAATAATGATGCCCAATGCAAACTTGCATCATCTTTTATCAGGAGAAAAAGAGATGGGGAGAGACAGAGGGTGTGTATGTCTGTCAGCATTATGAAGATTCAGCCATTCACGATGAATTTTGTTGGGAGCACATAAAAGTGGATAAAATGGAGCAAGCAGAATTAATGCTGCAGGTACGTGCTGAAATTCTGGGGTTATGCTGATGGGAAGGGGAGTTAGGATTGGTGGGCCAAACAGTCGAGTGCAAAAAAGCCCAGCCAGTTGAGACAAAGTTAATGATTCTTTATTTCTTGCAGATGTTGTGAAAAATTCTTGCAACAACTTCATGAATAGAGAATGTTGTACACTCAGGTTTAGTGATACCAGTTCAATAATCAAGAGCATTCTGGCTGGTTGCATCACTGCCTGGTATGGAGATGCCAACTCTCAGGACAAGAATAAACTCCAGAGGGTTAGCTCAGCCTGCCACATCACAGGCACCTGACTTTACTCCATCAAGGACATCTAGCAGCATCTATCCTCAAAGACTCCCACCACCCAAGCCATGCCCTCTTCACTCTGCTACCATCAGGAAAAAGGTGCAGGAACCTAAAGATGAGCCCTCAGCAGAACAAGGACACCTTCTTCCCTGCTGCCATCAAATTCCTGAATAATCAATGAACCGAAGGCACTGCCTTACTTTTCATGCATTATTATTGTTATTTTTTTTTATATAATGTCATAAGATGGTTACAATATGTATATTTGCACTATAATGCTGCCACAAAAAAAAAAACAAATTTCATGAAAACACATCCTGATCCTGATTCTGAAGTGCTTAGCACTTACTAGTCTATTGTTATAACCAGCACAGAAACCAACTCGCTTTCAATTGGCTACAATTATTTCTAGAACCCAAAGACTTTTGGATAAATATTATTATTAAAACCACAATTTCTTCTGCTACCTCATTAAAGTTATCAACAGCAGGATATTTCAGGTTTTTCCCCCTTTATTTCCCCAATACTATCTCTTCAGTTACTTTCAGTCCTACCTTTAGACTCTTGGTTGTCGATCATTTACTCTGCAACAACACTACTGCCCTGCCGAGGGTGCTATTTTTTGAATAGAAAATAGGTGCAGGAGTAGACTATTCAGCCCTTCAAGCCAGCAATATTATCATGGCTGATCATGTGACTTTAGTACCCTATTCCTGCTTTCGTACTATACCGGATGATCCCTTTCACCACAAGGCAAAAGGCTTTAAGGCAGAGTTTGCAAATTATGAGAATACAGATGGAGGGGCAGGTAGTGTTGTGGATGCAAGGAGACTACATAGAGACTTGGACAGGTTGGAATTATGCACAAAGAAATGGCAGATGGAAAACAACAGTGGGAAGTGTATGGTCATGCATTTTGGTGGAAGGAATAAAAGATGTAGACTCTTCTAAATGGTAAGAGAATTCAGAAAGTGGAGGCTCAAATGGACTTGGGAGTCCTAGTGCAGTATTCTCTAAAGATTAACTTGCAGATTGAACTGTTAGTGAGGAAGGTAACTGCAATATTGGCATTCATTTCAAGAGGACTGGAATATAAAAGCAAGGATGTAATGCTGATATTTTCTAAGGTGACAGACCACAATTGGAGCAGTTTTATGCTTCATATCCAAGAAAGGATGAGCTGGTGTTGCAGAGGGCCCAGAGGGCATCTTACGAGTATGATCTCAGGGATGAGAGGGTAAATATACAAGGAACGTTTGATGGCTCGAGACTTGTACTCGTTGGAATTTAGAAGAATTTTGTTTGGTTGGGGTGGGCGGGGGGGAGAAAGCTCACTGAAATCTACCAAATATTGATAGGGCTAAAATGAGTGGACACGGAGAAGAAGTTCCCAGCTTCTTCTTGTTTCTGTAGGACCAGCAGAAAACACAAAGTTAGGGTGGGGATGGATGCTGGTAATACAAGTAAAGGGGAAGATACAAAGAAGCTCCAGTGCAATATAGACAGCTTGAAGAAATGAGCAAATACAGTTGTATTTTAAGATGGGTAGGTTTGACGTGAGCCACTCTGGTTCTAAAAACAGTCATTTCAGCAGTGGTTTTAGATTGAGAAAACTCAAGATTCAAAACACAAAGTTCTGCAGAATCTGTGATTGTAATAAAAACACAGAAATACTGGAGGAACTCAGCAGGTCTTGCAGCGTCCATAGCAGGTAGAGTTACTGTATAAAACCAATGTTTTGGGCTTGAGCCCTTCTTCAAGTTCAGAGTAAAAAGCAGCCAGGCGCTTGAATTAAGGAGTTGTGGAAAAGGGAAGAAATGGCAGGGGGAAGAGCACAGACCAACAGACACAAGGTGTTAATTAGATATGGACAGAAGGAAAGGTGAAAAATTATTGGAGGAATGGAGGAAGAAAGTTTGACTGAGTGCAGAGCGAGCAAGAGAAAACGAATATAGGGATAAATGGGGAGGGAGTAAAGCTCGCAGAAACCAGAGAAGTCAATATTAATGTCATCCACAAGACCTAAGTGCACTTATGCACCAGTCATTGAAGGTAAACATTCAGATGTATCAAACAGTTATGAAGGTAAACGGTACGTCAGTCTTCAATTCAAGAGGATGTAAGCATTGAAGAAATCATTTCTTGCCTGCAGATGTCCAAGCCCATGTCCTTGTTCAAGGAAAGATGCTCTTGCCACAGAGAACATAGAACAGAATGTTTACTAGGATGACAGACATCTCCAATGCCTATCTATATTCACTGAAGTTTAGAAAAAAAATGAACAGAATCTCAGAAAAATAAACAAAATTTTTTTTTTAAAAATTTTTTTTATTTTTCACACTATGAACCATACTGACCAAACTACACACAAACATTTCCCTCTTGAATATACAGTGTCATTTTATCCCCTTTTCCCCCCTCCTCTCCCTCCTTCACCCCCCCCACTCACTCAACGTTCAACATATATGATACATTAAACCCATTAAACAATGTCATCACACAATGAAAATAAACAAGAAATTTGTGTCTTCTACTTTTACATACTGGATCAGTTCATTTCGTCTTCTTCTCCTTCTGTCATTTTAGGCAGTGGAGGGCCGTGGTAGGACTTCTCTGTTGTGTTCCATGTACAGTTCCCAAATTTGTTCAAATACTGTGATGTTATTTCTTAAATTAAATTTATACCCCTCCATAAATCTTCGTCCGCGAAGCCAAGCCAAAGATTTCTTAAATTATATGTTATTTTTTTTTCAATGGAATACATTTTTTCATTTCTATGTACCACTGCTGTATTCTCAGGCTATCTTCTAATTTTCAGGTTGACATAATACATTTTTTGCTACAGCTAAGGCTATCATAATATATCTTTTTTGTGCTCCATCCAAATCGAGTCCAAGTTCTTTTCTTCTTATATTACCTAGAAGATCTCTGGATTTTTTGGTATGTTGCTTTTTGTCATTTTATTTAGTACCTAGTTTAGATCTTCCCAAAACTTTTCCACTTTCTCACATGCCCAAATTGCATGTACTGTTGTTCCCGTTTCCTTCTTACAACGAAAACATCTGTCTGATACTGTTGAGTCCCATTTATTTAACTTTTGGGGCGTGGCGTATTGCCTGTGCAATATATCCTGTATTTCCTCTATTTCAAATGGTTTTATCAATTTGTTTTGCTCCTCTTTGTGCAATTTCAGTAGTTCAATTTTAGCTAGAAACTCATCTATTTTGTCTTCTTTCCCTTCGTTCTCAGTTCGGTATAATTGCTCGTAGAATTCCTTGAAGTTTTCATTGATCTCTGTTTGGTTATATGTAATTTGTTTGTCCTTTTTCCTTGATGTCAATACCATTCTTTTAGTTTGTTCTGTCTTAAGCTGCCAAGCTAGTATTTTGTGCATTTTTTTCTCCTAGCTCAAATATTTCTGTTTTGTCTTCATTATGTTCTTCTCCACCTTATATGTTTGTAGTGTTTCATATTTTATTTTTTGTCCACAATTCTCTTTTTTTTGTTGCATCTTCCCTTATTGCTAATTCTTTTTCTGTACTTGCTATTTCCCTTTCCAGCTATTCTATTTCCCGATTGTAGTCCTTCTTCATCTTAGTTACATAACTTATTATCTGCCCTCTGATGAACGCTTTAATTGCATCCCATAGTATAAACTTTTCTTTCACTGATTCCGTATTTATTTCAAAGTACATTTTAATTTGTCGCTCAACGAATTCTCTAAAATCCTGTCTTTTAAGTAGCATGGAGTTTAATCTCGATCTATACATTCTCGGTGGGATGTCCTCCAGCTCTATTGCTAATAACAGGGGTGAGTGATCAGATAACAATCTAGCTTTATATTCCGTTTTCCTAACCCTCCCTTGGATGTGGGCTGATAACAGGAACAGGTCTATCCTTGAGTATGTTTTATGTCTACCCGAATAATATGAGTATTCCTTCTCCTTTGGGTGTTGTCTCCTCCACATATCCAAAAGTTGCATTTCCTGCATTGATTTAACCATAAATTTGGTTACTTTGTTCTTTCTGTTAGTCTTTTTTCCAGTTTTATCCATCTTTGAGTCCAAATTAAGGTTATAGTCCCCTCCTATCAGTATATTCCCCTGCGTATCTGCAATTTTCAAAAAGATATCTTGCATAAATTTTTGATCCTCTTCATTAGGTGCATATACATTGAGCAAATTCCAAAATTCTGAATATATCTGACACTTTATCATTACATACCTCCCTGCTGGATCTATTATTTCCTCCTCTATTTTGATTGGTACATTTTTATTGATTAATATAGCTACTCCTCTGGCTTTTGAATTATATGATGCTGCCGTTACGTGCTCTACCCAATCGCTCCTTAATTTCTTGTGTTCCTTGCACGAATGCTACATCAATTTTTTCTTTCTTCAGTAAATTTAACAGCCTCTTCCTTTTGATTTGGTTATGTATTCCATTAATATTTATAGTCATATAGTTCAACATGGCCATTTCATACTTTGTTTACCTCTCATTTCCCCTTCCTCATCACCACTCCTCCTTAACCATTTCTGTTTTATTTTTTGAACACACTGTAAGAGAACACTTCTAAAACATAAAATATTTCCACTATTCCCACATCTAAAATTCCCTTAACCCCAAATGTCCCCCCCCCCTCTCTGAGTTGCCTCTTGTCCCCTTGCCGGGCAACCACATCTCCCCTCTTCATTTGGATTGTGAACCTGCTCGCAAGCATCAACTGCTTTCGCAGTGACTGTTATTCTCTCCCACCCAGCCCCCTCCAGAAAAGATTTTTATCTTCACATATAACAAAGCTCACCTTCTTAATTGCCCCCTTACTTCCTTTCTTTCCTTTCTTCATTCTTACTTATACATTATTTTTCTTCTTTATATGAAGTTTGTTGTCATTCTTGTTCTTGTTACATCTCTTCATCTCTGTCTGTTTTGCAGACGTTCTGCAAATTCTCGTGCTTTCTCCGGATCCAATAAAAATCTGCTTTGCTGCCCCGGAATAACTAGTTCAAGCACCGCTGGATATCTTAACATAAATTTATAGCCTTTCTTCCATAGGATCGATTTTGCTGCGTTAAACTCCTTCCTCTTCTTCAGGAGCTCAAAACTTATGTCTGGGTAGAAAAATTTTTTTTTACCTTTGTATTCTAGTAGCTTTTTGTCTTCTCTCATTTTTTTCATTGACTTCTCCAATATATTTTCTCTTGTTGTATATCTCAGGAATTTTACTAGAATGGATCTTGGTTTTTGTTGTGGTTTAGGGGCTAATGTTCTGTGTCACCTTTCTATTTCCATTCCTTCCTGTAATTCTGGCATTCCTCGGATCCTGGGGATCCATTCTTTTATAAATTCTTTCATATCTTTGCCTTCATTTTCCTTAAGGCCCACTATCTTTATATTGTTTCTTCTATTATAATTTTCCATTATATCCATCTTCTGAGCTAACAGCTCTTGTGTTTCTTTAGCTTTTTTTAATCAGATTCTTTCAGTTTCCTTTTTAAGTCGTCCACTTCCATTTCTACGGCTGTTTCTCGTTCTTCCACCTTGTCTACTCTTTTCCCTATTTCTGTCATGACCATCTCTAATCTACTCACTTTTTCTTCTGTACCTTTTATTCTTCTTTTTAATTTCACTAAATTCTCATGTCAGCCATTCTTTTAATGCTTCCATATATTCTTGAAAATTTTTTTTATCCATGTACTGTCCATTCTCTTCATCTTCCATTTCTCTGTGCAGAGCTTGATGTTCTTCCTCCTCTTTCCCTGTGTCCACTCCAGGACCTGTGTCCTCTACCTCTCTTCCTTGTATCTGTGTCTCTTCTGACTTTCTTGTTGGGCTGTTTATCTCAGTTTGCTGGGTATTTTTTTTTTTTTAAAATGGTGTCTTGATGTTGGTCCTCTTCTTCTGGGCTGGTCATATGCTGAGTCTCTGATTTCCTTTTTTCATTCTCCTCCCTCCCATTCCCATTATTTTCTGTATCTTCCCGCTGGGAGCCCTGCTGTCGGGTCTTACTCAGCTGTTCAAGCTGTGGAGTTCCACTCTACAGCTGGTACCCTTCCCGTCGGTGTTGTCTTTGTCGTGCGCATCGCGCATGTGCGATTCCTCGTGCGTGCGCGGTTACGCACCTCTGTTTGGCTCCGTGAGCCATCCTTGTAGTCCTGTGCTCGGTGGGTTGCGACCCTTCGGGGTTTCCACTGACCTCAGGGAGTGGGCTCCTCTCTCCTCGGCGGGTCCCTGCTTCTTCGTACAGGTAAGGCCTTCACCTTTCTCTTCCCATTGTTTTTGGCTTTTCTTTCTTTGGTGCCATTTCCTCCACACCTTTATTTTTTATTTGTTGTGGTTTGTGTGTCTGTGGCTTTGCTTTTTCTTTACTTTTTTCCTTCTTTTCTGGAGAGGGCTGGTATTCTCCTACCGGCCATTATTCCATCACGTGACCTCCCCATCAAAAATATACAAAATTCTAACAGGATTAGGCAGCCTTGATACTGGGAAGATGTTCCCAATGACCAGTGTGTCCAGAATGCAAGGATAAAATTGAGATCATAGAGACATTTCAGGGCTACGAAGAACTGCATCATCAAATGAAGAGTGATCACGAAGAGATCTGTTTGCACAATTGAAATGTCACTTTTTAAAAAAACACTAACTGCAACTGTGCATATTTATTTATCTATCCTTTGATATTTATAATCTCTTTTTCTGGTTTGGCATATTTTAATTTGATTTTTACTACTGTAGCTGGTGTATCTTTGGCTGCAGCAATAAAGAATTCTGTTGCAAGTATACATTGCATTTATGTACAGTATATGACAATAAACTCACATTGACTACTTGTAGATATTCTATCTGCCTGTTGTAGTAGAATGCATTAAAGCAACAAAGGTAATATTAAAAAAAAATTAAACATGAAGTTTCGGCTGCTCATGATCAAATAAATCTATTAATAAGCTCAACACCTCTGCACTGCTTAATCTATGGACACTCAATGACTCTGGGGGACTTGCTTTTATTTCTCTCAGACCGTCTGCAAGACGCGCTTAGGCAATTCCTGCCAGTGGCAAATCTGTCTGCCTTTGAGCAGGCAAAAAGAAATTTCGTATAATATGACACTGTTTTATTTCTATGACAATAAATTGAATCTTGATCTTAATTACACCGCTCTCTGCATATCACATGACACCTTTAAATTAGTACAGCACCATCTGCCCCCAACTAAAATCTCACATAGTTGGGTGGCACTGCAAATTCTAAAAACTTATTGGTTTTTATGCAGTCAATAGCACGAGGAACCAATTCATTTATTGGACTTTGGCTCAAAAGCTACATTTGTTAATCTTGTAAAGTTGATGAACCACTTCAGCACATTACCGTGGCATGTTGAATTGCTGATTCCTTTGCATTGCAGATGGACAAGATAAAGAGAGTTGCTATTACATTATCTCTTCTTCTTTGGCTTGGCTTCGCGGACGAAGATTTATGGAGGGGGTAAAAAGTCCACGTCAGCTGCAGGCTCGTTTGTGGCTGACCAGTCCGATGCGGGACAGGCAGACACGATTGCAGCGGTTGCAAGGGAAAATTGGTTGGTTGGGGTTGGGTGTTGGGTTTTTCCTACTGCATCATTATTGACGGGTTCAGTTAATTTGGACATCAAAATAATTCCACATCCATTAAGTTATCAAACAGTTTATAAATAAGTGAAAGGTTTCAGATTGCAAATCAATTTTCTATACAATCATTGTCATATGTCTACAGTGATAAAACTGTCCTGGTAACTGCAGAACATGTTTGTGCATGCTACATTTGAAAACTGATAAGTATGTAGGTTTGAGGATCTCTGCTTTCAAAGTTGTCAAATCTGTTTTTAAAGGTCTTAAAAAGGCAAGAGAATCTCAAGCCCCCAGCATTCGACAAACTTCCCTTGATGTTATGCTTTGGATTGATGTCAGTCAAACAACATAACCACATTTCTCTTAAATACAACATTTTCATGTACCATATAAATGAAATTAAATTCTGTCCCAATAAAGAATTTCAATATACAATGATTGGTGCAACTTACCATGTAATTTTGATATGCATGATCAAACATTTCCAATACTTGATCCCTGTAAACAGAAAAGAAATGCATCAAACTCTGAGGTGTCCGCAAGAGCAGTAAAATTGTATATTTTTCAGTCTGCAACAGCATAATAAAATGCCATACCGACTTTTATTAAAAGAGTTCCGAAATCAATGATCAGTGATTAAATATTTTCTTCCAGAAAGAAGCTGCCATGTGTAGTAGCACTCGTGATGACATAATTAGAGGTCATGGAAATAAACAAATGTTTCTAATGACTGATGAAATGCTACAAATACCACAATCAGTAAAGAAACTCTTCCTTAATTGCTGTCATTCAAGTAGCACGTGCCAAGATGCTATGAAGCGCTTATTGACTGTTCAATTTGGTAGAGCATGCATTCTACCCATATTACACCTTCATGCATTGCAAGCCTCAAGAAGGACAAAAAGAATAAATGTGTCACTAAAGCTCCTTTCACACTTGCAAGTGACCCCAGGAATTAACCACCAATCAGCCTTTAAAAAGTCTCATGTGAAAGCAAAATCAGCTCTGACGCTGGCATCAAAGTCATCTCACACCAGGGATTGATGGCCTCGACCCCTAGTACCATCCTCGGTGTCTACAGATGACTGTGTTGCAATCAGGCAAGTGTGAAACTGTAATTGCATTGTGGGATTGAAATGAACCAAGTTTTTGGATGAGTGCAGGAACATGAAAGAAGATTAAAATGAAGGTATAAACTTTGCCATGGGAACATCGCAGCAGGAGAGAGGAAATAAATAGCAATAGTGGACAATTTTTAAACAGTGTGGGAAAATTGGTAGCACTATAGCGCACAATTTATAAAGACCGTGGGGATAAAGCAATGGTGGTCCTGACTTCCCAGAATGCCATGTCGCAGAGAAACCTCTCCATGAATGCTCCTTGCATGCAGCCAGTCATACTGCCCTTTTTCTGCCACATGGCATTCTGAGAGAGCAGGTCGGCCATCGCATCTCCCCCACACCCCCCCCCCCACAGTATTCATAAATTATTCTTGATAGTGTTACCAACTTTCCCACATTATATAAATTGTGCACTATAGCGCTACAAACTTTCCTACCTGCTTAAAAATTGTCCGCTACTGCTATCTATTGTTGGAACTTTCTCACGGTCCCTTATAATAGGTCGGCACAACAACAACAGGGGCTGAAGGGCTCATACTGTGCTATACATAAAGCTTAATTATGTTATAATTAGGAATGACTAATTTTGTTCAAGTATAAGATCATAAGACATTGATCAGGATTTAGGGCAGGTCCACCATCGCTCGATGCATCACAACATTACCGGTAAAAGGTAGAATGGTCCTAACTCTGGGGATGGCTCCTTGCAAGTGTGAAAGCGTTCACATGGACTTTGTTGGTCCGCTTCCTGTTTCAAAAGGATACCGTTATCTTTTTACAGTAATAGATAGGTTTATGCAGTGGCCAGAGGCCGTGCCTATGGTAGATGATACTGCAGACACTTGTGCTTGGGCGTTCCTTATTTCTTGGGTGTCTTGTTTTGGTTTACTGGCGCATGTTACTTTGGATAGAGGACCACAATTTAACTTCCTTGCTGTGGATGGCCTTGTCTTGCTTGCTCAATACAACAATTCATCATACGGATGCTTATCATCCCCAAAAGATTTCATCGACATTTCCATCTAAATCCTAGATATCTGCCATTTCCCCAAGGAATCAAAGGCCATTTAAAGCAGCTCAATGATACCACAAATAGTGCTACTACCATAGATTTCCAGTATCACAGATTGACTCCTGACTTCTGTGCAAATTCCATACAGATAGCAATTTTCTCCCTATGACTGCTTGGGTTTCCTCCAGGTGTTCCTGTTTCCTCCTAGATCTAAAGAGCTGGTTGGTCAGTTTAATTGTCCATTGTAAATTGCTCCAAGTGTAGATGTGAGTGACAGAACATAAACTGCAACTGACAGGTACACAGAAAGTACAAAATTAGATTAATGCAAAAGTGTGCTTAAAAAGACCCATTTTCCCCATATATAACAGACTATAATCTTTCAAAGAAGTGAACATTTCATAAAACATCACACTGCCATTTTACAATTTCCTTCAGTTTATAATCATAACTCATGCTTGCGACCATTCTATGAGGAGATGCAATAAATTCTTTACTCTCTTCCTTAATTGCTGTCATAAAATACATTACACAAATTTGAAAAATGAAGCCAATGACAGTTGAAATGAGAACTACCCATTCTATGGCATTATTCAAAGTTGAACAGAGGAGTTCATTAAATGTGGACAATATTTAGTCACATGAATGAACAGCCATTTACACTGGAAAATATTAAAGATAGTAAATTTAGGCTATTTAATACTTGGAAAAGGACAAATCAAAAAAGTTGGGTGCAAGCAGACATGGTGGTTACCTTGACAGCAAAAGATGACTCAAGAGCAAAACAGATTAATAATCTTGGCCCAGAAGAGGAAACAGAATCAATTGGAAACAAGAGATAACAAGGCACAGAAAAAATTGTGAGATTTTACAAGTTATAAATATATTGAATTGTTCAACATGTTTTCAAGACAGAGAGTAGATTTTTTGGGAATGGTTGTATCCGTTTGATGTGTCATTTCAGCACACAAAGGGATTCACTGCCCACTATATGGACCTGAAGTTGCAGTCTGTTATACATTGCAATGATGGCGAAGGATGAGAGTTTCACAACTACATCTGCAAATTCATCAGACTGTCCAGCTGGGGTTAATGAAATCTTGTTGTATCACACTTCAAAATAGTAAGTGCTTCAGGATGCAATGAGGAAGTGAGATACAAAATCAATTCACTGTAAATACCAGTCAGGAGAAACAAAGAAACCAAACTGCAGAAGTTGGAATCAGGAGCAAACAACAAGCTGCTCAATAAAGTGTCCCCATCCAAAATGCTGACTGACCATTTCAGCCCATGGTTGCTGCTTGGCTAGGAGCAGAAGCAGGCCACTTGGCCCTTTCAGCTTGCTCTGTCATTTAATAAAATCATGGCTGATTTAACTGTAACATCATATTCTTATCTACCCATGATAAACTTTCACCTCATTGTTTGTCAGGGATTGGTGTTTGGGATATGACCATTTCTTCTCTCTTTGGCTTGGCTTCGCGGACGAAGATTTATGGAGGGGTATGTCCATGTCTGCTGCAGGCTCGTTGGTGACTGACAAGTCCGATGCGGGATAGGCAGACACGGTTGCAGCGGTTGCAAGGGAAAATTGGTTGGCTGGGGTTGGGTTTTTCCTCCTTTGTCTTTTGTCAGTGAGGTGGGCTCTGCGGTCTTCTTCAAAGGAGGTTGCTGCCAGCCGAACTATGAGGCGCCAAGATGCACGGTTGGAGGCGATATCAGCCCACTGGCGGTGGTCAATGTGGCAGGTACCAAGAGATTTCTTTAAGCAGTCCTTGTACCTCTTCTTTGGTGCACCTCTGTCTCGGTGGCCAGTGGAGAGCTCGCCATAGAACACAATCTTGGGAAGGCGATGGTCCTCCATTCTGGAGACGTGACCCACCCAGCGCAGTTTGATCTTCAGCTGCTGATGACCATTTACAATTTATACAAATGACTTGGATGGCAATTCCATAAGACACTGCTAAATATGCTGATGGCACAATAATGGGTAAAAAGCTAATTCTGAGGACACAAGCTAATTCTGAGGCTACAAAAGGGAAATTAGAAGTTCTCTTATTGGGAGTATACAAGTGATATACATTGGGAGCATACATAATTATGCCATAGCATAAACATCTGGACATTACTTAAGGGTTCATTCCAAGAAAATGGTCCATAGCATGACGTTCAGTCTATATGAACATAGCAAGGTAGGAGAGTAAAAAATATATATATTTATTCCCCCCACACATACACAAATACTGAGAGAATTTTATTAAGCATCTCAAATGCTTGTGAATTTTGTGAAGGTGACATGATGTCAATCATACAAAGGGAAAGAGTAAAAATTTGGCAGGAAAGAGTAAAGGTTCCATTATTGTCACAAAATACTATATTTCGAACGTAACATACATGAAATTCTTTAACTTTGTTTACTGTAAGGAAGCCACTTTGTCAAGCACAGCTCAAAAGAAATGAGGCCCAGCAAGAAACTAATTTGCATCCCCTGGTTTAAAAAATGATGAGAGATTATAGATCTCCTAAATACATACTATTAATCTAGGTATCTTACTACATTATTCACCAAAGGCTAACATTCAGCTTCAGCCAGTAAATTAACTAACAGAATTTAATTGTTTGTTGCAAGGAGAATTTAATTTGGAAGTAAGGAGATTTGCTTCAGTTCTATGGTGCACTGGTGAAACCACATCTTATATAAGGAAGGCTGTTAATTGTTAATGAGTTGGAAGCCTTTAAGAGGTTTGCTAAATTGATAGCTGTATTGGGCAGGTGGTCAATCTTGTGTACAGTATTTGACTGAAACATAAAAATCTAAAAATAGTCTTCACAGGTGTTGATTAGGATTGTTTTCTACAGATGTTTTCAGAAATCACTGTTTGAACACCAGGGTTCACTCAGCTAAGATAGAGAATAGGCATTTTTTCCCCTCTCCTCTCAGAAGAACAAGAGTCTTTGCAACTCATTTCTTCATAGGGGTGAATAAGCAAAGTCTTTGAATATTTTTTCAGGCAGAGTTAGACAGATTGTTGAGATGCAAAGCATAGGTCAGAATGTGTGATCAGTTCAGTTCAAATTTATTGTTAGGTGTTCTCAGAGTTAGAAGGAAATTTCATTTTGCATGCAATCCAGCTGGTTAACCTAATCAGAATACAGTAGAGTGCAGAATTACAGTGAAAGACTAGTTGGAGCAGAACAAATGCAACATTATTTAACTTGTGGTGTTTGTTTAGGACTCTGACAACAGTGGGAAATAAACCATCTTTAAATCTGGATCTGGCGGATCTGGCATGATCTCTCACTTGTGAATCTTTGCCTGATGGAAAGAGGGAGAAGAGAATGCAGCTAGGGTGGGATGAGTCTTAATATATTGACTGCTTCCACATTGATGCAATCACAAAGAAGGCTCACCAGTGGCTATACTTTGTGAGGTGCCTGAGGAGATTCAGTATGTCACTGAAGACTCTTGTAAACTTATACAGGTGTTCCGTGGAGAACATTCTGGCTGGTTGCAAGGGACCAACTCTCAGGACAAGAATAAACTCCAGAGGGTTGTTAACTCAGCCTGCGACATCACAGGCACCAGACCTCTCCCCATCGAGGGCATCTACAAGATGCAGAGTCTTTAAAAAAAAAAGTAGCCTCTATCATCAAAGATCCACCATCACCCAGGCCATGCCCTCTTCACTCTGCTACTATCAAGGAAAAAGGTATAGGAGCCTAAAGACGAGCAGCCAATGGCACGAGGACAGCTCCTGCTTCGCTGCCATCAGATTCCCGAATAATCAGTGAATCATAGATACAGCCTCACTTTTTGTGCATTTTTTTTTAATGTATAGCATTGTTGTAAGATGGTTTATAAATATGAATGTTTACACCATGACGCTGCTGCAAACAGTGAACTTCATGACTTGTTCATGACAATAAATTCTGATTCTGCTTTTCCAAGGCAGCATGAAGGGTAGATACAATTGATGTCAGGGAAGGGGGCTTGTTTGTGGTCAAAGCAGTGATACAACTCTGCAGTTTTTTTTTTCTAGGCCTTGGATGCAGTGGTGCATCATTACAGGATACATTCAATGGTGTATCTGCAAAAGTTCTTATGAGACACAAGTGATATGACAAATTTCATCAGGGTTTTGAGTAAAGAGAGGCACTGGTGGACCTTTTTGGCCATGGAGACAATGTGGTTGGACTAGGAGAGGCTGCTGAAGATGTTTACCCTGAGGAACAAGAAATTGTCCACTAAAGCCCACCTCAACATCACTGTATCACTGTCATAGACAAGAGAATGAGCTGAACCTCATTTTTGGAAATCTACAACCATCTCTAAAGTACAGATGACATTGAAAGAGGTTGTAGTCTTAGCACCAAGTCACTAGTCTTTCTGTCTCCCTTCTATTCTCTGATATGCCATTGTTTGAGATCTGGTCTACTGTGGAAGGGATCATCTACGAATTTACAGATGAAGTAAGTGCAGTGTTTTTGCAATACAGTCATGGAAGCATTGTAAGGGGCTAATTATTCAGCCTTGTGCGGCACCAGTGATGCGAGTTATTGGTATTATCACCAGTCTTCAAAGATTGCTGTCTGCCAGGCAAAAAGTGGTGGATCCAAATGTAAAGGGGAGTGCAGAGAACAAGATCTTGGAGCTTGGGTGGAGCATGTCTAGGACTAGGGTGTTGAAGGTAGAGTTTAATAAATGAAAGTAGGAGTCCTTGTTATCCAGATATTCTACAGCTGAGAGTAGGGCCAGGAAGATGGCTTCTGCTGTGGACTTCTTGTGGTCATAGAGCATCCCCACCCCCCCACCCCCGGACTCTGCTCAAAGTTTATGACCCCCCTTCACAGTGACACAGTCAACATTTGTTTTTTTTCTGTACTTCTCTCCTACCAACTACAGTTAAAAAAAACTTTTATTTGTTACCTTTAGAGTTACAGGATCATTCACAGCACAGAAACAAGCTCTTTGGTCCAATTTGTCCACACCAACCAAAATGTCCCAACAACTCAAGCTCCACCTGCCTGCATTTGGCCCACATCCATCTACACCTATCCTATCAATGTATTCATCCAATTTTATTCTTAAACATTACAATAGTACCTGCCTCTCTGTCAGTCCACTCCATACATTCACCAACCTCCAGTTCTTGTTAAATTTGCTCTCATCAACCTCCTCAGCACCAGATTGATATTGTTCTTAAAATGGGTGGGAATTTCTGCCTGTAGCAGGGAGAAGTGAAAGATATCTATGAATACTCCCAACAGCTGGTCTTCACAGGATCACAGGAAGCACCATCTTGACCAGTCACATTTTGTTGTTTCACTCTCAAGAACACACATCTGATATCTGTGACAGTGACTACGGGTGCAGATTTTCTAAAGGTCATGTGACACCTATCACTGAGCAAAGTGAGCATGCAGATATTGAGCTCATCAGGGAGAGATGCTCTATTGGTTGCTATTCTGCCTTATACACATTATTGCACATGGTGATCTGATTTTTGATGGGTTCTTAATTTGCACTCATGTTCATAACAATGTGTACTATTTTGTAATGAGAACAGGCAGCATATACCCATCTTTGTCAATTCACTGATAATGAGGAGAAGACACTGGAGATGGTGCAAGACAGCACACCCTTTGAAGCACTAGGAATTATTGACAGCATATTCTTTGAGATCTGGCTTATGACAGGGTGTCATCTGCTCCAATATCTGATTGCTGTTAGAGGACCTTATTGCACACAAACTGTATGCTATACCAATCTGCTGGCCATGAAGTAATTTGAAGCAGTAATGAAGTGAGAGGTACATTTATACACTGCTTCCTATAAAATTTTATTCGGATTATACACACACCCCTTCATGTCTTTGTGTATCTGGTAAAAAGCAA
The DNA here is from genome assembly GCF_036971445.1 of Narcine bancroftii. Classification (NCBI taxonomy): domain Eukaryota; kingdom Metazoa; phylum Chordata; class Chondrichthyes; order Torpediniformes; family Narcinidae; genus Narcine; species Narcine bancroftii. The sequence continues at coordinate 84,156,929 of NC_091473.1, forward strand.
CTAATTAAAAATAATCATTAGCCTTGTATTTAATTGATATAAAGCTGCAGGTTGGCCATTACAAGAGAACATTTAAAAAAGCAAGAGCAATCAGGTGTCTGGATTTACAAAATTAATTTATTGGATTGGATTATGCAGTTAAGGATTGTTTTTCCTCCCATTCATGATACAACGAGATGCACGATTTTGAAACATGGCAAAAATCAAGGGTAAGGAACAAATGATAAACTTTACAATTCAAATCCATTGCATTTAGAACTATACATATTCAGCTACTGAAATTAATTAATGGTTAACAATTCTTTTCTACTTTTTCATTCACCTTTTGGAGCATTATTTGCCATATCGACTTCATTATTTATGGTCTCCAAGAGATGAAAAAAATAAAGACTTAAAATGCAAAGCCTTCCAACTGTCAGTTCAATGCCTTTTGAATGTGATGTCATGCAATGTGTTCTGACAATAAATTTGAACTTTAAACTTCAGCTCAGCAAAAAATATGCAGCATCATTTACATAATTAGGTACACAGTAAAACATTATGATGTTAAAACTATTTTCAGAATATGCCTCTTTATCCACAAATAAAAGAATGTTCCAAAAACATTGCCTGGAAAATTAGATTGCTCAAGCTGTGGTGCACTCTAGCTTATCTGGAAGAGAAAGTACAACTCACCAGTTTTGGTTGTAAACTGAATAGTTCAAGTTATACGTGGCAGAGTCTCATTTCCTTCAAAAATGAATGAGGTTCAGATTAAAAGAAACCAAAACAGGTTAGCACAGAACCATATGGTACTTTTAACTGATCATAGAGGATCATGTTTTGTGCACACAACTTGGTTATGATTTCAGTAAAGATGAGCATTTTACAAGCAAGTGTTACACAGATTATGATGGAAGGTCCTTTCTCGCAAAAAGCCCATCTTGCCCTACCCTCAATGTAAGAAACCATTAAGAACAAATACCAAGAACATCATATCAATTTGCACTGTGAGCAAAATACTTGCTATAAAGTGCTCATTATAATTTTTCTCTATGGAATGATTCCAAAACTGTTTAAATCCCCCTTTAGGAATGCAATACACTGTGAAAACATTTCATACTTGCAGCCTGACTTTAATCAATGTATTCAGTATTGCTGGTAAATAAATCACATATTAGCTCTGGCTCCCATCAATTACTGATTCAAAGGCAAATGGCATGGCATAATAATTTGGGACATTTGTGTATTCATTCTTCAACAACTGTGACAAAGTAGTCCAAAACATTTTTTTTTGTAAATAGTTTCATTGAAAGCATTAGATGACAAAACATTGTAAAATCATCAAACCCGGTATTTGTGAGAATGTGGAACTGTTAATTAAATGGATGGATTTGTTTTAAGATTAATTTGCATTTACTTCATCCCTTTAAATTAGCATTCATATCGCTAAACAAGCAAAATTTGCTTCACATCAAAAATAATACAGCAACTTCTCAGCTTTGCACAAAATTGAAATTATAATGCAAACTTAATTTGAAACTAGGTAATCAAGGTGGCATACATAAAAAACTAACAATTCCCCTCAAAAATTGGCTTTGGGTTCTATCGTGAGAAAAAATAAATCACAAATCCCCAAATAAGATTGGATGCAGTATTTTGGAGCAACACAAATACAATCAGATCATAGTATAGATTAGAAAAGTTAATAGACACATAAAATTAGGAACAGCAAATATAAACTGGTGACATTCCTCAAAAAATTATTCCAAATGTTGCTCTTTACCATCTTCATTAAAGGTAAATGTACTGAATGGCATTGGTAATCTTGCATATTATTTTAACAATGAAAAAAAAATGTAAAGAATTCACAGCTGCTGCAATCATATCTCAAAGTTTTGGGAAAACAAGTGAATGTTACTTTTTTAAAATTTGAAAAATTCAGGTGGAGTAGAAATAAGTCAGTCAAATACTAAATAAAAGTGAATGTTACAAGAAATAAATTTGTCAGTGGTGAATGAAAGAATATTTCAGTGTTTCTCCCAACCATAACTACTGCCACATTTCCATAGCTAAATTAAACAGTTTTGATGTTCGATTCAACAAGTAAATGTTGGATTACAAATCAAGGATAATTCTGTTCTTGAATAACACCTTAATTACAGCTTTGTTAGAATGCTATTTCTATTTTTCATTTCCTCATAATGGGGAATTTCGATCTTTCAAGAGTGTGTAAGAGGATCATTATTGATTCCCATTTCAAAAAAATGTGACCATCCTGAAAGCAATAGATCTTTACAAAAACAAAATTGTGAGCAACATGATAAGTAATTGGGTTGTTTCTGATGGACACCAAGTCACCAGGTCTGTAAATTATGCAAGGTCAAGATACAATGGGCGTTGGCTGGGGTTCCAATGCCCCAGAGAATGGCAAAGCAGTGGAATAGATTTAACAACACATGAATGAACATATCCACTGAATTTCTTTAATAGAGGGAAATCCTGGTTCTAGCTGGTACAGTACAGCATTACAAACTTGGTGAGAAATAATTTAAAAAAAATAGTCTGCTGAGTCTGTCTAGTTTTGTCTACAATGGTCAAAGAGGAAGATCTATAGTGTTTCCTCAAATTATTTTAAAAGATAGATTGTGTCTTTTCCATGATATTACATGATATTACATGCTTCCACCAGCGTTGTCTCCGCTCCATCCTCAACATCCATTAGAGCGCTTTCATCCCTAACGTCGAAGTACTCGAGATGGCAGAGGTCGACAGCATCGAGTCCACGCTGCTGAAGATCCAGCTGCGCTGGGTGGGTCATGTCTCCAGAATGGAGGACCATCGCCTTCCCAAGATCGTGTTATATGGCGAGCTCTCCACTGGCCACCGTGACAGAGGTGCACCAAAGAAAAGGTACAAGGACTGCCTAAAGAAATCTCTTGGTGCCTGCCACATTGACCACCGCCAGTGGGCTGATAACGCCTCAAACCGTGCATCTTGGCGCCTCACAGTTTGGCGGGCAGCAACCTCCTTTGAAGAAGACCGCAGAGCCCACCTCACTGACAAAAGGCAAAGGAGGAAAAACCCAACACCCAACCCCAACCAACCAATTTTCCCCTGCAGCCGCTGCAACCATGTCTGCCTGTCCCGCATCGGACTTGTCAGCCACAAACGAGCCTGCAGCAGACGTGGACTTTTACCCCCTCCATAAATCTTCGTCTGCGAAGCCAAGCCAAAGAAGAACATGCACAGTGTAACACAACTGTGAATATTTGACATTTCATTGCCTGATTAAAAATCCATCGCCTTCAATTTACTCAAAAATTAACAAATGTTTAAAGCAACCAATGCAAATAATACCTTCAAAATCAAAATATGAATTGTAAAATATAAATTTTCATTTTTGTCTGCATCACCACACCAACATGAGTTTGCCCATATCATTTTTTTTTTTTACTTTTCATGCTTAGAAAACATGAAAGCTAAAGAATTTAATCTCACTTCTAAAAAATGTGAATTACTTTAGTAGGGGATATCATTCCCAATCATGTACCATCTACAGTAATTGATTTTAGAACAAAAAGTAAATGTGCAGCTGAGAGCTTCACCATATTCCTCAAAAAATTTCCCTCATGTGTACGAACAACATTTTTAAAGAGGAAAATGTACAAATCGGTTATTTTGCTATCTAATTGCAACATGCACATTTAAAAACAGAAAACTTTGGAGAAGCACATATCAGGTGACATTTGTTAAAAGAAAGTCAAAACTTGGGGTATGCAATCCTTCATCTGAACTAAAATGGAACATCTATCCAATGCAATTTAATAAAATTTGACAAGCATTTCCTTTTCTTGCTACATGATCATCTGTTGCAATGACCATTTCCTTTCTCTAAATATTTCTGTTATATACACATAATCAGATATATACAGAAAAGTTGTAAAATAAACAGATGTCAAATATACAGAAATCAAAGTTGTCAAATTTATACAGTACATCTACAAGGTAACAGAATATAACACAATTTTATCCTGAAAATTACATTTTAATTTTCTCCCCCATCTCTTGAGCCCATTACCAAGCCGAAATTCTATAATTAAAGTATACCTTATAAGTGTCAGAAGTCAGGTTCTGAAAGTAGTTCAGGAACCGTCTCCATAAGTTTTAAAACCTTATATCTAACAGAATAACTAATCTTTTCTAAAACTATTTCCGAATTTCTACACACAGATCCATTATACTTCAATGTTCAATTTACAGCTATTATTGAAAAGCAACTCATCAACATGGAAAGTGAAAACTACAACGTTCTATTGTTACACACATGAATTTATCAGCTGAACCAACTGATAGATTTGTTAACAAACAAACACAAATTATAATACAATCTACTTGGACAGATACACCACAGGAAAGTCAATCAGGCAACAAACATCAACAGAATCATGTCTCCCCTCCCTCCTAACTATCAATTCCTTCACTGAATGCATTTCAGTCTGTAGGTATATATAGTATGTAATGGAGAGGCGAAAGGGCCAGTGCCACCCACCTGAGTTGGCGCTTCTCTTCCTTCTCCATCGCCGCCACCATCCGCAGCCCCAGGCAGGACACAGTTAGCAGCAGCAGCCACCGAGGTAGGGCAGAGGATGAGAACCCCTCTCTCCCTCCTTCGACACCACTCATTGGGCCGGCTCTCACCCACTTGCACAATGAGAGCAGAAACACAGCAGGACTATCCCATTCACTCGCGCGCGCACACACACACACACACACACCAAACGCGACGGTAATGTCACCAGCCCCGATTCCACCTCTTCCTGGTAGCCGCCATCTTTTGGTGACGCCAGAAAACTGACGTTGACAATTTCACTGCTCCCGCCTCCCTTCACAGGCCACGCAGCTGATTGGGTTGGACCGTCGCGATTGCGTCACATCCGTCCAGACTTTGAATGGCTTGCCCATCCGTCAATTACTACGGCAACCCTTCCATTCTGCAGTCTTGACGACGTCGCCTGCTCAGTAAATATACATTTTCGTCCTGCTGCAGACGCCTCTTGGCCTCCCTTGGAGCGAAAACAGCATCTTCATTGGCTGCACGGCTGTCAATCATGGTAATGGTTGCTTGGTGACTAATCTCGAGGACTTAATGCTGGAAAGGGTTCTCATCGCACAACAACGTGAAGAGTTGCTTGGGAACTAGACAGTTTAAGAAGTTATCGCATGGTCCTCACCACTTCCAGTTTGAAGTGATGAAACCGAAGAGTAGGAGAGTTTGTCTCATGCATTCTTACTGCAGCCGCACAGGTACGTCAGCTTTCCCCAAGAGCATGAGATGCATGACCACGATTTGCCAGGAGACAGAAAAAGATAATGCCTATAAAAGCTAGTCGCAGTTGCAACCGCCCCGTGCTGCTTCATGCGTGCGATGGACCCCTTGGTGATGCCTTCCCTCTCTCTTGGTGACACAACTCTCTGCAGACCAGAGGTTTCTGTCTGGAAAATGCTCCCTCTCACACGGGATGATGGTCAGTGACTGCCATGTGTTAGCAGTGGCCTGCGCTGACCGTGCCGGCCGGTTTGAGGCACCGACTTCCAGCACAGGCAACCTTTCCACGCTTGTGTTGTGTCACACAATCGTACGAGAGTGGAAAGGAGGGGCTTGCCAGCAGCAGGCTCAGATTAGATAACTCGCAACTGCAGGAAGGTCAATTTTAACCATTTCCCAGCACAGCAGTGCATTTAATTCAGGGGCCTGCTTTTTTTTTAAAAAAAAAACTCATGTCCTGAAGGCAATGTTCCCTCTAATTTTGAGCAGTCAGTGTGCGCAAAAACGGAGACTGTGCATTTTTTTTCGGGCCAAAACTGAACGCCTGGGCAGCTGGAAACTCGAAACAGTTTCAGGATCATTTTGACACAGCTAATGGCTAAATTAATGATGTGCAAATGTGGGATTTGAAAAACCAACGAATTAGTTAAGAGTTCGCTAAGAGATTATGTTCAATAGGTAGAATTAGTAATTGCTCCATTCGTTTAGGTCGCCTGTGAGCCCCTGCCTTTCCTTTGTGCATTGGTGGCGAAGCCTGCCTGTGCGCACGCTGCACGGAAGGGAATCAGGCCCGAAAGGTCGGTGAAAGACCTTGACCTCCAATGGACGCAGCGGGACCTGCTGAGTTTCTTCAGCACTTCTGAGTTTTTACTACAATCACAGCGTCTGCAGACTTTTTTTTGTGTGTCCCGAGAGCTATAATGAATCATAGCGGGTGTGGTGCGCTGTTAGCCAGGATCAGACACACACAAGGTAAAGACTGTACAGCAGGCTTTAAGCCACAAAGACTTCCACAGAGCCAGGCTGGCTGTAGCTGAAATAACTCTTGAGTGAGACTTCAGGAGGCCAGCACAGTCTTCTATCCCGGAGGGTGATTGACACCCGACCGGGTGGGGCTTGATCTATTCAGGATGACTGATTGACAGCCAGCCAGGTGTTGACCTGTCCCTTTACACGCCTGCAGGTACAGAGGTTGCCCCCTGCAGTACACCGGTGGTGTACCACCACATTCACTCCCTTCTTTAAAATTGTCCCGGGGGTGGGGGCAGTAACAAAGAATTGTACCCACTATACAAAATACAATATTTACAGATTGAGACGATCCGGCAGCCGTCGGGGTCTCTGTGACTGTCGTAAGACTGGCACCTGGTCACTGGTCGGAGGGGAAGTGGGGGGGGCTGGCGGCAGGGGTCTGAGTGACTGGTGTGGTGCCATGCGGAGGGGTGGCCAGAGTCGACGTGTGAGATTCATATTGGATGGGTGGGGGGGCAGGTACGTCCCCCACGGCTGAAGCGGCTCCCTGGTGGCCAAGGAGGTCTTGTGCGCCCCATAGCTGCCTGGGGATGGGGATGTATGCCTGGTCGGCGTCATTCTGGGATGAAGGATGCTGTGGAATGGTGGGTGCTCCTGCTGGTGCCAGGTCCCTGCTGGAGACTGTCCTCTCTGCCACTGCTGAACCTAATGTAGGCGTAGTCGTGGATCGCGTGTAGGAGGAAAACTTGCTCAACCAGGGGTTCAGCCTTGTGTGCCCATAAGCGCTTACGCAGGAGCACCAGTCCCGGGGATGTGAGCCATGCTGAAGGGACATTCCAGTTGCCGAATTCCTGGGGAATGAGAGCAAATGTTCATGAGGGGTCTTGTTGGTGGACGTTCACCGAAGCAACCGAATGGCATGGAGTGTCTCTGGCAGGGCGTCCTGCTAGTAATCAACGGCCCACCCTTTTGACTTGAGAGCCAGGAGGACTACCTTCCAGACCACCCCGTTTTCGCATTCCACTTTCCCATTGCCTCTCTGGTTATAACTCGTCATGCGGCTAGTCGCGATGCCCCTTGCTGTCAGGTACTGGCGCAGCTCATCTCTCATGAAACTAGACACCCAGTCGCTGTGGATGAAACCGGGGTAGCCAAACATGGTGAACATCTGCTCCAGGGCCCTGATGACGGTGGCCGTGGAGGTGTCTGGGCAAGGGATAGCGAGAAGGGAAGCGTGAGTACTCGTCCACTACAGTGAGGAAGTAGATGTTTTGGTTTGTGGAAGGCAGGGGCCCTTTAAAATCCATGCCGAGATGCTCAGAGCCGAGTGGCCTTTAAAACATGGGCCTGGGGCGGGCGGAAGAAACAGGGTTTATACTCTGCACAGACCTAGCAGGCCTCGGTCATGTCCCTGACATCCCTGATAATGTACGGCAGGTTCCGGGACTTAATGAAGTGGTACAACCTGGTGACACCCGGATGGCAGAGGGACTCATGCAGTGCCTGCAGCCTGTCGTTATGCATAGACGCGCAGGTCCGAGAGAGGGCATCGGGGGAAGTTGTTAAACTTTCCAGGGCGATTCTGGATGTTGTAGCTGTAGGTTGCCAGCTCGACTTTCCAGCGGAGGATCTTGTAATTCTTGATCTTGCTCTTGTGGGTAGTATTAAACATGAATGCCACGGCCTGCTGGTCAGTGAGGAGGGTGAATCTCCTGCCGGCCAAGTAGTGGCGCCAGTGGCAGACCGCTTCCACAATCGCCTGGGCCTTTTTTTCAATGGCAGAATGCCCTAGCTTGGAGCCGTGGAGGGTCCTAGAGAAGGCGGTGATTGGTTGAGGGTAGCGGCGAGGGCTACCTCAGAGGCATCGTTCTCCACCTGGAAGGATGAGTCCTCATCCACAGCCTGCATCCGTGATGTCCTGCCTGATGCGGATGAAGGCTGCCTGCACCTCGGATGGGAGGGGAAAAGTTGTAGCTTGGGCTAGTGGGCGGACCTTTTCCGAAAAGTGAGGGACCCACTGCGAGTAATAGGAGAATAGGCCAAGGCACCTGTGGAGGGGAGGGCCTTTAACATGGGGGGGGGGCGGGTGGAAGAGGTAGCTCCATTAATGGGTGCATTCTTTCTGGATCTGGGCCGATGACCCCATGGGCCACGATGTATCCCAGGGTGGCAAGGCGGGTGGTGCTGAGCATGCACTTCTCCTTGTTGTAAGTGAGGTTCAGCTCCCCAGCTGTCTGGAGGAATTTTTCCAGGTTAGCATCGTGGTCCTGCAGGTCACACCCACAGATAGTGACGTCATCCAGATACGGGAACATCGGCTTTAGCTTGTGCTGGTCAACCATGCAATCCATCTCCCGATGGAAGTCAGAGACCCCATTCATGACCCCAAAGGGAACTCAGCGAAACTGGTACAGGCGCCCGTCCGCCTCGAAGGCGGTGTAGGGCTTGTCCTTCGGATGGATGGGAATTTGGTGATACGCTGACTTCAGGTCAATCGTGGAGAAAACCGGTAGCGGGTTATCTCGTTGACCATGTCAGCTATCCTCGGCAGGGGGTAGGCATCCAGCTGGGTGTACCGGTTTATGATCTGGCTGTAATCCACGACCATCCTCTGCTTACTTCCTCCTTTGACCACCAGGACTTGGGCTCTCCAAAGGTTGTTACTGGGCTCTAAGGCATCTTCCGCCAGGAGTCGCCGCACCTCTGCCTTGATAAAGTATCTGTCTGTGGCGCAATAGCGCCTACTTCTGGCGGTGATCGGGCTGCAGTCGAGCGTAAGATGTGTGAAGAATGCCGGGGGGTGGGGGGGGGTGGGTGGTGTTGCATAGTGTGGAGAGGCCGCAGCTTGGCCAGGGCTGGTAGGTTGGTGCGCTGTGTAATGTGAGTGGAGGTTGGGGCCCCCAGAAGGCAAGGATGACACACTGCGGGTGGCACTGGAAATCCAGGCCCAGGAGGACTGGGGTGCAGAGTTTGGGCATGACCAGGAGCCTGAACCCCATGTATGTCTCTCCTCCCACAGTTATATCGGCCGAGCATCGCCCGAGGGTACCAACAGTCTTATCCTTGGCGGTGAGGGCGATCAAGAAGGTGGTAGGGTGGACTCTTAATCTTAGGAAGTGGTCCACGCTCGGGTGAATGAAGCTCTCAGTGCTGCCACTGTCGAACAGGCACTTTGTTACCTGCCCGCTGACTTGCACGTTCCTCAAGGGGAACACAAGTTTGTATTTCTGCATTCCATCGTGCCTTTCCAAGATGGGAACCAGACTTCCAGGTAACTGCTATTTATCACCACCTTTCAATTTATCCATCTCTGCCGCATCTGTTCCCAAGATGAGGTCTTCTGAGTTTTTCTATATATATTTATGGAAAAAAATATTTTAAACAAAGATGAGGTCTTCCAGTCGAGATCTTCCGAAATGTCTACCACAAATGTGGCTTCCCCTCCACCACCATCAACTCAGCCTTCACCCACATTTCCTCCATTTCCTGCTTATCTTCCCTAGGCCCCTTTGCCCCCCAGACACAACAAACATAGAATCCATTATCCTTACCTACCACCCCACCAGCCTCTGCATCCAACACATTATCCTCCAAAATTTCTGGTGGTTACAACAGACACATCTTCCTCTCTCCTTCCCTTTTTACCTTTCATAGGGACCTCTCTCTCTCTCCGTGACTCCCTCGTGCACTCACATTCCTCTCTTCCAAATCCCCCCACCCCAGAACCTTCCACTATGACCGCAGGAGGTGGTACATGTGTGCCTACACCTCCTCCTTCACCACAGTCTGGGGCCCCAAAGAGGCCTTTCAAGTGAAGCAACACTTCACGTGTATCCTCATGGCTGATTTACTGTATACAGTGCTCCCTTTGTGGCCTTCTCTGCATCAGAGAGACTGGCGCAGATTGGAAGATTGATTCACTGAGATCCCCTGTTTTGTCTGCACCAGTGTCAGAGACCTCCTAGTAGCCAACCATTTCAGTTCTGTGACACATTCCCACACTCACATGCCTGTACTTTCCCACTAAGACCACCCACAAGCTGGAGGAACAGCACCCGATTTTCTGTCTGGGCACTCTCCAGCCAGAATCCATTAACATTGACTTTTCTGGTTTCTGTTAACCTGCTCTCCTCTTGCCCCTCCTCCCTTCCCTTCACCTAGCCATCCATCCTCCCCTTAATTACTGCTGACTCCTCCCTTCCTTTCCACCTATCACCTCCTGCCTTTGCAACCAACCCTCCCCCTTTACTCTTGTTTGGACACTTCTGACATTCTTCTATAACTTGATGAAGGGCTCAAATCCAAAACGTCAGACGTGTATTTTTAATCATTGCTATATAAAAGACCTTGCTTGCCCTGCTGAGTTTCTCCAGCATTGTGTTTTTACTTCAACCATGGTGTCTGCAGATTTTTGTTTTTACTTCCGGAGAATTGTGAGTTGGATGCAGAGGCTGGTGGGGTGGTAGGGTAGCATAAGGGGGATTCTGTGTTGTTGCGTCTGGAGGCAGAGGGGACCAGGGCAGATGAGCAGGAAATGGAGGAGAAGCAAGTGAAGGCTGAGTTGATGGTGATGGGGGTGAAGATACGTTTGTGAAAGAAGGCAGTCATTTTGGAAGATCGAGACCAGAAGACCTCATCTTGGTAAAAGATGCAGTGGAAATGGAGAAATTGAGAGAAGGGGGATAGAATCCTTGCAGGGTACAGGGTATGAGGAAGTGTAGTCAAGGTAGTTTTGTGAGTTAGTGGGTTTGTAGTCCAGGTCGAGTACCCAATATCCAAAGTTCTGAAAACCAAAAAGATCCTGTTATGAGCCCAGAGGACTCCAAGAACTAGCAGCAATAGAAATTCACCCAGACAATGGTTACTTAAACAAAAATGTTTTAAAATTTCTTCATACATAATAGGATTAATATTTAACATTACTATTAACTTAATCTAACTTAACCCCCATTTAATTCTAAGTGCATGTGTATGAAATGTGTATGTGTTCAGGAAAATTATTTTTCTTTCACTGTCCAAACATTCACTTTTCATTTCTCCAAGTTCACTGGTATCAGGGAATTTTCCTTACTGTGCACAGAATTTAATGTTTATGATCTTCACCGTGCTTTAACTTAAATTGTTACTGCTCAAGAAGGTTCTTGTTGGTTTCAAAGAAAGATATTTGTTGTTCATTGGACACACACAAACTGTTCTCCTTCAATCAGCTACTTTAGTGTCTTGCTGAAGAAACTTGCCCCCCCTCATGGGTTTTTCCAAAAGATAACCTCTTCTTCCAGGTTACCACAAAGAGTTCTTCTTTTTCTCCTATTTTAGGAGAAATGCATTAACCAGTCAAAGCCTTTTGTAATTGACTGCAAGGGTTTAGAACAGGCTGAACTCAGAACTCAAAACCCGTCTTCAAATGGGGAATTTACCAAGTCTTCCAATTTTTGCAGCCTTCACCTCAAATCTTCTATAGTAAAATAACTCTCTCTCTCTCTCTCTCTCTCTCTCTCTCTCTCTCTCTCTCTCTCTCTCTGTTTAGAAAACCACATGACACCTCTAGGAATAGCAACCTTCAACCAGCAATTTAAACTTCTGGCACCAGTCTTAATAGCAACAGATTTTTGGTTCTTGAGCCTGGGCCCCTTTCAAACATGTTATTGCTTTAAAGACAATAACACATTTCAATTCTACAACATCAATCCAATTAACACCTGTAGCGCGTCGAATTACTCAAAGACTTGTTGACTCAAACCAAGGCTTTTATTAACAAAAGACTGGAGCGTAGTACATCAAGGTCAACCAGTCCAGACTGACCTGGGTCTGGTTAGGAGCAACCTTTTATGACCTGCCAGTAGGCATGGCTACAGCTCTCAGCCAATCACAACTACTAAGGTACTGACCCTGGGATGAGTAAAAAGAAAAGAAAGAGGAAAAAAGGGGGGTATAGCATGCAGTGTTCATGGACCGTAACGGTCGGAAGGCCTGATTGTCTTACATGATCACTGTGGCGCCGGGATCAGGGTAGCTAACGGAGTATCATCTCTGGGGTCCCTGGGTGTGGGTGCAGTTTCGCCTAGTCCACACTCGTCATTGGCTGTGGGCTGGTCCGATCTGCTGCCATTGTCATCCGCGAGGTGCTACTGGACCCATTATCTCGGCATTTATCCTAGGGGAGGATTGGGTGGAGGTTGGGGTTGGAACGTGACAATATTAGACCTGGCTTGGGCCAGGTCCCTTGCTGAGACTGTCCTCCCGCCCATCCGGGTACTCAATGTAGGCATAGTGCGGGTTCGTGTGTAACAGCATTACCAAATCAACTAGGAGGTCGTTCTTCGAGTAGCAGACATGTCGACTCAGCAGGCCAGGTCCAGGGACTGTCAGTCAAGCCGGTGTGGTCGTTCCCGATTCTGACTTCCGTGGGAACGAGAGCATACGTTCGTGCTGGGTAGCATTGGTGGCAGTGCATAACAGGGATCTGATGGAGTGTAGGGCGTTTGGGAGGATGTCCTGCCAGCAATTGGTGCGGAGGCCTTTGGACTAGAGGGAAAGCATGAATGCTTTCCAGACGGTGGCATTCTCCCTTTCGCCCTGCCCATTACCGCGTGGGTTGTAGCTAGTGGTCCTGCTCAAAGTAATACCACGCTCCTGAGGTACTCATAAACGAGGACCCCCGGTCCTCGCACTCATAAACGATGTAACTGGGGTACCCAAAAATTGTGAAGATGCTGTGCAGTGTGTTTATGACTGAGGAGGCGGTCATGTCCGAGCAGGGGATAGCGAACGGGATGCGGGAGTACTCGTCGATCACCTTGAGAATGTTGGTGTTATGGTTCGTCAACATTAGGGGCCCCTTGAAGTCCACACTGAGACGATCGAAGGGGCGGGTGGCTTTAATGATGTGGGTCTTGTCAGGCCGGAAGAAGTTGGGCTTGCACTCAGTGCATACTGGGCAGGCTCGTGTCACGGAGCAGATCTCCTCGACTGTAGAGGGCAGGTTGCGGGCGAACCTGGTGACCCCTGGGTGACAGAGCTCCTCATGGAGTTTCTGCAGCCTGTCCAGATGTACACTGGTGAATGTCCCACGGAAAAGGACGTTGGGCGGGTCATTGATGTTTGCCAGGCCGGTTAAGAATGTCGTAGTTGAAGGTAGAGAGTTCGATTCTCCACCTGGCAATCTTGTCGTTTTTGATCTTGCCCCGCTGGTTGCCACTAAACATAAATGATATAAGCATAAACATAAAGGATATAAACAAAATAGAGAGAGTGCAGAGAAGGTTCATGAGAATGTTGACAGGATTTCAAGGTTTGAGTTACAGGGAAAGGTTGTGCAGACTGGCGCTTTTTTCTCTGGAGCCTAGAAGATTGAGAGGGGACTTGATAGAGGTGTTTAAGATTTTAAAAGGGACAGACAGAGTAAACGTGGATAGGCTTTTTCAATTAAGAGTGGGGGAGATTCAAACTAGGGGGCATGGTTTAAGATTGAAGGGGGAAAATTATAAGGGGAACATGAGGGGAAATTTCTTTACGCAAAGGGTGGAAGGGATGTGGAATGAGCTTCTGACAGACGTGGTCGAGGCGGGATCATTGGTTACATTTAAGGAAAGACTGGATAGTTACATGGATAGGTGAGGACTGGAGGGGTATGGACCGGGTGCTGGTCAGTGGGACTAGGAGGGTGGGGATTTGTTACGGCGTGGACTAGTAGGGCTGAACAGGCCTGTTCTGTGCTGTAAGTGGTTATATGGAGACCGCACGTTGGTCAGTCAGCAGTGTAAAGCGCGTGCCAGCGAGGTAGTGTCTCCAACGATGGCCTGGGCCTCCTTCTCGACAGAGGAGTGTCGGCTTTCTGGGCCCTGAAGGGTCCTAGAAAAGAAGGTGATAGGCCTACCGGCCTGGTTTAAGATGGCTGCCAGTGCAAAGTTGGACATGTCACTCTCCACCTGGAAGGGTATGGACTCGTCAATGGCGTGCAGAGTGGCCGCGGCAATGTCCGATGATGCGGTCGAAGGCTGTTCTGGCTTACGCTGACGAGGGGAAGGAGGTGGACTTAATTAGTGGCCGTGCCTTGTCAGCATACTGTGGGACCCATTGGGCATAATAAGAAAAAAAAACCTCAGGCAGCGTTTGAGTGCCTCCTGGGTTTGGGTCGAAGGTCCATAAGAGGGTGCATGCGGTCGGGGTCCGGCTTCACCGCCCCGTTTTTCACCATGCAACCTGGAATAGTGAGGTGAGTGGTCCAGAAGACACACTTCTCGGAATTGTAGGTCAAATTCAGCCGTTTTGCCATTTGGAAGAATTTCTTGAGGTTGGTGTCATGGTCCTGCGGGTCTGGCCACAGATGGTGACATTGTCTAGATACAGGAATGTAGCTGTTGGGCCGTTCTGATCTACCATCTGGTCCATCTTTCGTGGAAAGACCATGACAACATTTGTGACACCAAAGGGGACCCTGAGGAATTGATACAAGGACGTGAAAGGGCAGTCCTCTGGGGGGATCGGGAGCTGGTGGTAGGCTGATCGGAGGTTGATGGTGGAAAACACACGGTATTGAGCGATCTGATTCACCACATCCATGATTCGAGGAAGAAGGTAAGTGTCCAAAAGCGTGAAGCGGTTGACCATTTGGCTGTAGTCAACCGCTATCTGCAGCTTCTCCCCATTCTTCACAATTACCACCTGAGCCCTCCAGGGACTTGCACTGGGCTCGATGATGCCCTCGTCCAGCAGTCTGAGCACCTCACTTTTAATAAATTTCCTGTCCCTGAAGCTGAACTGCTGGCGCGAAAGTCCAGTTTGGTGGGGGGGGGGGGGCACTTCGGGTTTAGTGTCACAGTGGCGAGGGCGGAGCATGGCATTGTAGTGGCAAGGGTGGAGCATTGCGAGGGTGATGCCTTCCGCACACGGAGCTTGCATCGTGATGTCAAGTGTTGCCACACGATCGATTCCTCGCTCTCATTGGATGGGAGTTCTGAGGAGGACGAGTAATTCAAATTTGGAGAAGGCGTTTGGGCTTCGCACGAGGCACTGTGCTTGATGCCGGCCATTTTGGATCAGCAGACGGTGGCGAAGTGGCCATTCTTTCTGCACTTCTGGTATCGGGCCTTCCTCGCAGGGCACAGGGATCAACTGTGCTTCTCCCTCCTGCAGAATTAGCACTTCAGGGCCATGTTGGGTTGTGTGGTGGCAGCAGTGAGGCCATTGACGGGGCGTGGGGAGGCTGGGTTAAATGCAGACGTTCTACTCACATAGTAATGGGGGGCACAGCCCTGTGTATAGGTGTCCATGTTTAAGGCTGCAGCCTCCATTGTTTCAGCAATTTGAACGGTCTCCACCAGGCTGTCTCCCCCATGCTCCAGCAATCATTGCCTCACTTCATTGGATTGGATCCCAGCCACATAAGCATCCCAGATGAAGTCGTCTGTGATTCCGGCTGCCATCTCGTTAGTGCACGTACAAGCTCTACCCAGTAATCTCAGTGCCTAGAGGTAGGCTCTGCAAGACTCACCAGGTTGCTGCCTCCTGATCGCTAGCATGTGCCTGGCATTGACCTTATTCACAGGCAGCTCGTGGAGTCCCCTCAGCACGTTCATGGCAGCCATGTAGGAGGTCGCGTCCTGGATGTTTTTGTAGACCCTCATGGACATCAGGACCAGCAGTTTATCTGTATCTTCCTCCACGATGGGGTCTGAACGCTGCAGGTATGCCTCGAAGCATCTCACCCAGTGCCTGAAGTCACTCTGGGCAGTAGTTGACTGCGGGTCAATGCTGAGGCATTTTGGGTGCAACATTCGCTCCATCCGTTGAAATTTTTGTTAATAAAATTGTAGCACATCGAATAACTCAGACTTGTTGACTCAAACCAAAGCTTTTATTAACAAAAGACTGGAGCAAGGTACTTCAAGGTTGACAGTCCAGACTGACCTGGGTCTGGTTAGGAGCAGCCCTTTATGACCTGCCAGTAGGCGTGGCTACAGCTCTCAGCCAATCACTATTACTATATGTAAATATATACATTGGTGATAGAATCCTGTACCATCACAACACCTACTTATAAAGTCTCCACAGGCACTATTTATGGTTTCTGTAAAGTCACTGTAGACTTGGAGTCCAAACTTAAGCATAGCTCTTGCATTTTAAATGAGATTTGTGAAATGTTAATGTCTCTTGTAGGGCGTAAACTAATATCTGAACCCCTACAATCTAACCTTACCCCTTAAAATATATTTTATTCCATAATTGTATTAATCCATTCTGTAGCAATCCAAAAACCCAACTTTTTTTAGAGCCAACATTTTGTCATAAGTGATACCAAGGTACCATATGGCCTGTGATTGCCATTTAAAAGGGGATTCCATTTTATACGTTATATAATCAACTTTGTTAATTGGGATCACTTCACTTTTATCAATATTAATCTTGTATCCTGATATTGCCCCATATTCTTTCAATTTTGTATATAACCTTTTTATTGATTTATCTGGGTCTGTTAAATATACTATAATATTATCCACAAAGAAGCTAATTTAAAATTCTTCCTCTTTTACTTTTATTCCTTTTATAGTAGGTTCCCTTCTTATCAGTTCTGCCAATGGTTCTATAGCCAAAGCAAACAGGGAAAGTGATAATGGGCATTCCTGCCTAGTTGACCTACTCAATTTAAAGTGGTCTGAAACATATCCATTTGTTACCACTTTTGCTTTAATCCAATTAATAAATTTTTCCCGGTAATTTGAATTTCTGTAGTACTTTAAATAGATAATTCCATTGCACCCTATCAGAAGCTTTCTCTGCATCTAGAAATACTGCCACAATTGGTGTTTTATTTATTTGTACTGTATGCATTAAATTAATACATTTACAGACATTAACTGCTGCTCTTCTATTTTTAACAAATCCTGTCTGATCTAGCGTCACAAATTTGGAACACAGTCTGTCAATCTATTCGTTAGTAATTTTGCTATTAATTTATAGTCTGTATTTAGTAAAGGTATTTGGCTCTGTGAAGCTGGTGACAGTGGAATTACTGTAATTATTGCTGTTTTACATGAGTCAGCCAAATTCTGGGTCTTTTCCACCTGTTTCATTACCTCTAAGAGGGGCAGAATTAATAGATTATTGAATACCTTATAAAACTCTGTAAGGAATCCATTTTCTCCTGGCACTTTATTATTTGATAATGTCATTAGTGTATCCTGTATTTCTGTAATTGTCAGGGGTTTTAGTAATTTATTTTGATCTTTCAATTGTAATTGGGGTCATTCAATGTTTAATAAAAATCTATTTTGTCATTCTTCCCTGGATTTTCAGTTTGATACAATTGCTTATAAATTTTTTAAAATATTTCCATTAATCTCTAATGGGTTATATGAGATCTGCTTATCCTCCTTCCTTGTTGCCATGATAGTTCTTGTTGCTTGTTCTGTTTTTAGTTGCCAAGCCAATATTTTGTGGGTTTTCTTTTCTAATTCATAATAGCTCTGCTTTGTTTTCATAATGTTTTTTTTCCACTTTGTACGATTGCAATGTTTCATATTTTAATTTTTTCTCTGCCAATTCTTTCTTTTTCTCTATATCTTCCCTTCTCATTAAATCTTTTTCTATAGTTACTTTCTCTTTTTCCAACTGTTCAATTTCTGGATGATATTCTTGGTTGTGTAACTAATTATTTGTCCTCTAATAAAGGCCTTCATTGTGTCCCATACTAGTAGGAAAATAACAAAAACCATAAGAAAACCAAAGAATACTATTCAAGAAAACAGCATTTTTACTGAATTGCACTTGCCACCTTGCAAGACAACCACAACTCCCTTTTACGCCTCTTCTTGTTGCTTATTTGTTAATTGATCTACAAAGTCATGAGCTTCTTCTGGATTTGAAAACAGTCTATTTTACCCACCAGGGATGAATATCTTCAACACTGTTGGATGCCGTAACACAAAGTTATAATCTTTTTTCCATAGAACAGTTAAACTCCTTTCACTTCTTTAAAAGATCAAAGCTAATATCTGGATAAAAAATTTTTTTCCATTGTACTCCAATGGTCCTTATTTTTTTCACTCATTTCATTGCCAGTTCCAATATTTTCTCTCTTGTTGTATATCATAGTAGTTTTATTAGTATGGAACACAGTTTCTGCTGTGGTTGCAGCTTTGGTGTCAATGCTATGTGGGCTCTTTCAATTTTTATTTCTTCTAGGAGTTCTTCTACTCCCAAGATCTGTGGGATCCATCTTTTTATAAATCCTTTTATATCTGCCCCTTCTTCACCTTCTTTCAGGCCCACTATTTTTATATTATTATGTCTTTATATTTATTATGGCCAATAAATCATGTGTCTTCTTAATTTCCTTATCCCTATCTTCTATTGGTGTCTTCTCCGAGGCCTCTCCCATTGCCAAGTCAGCGTCTTGCTGTTGGCGTCCGCTCCCACCGACAACCTCTTTACAATGCGTTCTGCATATGCGTGAGGAGTCACTCATGTGCCCTGACATTTTTGTCAGGCTCTGCAAACCACTGTTCAAGTCCGCCCTGGGGGACGTTGCCACCAAGCTGCCCACTCACCGGCTTCACCACTTAGACCATCCTCTTGGGGAGAGCTCCATGCTTCCCCTTTTTTTCTCTGGTGATTTCTTTATCTCTTTACTTGACATTGTAGTCTTTTCCTCCTTTGGAGCCATCTTCAAGTTCTTATACTTTTTTATCTTGTGACTTTTTTATGGTTTTCTTCTCTGCCTTATTTATCTACCTTTATTTCTAACTTTCCCTGTGGAGGGCTGGTTTTCGCTAACCCCCCCCTTCCCCCCACTGTATGCCTAAATTTTAAAAAAATTAAACCTTGCCCAAGCTTCCAACTCTATCCTCAAAAAAATGACACAATATTCTCTGCATCAGAAATGCATTGCTGTTCGCAGAAGTACTCCAGGCATAAACACAAGGCTTTTGCAATCAGCCCACATTAATATAAAACTACTATGAAGCATTTGGAGCTTGAATTTGCAAATGATCTCTATGACCATTCTCTTTTCAAATTTATCATTTGCAGATACCACAATATCCTGCATAAATCTAACCATATATCCCACAATGCCCTGCATTTCCTCACAAGAGTTACACAAGGGAATAACAAATTATTTGCAAAACCAGCTGCAGGGGTTTGCCACAGGTGTTAAAATTATCCACAACCATCTGTTCTTATTGCAGCAGGTGCTGCCTCTGTGACCACATGTCGAGCAAAGGCAATGTATCTATTCATTTTCAGTAAAGTGGTGGTAAGAGAAACTGTTTCTGCATATCCCTTTTTGGATATGGTCTCCTTTACAGTGCCAACATCCTGCTGATTCCTTCTGGAGTTGAGGAATCTTTCTTGCAATTGTCTTGCATTTCCAAAGACTTGTGAAACCTATAGCAACAGCAGAGCAAAAGCAACAGAATGCAATCAAAGACAAATAATGTCCAGAAATGCTAAGCTGGCAATCAACTGCAGCTTGCATGATCTACGTAAATAGTGCTGTTGAAAATACCTTTATGAAGGCTTGCACTATCTAAGGCTGAGCAAGGTCATCATGTGGTGAGTGTTCTGGAATGATTGTAAAATAAAATAGTTGCTCCAAGAAGCTCAGGATCATTGACTGTATAATCAATTTCAACAATGAATAACACTGATGTGTGCTCTTGATGCCAATGTTCTCTCCTTTACAGTATCGTGGATTGGATATGTGCACATAATCCATACTTGCTGCTTTGGGGACATTGTATTTAATAAGCAGGTGCTATACAACTTAAAAACTTGGTCATAAATATTTCATTTACATACATTTGATGTGCATAATTGGGGATTGGAACACACGTTCATTTATTTGTTCATTAAAATGACTACAGCTCCGTTAGTTGAAGGAATTAAAATTTTCTTCACAAGGTGAGCAAAAGCATGGCTGAAAGCAAATATAAAGATATATTTGGTACTTACTGTGAATATATTTGGTACTTATGTATCATGGATACATACTGTATAACTTCCAAGTAGTTCCTTACCACCCCCACCCCCCCCATCCCCACATGAGTCCCTTTCATTTTATTCTCACATTCTCATCAACTCCCTCCAGATTCTACCACATAACTACACACTTGTGAAAATGATCACTGACCAATTCATATATCAATCTCCTCAATCTTGGGATGTGAAAGAAGAGCACCCAGAGAAAACCAATACAGATAGTGAGAACATGTAAACTCCCTCCACACTGACACGACCTGAGGTCACATTGAACCTGGGAAGATTCAGTATTTTTGAATTGCCAGGAAAATATTTCTAAGAGGTTACATACAGAACCATATGCCCAGTTTTGCACATCTCAAATATCATCCTTGAGTTTGGAGAATTTCACTTTCCTGTCAATATCTTAGATATTCAAATGGATGGATTTCTATTCTTGAGTCAAAGTGGAAGTTCAAAAATATCAACTTCTAGAGTATCAATATACAAGTAAGAAGGTATTAGAAGATTTTAAGTCTTTGGCAATTAAACAGTCCAATTTTAAGGGAACTGAATCATCGCTTATAAAAGCAACAGTCAATGAAGTATGTCAAAATGTGCTGCAATCATGATTATTTGGGTGATAAAATAAGACTGCAAGCAACCCGCATGCAAAATTAGCTAAAGTTCCAATAAATTTGCTGTTACTGTATTCAGTGTTACCAATATGTAAAGGTTAAAACCTTGTGTTTTTGATTCTTAGTTAACTTTGTGCCTGTCTCTTTAAGAGAATTATTGTTTGTAATGTTACAAAAGTGACTATGATGTAATATTGAGTAATATCCACCCAGGCTAAGTGCTTGCTCTTCATTCTACAAGATGTGAAGGAAGCGTGAGGATGAGAAAATTTTCTTTGAATTTTTGTATCTCTTTAAATATCTTTTGTATCTCTATCATACAGTAAATACTTTGTTATTCATCACAATGAAAGTCTTGTTGCAAAGCTTTGCAAAATGTTTATGCATTCTATCAATGAATTAAAATTGCATAAAATAACAGCCACACAGTTTGATTAGTTGGATTAAAGAGATCGAAATTTGGAATATCGCGGCTCACTCTTTGGAAGATGATGCTCTGAAATTGGGATATATTAGAATAAGGAAAATGTCATCTACACTACAGAACCCTTTATTAGCATGTTGTGATATCTTTGTAGACAGTAGAGTATGTTACATCTGTATAAATATGAAGTAATGAACAAAACTTAGTGTTTCAGTGTTGATCATCTGGTTGGCTATAATGAATGTTGAACACCAGAATTTCAAATAGTAATTTAGTTGTCTTTCTATACAGGATACATTTGACAGGAGTGATGTGTTTTGATAATTTGCCTCCAAAATATATCATCTTGGACAATAGACTCAAAAAGCATGAAAAAACTTGTTATGCTAAAGGTATAAGATTAAAGGAACTTCTTATATGTTGGGCAACTGGAAATGAGGACTCCATTACATAATACAATTGTTGCTGCATACAGGTAGATGAATTGCTCATTGTTCCACGTATATTCTAACTATATCAAGAACCATCTCTGCAGTTTGGCCAATAGCTTGTGTTGGCTGAAGAGAGAAAAAAATGACAGGAGTTGTTAGGAGCCCAGAGGACTCCAAAAACCAGTAGCAACAAAAATTCACCAAGACAATGGTTACTTAAATAAAAGCATTTTTAATGTTCTTCATACATAATAATATCAATATTTAACTTATTACTATTAACTTAACCCCCATCTAAGTACATGTGTATGAAATGTGTATGTGTTCAGGAAAGTTATTTTTCTTTCACTGTCCAAAAATTCACTTTTCATTTCTCCAAGTTCACTGGTATCAGGCAATTTTCCTTACTGTACACGGAATTTAATGTTTATGATCTTCACCAGGCTCTGGTGCTTTAACTCAAATTGTTACTGCAAAGGAAGGCCTTTGTTGGTTTCAGAGAGATATTTGTTGTTCATTGGACACACAAACTGATCTTCTTCAATCAGCCACTTCAATGTCTTGCCAAAGAAACTTGCCCCCTCGTGGGTTTTCCAAAATATAACCTCTTCTTCCAGGTTACCATAGAAAGTTCTTATTTTTACACAATTTCAGGAGAAACACATTAACCAGCCACATCCTCTTGTAATTGACTACAAAGGTTTAGAATAGGTTGAACTCAGAACACAAAAGCTGTCTTCAAATGGGGTCTAATAACATGTCTGCAAAAGCTGCAGTTTCCATTACTAAATGCTGCTGTAAACTGACTGTCTTTCCCTCTCTCTAGGCCATTTCAGATAACCCAAAAGTTGAGATGTATAGGCGGAGAAACTCTGCCAAAATGCATAATCACCTACCTTTCTGAATATGCGGAGGTAGTCTCCGAGCCACATATTCCAACCTCTCTCCAAGAGGGATAATCTCCGCAGCACAGCCCTCCGCCGATCAATCTGAATGTACAGCAGCGCTAAGTAGCTATTTAGGGGTGGGCTAATGATGACGTCAGCCTGCACCCATCTCCCTACTCACCCTTCTCATTTCAAGTCAGGGGCAGTGGGATCCCACAGGGCAGTGGGGGCTGTTAGTGGGGCTGGCAGGGCAACAGGGGCAGAGGGAGCTGGCAGGGCAGTTGGGGCAGTGGGGACTGGTGGGGCAGCAAGAGCCACCAGGGGATGGGTGGCGTGGGCTGGGACAGACACACCGGGCCGCTTCGGCCTTCAGGGCCGCTCTCTGTGGCTCAAAACATGGCAGAGCAATGGCCATCTTCCCTACCCATTATCCCCCACACAGCTGGAACTGTTCTGGGAACCATAAAGCGGTTTCAGCTGCCTGGGGGGGATTATGGGTAAGTGTTACAAGCCCAGAGGACCCCAAAACCCAGCAGCAATAGATATTCACCAAGACAAATGGCTACTTTGTGGTGGTACGCCATTAGGCAAGTGAACTGGCCCCACTTGTCATGTATGCGGCAGGGCAGCTGGCCAAAATGGTGCTGTCGGGGGTTTCCTCCCGACCTCAACACTAGACTCAGAAGCCCGTGCTTGGCAACCCTCGTGATGCCCTGGTGACATCGCCCCCCCCCCCCCCCCCCCCAGCGCAGTTCTCAGCCAGGTCAGGGCTGGGAGTTAAAGACCAGCCAGACAGACTGCAGTAAGTCAGTTCTGCTCACTGAACTGAACCCGTCTGGTTGTGCGATCCTTCAATTAGCAGTGTAGCTGCCGCTACAATTGGTGACCCCAACAGGTTCAAACATCTTTGAACCCAACATGAACGACCCTTCGATCAACGCTATAGCCATCAAGCTTCCTGACTTCTGGGTTCAGGAGCCGGAGACTTGGTTCAGCTACGCAGAGACTCAGTTTCACCTCCACCAGATTTCATCGGATTCGACCAGGTTTTACCTTGTGGTCGCCACCCTGGACCAGGCCACCCCCAAAGGAGTGCTACACCTCATTCAGCACCCACCCATGGAAGATAAGTATGGGACTATCAAGCGGGTTCTCACCAGCTCCCTCGGCCTCTCCAGGCGCCAGCGTGCCACTCGCATGTTGCACCTCGACGCCTTGGGGGACAGAACTTCAATCGAGTTGATGGACAAGATGCTCACACTCATGGGCGATCACAGCAACTGCCCATTCTTCGAGCGCATCTTCCTCGACCATCTGCCTGAAGCTATCTGGCTGTTACTGTCCCAGGAGAACTTTGTGGACCCTAGGAAGTTCACTCAATAGGTTCAGGAGCTATGGCTCGAATGATTTCCAGAAGGCTCAGCAGTCCAGCAGGTTACAAGTCACAGGCATGACCACACCAAGCCTTCCTGTAGCACTGCAGTGGAACTCCCGGACCCTGCAGGGGCCTCAAAGAGCATAGCCAGAAGCAAGCCATTCACTTCAGGCCTCTGCTTCTTCCACCAGCGCTGGGGAGCCATGGCTCAGAAATGTCGTCAGCCCTGCTTGTTCCAGGGAAATGAGCAGGCCAGCCACTGTTAATGGCTGCAGCATCTGACCAAGAACACCGCTACAACTTAAACAAAAGTTGCTTTTAATTATCTTTAAACATGAAAACAGGATCACTATTAACTTAATTAACCTAACTTAAACCCCTTTCTAATTCTAAGCGCACGTGTATGTAATTTGTGTGCAAGTTCAGAAAAGTTCTTCGATTCACAGTCCAATCTCACTTCTCATTCTTCCAAATTTACTGGTTGCAGGCAATTCTTATACTGTGCACAGAATTTAATATTTATGAATTCCACCAGGCTTTGGTTGTTTGAAAGGTAAATGGTTACTGCTCAGGAAGGTTCTTGTCAGTTTTCAGTGAGAGAGATTTGTTGCTCGTTGGACACAAACTGGTTCCTTCTGATCAGCCATGTCAGTGTCTTGCCGAAGAAACGTGCCCCTTTCAGGGTTTTTCAGATGATAACCTCTTTCTTTCAGGTCACCACAGTGTTCCTTTTCTGTTTCCCTTATTTCAAGTGAAACATTAGGCAGCCAGTTCTCTCCTCTTAACCCGGCTTCAAAATGGGGTTTTTACACAAGCTTGCCAGCTTGTCATGTTCTAGTCCCGGCTGCTGCTGCTGAACTATAGAATTGCAGAACTATTCTCTCTCTCTCAGAAAAAAAAGCCTGTTTGACTCTCTCTGTTTACAAAACCACATGAGCCTCTTAGAACTCCCAAGCTGCACTCCCAGATAGCCTGTGGCTCCAAACTACTCTGATCTCATCTGTTGCTTTTCAAAACAACAATCCATTAGCGAAGTCTCTTGGGCATGCCCCAAAGTTTTTGCAAAGTCCCCCAGGAGCCACCCTGTCTTGCTTAAGCAGTGCTCCAGTATTTTAAATGAGATCTGTTTTGAAGAGTTTATATGTGACCTACACTAAAAAACCTGCCCCAATTTATCTTCCAAAAACATATCTATATACAATACAATACAAACACAGTAGGGAAGACAGTCATTGCTATGCCACATATTTATGGCAGGTGGCACTAAGGCACCAGTCGCCCTGGATCTGGAGGGCACTACGAGGTATCTCTAGAAATGAATGGGATGCTGGAGCAGCCTTTTAAGGCTGTTGTCTGCAAAGTAAGTTCCCATTTTTCCATCCGCTCCGTAGCTGGTCTCAAAGAAGAGGTCCGACATGAAATGGCCTTCTCTCTCCAAAGAAAATAGCATGATTTTTTTCCTCTCTGTTTGCAAACCACATGATTCCTCTTAGAACAGCAAACTTCAAACAGACTTGGAACTGGCAAAAGATTAATCAGTTTCTGAGCCTGGACATCTGTTCCTTTAAAGACAATGGACCAATTTCAATTCCACAACATCACTTCCAATTAACACCTACTTGTGAAGTCTTTATAAGCACTCTTCAAAGTCATTTGTAGACATTGAGTCTATGTTTAGGCATAACTCTTGCATTTCAAGTGAGATGTTTTTTGTGAAATGTTAATGTCTCTAGTTGAATGTAAAATGAGATATCTGTAAAGTGTACCAAAATTAAACCCCCCCCCCCCCACAATCTATACCTTTTTGAGATATATTTTATCATAATTTTATTAATCCATTCCGTAACGGAGTCCTCTGCCTACCTTTACCCATTGACTCTTATGAAAGTGAATGTGCCACACACGTGTGTAAAAGAACAGTGGACATTTGAAGAACCCTGAATAAAGCTCAGACTTTATGTTACACGAGGTCAGTTTCTTTGCTGTATCTATTGGATGGGTTCAGATGGATGAATCCTTCCCATCCCAGGGTGAACTTTCTTTGTTTTTCCTCGATCACAAGTATAAACTTGAAAGACCAGTTCTCTGCAAAGTATTCCAGGTACAGACTTGCTGTAGCTTAAAACAGATCTTCGTTTAATTCTGAAACAGCTAAAGATTAAATTTCATCAAGCTCTAGCAATGTTCAATTAATAGTTATATTGTTTATGAATAATGTGGAGAGCAGTTTTGTTGTAATAATTACCAAAAAATTTATTTATCAATACTTTATATCACATTGAAATTTCATAACATTCTTAATTTCATTTATTTTTTATTCTTTTTCTTTTAACTTGTACATTGGTTTTCAAGGTCGCTCTCTACTTAATATTTTCAGTTTGTGTCTCATACAATAAGTTGATCCTTCACAAAAATAATCAAAGTGAAAGTTAGCATCCTTTATGTCAGCACAGTGTGGAATAGTTATCATTGGACTATGACAGGATTCTGAATGTTCAAATCTGTACCTAGACAATACCTTTGCAATTTTTCCTTTTTTTTTGGCTTTTTTAATTTTCCACATATTCTTGACTCTATGTAATGGCAACAAGGTACTGTATATATTTAAAGTTAGTGCGCAATTATTGAAAATTTAATTTCAACAAAAGATACTTGTACTTCTGGTTTATTGGAAAAGCAAAGTGCTGGTGGAAGTGAATGGTCAAGGAGCATTTGTGGAAGAAAGGAACAGAGTCTCGATACAAAATATTTGTAGTTCTTTTCTGCCACTGATTCTATTCAACACGCTGAGTTTCTTGAACAGATTGCAATTTTGCTCCAGATTCCAGCGTCTACAGTCTCCTGTGTCTCTACTTCCACTCTTGAGTGTGGTGTACCAATTTTACAAGAAAAAGTCTGCAAGGTTGTGATGTCAAAAAAAAATAAAACAAAATTTATCTCATGTTGAAGTTTCATTAGTTGATTTCACACTGAGATCCCAGTAAATTGGTGTGATAACGACCTGTGTTTAAAGTTGGGTTGGGTCGGATCGAAGTGTTCACACACTGAACCAAGAAAAGTGGTTCAGTGCGACCTTTCACATAGGGACCCAGCATTCAGGTGCAAAAGGAGGCAGGACCTGCAGCATGACAGCCTTGGTATCTGGGAAGATGGGTAAGCCTTTTACACAGGAGTCAAGATGAAATGTATCGACTCTGATACTACCTACCTTGGCAGGTAAGTACTGAGATGAAAATGACCCCCTCCCCCCAATACCATTTTTGTCGTGTTCACACGGGTAAGTGAAATGACGAAAAGGCGATTTAAATACTGGCTTTCAGGGGCAGTGTGAAGACACCTAATTACAGTAAAAACCTTCAAACAAGTTGCCAGAATATAGGAAATCATGATTAAAATTGTATGTATATTATTTTTGTCAGTTTTGTCCTTTTATTGCAGGAGAGTCAGGGATAAAATGTAAAACTACAGTAAAAAAAAATGGAAAATCAGTACATTTTAAGAAGTGTGAGAGATTGAAAAGTATTGGCATTTGGAGAAACCAGAATATCTTGTATAGGAATTACTGAAAGCTAAACACAGATACAGAAAAAATGTAGAAAGGCCATGTGTACATTGGCCTTCATTGTTAGAGAATGAAAAAGGATAAGACTTCATGACATTGATGCAGGACCCTGATAACACCTCATCTGGAATATTGTACATGGCCCTGATCTCACTTCCTTAGGAAGGAGATACTTGCAATCAAGAGAAAGTTTTGGTTCACCAGATTGATTCTGAGATGACACAGATTGTTCCTGGAGAGATTAAGCATATTGGATCTCTAAGAATTTAGAACAAGAGGAAATCTCACTGTAACATACTTCTGGAGCTTGACAAAATTGTTAAATGAATGATGTTTCTCCTGGCTGAGGTGTCTAGAACCCATTATTCAGCCATTCAGGATGAGATGAGAAGAAATTTCTTCACACATTGCGTGGAAGCTCAACCACTGCATATATTCAAAATGTTTTTTTAAAAAAAAAGGATTATGGATTTCTCAAGGAGAATGAGACCATGGTTAAAAATCAAGCATGAATGCTGGGGCAGTTGTGAGAAACTAGATGACCTGTCCTTGTTTTTGCTTTTTGTGTACTTAAATTTGGCTTGGATTAAAGTTGAAATTAAACTGCATAATGTGAACAGCAAGGACATGTAGCTCTTATGTGGAAATACATAAAAGTTTGCAATGTTAGAAGAGTAAATTTTTACAGATTAAAATTTGTATCCATTCATTTTGCAAGGTTTTGGCTGTAACTTAGCTAAACTTCAGAACATGAGAATGGCCAGACGCTATAAGAAGAGAATGTCAAGGTTTATGTCATGTAAATTTGTTTCCTCTAAGCAGTATAATGTTTAATTCTACACTAAGCTTTCTTTGCTGCTACAACTCCATTTTCAGGTGGCAGAAGGCAATTTCATGTCGGGCCTCTGCCTGGAGACCAGCTACAGAGTGGATGGAAAAATGGGAACTTACTTTTCAGACGGCAGCTCTAAAAGGCTGCTCTAGTGCCCATTTTACATCCAGAGGTGTCTCGTAGCACCCTCCAGATCCGACGGAGGTGGGTGACTGGTGCCGTAGCACCACCCCCATAAATACACAGCAGAGCAATGGCCATCTTCCCTACCCATAATCCCCTACACAGCTGAAACCGCTCATTGGTTCCTAGAACAGTTCCAGCTGCGTAGGGGATTATGGTTAGCGAAGACAGCCATTGCGCTGCCACGTTTTGAGCTGCAGAGAGCAGCCCAGAAGGCTGAAGCAGCTGTCCAGAGGGCTGTGCTGTAGAGATTATCCCTCTCAGAAAGGGGTTGGAATATGCAGCGTGGAGACTGACTCCGTACATTCAGAAAGATAGGTGATTGTGTTTTGGTGGAGTTTCTCCGCCTTTACATCTCAACTTTTGGGCTAACTGAAATGGCCTAGAAACTCTGAGGAAGCACTCTTCTGGAGTGTTATTCATAAGTATGCAAGTTATTGACCCATGCTGCTTGTGTGTATATTTTGAATAGCCCCTTTTCCACTGCACCTTGTCCCAAGAATTAACTGGGACAGGGTCCAGTGGAAAAAGAAAACTGTCAGAGCGCCGGTGTCAAATGATGCCATTTCACGCCAGGGATTAACCACATTGACCCTTATTCTTATTCCCGGCGTCAGCTGACGCCAGCCTGCTGATAAAACCTGTGGAAAAGGGACAGCAGAAAGTCACCCATTTTTAGTTGCAGGTAGAACACTCTGATCCCTAGTGATGAGTTGTGTCCCAGTTAAGGATGGCCCAGTGGAAATGGCACAAAGGGCTTCCTATCCCAGGACACTGCACAGCCAATTAACTCGGATGCCACTGGAAAAGGGGCTGATGGCACTGCCACCATCCAGTATTGATACACTCTACAACCTGTAAAATTAGACAAAAATGGCATTGTTTAAAAATAATTACATTTAGCATCAACTTTAAACTGCTTTAACGTGACATGATAGTTCTCTGAACCTTACATAAATGTATATTTTGAACTGAGGTCCATTTATTGTTGAAGTTCCACTGTGGAAACTATCAAGGCCCCTCAAACTTTATAAAACTCGTACTCCTTGTAGCAGAAATAAGCAAAATGTGAACAATTTAAAAATATCAGAGCACATATTTTTTGCTTCATGATGCTTTGCATTATTATTGATAATTGGTGTTTTCTTTCAATAATTGTATTCCCACTAGTTGGAAGAGATCCCTTGATTTCCAGTGAATAACCATGGATTCAAATCTTGGAGGATCCAGCAACAAGGCTTTTTTTAAATTAGAATTTCATTACAGATTTTCTCACATGAAACAATTAAGTGCAATAAAACATTGCAAATTAGTTAAGTTTAGATGGAGTAGGCTGGTCTATGAGCTAATTAATCAATGGATAAAGCAATGGTTGTAGTTTTAGTATTCTCCCCTTGTCATTTAGGGCTCTGTATTTTTTCCCATGACAGTCAGGGCTTTGGCTATTTATTTTATTTCACTTTTCCATTTAATATGTATTCTCTTGATTAGATTCCAGACAGACAGACACACACACACACACACACACACACACACACACACACACACACACACACTCTAAAATGCTGAGGGACCATCGTCACACCTCTTTTTATGTTTTATGTACTGGCAGAGAGCGACATGAGACAGTATGAAGTGACCCATCCCTTTGAAACTAATCTTTCCTTCATTGCATCTCTCCATCAAAATGAAATGCCTCATTCAAATCTTGGCAAAGGAATTTTGAATGTGGTATGGGTCATTTTCTTGTCCCATTTCTCCTTTTACAAAGTAAATGGAAATTTACATTTGTTCCCTTGAGTGAAATGACCATGTGGAGAATTTCACAATTTGACTTGAGTAGCTGATAAGTTTTCATTTGATAGCATAACCATTAGTCTCCATTTCAGTTGTGTTTAATATTAAAGGTTAAGATGCAGTAAAAGCATTCAACTTTGTGTTAATAATCCTGCTATACTTAGTACCCAAAGTTATGACAGTAGCTTGCTTGAAGCACTTGTTCTGTTTACACTACATGAGGAAAGTTACAAGATTGTCAGATGTCTCTAAACATATCACATAGAGCTGTATTATTTTAAGGTGTGAGAGTTATGAATATGCAGTCATATAATTATTAACACTAAACATTATTATTATTTCTCAATGGAAAATAGCAAGGTCTAATGCTGAACATTATGAGGAGCAAATTATAAAAGTCTTAGAAGAATTGAAAATGATATTTACGTTAAGCTCTGAATTCTACATGAGTTTTTGGTGCTGATGTAACTGTATACTCTAGTTAACGGTTAAAATCAAAATGAATTCAGGCTCTTGAACAGGTATTTAAATAGGCAAGCTATAGAAGAAGAAATGCAGGCAAGAGAATTTATGTCAACAGGTAAAAAGGTCAGCATGGACATGGTGAGCCCATTTCCTGTCTTTGCACAATTCTCTAAACTCTAAAAATCCCAACCTATAAACAGGGTAATAAAAATCATTGTGTGGTCTTATAAGTGTTAACAGCATGTATAAAGCAGACAATTCCAGGAATTGTTCAGGGTGTATGTCTATTTGGTGTAAAGATAGTCCATTATATGAAGACTTAAAAATTATTTACATTGTGTTTATACTTTTTGTTATTATTACATAACATTATTAAAGAATGAACATTTTAAGTGTTTCAAGTTCCTTTGAATTTGCACAATAGCTATCTCTTCCAATAGCCTGTTTCATTTGCCTTAACACAATATCATTCTTTTGTCCTATTGATTGAATTACTTGGATATATGGGAATTTACTTTTTTTGTCATGGCAGTTCAACCATTGTCTCCGCTTAGTCATTTGAAGCTCATTTAAAGGAAACAGGCAATGAAAAATTAAATGGAAGAAAATAAAATAATGTGTAAATAAGTCAAAAGTGAAAGTAATGCTTCCTGGAAATCATTGTGTTTCTGGACAAAGAATTCAAATCAAATGGAAGTTGGACTTTTGGCATTTTAGACATCTCAGGTTAAAATTGTTTTCATGGAGTTTGTATTTTAAAGTTGCTTTATTTCAGTTTCTGGTGATTCAATGGATTGATTTTCTGCAGTGATAGGTTGTCACGATATTGATACATAGTCAATTCCTTTACTTCTGCTTCTACATCAATGACCATCTACATCTCAGAATTCTTGTCATCTTCTTTAGCTTCACCCTCATTCAGAATCTTTGGCTCTTTTTCAGAAGCACCATGTAGTACAGGTACTTCATTGTTTCTTGCATGTATCGAACCAATTTCTTGAGCTTCCACTTTGGTCAATGTTGAACCACCACCAGAAATTGCATTAAACTTAGCACTATCAGTGGAAGGCTCATTTCCCAAATAATCATTTATTTTTTGTGATACATCTTTTTCAGCTTTTGTGGCCATCTCATCCTGACCTTGTGGTGGCTTGTTAAATGTTGGCAAATCTTCATGTGACTCTTTGCATTCTTTACCCTGACCTTCCACAAGATCAACCATTGGTGTTAAGTTCTTGTATTCATTTTGTTGTTTCTCTTGACCTTCCACAAGTGAATCAATTGCTGATGGTAGGCTTTTGCATTCATTATCTTCCATAAGTTTGTCAACTGCTCCTGCTAAGCTTTTGTTGTCACTATTTTCCTTGCCCTGAACTTCTACAACTTCTTCAGCTGCTGAAGGTAAGCCATCATTCTCCTCTTCCTTACCTTGACCATCCACAAGTTTATCAACTGCTCCTGCCGAGCCTTTGTCATTATTTTCCTTGACCTGAATTTCTACTGCTTCTTCAGCTGCTGAAGGCAAGTCATCCTCCTCCTCTTCCTTACCTTGACCATCCACAAGTTTATCAACTCCTGCTGCTAAGCCTTTATTATCATTATTTTCATTGACCTGATCTTTCACAACATCATCAACTGCTCCTGCTGAGCCTTTGTCATTATCCTCCTTTCCCTGACCTTCCACAAGTTCATTAACTGTTGATGGTAAGCCCTTCCACTCATCATCTTCCCTACCCTGACCTTCCACAAGTTCATCAGTTGTTGAACTTGATGAATTGGGATCATTGCCTTCTCCATTTTTGCCTTCCACTACATCCTCAATTTTCTTATGTTGACCTTCCATGAATTCAACATTTGATGTCTCATCTTTACCTTCTGTCTTACTAATGTCCTTAAGATGTGTGTCCTCCTTTGGATTGGACTCATTGTGCATTTCAACATGGCTTGCATCATTTGTTTTGCATGGCAAAGCTTCCTGATTCTCAAACTTCTCCTCATCTGGCACTATTGCCATGGTTAGCAAGTTGTGTATTTCTCTTAAACTATCAGGAGCTGGAGAAGTTGCTTTTTCATTCTCTTTTTCTGTTTCTGGCCTGTTCTGACATTCATTTCTTGGCAGATTCTCATTTCTCTTCGCATTATTTAATTCAACTGGATTTTCCATTTCCTGATAAATCTCTATTGGTGAACTAATTTCAGGTATGGCATTTATATCAAGGTGAGTGGTCATCTTTCCATTCTGCCTGGAGTGAAGAATTTCATCCCCAGATTTCTCATGAGAGGCTGATGACTGTTTGTCATTCAGTAAAACTTCTGATGTAGGAGCAGAAATTTGTGAAATCACTTTTTCACCCAATTCCAGTCCCTCAGCACACGAGCTTTCAGATGATGTTTTAGCTGGGCTCCTGGGCTGAGAATCTGGTGGGGTCTTTCCTTCATTTTTGTCAGTGAGATTTCCATCGCTGTCGCTGGTATAAGGAAAGTTGTCTTCAAACAGATTGTGTTTTTTCAAAATGGCAGCTTCTTGCACAACTAACAGGAAAAAAAGAATTTGCTTTACAAATGAAAATAAAACAACACAGATAACCTTCCAAACAATGTTTTTCTATACTTCAGAGGAACAAACAAAAATAGATGCCAAGCCGTTGATGAAAATGTTAGCTAGTTTAACAAAAAGCTTGTCGAAAAGTTTTTTTATTATCTTAAAGCAGGAGAGGGAGATGCCAAGTATGAGGGTGCAGAGAGGGAATGTGCCCCAAAAAGTGAAATTCAGAGTGGAGAATGTACAAGAGGCCAGAATCAAAGGAACTTGGAGCTGTGGGGGAGATTACAAGGAAAGGTGAGGTCAGGAAATAAATAAGAATTTTAAACTGGAGGCTTAATAACTGGAAGTTTCAGGCACTGCAGGAAGGTAGTCATTTGGCAGCAACAATGAAGGGATCTATGGAGCCTCTCAGGGTCACCAAGTGCTATAACTGCCTTCACCTCAGCACCCAGTGCCAACATGTTCTCATTCATCATTCCCATCAATGAACCAGCAGAATCCACTGGTTTTAATTTCCCAGTGCAGCCACCAGTATTATCCACTATGGAGGCTTCTCACTTGGGATAAATATGGAATTTTAGGGCTGAATAAGGCCTGGTGCATCATAGTTAAGAAGTTTGCAGGCAATGGTGGTCAGAAGGCCAATTAGACATTCAGTGAACAGGTCAATTTCAGATACATCAGCAGTTGAAAGGGATAGGGATGGAGTTGGTGAAAGGGGAAATAGGGTGGTTAAATGGACAAAAATCTTAAGAGTTGAAGGGTGAAATAGGATATTGCACCATAGAGTCATAGAGGATGCCAGTTGTGATTTTATTCACGTCCATTTCCGTGCTGCAGGCAAAGAATAATCCTGCATGCAGAGATTATAGTGTGCAGTAAAAGTGAACAGGTTTGAAAGGCAACAACCAGATTAATGATTTTGGAAAGGAAACAGAGTTTCAAAAGTGAATAATATTTTGTAGCCTTCTCTTGTACCTTCAGCCAGAATTTTTACTTTCATTGTGGCACAAAAAAAAACACCTTATGCCTTTTGTATAGGAAAGCATTCCAAGGTGTTTTCTAAAAGCATCATCGATCAAAATTTGACACTGAGCCTCGGTAGGAGATGACCAAAAGATTGATCTAAAAAAAAACCACATTATATTTGAAGGAGAGAAGAGAGATAGAGTGACAGAGGTTTAAATAGGGAATTCAATAGTTTAGGAGCTGAAACCACTGTCAGTATGTGTGGAGTAATTAAATTCAGTGATGTATGATGTCAGAATTGGAGGGTGTAAGGATCTCAAAAGCTTGAACAACAAGAGGTTATAGAGATAGGGAGGGTCAAGGTTTAACATGAATAACCTTTAACCATTAACCTGCCAAGAGAGTACAGACTGTGATGGAATACAGTAGTGTTAACAACACTCATGAATGCTCAATTTTGAGCTGCTATATTCATTCTGAATCAAAAGTAGTCAGATAACATGATAGTCTGTTGAGATGGTGGGATTTGAACTATTTGCTCTGGTTCTTTAGTCCAGGCCCCAACATTGCTTGTCCAGCAATAGAACCAACTATGCTCTGTGGCAATTGAAGGTTAAATCAAAGGGCAATAATGAAGGTTAAAGTCTAAGTTCCTTGAAATTCAATGATGAATACTGCATCAGGGAAAACTTATAGTGAGATGGTCATGTTTTTAATGGAATCAAGAGCAAAATACTGGTTTTCTAGGGCCAGGCACACAGGGAATGGAGTTGGCAGGAGGAAGAAAGATGGCATTACTTGAGCATAACTAAATGCGAGTTGTGACTCCATGTCAGGCCAAGGGATGGCTGGGAGTACAGATGGAGAATTTTTATGGAGGAAGTGATTTAGGAGTGGAAAAAAATACAGTTAACTCAAAGAAGACAGGGCAAGTAGAATTGAAAGAGTCAAGAAAATTGGTGTAGAGATGAAGGGGTCATGGAGGAAACTAATAAGGAAACTCAGTGAGAAATTTGGCATGATGCTTGAGCTATTTTTTCTAGCTACCTCGCAGCCAATTCTCAGCATCAATCCATTGCCTACCTACCTACCTTAACCTGTTTTCAGCAGGTGAGAAGGATACTTGCCACATTGTTTTTTCTCTCTTTAATGAAAGTAAAGAAATGTTGAGTATATCTATAGTTTAAATTACAAAAGGGCAGACGTTTCACTGCAATTGTTTTCAAGGTTGATTTTAGCTGCTATTTAATTCTTTACTCTGATGCATGGGCTCATTTGGTAGGGTCAATACAATGAGAACATCCTTTACCTTTGACCACTTCCCTGATAATGGTGTGAAGTAAAATTTCTTCATAGATATTCTCCACTTGAACGAGTTTTGTGTAGTCTGCAAAGATGTATTGCTCAAATTTCTGAAGTTCCTATTCAAGGAGAAAAAAAAAGTTTATGCTCAGTTCTTTGGTTAAAAAGTTAACTTCAACCCCAACCATCTGGTCTTTAGCACATTGTTGACTGCTGAGAAAATCTAGATTCTTGCATGTGATCTTAAATGGAGGAATGCTGAAAATATAACCTGGTAACCTTTGCAGCTAATTATTGTATCCTACCACTTCCCTCATTTTGTTATCTCACTGTTGTAAAATAACATTAAACTCATCAACACAGCCATTTCTTAACTCTTGAAGAATGAAAACAATTTTTAAATGAAATATACCAGGAACTGAGATTGTTTATACAATAAGTAGGAAACATTCATCTGTGAACTTTGCAAAATCATTATTAATTTATTTTAAATAATGAAGGGAAGTATTTTAGGTGTTAAGCAGGGATATCTATTATCCCACAACCTAATTTTAAAGTTAATAGGTCAACATTATGTCCATTTCTTAAATATTATCTTTTAGTTAATGACAACATTCTATATGGACTGAAAGAGAAATTCCGGTGATGGAGTAGTGGCCGGACGGTGAACTCCAGCCCTCTCCAGAAAAGTCGGGAAAAACAAGAGAAAACACAAAGGCACAGAAATAAAAGTTACAGAAAAGTGAGTATAAAGGTGGAAAGAAGATGGCGACAAAAAAAGAAAAATCGAAAGCAACGGTAAGAAGAGAGGAAGAGAAGACAAAGGAGGAAAAAGGTGAAGGCCATACCTGTCCGAAGAGGCCCGCTGCGGAGAGAGAAACCCGCTCCCTCAGGTCGGTAAATAATGGACTACAAAAATGGCTCGCAGAGCCGAGTAAAAGTGCGCAACCGCGCATGCGCGATGCGAATGAAAAAATACACACCGACGGGAGGGGGGACCAGCTGGGGAGTCGATCTCCACAGCCGGCAACGACAGCTGCAGAACACCTGCAGCAAGAAGAGACCACAGAAGACAATAGAAACAAGAAAGAAGAGGAGGAAAGGGCAACAAAGAAACAACAGATGGTCAACCCAGAGGAAGAAGAAGAGGAAGAGTATGGTGAAATAGAAGAAGAAAAGAAAGGCAAGGTAAAGGATATACTTGCTCTTATTAAAGGATACATGGAGTCATTTAAAGAATGGCAAACACAGGAATTTAAGGATTTAAGAAAAAGAATAAACAACACAGAAGAGAAAATAAATAAAATGGAGATGACCTTAACAGAAATGGGAAAGAAAATGGACAAGATGGTAGAGCGGGCAGTAGCAGCAGAAATGGAGGTAGAAGACTTAAAAAAGAAATTGGGGAAATCTAATAAAAAAACTAAAGAGACACAAGAACTACTAGCTCAAAAAATAGATACAATGGAAAACCATAACAGAAGAAATAACATAAAGATAGTGGGCCTTAAGGAAGATGAAGAAGGCAAGAATATGAGGGAGTTTATAAAAGAGTGGATCCCTAAGACCCTAGGATGTCCAGAACTACAGCAAGAAATGGAAATAGAAAGGGCACATAGAGTATTGGCCTCTAAACCACAACCACAACAAAAACCAAGATCTATTGTAGTAAAATTCCTAAAATATACTACAAGAGAAAAGGTACTGGAGAAGACAATGGAAAAAGTAAGAGAGGGCAACAAACCACTGGAGTATAAAGGGCAAAAAATCTTCATTTATCCAGATATAAGTTTTGAACTCCTAAAGAAGAGAAAAGAGTTCAATACAGCAAAGGCGATTTTATGGAAGAAAGGGTATAAATTTATACTAAAGCATCCAGCGGTATTGAAAATATTTATTCCAGGACAACAAAACAGACTATTCTCGGATCCAGAAGAAGCACGAAAATTTGCAGAACAATTACAAAAATAGACTGAGGGAGGAAGACGGGTAATGAGAGTTAAAATTATCACGATTGATATGTATGTGGGTAAAGACAAAAATAGACTGAGGGATGAAGACGGGTAATGAGAGTAAAAATGATCACGATTGATATGTATGCGGGTAAAGAGGTATAAGAGTGAATAGAGACAATGAGCATACATGAATGTATCTGTACTTAGAGGAAAATATAGATAGTATAGACAAGAATTAATAAGGGAAGGTAATGGAATAGAGAGAATAAGGAGGGAATTAAAAGAGTGACCTTTGTGACATATGAAAAGTGAAATCTTTTCTGGGGGAGGCGGGGTGGGGGGAAATAGCAGTCACTGCAAAATCAGTTGACACTTGCGAGTGGATTCGCAAATCCAAATGGAGAGGGGAGATGTGGTTGTCCGACAAGGGATAAAGGACAACTCAGGAGGTGAAGGGGAGATTGGGGATAAATAAGATAGAAATAGGAGAATAAGGAAAATGTTGGATGTTGTAGGAATGTTGTCTTATAAAGAGTTGAAAATAAGAAAACAGAAATGGAAAAGGAGGAAAGGTAATGATGGAAAAACGGAAAGAGAAGATAAACAAAATATAAAAGGGCTACGCTGAACTATATGTCTTTAAATATTAATGGAATACATAACCAAATTAAAAGGAAGAAACTACTAAATTTAAATGAATAAATGTATTCCATTAGAAAAAATAACATATTGGTTAAGAAATAATATTGAAATATTTGAACAAGTATAGGAGCCTTACATTAAATACAATAGCGAAAACCTACCGGGGACAAACATTACCTAAGTTGATGGAAGGAGAAGGAAAGAAAAGAATGGACTCAGTAGAATTTCTGATGTAATTTTGTTGAATGACAACATTGTCTGACTGGCTTAATGCAACCTAGATTGTATACCTAAAATGGATGAGAGGGGGGGGTGGGGGGGGTGGTTTGGGAGAAAAGGGTGGGGGAGAAAAAGTCACTGTATATGTGTGAAAAAGAAATAGTGTATATCATGGCTAATGTGATTTATGGTGTGAAAAAAAAAATTAAAAAAAAAGAATCCTAGCTTGCATTTGAGCCAAAATAAAAAAAATAAATCAAAAAAAAAGAGAAATTCCAAAGAACTGATTTGAATTTTTAGACTGCCTTGGAAGTTCAGTGTCCTGAATAAGTTGCAAATAAATCTGGCAGCAGTCCAAATTTCCTTCATCCCTGCAAACTCTATTTACACATTTGAATTGTTTTTTCCTTTTATCTGACAACTTGGGCCTAAGTTCAGTTTCCTTCCCCACAAAGTAATAGTAATCAGGCTTCTACTTCAAAGCTTCCTTTAATAGCCGAATATTGTCTGATTCCTATGGCTGCAGGGTGAAAGGAACACACTTTCCTTTCAAATATTGTGCTATATTAGTTGCCAAGCATTTTAAAAACTACAAAAGTAAATCAATTTAGCAGCAGTACACTGCACCTGCAGGGAATCTGAAATATAGAAAACACTGGAAAACTCAACCAGTCGAGCAGCACGAGTGGAAAGAGAAGCAAAGTTAACATGACAGGATGATTAGTTCAAAGGAAAAGTCTTCAATCCAAAATGTTTGAGGTGTTTTCCTTTCCAAAAATGATTTTGTTTTCATTTCATTATTTTAAATTGTTAAACTCAGTCTGAGTATCAAACACAGTCACGTGGCTGAGCAAAAGATGAGGTGGTGTTTGGAAAGCTTCATAAGATTTAGGAAGGCTCCCTTCACCAATAACATCTCTTTTAGCTTCAACCTTGCTCCACTACCCAATTCACCTCCCAAACCATGAAAAGCATTTCTGTTCTACAAGGAAAGCAAATAAAACAGGAAAATTCCTATTCTATTCACATGTATGTGCAGCAATATGTACATCAAATTGATATCCTGCAGTGATTTATAAATTGAACATGTTCCACAGCACCATAAACCAGGGATATGCAGCTGGTTTTAATTGAATTGTAAATGTACAAAAATAAGAATATTTGGGAATTTGTTTTGGATGCCCCTCCCTCATTCTCTTATATACTGGTTATCTTCCCCATGCAACCTGATGCAGAATCTTGACCTGAAATGTTAACCATCCCTTTGCTGATTGACCTGCTGTGTTCTTCCAGCAGTAACAACAACAAAGTGGAGTACAGAAGAGTGAAGAGGGACTTGTGGCTCAGGGCCAGGACAACAATCTTTCTCACAAGACCTAAGAGATGGTTGTAGACTTCTGGAGGAGGGATGGAGCTCACTCCCTGGTCTGCATCAACAGCTTTAAATTTTCGAGGTAAGCATCTGCAATAACTTGTCCTGGTCTATCCACGCTAATGTATAGGCTAAGAAAGTGCATCAGCACCTCTTCTTCCTCAGAAGCCTAAGGAAATTTGTTATGTCACTTGCATCCCTTAACAACCATTGAAAGCATCCTGTCAGAGTGCATTACTGCACAGTACAGGAACTGCTCTGCCCAAGATTGCAAGAACTGTGGAGAGTTGTGAATGTGGCTCAGTATTATCGCACATATCCCCATTCCCTCCATAGACTCCATCAATAACTCCCACTTCCTGGGAAAAACAGCCAATGTATTAAAACATTCATACTCTCTTCATCTTTTTTCATTTAGGAAGGAGAGTCACGAGTATTTGATCATGCACCACAATATTCAAGAACAATTTCTTTCTTGCTGTTATCAGACTTCTGAATGAATTCCAAAATAGTAAAGTTATGTTGGCTTTTCCTGTCTCAACTTTTCCTGTATCTCTCTGTAACTCTACACTTATGTAAATGAGCCTTACTTGTTCAACTATGTATAAGGATATCTACTAGTCTGCTTGCAAAACAACCTTTATCAGTGTCTCTTAGTACACGTTACAGTAAACCTGACTTGAACATCTGTAATCTCTTGTGTCTCGAAATGCTGGTATTGGGCTCCTGCATTTCCTCATGGGAAGTCTCCCTGCACAGCCTGCCCTAGGATGGAGCTGTGTAAGGACATTAGCCTGTCACCTTGATTAGAAAGAAAATGTTGCAGAGATTGGCATGGAGAAAATGATTTGTTTTTTATTCGAATTAAATGAGTATGTTAAATGTATCTTTGTTGAAGGATGCTTTTTTAGTTTTTTAAAAAAATATTACACTGGATATTACACAAAGATTTTGCTTCCTGAACACTTTGGGTGTATTTTTATGAATTTTAGGCTGCTGATCACAAAAATAATCTTAAAATGTTCCTATCACATACCTTTGTTTTTAGATACGTATCATCTATTTTTCCAATTTCCTGTCATATTTTAAGTCTACTAGTATATTGCCCACAAAGCAAGCTGTTTTGGTTAATCGAAGCATGCCTGGGCAAGCACTCAGTGCAGATGCTATGCAAATGTTGTCTTAGAGAAAGGCATTTAAAGATGTTGAGAATTTTCTTGGCAAGTACAGAGCACCAAACTACATCCAGCTGATTGACAACATGCTTCAAGCATCCAAAGCCATGAAGTGCAACATGTTATTGAAAATTTATTTTCTGCATTCGCACTTGAATGTCTTCCCGGCTGATTTGGTGCAGTCAGTGAGGAACGTGGTGAAGGATTTCACCAGGACATTGCGACCATGGAAAAGCAGTATCAGGGCAGCTGGAATCCATCAATGCTGGCTGACTATTGTTGGACACTGACACGAAAGACATCAGATGCTGAGTACAAATGAAAATCAGTGGCAAAACATTTTAGGTCAGTTGAACTAACGCAATGTGTCAGCATCATTATGCAATTAAACATTCTCCAATTTCTTACGTGATACAGCAAATATGAAATTACCTGAATGATGAAGGTGTAAAGGCACTGATTTACCACCGCTTACAAACAAATAAAGAATACACTCACTTGTTTCTTTCAGCACAGCATGAAGTCAACTTTTATTTTTTTAATTCACTGGACACATCATTGCATTCTTCAACTCCCCAAACACCATCCAGCTAAACTCCTCTGACCTTCTCATATGAGATCCTGACACTCTCACTCTGCTCCTCCTGAATCTGAGATTCATTACCCGTATGCTGACGCTTAACGCAGACACGCATGCGTGCTATTACCCTCATGCGTCGCATCACTTATGTCATCAGTGGTGATCAGCACCATTCTCGAACAAGGTAAGTATGTGACTGTGACAAATGAAAGGCTGTGGATGTTGTTTACATGGATTTTAGTATGGCCTTTGATAAGGTCCCACATGGGAGATTGGTCAGGAAGATTTAGACGCAAGGTATTCATGGTGAAGTAGTGAACTGGATTCGACGATGACTGGACGGGAGAAGACAAGATTGGTGGTGGATGATTGCTTCTCAGACTGGAGGCCTGTAACTAGTGATGTGCCTCAGGGATTGGTGCTGTTTGTCATCTATATTAATGATCTAGATCACACATGTCAAACTCTGGCCCGCGGGCCAAATTTGGCCCGCGATATAATTATATTTGGCCCGCAAGATCAGGCCCGCTGGCCGCCGCGCCAGTATAGCGCATGCACAGCTAATACTACAAATCC
The DNA here is from genome assembly GCF_036971445.1 of Narcine bancroftii. Classification (NCBI taxonomy): domain Eukaryota; kingdom Metazoa; phylum Chordata; class Chondrichthyes; order Torpediniformes; family Narcinidae; genus Narcine; species Narcine bancroftii. The sequence continues at coordinate 84,199,097 of NC_091473.1, forward strand.
CAGAATGCATTGGCGTCAGCCCGCTAATCGTCCCCACCTCCTCTGTTTATGTTGCAGGGTCTCACCGTGGACTCTGGTTTTGGGGCCTGGCCGGTGTCAGGGGAAGCCAAGGCCGCTTCCCAGCGCCCAGAACCGGGGCCTTGGGCCTGACCTCGCCAGGACCGTTGCCCACTCCCATTTCCCCTCCCTGCTGCAGGCCGACCTGCGACTCATGGTGACGGGGCCGCTGATCTGCCGAGATGCCGCCCTGCAGCAAGAGCCGATGCCCCCGCACTGTCGTTGTCCAACCCGATCGCCTGCAAACCCCGCCCTCCTGCACACAGGCCTGAGTAAGGATTATGAACTTTAATCTCAGGATAAAATGATCTTCCAATAGTTTCATGTCACAGTGATAAATATATTCCTGGTTAAAAATGGTCCTGCACCTGGATACAAGCTCATTAGGCATAAAACTTGAAAAGTGTGTAAATCAAAGGATATCCGTACCAATGGAAAAGGGGCATGGCAAATAACCCTGCTAGAGTTCATGCCCACAATCAGTCACCCATTTGATTGTTTCAGGAATCATGTTATTCTCCCACATTCTCAATAGCCCTCAGATTTTACTATTCGACAGCACACTAGCAACATTTGATAAATCTTCTATAGAGAAATATTATTTATTGAATATTTTATTTCTCATTTGTTAATGCTTCTGGAAAGAGTTTATCCAAAACTATTATTAAACATTTATTTTAATAAGAAAAAGTTTAACATTACATATGTTGAAAGAAGAGAAAACATGCAGATGTTGTTGAAAATTTTCAATAAATATTTAGTTCTGCCCTCGACTTAGTCCAAGTTTTTAATTTTGGCCCTCCGTGAATTTGAGTTTGACACCCCTGATCTAGATGATAATGTGGTGAATTTGATCAACAACTTTACAGATGACACTCAAAGGCATCGTGGACAGCGAAGAAGGTTTTCAAAGTTTGCAGTGACTCCTGGACCAGCTCAAAAAATTGGCAGATGGAATTTAATTTATACAAGTGTGAGATGTTGCATTTTGGAAAGACAAACCCAGAAAGGACATACACAGTCAATGGTAGGGCACTGAGGAGTGCAGTAGAACAGAGGGATCCGGGAATACAGATACATAATTCCCTGAAAGTGGTGTCACAGGTAGATAGGATTTTAAAGAGAGTTTTTGGCATATTAAACAGTGTCCTTTATATAGCAAAGGTAAAAAAACAATCATTTCAAGCTTGGATCCTTCATCAAGGTATGGGAAAATGTCAGAAAGTGTCTGATCAAAGGAGTAGGCAGGGAAGGGGTGGTTGCAAGGCAGGAGGTGATAGGTGGAGAAGGGAGGAAGGGAACAGCAAAGATCAAAGGGAGGAGGGATAAGAACAGGGAAGGGAGGAGGGAGGGGGAAGTGGAGAGCATGGAAATCAGAGAAGTCAGGATTAATGCCATCTGGCTGGAGAGTGTCCAGATAGAAAATCAGGTATTGTTCCTCCAATTTGTGGGTGGTCCTGTTGGGACAAGGGAAAACCTTCACCTTCGCTCCACCCACTACAGTAACAGAGACCTCCCAGTAGCCAAACATTTCAGTTCTGTGTCATACTCCCACACTCACATTTCTGTCCATGTTTCTCCAGCTTTGTGTTTTTATTTCAACAACGGTGTCTGCAGGATTTTGTGTTTTACTTTTTAGTATATTGGCCTTCATAAATTAAAGTATTGAGTACATGAGTTGGGATGTTATGGTATAGTTGCATAAGACCAAATATGGAGTATTGTGTACAGTTTTGGTCACCTAATTACAGGAAAGATATCAATAAGATGCAGGTCCTTATTCCTTTATCCATAATTTCAAAATCAAAAACCGAACATTTTTTTTAACTGCATATACAGTATATTTTCTGGTTTTCTAGAGAGAGTGAGGAATGAATGTGACTCAGGCGGGCAAGCGGGGAGAGAGCAGCAGCGCGACTTGGGTGGGCAAGCAGGGAGAAAGCAGCAGTGCAGCTCAGGCAGGTGAGAGGGGAGAGAACAAGGAGAGTGGGGACAAGAAGAGTTGAAGCCCATCAAGCCACTGGGGCCAGAGGACGAATAGACCTGGGTGCTGAGCTTCATGGTCCAGGAAGAAGGAGAGGTGAGCCAGTGCTGAGGAGAAGGTGGTGCTGGAGGGAGAGAAGCCGAGGGGATGCAGAGTTCGAGCAGCAGCAAGAGCCAGGCCCGTGGGAGGAGCAGGTGGTGAGAATCCCCCAGCAGCTGACCCAATAGAGAGACCAGATGATGGGGAGTAGACCAATGGTAGCCGAGCCACACCAGAAGGAGGCAGACAAGGACACAGCAGAGCCCGGCATGGTAAGCCTCTATTTATTTTCATGTGGGATCAATGACCATCTTCATTACCCATAATCCCCCAGGCAGCTGGAACCACTCTGAGCTTCCCAGAGCGGTTTCAGCTGCATGAGGGATTATGGGTAATGAAGATGGCCATTTCTCGTTGAACCAGCTTCACTGCAGTGTCAAAAAATGTGAAAAAGGACTTGTGTTTTGCGTGAATCTGTATCATCATTTTAATTCTATAATCCAGAATAATTTAAATACCGAGATAAAAGGATAAGCACCTGTGGAAAGAATGCAGAGAAAATTTACTAGGATGTTGCCTGAACTTCAGGAACTGAGTTGCAGGGAAAACAGGTTAGGACTTTATTCCCTGGAGTGTAGAAGAATGAGGGGAGATTCTATAGAGGTATTTAAATTTATGAGGGGATAGACAGAGTAAATATAGGTGGGCTTTTTCCACTGAGAGGAGGTGAGATAAAAGCCAGAGGACACGGGTTAAGGGTGAAAGGGGAAAGTATCTCAGAAAGGCTAGTGCTTTAAAAAAAAATTACACGCAACAGTTTGCGGCGTAAAATTACTTTCTTTTTGACAGTCAATTTACATAACGCTTTTCTCATATCTGCTTGTTTGATGGGATTTTTTGTGGGTGTGTCAGCCTCCATGTCAAGAGAAACAATGTGGTAAGAGCAGAATTTAGGAAAATTACCTTCATATCATAATCTATTGTTGCACGTGATTCGACTGCGTTGTAACAGGTTAAATGTTTTGTGTTACTTACACGCTTATAACTTGGTGCCAATGTTTTCTGCAGCGTTGGCAATGTAATCTGCACCAGGGCTTCCTGGAATAACTTCTTCCTTACTGTGCTGCTGTCATGGTCATATTGCTGGGAGAGAGAATGTTTGAACTCTTTACAGAATCTCAAAATATGCCATGCACAAAGCAGAATTAAATACCAAATTAATTATATTAATTCACAATATTCAGATATATTCATTCTATGTTAAAGATAACTCTATTCTGTACATAAACATGAGTATTAAGTTTCTTATTACAAATTACAGAACCAGGTGAGGATTTATGGTACAAATGGCTTGTGTTCCATCTGACATGTGGCATCCCTCCGACATGTGGCATCCCTCCATTGACTCTCCCTTGGTAGATATGCCAGATATTTGGATTCGAATTAGGAAATTCATCAGCATTATGAAAATGGTGCAAGAAACAAAAAGATTAAACATATAAAATTGAATCTTTGGGCCATAAGTCAGAGCCACTAGTTGTAAAAGAAGCACAAAAAAAATTGCAGAATTCCTTAAAAGCCTTTAATTCTGTAGATTAACTTTCTGACTCACTCCAACACTAAATACATAATTTGCAAACTATGATTTACACTTTTAATCTTACAAACTTGCTTATCAGGTGATTTTTGTGAAAGATGTCCATGTCCCCTTTTACATTTTCCAATGCAATCAGTACACATTGTAAACTATCTATTTATACATATAAAACCACGTTATAATGTGATAGTTTCGGTCCAAATAAAAGCATTGTGATAAAAGCGGGGTCATGCTAAATTGTGGTTTCAATAAATCATCGCAATTACAGTTCAAATTTAATCACAAAATCACTTTTAGAGAACTGACTGTCCCTGTGGCAGCCTGCTGTCCCTGCTCCTGGTGGCAGCATGATGCCAGAGTCCAGTGATTCATCACGTTATATCAGGATTCATGTTAAATAGGGGTTCCAGCACGCACGTGCACACACGCACACACACTTATCAAAATGATTATCCATTTCGGATAATCGGAGTGGTACTGTGTGTGTATAGCACATATATATTTATATCCAAAGTTCCAGGTTTCCATAATGATTTGTGTTGGGGGAAAGAATCCTTCCTAATTATACATTTCACCTTAATATTATAATGATTTTTCTTTATTATGAAGTCAGCCTCTGAATAAAGAAATTTTCCTCTTTTAATTCAGTATGACCATCTTCCAACTTTTAAGACTGAAAGGTTTACAGTTTATGTTTATGTAACCTGCCCTAATATTTTATATCTTGTTATAATTCACAAGATCACAAGATAAAGGAACAGAAGTAGGCCACTTGGCCATCGAGTCAATTCCATAACTCTACCCTAATCTGAACTATAACTCACACCAAGCTCCAATTGCCAGTCTTTCCCCCATATTCTCTGATGCCCCAACCAATTAGATACATCAATCTCCTGATTAAATTCTACCAGTGATTGGGTCGCCATTTCTGTATACGGCAATGAGTTTCACAAATCCATGACCCTTTGACTAAAGAAGTTTTTTCTCATCTCTGTTCTAAATGGATAACTTCTAATTTTAAGACTGTGCCTCCTTGTCCTTGATTCACCCACCAAGGGAAACATCTTATCTATATCCACTCTGTCAAAACCTTTCAAAATTCAAAATGTTTCCATGAGATCCCTTCTCATTCTTCTATACTCCAATGAATACAATCCAAGAGCTGCCAAACGTTCCTCATACATTAGCCCTTGCATTCCAGGAATCATCTGAGTAAATCTTCTCTGCACCCTCTCCAACAACATCCCATCCTTTCTAAGATAAGGGGCCCAAAACAGCACATAGGACTCCAAATGAGGACTCACCAGTGCCCCATAGTCTCATTAACACCTCTTTACTCTTATGCACTATTTCTCTTGAAATGAATGCCAACACAGCATTTGTTTTCTTTACTACTGATCCAACTTAGTCACTAACTTTTAGGTTTCCTTGCACAAGGACGCCCATGTTCCTTTGCAATTCCAAGGTTTGAATTTTCTCCCCATCCAGATAGTACTCTGCCTGTTTATTTCCTCTGCCAAAATGCAGAACTGTACATTTCTCAACATTGTATCTCATCTCCCATTTTTTTTGGCCAGTCCCCTAAGCTGTCTATATCCTTCTGCAACTTTTCGGTTTCTTCAACACTTCCTGCTCTGCTCTGTCTTGGTGTCATCTGCAAATTTGGCCACAAAATCATTCAATCCACATTCCAAATCATTAATATAAATTGTAAACAGTAGTGGCCCCAAGATCAACCCCTGCAGAACACTGCTTGTTACAGCCAGCCAATCTGAACAGGATCCCTTTATTTCAACCCTTTGTTTCCTGCCTATCAGCCAATTTTCTATCCAATCTAATATTGTGTCTGTAATTCTCATTAAGCAGCCTCACATGCAGCACCTTATCAAAAGCCTTCTGAAAATCAAATATACAACATCCACAACCTCCCCTTTGTCCATCATATCTAAGATTTCTTTAAAAAATTCTAATAGGTTGGTCAGGCAGGATCTACCTTTCCAAAAAACCATGCTGACTGGATTTATCCTGTCATGCATAACCACGTCCTTGAGGATCAACTCTCATGCCTTCTCAACCACTGACATCAGACTAATGGCCTATAGTTTCCTTTTTTCTGTTTCCCACCTTTCTTAAACAGTGGAACCACATTTTTAACCTTCCACTCCTTTGGAATCATGCCAGAGTCTATTGATTTCTGGAAAATCTTCACTAATGGATCCACAATCTCCAAAGCTACCTCTTTTAGAACCTATGGGTGCACCTCATCCGGTACAGGAGATTTATCAACCTTTAATCTATTCATCTTGCCTAGCATTATTTCTCTAATAATCCTAACTGCACCTAATTCTACTCCCTGAAACATTTGTATGTCAGGTATATTGCTAATATCTTCCACAGTGAAGAATGATGTAAAATATTGATCAAGTTCCTCTGCCATCTCTTTATTACCCATTATCATTTCCCCAGGATCGTTTTCAATTGGTCCCATGTCTATATGTGTATGTCTCTCTTTTACTCTTTATATATTTTAAAAACTCAGTATCCTTTTTTATATTGTTTACCATTCTCCTTTCATAATTCATCTTTTCTTTCCTAATGACTTTCTTTGTCCCTTTCTGTAAGTTTCTAAAAGATTCCCAGTCCTCTGTTTTCCCCCTAAATTTAGCTTCCTTGTATGCCCTCTCCTTAACTTTCACCTCTTTTGTTAGCCACATTGATGCCATCTTTCTGTTGACAAATTTCCTTTCCCTTGGAATATATCTATCCTGCATAATAGCTTCCAATTCTGCTCTGCTATCCCTCCGACTAGTTTGCTTTTCCAGTCATCTTGAGCCAGTTCCTTTCTCATGCTACCATAATTTCCTTTATTCCACTGAAAAACTGAATCACCTGATAACAGTGATTCAGAGCCTTATTTCGTCCAAAACTCTATTTTTCTCCCACAGATGCTATCTGAACTAACAAGTATTTTCAACACTTTCTGTTTATGTTTGCCCAAGAAATTTCAGTTGTCAATGCAGCTCTTCCCCCTCTGTAGATGAAAACACATAAAGTTTTAACCTTTTCATCCTCCCCATCCCTCCATCTGCACTATCTGCTGCCTTGAAAAAGCAGCCAACATATTAATGTTATTATCCCAACCCAATGATACTCTCTTCTCCCTTGTTAAGTCTGGAAGAAGATTCACAACTTGGAAATCACACAGCACTAGATTCATGGATAATTTCTTTCCCATTGTCCAGAATGAATCTTGCTTTGGTAAAAATAATGTTGTCCATATTCCATTCTAAATGACCCCTCTCTGTAATTCAGTACTGTATTTTTATTTGCTGTATTTATAAGATGACTTGCACAATGGCATGCAAAACAAACCTCACCACATGTGACAATGAACTTGAACACATTTCCTTCAATGGCCTCTATGTAATTTTTTGCTTCCGTCTGGACAAGTGTTTGTTGTTTCTACTACTTTGCTGCCACCTGCAGGTTGAAGACACATCTCTTCATTCAGCCAGCTCTTTGAAAATCCATGCTGAGAACCACCATTGGTATCATGTCACTAAATGACATATCTTGGTGCTAAATAGTTGGCTCGATTAACTTGTCTTTCAATATAATCACATTTAATAAAATTCATAAGAACATTTCTTTGAAAATTCAACGCAGTAGTTAGATTTAATTTAAAAACATCGCTAATTTTGCTTCTCTTAATGGCATAGTTACCTTTAACACTCGTTGCTTAACCTTTTCAATGGATGTTATGGTTTTTGACGTCTTGGCCGACAGTGAGTCAGACAACAGTTTATCAAATGTGTAGACTGCATTGTCCATCAGCTGAAGAAAATTGACATTAAGTGAGAATGAAAAGGGAACAAAGTTAAACCACTCAGTACAGTTACCATACACATGTGAAATCTATAAAAGAGTAAAATTCATATAAAGTTTAAATCTAAGACACCACACATAATACAGACAATTATAAAGAACCTTAGAAACTGCTGACCCTAGCTGAACAAGGATAAATAGTTTCCACACTCAGTTCTACCAAGCTAAGCTTTCTGGTCTTCATCGACATAACCATATCAAAGCAAGGTTGGCTTATTGTTTGTTGACCCTTGGTTGCTCAGACACACATCAGTTTCTCGTATCTCCACCTAATTTACAAGGTCAGAAACTCAAGCCAATGCACAAATCTGCAATTCAAATTGTTTTGTTCTAGAGACATTGCTCCATTCTTTCCCTGCTGCCGAAGCCCTGCAAAGTAAATTCACAATCTATGACTTCTTTAAAAATCCTCTCTTCACTACAAATTGCCTTTGTTTCATCTGTACTATTTAATCTACGTTGCAGCATGTCAGTAGAGGTTCTTCTTTTAAATTTACTTTGTTTTAGTCATTCACTCGCTTTGATTACAAAGGTGTCCCAAAAATATATTTTTCATTGATAGTGTGTTCATTGGCATGACATGGCAGCAATAGGGATGCTGCAACTGACTTTCTATTTTTAGGTCTTTTAGCAAAAATCACCCAAGATTATCATGGACAATTGGCAGATGTGGCACATTCTATAGGATGCAAACACATTAACAGCCCCCCAGTACTCAGGTGTTAACGTAACATGTCAATATCAATTTTAAGATCCCCTTGTACTCTTGAGGGTAAGTGTTGTGCCATTCAGTACATACTGCACCAATAGAATTATTCTTAATATTGTTCATACAACTGGAGTATGACAGAAGCCCTTTGGAAAATCTGATAGTTTTCAAGTAAACCACCATGACAAACCTCTTGCATGAAGTTTTGAGTTGTTTGAACAAGCCATTCTGTATTAGTGAACTTGAAACGGTTCTTTAACTCCTGCAGCTGGTCTTGAAGAGGGCTGACTTTATTATAGCAAAACTGCATCTTCACAGCACTAAAAGGAAGGTTCATTAGCTGGCCTAAGTGCTGAAGAAAAGAAAAAGAAACAATGTCATAAGCTGAGAACTTAGCAGGAAGTACCTTAATGAGATTTAGGCTTTTGTTGATCAACTCCACATACAAGAATGTGACAGAGAAGCAGGAGATGACCATTCAGGCCCTCACACCTATGTCATTCAGTCAGATCCAATATTAATCATGATCGGCCATCTATATAAACTCAATTATTATCTACTAATGAAAAAATTACAGGACGACTTAGAGCATTGGAAAGACTTACCACTAACACTAATAGCAATATTAATCATGAACTTGGCTGATTTTCTATCTCATCCCCTCTGATAACTCCATATCTTTTCATTTTCTTATGTCCAGCACTCTTGGGTGGAGAATTCCAAAGGTCCACTACTCTTTGGATGAAGAAATTTCATCTCTCCTCAGTCCTAAATAGTTGACCTCTTATTTTCAGATGGGTCTGGAAACCCTAGTCAAGAGAATTACCATCCCTGCAAGTACTTTGTCAAAATCTCTTAAAGATTATGCTTCATATGTTTCAAGAAAATTACTTCTTATTCTTTTAAACTATGCAAAGGATAGGGGCAGCCCCCTGTTACTCAGGACTCAACGTAAGAGCCACCTCCTTATTCCTTTCTCTTTCTGGCCAGTTCACAGTCCAAACAAGCGTATTGTCTCCAATGCTGCCCACCCTGACCTTCTTGAATAACCTCTTGTGTGGTCCCTTGCTGTAAACCTTCTACAAATCCAAATCTTCCTAAGTAAAGCACAATGCTGGCTCAAGCCTGAAACGTGGTTATATATTTTTAAAAGACACTGTTTGACCTGGTAAGTTTCTCCAGCATTGTGTTTTACTTCAACCACACCATCTGCAGACATTTGTATTTTACTTCCAAATCTTACTAATCCTTTATTATGTTTTAAGTTTCCTTGCAAAATACATGTAATAGATTCCTGCAATTTTCCTCGTGTGGAGGTCAGGCTAACTGGCCTATTATTCTCAACATTCTCACCCCTCCCTTTCTCATGTAGTTGGATTGTAAGATAGTGAGCCTGCTTTATAAGGCTGAACCTGCCAGCCACTGTTCAGCACCTTTCTGTTACATACAGCTGTTGTCAGGTAGTGAAACAGGCAACAATGTTGAACCAATTCAAAACAAGTCTGATTGGAAGTGGGTGGGGAGGGAAGTGAAATGAGAGCATGGAGTAGTGGTAATGCAGCCTGCAATGCAAGTAACTTTATCAGAAGCCGAGGTGTGGAGGAATCAGAGCAGAATCATGCGAGAACATTTACCTCCTTCAGTTTATCAGCGTCGCTGCCATTCTGATATTTTGTGCTCAGTTCATTGACCTCATTTTCAAAGAGGGCACGGACTTCGCTGAATCCTGAACTGACGAGGCCCATCAGCTCCTCCAGTATCGAAGCCAGGTAGGGTTGAATGTCTTCAAGGCAGCACTGCTCAGCCTTCTCAGTTACTGTTGCTGAAACAAAGATTCCCCCGATTCAATAATTATGCACCTGTTACTTTGTCCTTCTGTGACTTTTTTTTCTCTGGCATTTGAACCCCTTTCCCAAGTAATATATTGTTACTTGATTGATAATCTGAGAGCAAACCAGAGGATGAGGACAGGTGGATGGAGTGTAGAATAAAGAGAAGCAGAGGAGACAACTCACGGGATTGTGACCACGGTGACGGACCAGTGAGGGGGTTCTGCGGCTGAAAGACCCACGCATGCGGCGGGCTGCTGGCAACTAGAGGCAAGGAACCCTCAGAAGCTGGGGGCTGCACAGTCTGCGGACTGCTGGAGACTGCCTTGCATCAGAACTAGGATGCGAGGGGGTGCCGAAGGCACTGAGGGGGTTCCTGACCATGTCAGAAGTTTGGATCTCGAGCTTGGGCTGTCAATGGTTTGGACTGGACTCTGTGGCTGCGGAGGCTGCAGAAGTGCTGGAGGCAAATCTACGGACACTCAGTGACTCTGGGGGACTTTGCTTCTCTTTCCCTGACTGTAAGAGGCACTTCAATCAATTTCTGCCAATGACAAATCTTCTAGCAGACAAGAAAAATTTCATGCAATATGACACTGTTTTATTACAATGACAATAAATTGAATCATGAATCTTGAAGATGGATAAAGCAAGGAAGAAACACAAATTCTGCAGATACTGGAATCTTGAACAGTCGAAGAATTGCTGGAGGAACTTTATTAAGATTAGAGGTCTCCATTTCTCGCACCTTCTGTTCTATCATCTTCCCAGCTTCTTTCCCCCTTTATATATGTAATATCTTGATAAAGGGTTTTAACCCAAAACATTCACTATTTCTACCCATGGATGCTGTCTGGCCTGCTGAATTCATCCAGCAATTCTTTGTCAGGTAAAACAAAGCATTTCTTCACCAGGTGTTTGCCTGTAAAATAACCTGTTTCTCCAAGAATATTCCAAGAGAATGCTTTGTGAAGTGAAGGTCACACTTCATGAGCCTAAATGAGTTTTTTGAGGAGGGAACAAAAGAAATTGATAAGGGTAGGGCTGTAGATGTGGTCTACATGGATTTTAGCAAGGCATTTGACAAGGAGACTCATCCAGAAAGCCATGAGGCATGGGATCAGTGGAACCTTGGCTGTGTGGATAAAAAAATTGGCTTGTAGGAAAAAAGCAGAGAGTAGTAGTGGAAGGAAAGTATTCTGCCTGGAAGTCGGTGACTAGTGGAGTGCCACAGGGATCTGTTCTGGGACCCCTGCTGTTTGTGATTTTTATAAATGACCTGGATGAAGAGGCGGAAGGGTGGGTCAGTAAGTTTGCGGATGACATGAAGGTTGGAGGAGTTGTGGATGGAGCTGAAGGTTGTCGAAGGTTAAAAGCGGATATAGACAGGATGCAGAGTTGGGCAGAAAAGTGGCAGATGGATTTCAATCCAGATAAATGTGAGGTGATGCATTTCGGATGAACAAACCAGGTCTGAGAACAGGGTTAATGGTCGGTTACTTAAGAGTGTGGATGAACAGTGGGTCACCGCACAAATCCCTCAAGTTCACCACACAAATTGATAGAATAGTTAAGAAGGCCTATGGGACGCTGGGCTTCATTAATAGGGGTATTGAGTTCAGGAGTAGAGAGGTCATGTTGCAACTCTACAAATCTCTGGCAAGACCTCAGAGTATTGTAAGGAAGTAAATCATGAAAATCTGCAGACTGTGGTTGAAGTAAAAATACAAAATGCTGGAGAAGCTCAGCAGGTCAAACCATGTCCTTCATGTTGTAAATGTAAAAATACATAAGCGACATTTTGGGCTTGAGCCCTTCATCAAGGTACAAGAGAATGCCGAAAGGAGTCCAAACAAAAAGGTAGTGGGAGAGGGGTGTGGCAAAGACAGGACATGATAGGAGGAGAAAGGAGAGAGGGGACACTAGCGATCGGGGGAGGAGGAATGGCTGGGTGGATAAGGGGAAAGGGAGGGGATAAATGGAAAGATAGGAAAGGGAAAGGGGGAGGGGAAAGAAAAGGTGAGCAATTTTAGCAGAGAAGTCAATCTTAAGGCCATTTGGCTGGAGAGGTGCAGATAGAAAATAAGCTGTTCCTCCAATCTGTGGTGGTCAGGGTGCAATAGTACACAAGGCCATGTGAGTCTGAGAATGTGACCCAGAATTGAACTGGGAGGTCATTGTTGTTGCAGATGGAGAGGAGGTGCTCAGTGAAGCAATCTCCCAATCTGCAAACAGTCTCTCCGATGTAGAGAAAGCCGCAAAGTCCTGTGGATATACAAGTGAAGTGTTGCTTCACTTGAAAGGCCTGTTTGGGGCCCTGGACTGTGGTGAGGGAGAAGGTGTGGGCCCAAGTTTAGCACCTCATGCGGCCACGTTGGAAGGTGTTGGGGGGGGGGGACCGCGAGAGGTGGGGAGGAATGAGTGCACAAGGAAATGATGGAGGGAGTGGTCCCTGCAGAAGGTCGAGAGGGGAGGAGAAGGAAAAATGTGTCTGGTGGTGGGATCCTGTAGGAAGTGCAGGAAATTTCAGCAGATAATGCTTTGGATGTGGAGGCTGGTAGGTGAGGATGAGGAGGATTCGATGTTTGTGCCTGGAGGCAGAGGGGACCAGGGCAGATGTGGGGGAAATGAAGGAGATGCAGGTGAAGGTTGAGTCGATGGTGATGGAGAGGAAGCCACATTTGTGGAAGAAGGCAGGCATTTCGGAAGATCTAGACTGGAAGACCTCATCTTGGGAATGGGGGAATTGAGAGAAAGGAATGGAATCCTTGCAGGGGACAGGGTGTGAGGAAGTGTAGTCAAGATAGTTATCATCTCCTGCTTTTGCCACCACCCCTCTTCCTACCTTTTTGTTTGAACACCTGCCAACAGATTCTTATACCATTTTTTTGGAAAATTTTATTTAAATTTTCACATAATTGTTCAAAATACTAATAATTAATACATAGTGATTTAAACCCCCACTCCCCCCTATAGAATTCAACCTGTAATGTCAGTTAAGTATTTTTATCTTTGCTACATAAAGGACACAGTTTGACCTGCTGAGCTACTCCAGCATTTTGTGTTTTTTACTTAGAGTATTGTGTTCAGCTTGGTCACCTCATTATAGGAAGGATGTGGAAGCTATGAAGAGGGTGCTGAGGAGATTCACCAGGATGTTGCCTGGATTGGGAAACAAGTCTTAAGAGGCAAGGTTAGCAGAACTGGGACTTTTCTCTTTGGAGAGTAGAAGGATGAGAGGAGACTTAATGGAGGTCTACAAGATAATGATAGGCATATAGCCACTTTCAGGTGCCCTCAACACCCGACTGTAAAGCAGCCTATTGTACTCCTATGCAGCTGTCGGGTGGCCACTTGAAAGTGGAGATCTTGGCCAGGAGGTTTACCTAACTAACCCTTCTCCTATAGGTATAATATCCTGCTCCAAGAATCCCCCATTGCACCTGAAAGCAGCTCAGACAAAGCTGCTAGCAGCTTTCAGGTGCCTAGCAGGGGGTGGGCTGTTGACAGTCAGCTGGAGACCCGCCGACAGCCCCGCTGCCGGCACATACCCTCCCCGCTGCGGACACCTACCTTCCCTGCTGCCTGACAGTCCCCCAGCGTGGGACTATAGGGCTGGGGCGGCCGGCGGGGGACTATGGGGCTTACGCATGCACACAAAATCCTGCTAAATTTAAAAAGTGAGAGCTTTCAATAAGTCAGGATACTCGGGGACGGCTGCCCCAGCCCCGTACTCCCCCGCCGGCCACCCCAGCCCTGTACTTCCACCCCCCCCCCCCCCCAGCTGCCCCAGCCCCATACTCCCCCACTGGGCGCCCCAGCCCTGCAGTCCCACGCCAGGGGCTGTCAGGCAACGGGGAGGCGAGCTGTCAGACTGATGCCCCTGCCTGGACTCAGGAGCCAGCGTTTGCTCTGTGGTCCCTCTCCCCGCTTCACACCTTTCAGATGGCAGAACACCATCTTCAGTACTGCCACCTGAACTCTCTTCGCAGACACTTGCAGCCTGCTCCGGAGCTGCATTCTCCAGGCGATTCCACCTGAAAGCGGCTACAGATAGGGTGGACAGCCAGCACCTGTGTCTCAGGGCAGGAATAGCAAACACCAGAAGACATATGTACAAAGTGAAGGAAGGGAAGTTTAAGGGAGACATCAGGGGTACGTTTTTTTATGCAGAGTGTTGTTGGTGCCTGAAATGCCTTGCTGGGGATGGTGGTGGAAGCTGAAACATTAGAGGTATTTAAGAGACTCTTAGACAGGCACATGGATGGAGGAAAAGTGGAGGGTTACAAAGTAGGGAGGGTTTAGCACTTTTTTTTAAGGCAGGAGTATATGGTTCGGTACAACATCGATGGACAAATAGCCTGTACTGTGCTACAGTGTTTTCTGTTCACAGAAAGGATGCGGTTAATAGATTATTTTAATATGAGAAGATATTTCCAATAGCAGTATACTAACATTGAAATAAATTTGCTGTTTTAACTCCAACAAGTTCTGTATCAGCAAATCTCATTTCCCTGATCTTTACCAATAGCTCTTATTTCTTCTCTGGGAAATAAAGATGAGTTCTCATTCTCTGATCATTTCCATCTTTACACAAAGATCTTGTCTCTGCTCTATACTTCCTTGAGTCAGGTGACTGTGACTGCAGGCTTATGGTTGACTCATGAAAGGAAGAATGTACTGGAACATTGCAATAAACATCCAAAAACCATTATTTTAACAATTACAACTTTTCACTATTTTTGAATTTAAAACTAGGCAAGCAAATGTGAAGTATCTCTGTGTCATTATGGCCAAAGTACCATAATGTGCATTCAACTTTGGAAGACTATGGAGAGGTCTCTGGGTATGATCAATTGGGATAAGAGTGAAGTCATGCCACTTACTAAGGGGGATTATCATCAATATCAAGAGAATAGTCATTTGAAGTGGCCACAAAACAGGATCAAATATTTAGGAGTTAGGGTGGACAATAACCTAATTAATTTATATAAGTTAAACTATACCCCCTTGATCAGGAGAACGAAGAGAACTTAAATAGGTGGAAAGCCCTGCCTATCACACTGGTGGGCAGGGTCAACTGTATTATAATGAATGTGTTGCTGAGACTTCAGTACCTCTTCCAGAATTTGCCTGTGGTGCTGCTCCAGGATTCTTTCAGAACTTACATGTTAGACGGTCTTTTTGTGGAATGATAAGATAGCTAGAGTCTCTGTGGAAAAACTAACATGGAGTTTAAGGTTACCAGACTTTAAGAAATATTATTGGACAGCCCAGTCGAGGTATATTGCCTCACTATTTGAGGGGGGACGTGCACCATCCTGGACACAAATTAGTCTGCACATGCTGGGTGAAAAGGCAGCAGGAAACTTTATTTACAAGTGGGACACTAAATTATTATCTGGTAAAAAAGACAGCACCATATTAAAACACATAATTTCTATATAGAACAAAATTAATCAATACATAGGGTCTACAGTGGGGCTGTCCCCAAAAATGCCCCTGACTTCGAATAGATTAGTCGCATTGACAGTGGACAACAAGATCCTGGACATCTGGTGCCGAAAGGTGATCACGTGTATTGAGGACTGTTAAGAGCGGGGGCAACTAATGTCATTTGAGCAACTTCAAAATAAATATGATTTGTCAAATAAGATGTTCCTCTGCTACCTTCAGATAAGATCTTTAAGAGACAAATTAGGTCCATCCATTACCTTACTCTGTGCAGTGACACAGAGACCCTGATTTGAAAGGGGAACACAGGGAAGTTCATCTCAGTGATGTATTTCTTACTCCAAACAGAAGGCCCTAAACTGGGCCTTCACAAATCAAGGCAAAGGTACTTATGAACAATGATTGACGAGTGGTGCTGGTCAGACCTGTATGGGGAAGGCAGGGCAGCAAGATACACAGATCCACATTATACAGTATGACCGCGATTATTAAGGTGTGGTATAGGCTGGTGCAGTATAACTTTTTCCACCAGCTATATTTGGCACCACGAAAATTGAATGAGGCTAAACCAGAAATTTCAGACCAATGTTTCAGATGTGCCATTGTGACAAGAACCTTTGTACAAGCCCTAGAAAAAAAAATCATAGGTAAAGAATTCCCCCAGGACCCAGAACTGTTCCTATTGGGAAATATGATGGACATAAGGCTTAAGATGAAGCTGTCCAAATTCCAAATCCAATTTATAATGATCACAATGGCAGTGGCCTGGAAGTGCATAGCAGTTACCTGGAAATCTGACTCTCATTTGGGCATTGCACACTGGAATGCGGAAATTACTTATAACTTAAGAAAAAAATATTAAATTTTTCTAAAAATTTGGCTACCATATTTAAATTTTATAGGACCACATTTATAGTGTGCATCTGTGTATCTCGCCGCCCTCCCCCATCCATCCTTCTACAGAGGGAGGGTGGGGTCCAATCCAACTTAATCAAGTAAAGTCAAGAAAAATGTAACAGCCTAGGTGCTGGCCTTTGGGCTGTGACAAATCCCTGATGTGTTCCCAACCTTTGTTGTAAGTGTCTTGAATATTGTATGTTGAGTGTGAGGGAGGGGGGAAGGTTGGAAATGGCTCGGATTCAACAGCAAATTTTGTATATAATGGATAACTGTAATTTGTGATTGATTACTGGAAATTGTTTGAATTTGACTTTGAAAGTCTATAAATAAAATATTTTAAAAAGTACCATTAAAAAAAATGGTTTACCTGAGACAATTTCAAAACCAAATTTAGAAATAGCTTTTAAGGCAAAGTTATAATTTTATCATGAATAAATATTCTATAACATTCTAATACATACAACCCCGAGGATCAGTCCCAGAATGAGGTTGAGTGTATAGACAACCTTCTAATACATACAAGGGGATCAGTCCCAGAATGAGGTTGAGTGTATAGACATGCAAATAAAGTTAGATTAGGGGTGAGTAGAAGCAATGAGGGTTGTCAGGAGAACTGGTGAATCAGTTTTAGGATCCTCAGGCCATTAAACAGCAGTAACACAAAAACCCGATAAGGAAGTACTGTACATTCAAATAAGAGCAAAGGATTTGATAGTAGTATCTCCAACCTCGACAAGAAGGATGATGGAAAGCTCTTCACTTGGCTGGATGTGTGCAAGTACAGAAACACATGTAACTCAGCTGTCCAGCACAAATTCCTTGATTGAGATAGAACCCAATCTACCATCACAAACATCCACTTATCACTGGCAAGCCTTGGGTGTAGTTACAAGAACCAATGCCTAGATTTTAAAAATTGCATCCTCCAAACCTGTAACCCAGTGGCTCTTAAGCTTTTTCTTTCCACTCACATTCCACTTTAAGTAATCCCTGTACCATCGGTGCTGGGATTACTTAAGGTGGGATGTGACTGTGAAGGGAAGGTTGAGAATCACTGCTCTAGACCCAATTGTTGCTGAAATATTTTGTTTGAGAAAAATTGTCATTGGCCCATTTCCTTTGGAGTTATGAAACCATGCACATAACAAGTCAATGAGGTATGATTAAAACAGTGGTTTAAAATCTTTTTCTTTCCACCCACATAACACCTTAAGCAATCGCTTATTAATCACAGAGCACCTATGGCATAGGGAACACTTAAAGTGGTATGTCAGTGGAAAGAAAAGGTTAAGAACCACTGCTGTACCAATAGGATGCTACAAAGCAAACTTTTCTCCCAGCCCAACTCCACCCTGACGTGTTGAAAGCATGGATCTGAAGCTCAGGTTCCCAATGGATTGAACTGTTTGTGCAGTTGCAGAGGCTGTAGGAGCACTGGAGGTGAATCCATGGATGTTCAGTGACTCTGAAGGGACTCTCTTTTGCTCCTCTTTCTCTTACTGTAGGGGGCGCCGGGCAACGCTAATGGCAATTTTTTTTTGTCTGCTTTACGGTAGGTAGTAGGCAATTTCGTGTGTTATTACATGTTCTGTACTATTACATGACAATAAAAGGAATTTTGATTTCCTTAAGCAACAGTGAGTAAAAATCCTGTTACTCTAGCACCAAGAAAGTACCCTCACCAAAAAGGGTGCAGCTGGTCTTTTCCATCAACTTGAGGGCATTTCAGGATGCACAAAAGAGTCTGATGAACTCCACGGAGATTTAATCCTGTTAATTCTCAGTTCTGCATTTCTTAGTTTACTGAAAATGTTCATCATAGACAGGTGAGAGTTCTGGATCCTGCCCCTCTCCACAAGAGTCTGTGGAAAACAGAATCTAATCCTACCTTTATCTAACCTGGTTGCATTTCGAGTCAAGCAAGAAAAGTAACATGGAGACCTTGTGCTGGTTTAGACAAATCTGCCATCTCTGAGGCAAAGTCTGCCAGGCTATTGAGCTCAGTGATCCAACCCTTTGACAATCAGGGGTACAGTGCTGTCGGAGCTCTCTGGAGTGCCGTTCCAGCACCTCATCACTCCAGGCACCTCTCCCTCACTGAGCACTAATATGGAAATATGTTTCTTCCACGACTGGTCAGCCTCCTTTCTTGTCCTACTATTCGCTCTCAATTATATAATGCCAAATACAACATGGCAGCCACCAAGGCTCCGGCACCTAAAAAATTAGCACTGCTCCCCTGTTGTTAATGAAATAGAAAATAATAATAATGGTCATGGGGAAGGCTATTGCTCTCCTGGAGTGGTCACTATCAAGTTAGATGAGGGCTGTATAGATTTTTGCTGTTCTTATATACCCAAATTATTACTGATATCTGATTTAGGAAATTCAATTGATTGAGAAGAGATAAGAAAGAGACAATCCAGTCTTCTGTGTTTAGTATTAATTATCTTAGTACATTAATGTGAGTAAAGAGCAGGTGTTCACTGATCAGATTTATGAAAGGTTCTGTCTAAAGGCTGATCCATCCTCAGTCAGCACTGTGAATGCAGAAGATCACAAATATGACATTGGCTTTCAAGGTTTCATTCATGTTTTTTGAGTTCTGCTTTATGGTCAGTGAGAAATGTCAAGTTTTTGTTCCACTTTGCATTTGGTTCTCATCTTCCTTCATCAAATTGGGTGTGCTGGAAAGACTGCACATCACCTACAGTAAACAGCTGAAATGCTGTGTAGAAATGATTACCTTTAAGTTTTCCAGCCGTGAACTCCTTTGAAGAGATGATTTGATCCATATCAGAACGAATTATCCCCTCCATTTCCTTGCTGGATTTTTTGCATTCATCAAATAGGGTCTGCAAACCTTCACTAAGTTGGGTTTGTACTAAATTGTAAACCTCTTCCACAATCTATAAAAAAAAACCAACAAAGTTTATTCACCATATTATCAAAAACATCCAAGATGCATGTGTTATTATGTGGAATCATGGCATGGTTAGCGCAATGCCTTTACAGTGCCAGCAATCGGGACTGGACTGGGTTCGAATCCCACGCTGTCTGTAGGGAGTTTGTATATTCTCCCTGTGTCTGCATGGATTTTCTCCGGGGACTCTGGTTTCCTCCCACTCTTCAAAAATGTATTGGGGGTGCAGGTTAATGGGGGTAAATTGGGTGGCATGGACTTGTGGGCCGAAATGACCTGGTACCATGCTGTATATCTAAATAAATAAAAATAAATATAAGGTTGAATGCACAGGATCGATTGATGTTCGAATGAAATGTTTCCTGAGCATATAATAAAATATGTCGGTGGCTCACACAGCTAGATTGCCATGGGTCACACATGTAAATGTGAATGTTGGCAGGCTGCATGTAACTACAACTCAATCCACATCGCTGTTCATATAAAACATTAAAATTGCTGGGCATCTTATTTCAAATAGTTCAAATGCTTAGAAATTAAAAATTACCTGTAGAAGCCAAAAATCTGAAATAAAAACAAAGTTCTGGAAACACCCAGCAAATCAGGTGATTCCTGTGGGACATTATGTAACGAGACAATAAATTCAAGTCCCATTCAGGATTACTCCCGTAGTCGTGGCCAATCCCTCACTCAACATCACAAAAAGCGCAGCTTTCTTTGCAAAAATTGATTGCTGCAATTTGTACACAAGAACCAAGACCATTTTAATTGGTAGCAAAAGTGCTTTGGAGTGCAGAGGCTGAAAGGCACAAATAAAATGCCAATTCAGCCCACTAACACAACATAAAGTCTTGGACCTGTTCGCAGCAGTTTCATCTGCCATAATAATAATTTTAAAAAACCATCTCACTTTTTGCTGAAAATAAACTGTAACTGTTAGGACATGGCTAAAAGTTTGCTATTTAATTTGTTGACATTGAGTTCACACAGTCCATTTAAGCAGATCCCGGTACTGTGAAGAATTTGATTTGGTACATACACCAAACCAGGCTTTTTTCTTTTCATTCTTTTTCCCCTTCAGTTTTGGCCAAAGGTCACTCTGCAGGGAAGGCAACAATTCTTCCATCACCAGATTGCTCAGGATCTGTAGGAGGAAGTCATAAGTTGATTGTTCAGTTGACAGTTTTGTTCATTTGGTTGTTATTCATTCTTTGTCAAGAACGGACTAGAGGGGCCGAGATGGCCTGTTTCCGCACTTTAATTGTTATATGGTTAACTATTAGTAGACCCTAAAGAACTGCATAAAGAAGGGTGTACTGTTGCTTAACAATTTCACCACATAAGTCTTCAAAGCAAGAAGTGGCCTCAGAAACCGAATAATAACTCTACAAGTGATGCTGAGAGCACAGTGCATTACTTACTAATTTTATTAGTGCAGGTACTGCACCTAGTGCTAGCTGATGAGTGTTAATTTGACACCACTGTCCCTATTACTTCACAATATGATTGATTTTGATTCTTGTGATTGATTTTTATTGTTTCTACCCTTGACTCACGAGACACAGCAATTCACTCTTGAGAATAATGGTGTAGATGTATCAATGCAGGTACCCGTTCAGCCAAAGTCAGCCTCTCCATAACAGCCACAGTAGAGGATGCTCTTGTGCACAATCAGATTTAAATCTCTGGTCAGAACTCAACTTCTTTCATACAGTATCCAATTTAGTTTATTGAATAGCTATCATCAATTAATATCTGGAAGTACCCAAGTGCATCAATGATCAACCAATTATTATTTTTCTGTACTCCAATAGTGTAATATATTTGATGCAGTTTAATCCACACTGGACACTTTTTAAACTTGCATGACTCACCAACCTCACTCCCTTTTTCCTCCACCCATCACACCCACTCTCTCACCAATCCAACTGTGCCTTGAACGTAATATCTTCTGTGCTGATGGAAAATACTATCCAAATCCCCGAGAGCCTCTCTGTCCATCAGCTTGTACTAACCTGCTCTATCAATCTGTTTCTCTCCAACCAAGACTGAGATTCAGGCCTGACCTACCATGAGCTCATCACTACCAAGACCAAGATTCAGGTTGCTTGCATTTAGCCCTCCTATCAGTGTCAGGCTGGGAAGGGAATACAATCTCTCCAGAGGACAAATATCCCATAACATCCTCAGTAAAGAAAGAGATCTCACAATCAAATTTCTGTCTTCCTCCCATTGCCACCATTCACATACACATTCGCTCTTTCCTTTCATAAACCTCCAGACTGGCAGCACTCATATTTGAAAATACAAAAGGAGCATGAAAATGCAGACTGATGCATTGTCGAAATGGATTTCAACCCTTGCACAGTTGCGAATAGCAACCATTCCTACAATTTTCAAAGGTGCACGATGGTAGGCATTTCCCCACACACCCTATACCACAATTTGACCTACATACTGCCACATGATCACCACTTTGGACCGCCAAGGCCAGGAGCTCACACAGTATAGGCCCTTTGACCAACTCTGACAACTGCCAAGTATTTCCCTAATGCAAAACCCTCCATTTTTCTCAAAAGATCCATGAAACACGACATTACTTCGTATCTCATCATTATTTCTGCCAATTTGTTGACCATATCATTGTTTCACTGTGGCCACACCTGAAGTTCTAAGGAATATGGTTAATGAGATCTGACCAGCAGACAATGTCCATGATTAACTTACCAGCACTTCATCACCATGATTCAGTTCCCAGGACCCATAGTGGCCTTTTTCCTGCCTGAAGAATTGAATAGCTTCTGAAAACACTTGGGCTTCCACTGAATTTTGGTTTGCAAATTCTGAATAAAAATAATAGATTATAATGAGTTTATTATCACATATTGCACAATTTATCTATGCACCAAAATACTTATTTGCTGCAACTGAACTTGTAAAGGGGAAAAAACAACCACAATAGCATATATTAAATTAAATTTTAAAAAGGTAATAAATATGAAAGATAGATAGAAAATATTCACATTTATCGTAGTGCAAGATATAAAAGTGACATTGCAATAGTGGAGAAAGTCCATTTTATGGTGTCTGAGCAGTCTATGCTAAGTGTTACAAGGGGAGATTCAAGAGCCTGGAAAGAGCTATTGGAAAGAAACCATTTTTGAACCTAGTGGTGTTGGTCTTCAGATTTCTGTTCCTTCTACCCAAAGATTGCAGTGAGATGAGGTAATGACCAGGGCACTCTGTGACAGATTATGTTATATTTTATATTGTACATAGATATGTTTTAAAGGAGATAAATTGTGGCAGGGTTTTAGAGTTAGGTCACACACAGATACGGACACTTCAAAACAGAGCTCATTTAAAATGCCAGAGCTCTGCTCAAGCCAGACAGTCCAGGCTTTCCAAAAACTTTGAAGAATGCCTATAAGGACTTCATAAGTAGGTGTTAATTGGACATGCTATGGAGTAATGGATTATTGCTTTTGAAAGCAACAGATGAATGAACTCGGAAGATTAGATCTGGAGCCGCAGTCTGTCTGAGTGCAGTTGGCTGTTCTAAGAGGGTCATGTGGTTTTTCTCTGAGTGGGAGAGAGAGGGGAAATTGAGTTCTGCAGTTTTACAGTTCAGCAGCTGGGACTGGAACATGACAAGCTGGCAAGCTTATGGAAAAATCCCATTTTGAAGACGGGCTGTGAGTTCTTAGTTCAGCCTGGTCAAAGCCCTTGTGGTCCATACAAGAAGAGCTGGCTGGTTATATAATGTTTCACTTGAAATAAAGGAAACAAAAAGGAACTCTGTGATGACCTGAAAGAAAGAGGTTATCTGGAAAACCCTGATGGGGCAAGTTCCTTTGGCAAAACACTGACATGGCTGATTGAAAGGAATCAGTTTCTGTTCAACAAGCAACAAATCTCTCTCTGAAAACCGACAAGAACTTTCCTGAGAGATAACCATTTACCTTTCAAGCACCAACACCTGGTAAAGTTCATAAACATTAAATTCTGTGCACAGTCTAAGAATTGCCTGCAACCAGTGTACTTGGAGGAGTGAGAAGTGAGATTGGACTATGAACTTTTCTGAACTTACACACACATTACATACACGTGCGCTTAAAATTAGAAGGGGTTAAGTTAATAGTAATAAGTTAAAGTTTGATCCTGTTTTCATTTTAAAAGATAATTAGAAGTAACTTTTGTTTAAGTAACCATTTGTCTTGGTGAATTTCTATTGCTGCTGGGTTTTGGGGTCCTCTGGGCTCGTAACAGCTCAAAGGAACATGATTAATGTCATTTGATAAATATTTCTATCCTTAGGCAGCATGAATTATGCAGTTCAGCAATTCACCATTAGACTATGACAGAAGTGGGTGTCAGATGAGCTCAGCATCATGCTACTGTTTCGTATTTCTTGTTCCCCTCATTCATTCTGATCTTCTATGCTGTTTGAGGTCTGCACAATCAATGTGTGTCCCAAAGGTGGTTTAGTTTTCTCTCACATACCAAAATCTGTTGGTTAGTTAGTTAACTGTCTATTGTAAATTACCCCTGGTTGAGATGACTGGTCAGAGAATTGGTGGGGGTGGGGAAACATGGGGTGTTGCTGGGTGCCTAATCTTTGGCTTGGCTTCGCGGACGAAGATTTATGGAGGGGGTAAAAAGTCCACGTCAGCTGCAGGCTCGTTTGTGGCTGACAAGTCCGATGCGGGACTTAATAAAAGTCTAATAAAAGGTAATTTACAGGTAAATAAATGGGGGAAAGAAATGGATGGGACAGAAATGATAGAAATTTATTTTTTTAAGTGATCATTGTGATTGGATAAAGTGCTCAGCTGAAGAATACAGGATCTATGTACACGGACTTAATTATGCAGGTAATATTGTAACAATATTTGGGGTTTAGATTTAGAGTCACACATTCTCACATTTTAAAACAGATCTTATTTGAAGCCTGAAGAATTCATATTGCAGGATCTCTGGAGAATGTAAGCACCTTTCACAAGTAGGTGTTAATTGAACTGACTTGAACATTGTCTTGTTGGAGTCATGCTGTCTATCAGTACCTTTTCTGCAAAGTGCTCATAGAAAAGTCACTCCTGGATTTTGTTTATCTAACAACAGATGGGAGGGAGCAGAAGAAAGATCTCCTGTTGTTTTGTTCAGGAAGGTGTGGGTTTTGCAAAGCATGAGTCACATGCTCTCTTTGGAGTTTCATTTGGAAGAGAGAAAGAGTTGAGTTAACAGCTCAGTCAGTCAGTGTGTGGGACACTGACAAGTAAATGAAAAGTGAAATCCAGGGAAAACTGTTTGAAACTGATGAAAGCAAGTTCCAGAGCAGTAGATGGCTGGGAGTGCTATCTGTCTGATGTTTCTCTTGAAATAGAGAAAGGAATGGAACTCTGTGGTAGCTTGAAGAAAGAGCTTACCATCTAGAAAACCCTGATGGGGCAAGTTTCATCAGTGAGACCCTGAGGTGACTAGTGGTGGTACCTCAGTTGTGGAAATCCTGGAGCAACAAATATCTCTCTCTGCAAACCCCACAAGAATCTTCCTGAGCGGTAATCATTTACCTTTCAAGCGCCAAGCCTAGTGAATTTTATACATGTTAAATTCTATGCACAGTATGGTGATTGCTTGCAACCAGAGAACTTGGAAGAAAGAGAAGTGAGTTTGAACTGTGAACCAAAGAACTTTTCTTGAATTTACACACACATTGCATACACGTGCGCTTAGAATTAGAAGGGGGTTAATTTGGGTTAGTTAAGTATAGAGTTAAGTTAATGTTTGATTCTATTTTCATGTTTGAAGTTGATTAAAAATAACTTTTGTTTTGAAAACCACTTGTCTTTGTGAATGTCTATTGCTGCTGGGTTTTGGAGTCCTTTGGGATCGTAACAATATTAAACAAGATGAAATTACTATTTGTGGTCTGCCCATATAAAGAAGAATGTCATCTATCACCCAGGAGAATGTCATCTATCACCCAGGAAACATTTTTAACTTTGTATGTCAAGGTAACTCAGAAACAATAAACAGCATTTAGTGTCACAAGTTGATATCACCTCCTATACACTTTTAACTTCAGAACCTCTTCAATTTGAAACTGAAAATTTAACATAACACAGGTATTTTAAACTTTTAAACTCAGTACATATGAAATGCTGTAAAAACTTGTTTATTTAAAAATTTTCACTGTGTGTTTATGCAGAATAATCCAAAGGAGATTTTAAGATTAAATCAGCAGTATGATCTCTTCATCTATGTAACGATAGAGTGCTAGCGATCCTCCTGGTAATAACTGATGGACGAGCAGAACCGTGGCAGAAAGTTGGGACTGATCTGTTCCACTTAGATAGATAATCAATAACCAGGAAGTAATTATTTCTATCAAAACACCCCGAGATTGCGCTGCTTCCTAATATGTCTGCTGCTTGTGTGATCAAATATATGACATCAATCTTTGCAAGACAAAGAATTACCCAAATTGTCTACAGTGACTATGGACCATGCTACAGCTGTAGAGATTTCCAGAACCTTGCAGAAGAGTATGATTTTTGACATGTGACTTCAAGTCCTCTGCATCCACAGTCAAACCGTAAACCAGAGAAAAGAGTTCACACAGTTAAACAGTTGCTCAAGAAAGCACAAGACAGTGGTTCAGATCCTTATCTAGCTCTGAGCTTCACCACTTGAACATAGCATGTCACCTGCTGAGCTTCTGATGGGATGTAGATTATGCACCACACTTCTCTACACTTGCAGACCCAAATAAGAACAGAGATGCCGAAGATGTTGAATGGAAGCAAAAGTGTCTGCAATAGAGACAAAAAGCAAACTATGACAAGTCAGCAAGAAGCTTACAGCCACTGGCACAACATTACACAGTGAGACTCTTGAGATTCCAACACCTGGGACAGGAAGGCCACTGTTCTGGAGGAAGTAAATCCAAGATCCTACACAGTCAGAACAAAAGACAGTCAAATACTGAGAAGGAATCAAAAGAGCCTGCTGAAAAATGCAAGAGACACTGCAGGAACAGACACTGCAGGCAATCCAGCCTATACAGCAACAGAGGAACCCCACCAATGTTAGACAGTAGTGTGTCAGCAGAGCTGACACAAGTACCCGTGTTAAGAAGATTCACGCATGTTATCAAAGCTCCTGACAGACTGAATCTCTAAAAGAAAAAGAAATGCACACTTAAAAAATTGTGCTGCTGATGTTTGTGTTTACATTTGTGTTGAATTTTAAATTGAAATTAATACTGTATTAGTGTGTCATGTTGTTAGATTAAAAATCTCAAGAAAAGGAAATGTAATGATAGATTGCTAGTGATCCTCCTGACCACTCGAGGAAGTCAGAGACTCATTTTTGGCAGCTTGGGTTGGATTCAAGATGGATGCCACCACACGTTCTTGATCTATAGCTAATAAATTATAGTTGTTTTAAAAGAACCCAAGTTTCTTTGTTACGATAAGAAGAAACGTAAGTCTATATTTTTCACAAATTGTGAGTGTTCACTTTTATGTATTCACAGACTGTTTGGAATAGGAAAGGGAATGGTTATTCCAAATTAGAATAAATATACTTCCTCTCACACTAATGTTCTGTACATTCACACAAAGTATAATTGGGAATACACCCACAACACAGCAACACTGAGCCCAACTCATCCTCACTGTTTTTTATGTTTCAGACAAAGAAATTTTCTCCCATTTCATTGCACCCCATCAGCAGAACCATCAATGCAACTATTCTTGGAAACATTTGTTAATTAAATAGCATTACATGATTCTCATTCTGGTTTAGTAAAACAAAAATGTAATTCAGATATTGATTGTCTTTGGCTTGGCTTCGCGGACGAAGATTTATGGAGGGGGTAAAAAGTCCACGTCAGCTGCAGGCTCGTTTGTGGCTGACCAGTCCGATGCGGGACAGGCAGACACGATTGCAGCGGTTGCAAGGGAAAATTGGTTGGTTGGGGTTGGGTGTTGGGTTTTTCCTCCTTTGCCTTTTGTCAGCAAGAACATATGTTAGAGGGGGGGCATTAGCGAGTTAGAGGGGGGGCATTAGCGAGTTAGAGGGGGGCTTGGGGGGTGTGTGCTGGTGGGATCTGACCTGGGGCTGGAGTTCAATCTGCCCCCTCCCCCCCTCCCCTCACCGTGTGAATGGTTCACCCACTGGGGTAGCCAAGGCACTGGAGTTGATACAGAAGAGCCTCAATGGCAGCTGGCATAACTGGTGCCTTTAATGTTCATGAAATGGTATCAAAAGTAGACTGTCTCACATGCAAAAATCCTTTATCTCAAATCCACATTATAGAACACTTATCACTCCCAGGCAGTACAATCTTAATGTCAGAAACGTACAAAACTCAGGCAAAACTTGTAGCAATGTCCCAGGATCATAACAGCCAGCAATGTCCCACTATAACACCACTCCTACAAACCTAATTGGGTGCACAACTTCCAGCCAAGTGTACTTGCGAAGAACAGAATCAGAATCTGAATTTATTGTCATGAGTAAGTCACAAAATTTGTTGGTTTGCAGCAGCAATCACAGTCCAAACATTCATATAAACCACCTTATAACAATAAATAAAAGTAGTGCACGAAAAGTCAAAAGAAGGCAGGGTCCACGCAAGAACATATGTTAGAGGGGGGGCATTAGCGAGTTAGAGGGGGGCTTGGGGGGTGTGTGCTGGTGGGATCTGACCTGGGGCTGGAGTTCAATCTGCCCCCTCCCCCCCCCCCCTCACCATGTGAATGGTTCACCCACTGGGGTAGCCAAGGCACTGGAGTTGATACAGAAGAGCCTCAATGGCAGCTGGCATAACTGGTGCCTTTATCAGCCCTGGGAGATAAGTGCTGCTGCAACATGAATCAGTGGAGAAGGAAGCACAAGACCATAACAGAAACAGAAAGTGATAGTGACAACAGTGAAGAACAACAAATGCCTGCTAAAGGTAAAAAGTCAACCGAATCAAAAAAGGGAAGAGTACACTTGATGATCTAATGGAAGAATCGAAGAATGCAAATAAATGAATGAAAAAGTAGTATACTTTCATAAAAAATCTGCAACTTTCTATGGGTAAAATGAATGAAGGAATTAAGACTGTAGAAGAAGTGGAAGATGTAAAGGGAAGAGTGGGAAATGTAGAGAAGGATTCAGATACATTGGCTGTCGAGAAAGATAAAATTTGGGAAAAGATGGATGCACTGGAAAATTTTAGCAGAAGAAACAACATTAAAATTGTTGGACTCAAGGAAGGCACTGAATGTCAAGATCCTATTAATGTTTTCCAAGAATGGATACCTAAAGTCCTGGGAGAGGATAAATTTGGACAGAATATTTAAATTGAAAGGGCACATGGAGTCCTTATACCATGACCAACATCAGTCCAAAATCCATGGTCTATATTGATCAAGTTCTTAAGACATCAGAATAGAGAAAAGATACAGAATGTAGCGGTGGAAGGAACAAAAGAAAGAGGTGGTCTACTTGAGTTGAAGGAAGAAGAGTATTGTTTTATTCAGATATAAGTGCAGCATTACTGGAACAAAGACGAAAATTTAATCCGGTTAAAAGCTCCCTCTGGCAGAAAGGATCTAGATTTGTGATGTGCCATCCAGAAACTTTAAAGATTATTTTGCCAAAGAGATTTTTTTTCAGACTATGAACAATTTGTGGAAACATTGCTGAATATTAGACTGCAAGGATGATTAATTAAAGATAATGCTGTGGTTTTTCTATTTTTATGTTCAGATACAACTCTTGTATACAAAAAAATGATTAATTGCTATATGGTGAATATCCTGGGGGGTGGGGTTAGGAGATAATGAGGGATTGATTTCTATTGTACCATACATACTTGCCATAACCTATACAATGGAGGGGGGTAGTGTTGGATACTATATGGGGGGGGGGGTAATTTTAATTTGTTATGATTGCTATATATGCTTTAACTATATTCTTTTCCTTTCTTTTCTGCTTAGACTGCTGGAAGATGTGGCCCCATCGCGAGCAACTTATTGGAGGAGACGCGTGGGGAGAGGCAAAGGGGGAACATGTACACATTGTGAAATACCTCTATAGAGATGAATAATGCAGTTTATTAATATTAAGTTGTAATATTAAAGGGTTAAATGGGATGATGAGAGAAAGAGAGCATTAACATATATTTAAAAATTGGAGTGGACTTGGCCTTCCTATGGGAAACTCATTTAACTGAGAAAGTATATCCAAAATTAAAAAGATATTGGGTGGGGAAGGTCTTTGCTTCTTCATTTAATTCAAAAGCAAGAGCAGTGGCAATTTTGATGCACAAGTATCTTCCAGTTAGAGTACAAGATGTAGTAATAGATCCTATAGGTCGGTATGTTATGGTGCACTGTCAAATATACTCAGAATCCTAGAACTTTAAGAATGTATATGTGCCAAATATTGATGATGAGAAATTTATTCAAGAAACATTTCTTAATTTAGCAAATGCTTATGAAAATATTTTAGTCGGAGAAGATTTTAATTTTTGTCTGGATCTAGTTTTAGATAAATCAACGCAAGCAGTAATTAGGACAAAAGTGACGAAAGCCACTTTTGATGACAGAGCTAAATTTAGTGGATACCTGGAGAAGAATTCATCCAAGAGAAAAAGATTATTCTTTTATTCAAATAGGCACGATTCCTATTCCAGGATAGATTTATTTTTAATATCAGCTCAATTACAAGGTAGGATTATAGAAGCAAGAATTTTATCAGATCACTCACCTTTGATTATGGCATTTATGATGTCAGATATAAAGAAAAATTGGTCTATTGATGGCATTTTAACTCATCATTGTTGAGAAGGTCAGATTTTCATGATTTTATTAGAAGTCAAATTCAGATATTCTGTGAGACTATCTGCAACTCAACTGTCGATAAATTTATTATGTGGGATGCTTTGAAAGCATATTTAAGAGGACAAATAATGTTATCCTTCAAAGATTAAAAAGGAATATACAAAAGAGGTGGAAAAATTGGAATAAGTAATAACTAAGAAAAAGACCTGCAAATGAAAGGGTCTGAAGAAAAGCATAGATAACTTATTAATAAAAAAACTTGAATATAATACATTACAAACATTTAGAATGGAAAAAGTGATAGCAAGAACTAAACAGAAGTGTTATGAATTTGGTGAAAGAGCCCAAAAAGCCTTTCTTGGCAGTTGAAAGCAGAACAGGTCTCAAGAATGATTAATGCAATAAAAAACAGATACAAATGTGACTAGTTATAAACCTCAAAAAATTAATGAGGCTTGTAGACAGTTTTACTCTAAATTATATTAATCAGAATCTCAAGAAGATGTTAATAAAATATAAGAATTCTTATCACAAATAAGACTTCCAAGATTAAATTTGGAAGGACAGGTATACCTAAATGCTCCCTTTACTCAAAAAGAGGTTAAGGAAGCTTTGAGTTCATTTCAACATAACAAATCTCTGGAAATAAAGAATTTAAAGAGTTGTTAATTCCTCTTTTTGTGGAAGTGTTAGATCAGGCATCTGAAATACATACTCTCCCGTAAACATTTTCAATGGCAGTTATTAATGTGATATCAAAAAAAGATAGGGAGCTGCTGAAATTGTCATCTTATAGACCAATTTCATTATTAAATTCAGATTAAGATCATTGCCAAAGCCTTGGCAAATAGATTGGCAAAATTCTTGCTGATATTGATCTAGACCAAACAGGCTTTGCGAAAAAGAGACAATCTGCTGATAATGTAAGTAGGCTGATTAGTATAATTCATTAGGTTCAAAAGAGAGGTGATCTGAGTGCCGCTAGATGCAGAAAAAGCATTTGATAGACTGGAGTGGGATTTTTTTATTTAAAGTGATGGAAAAATTTGGATTAGGTCAAGTTTTTACCAATTGGATCAAGGCATTATACAATGAACTAAAAGCTAAAGTGGTGACTAATGGACATATTTCTACAATTTTTTAGTTGTCAAGATTTAGTAGACAAGGATGTCCACTGACTCCAGCTCTATTTATTTTAGCTATAGAACCTCTTGCAGAAGTAATTCATCAAGATCTAGACATTAAGAGGTTCAGGGTTAACTAGGAGGAATATAAAATTAATTTATTTACTAATGATGTATGATATATTTGACAGAATAAGCAAACACGTTACAGAAATTATATTAAAAACTGAAAGATTATGGGAAAGTTTCGGGTTATAAAATAAAAGGAGACTATACTCATTGTCAAAGAGATACCCTATTTAAATGGCTCGCAAATGAGATAAAATACTTAATAATATGTATGAATAATAACTTTTAAAAATTTATACAAATTGTATTACCTTTACTCAAAAAGATTGAAGAAAATTTAGACAGATTGATAACCTTACCCATAACACTAGTGGAAAGAGTGAATTGTATTAAAATGAATATATTTCCAAGAGTACAATATATCTTTCAATCTCTGCCCATACCATTATCTCACATGTTCTTTCAGGAGTTGAATAAATATATCAGAACATTTCTTTGGAAAGATGTAAAGGGTCTCTACAGAAAAATTACTTGGAAATATGAACTGGGAGGCTTACAATTCTCTAACTTTAAAAAAGATTATTGAGTGGCTCTAATAGAATTTCTTACTTTTTTTTGAGCAAGGAGATAAACTGAAGAGCGGGGACAATTGATGTCATTTGAACAATTAAAAAATAAGTATGGAATTCTTAACAACACAATCTTCTGCTATTTTCAAATAAGAGAATATCTAAGGGATAAATGGGAACCAACAATGTTTTTACTAAATTGTAGTGATGTGGAGACTTTGATTCGAAAGGGAAATACAAAGAAATTTACTTAGCAATGTATCTCTTACTTCAAATGGGAACCCCCAAACAGGGGGTTCATGTCCAGGCAGAGATGGGAATCAGACTTAAATGTAAGAATAGATGAGGAAACCTGGTCTGAACTATGTCAGGATAGTATGACTAATACAATAAATGTAAGATATAGATTAGGACAAAATAATTTTTGCATCAATTATATCTCACACCAAAGAAATAAAATAAATTCAGACTTATTAGACTGCAGTGAACTGGGATTCAATGGTAGAATGTTGTGCTGATGGCTGGCCCCGCCTTCCGGCTCCACCTCCATCTGCTCACTTATAACCCTGGTTTCCTGCCTAAACCCAGAACCCTTCTGAAGACTACTGTTAGACCTTACCCTTAGTTATAAGTTAATAAAACCGTTTGTTCTCCCTCCAGTCATGAGAGCTTTTATTCTCGCTACACAGACCAATGTTTTAGATGTGGTGAAGAGGTAGGAACTTTTTTACATTCAACCTGGTTATGTTCTAAAGTGAGACATTTTTTGGGTCGATCTAGAAAATAGAGAAAATTACAGGAATTAAATTTCCACAAAACCCAGAATTATTCTTACTGGGTGATATTACAAGGATAAGATCTAAATTAAGACTATCTAAATATCAAATAAAATTTGTTAAAATTGCATTAGCAGTGGTTAGAAAATATATAGCAGTTGTTTGGAAGTCTGATTCACATCTGGGTATGGCAAGTTGGAATACAGAAATACTTAGTTGTATTTCTCTTGAGAAAATTACCTATAATTTAAGAAATAAGTACAACATACTTTTACAAGTTTGGCATCCATATTTACAATTTTCAGATGTAAATCTTTAGTTGTATTCTGCCTACCCCTCAAGACCTGCAATGATCTTCTCCAAAGAAAATTAAATATAATATAATCCATGGAAGATGTGGTCCATTCTTCTTTCTTTTCTTTTTCTTTATATTTTCTCCTTTTCTTGCTTTTCTTTATATCTACGCTTTTCTTTATATCTACTCTTTTCTGTTGGTTTTTTTCTTGGATAGATGGGAGTTGAGAGGTTGGGGCATATAAGCATTATGGAGTAAATAATGGATTTACATTTATACTTGTAATTTTTAATTTTGTAATTGACTGCATGTGTGGTCAAAATTTTAAAATAAACTATTAAAAATCTAATGTCATTCTCCCCATTTGTGATCTCCCAAAGAAACAAAGTGGCCCACGTGGCACCTCCTGACTGCAAGAGGGGTAGATGGCGCTGAATTTGTCAAGTGTGTTCAAGAAGGATTCCTGACACAGAAGTAATGTGGAGGAAGTTCAGCTGCAGTGTTTTATGTTCTATGTGGTTTGTGCTCATTACAAGACCGGCAAAACAAAAAAGTGATGATGCTTGCATTGGACCATTTTGGTCAGACCATGCTGGTTTAAGGCCCTTCTTTCAGGATGAGTTTCCTGAGATAATGGCTTATATATTAGGTCTCAATGTAGTGCTCTTCTCAGAGCAATGAGAGGCAATATCGATTACTAAGTGACAAAGGGGCAGCTGCAACATTGCACCAGGTATTGGACACAGAAATTCATGTTGTACTTACTTATAGTGCAGACAACACCTTAACAGAGTTTACCACAACTCTGATGATGTCACTTTATATTTTTCAGTACTTCAATTTTCAAGTGAGATAATATGAAAGGTGTTAGTCTGCTGCCCTGTGTTTTAGACAAAGTAGTTCATTACTCCCAGTGACACCAAGCATTTTCTGCAATGCCTCATGAACAGGAAGGGCTACCCTCCTCAATCCCCAGCTATTCGTCAACCATAGAAGAACTCTATTAATCTCAGTTACAGTTTCCTAGGGAATAACTTTTTCACTCTTAGCTGGTCTAACCCGCCCTCTTTAATGGAAGATAATTGCTGGCAAAGAGGAATTCCAACATGCCATACCTATACATTTTCTACCAATGCCAATGCAATTTTAACAAATTCTATTTGATATTTAGATAGTTTCAATTTAGATCTTATCCTTGTAATATCACCCAGTAAGAATAATTCTGGGTTTTGTGGAAATTTAATTCCTGTAATTTTCTCTATGGCTCCTCACACTAAGGAGGACTGCAGAGCTTCAGGAAAAGGAATAATGAGATCCAAATCATCCACAGAACCTCATAGAAAATCCCACAGGCATGCTGGAGACAGGATTCTGCCCAGTTCACAAGTTGGGGGCATTTTACAGTACTCCACAGGATCTTTTTTTTATCAGTCTGTTTCCTCCTTTAGCACTTAACAGTGCAGAACCTTGGCAGATGAAATGTAGAAGGAAGAGTAGGGAAAGTTCTAATGGGAGGTTGCCGGCACACAGCAGTCTCAACTGATGCCAGAACAGGACAACACATCTTCCTATGGAGCTGGTGGTGTGCTCCTTTTCTCAGTCTGCAGAAGATTGCAAAGTATCCACTCAATACCACACCCATACCCCATCCAAAATTATCAACCTCAAATTACTGAAATAGTTTACATTTGAAATCTTTAATTGAACCTTACTTTCAAAAGCTCTTGGCATCCTTTCCCTTCCGCAAGGGAAATGTGTAAATAAAGTTACAATTCCAGTAAAAATCTCCTCTCAGATTTAACACAGAGAACAGACAGAACGGATTTTGGCTTTTGAATGTACCTCAAAAATGTACAAGAGAATTCCACAAAGATGTTTCAAGCACAATATCAATTAAATTCAAACATTCTCCCTTGAACTTATCACCTGTAAAAACCTCAGGCCTTTTCATAAACTTTCAACCAAAATACTAATAGCTTCCATCTGCATTTCATGCTAGATTCCAATCACAACCTTTACTATACAGTTATCTCAATGGTTACTTAACATCTGAGGTATAAAGACCTTCCATTCTTATTACCTACAATCTTGCATTGAAACAAAGTTTAAAATAAATGAAACACTAACTCTGATAACATTAGATCTCATGGTGCACATAATTGCTTGCCTCTATGGAATACATTGATGAGATGTGTTAGCGACAAAGCCATCTCTACATTCATAACATCACCAATGATTGGAAATTGCTGTGATAAAAACTATTTAAAGCATTACAGTTTGTACTGCCAAAGGCCCCAAGAGAGTCCTTAATATTAAAGGCAAGGATTAACATTGAGAATTGTTTTAGACTCCTTGTCAAAAGGTGATTCTTGGTATTGACAGAGGATGACAGATGACTGATAGAGGTGTATATGTTGAAACAATGATGTGTGGATGGCTGGAGGCTTTCTCCCCAAAGGCTGAGTGCTGGTTAAAGTTCAGATGCAAATTCATTAGTAGAAAGTTGCATAAATATAGTAATTCTGATCCCTTAAAGCATAGCCTGTCCAATCTCTCCCCGTAACCAAAGCACAGGCTGTGGATCCCGATATTTAGACAGTACTGCCATTACAAACCTGGACATGCAGCAGGTGGAACTGCAACTAGGTGGCCCAACTCTGCTTTGTGACCTGTCTTTGGGGTACTCTCGACCAGTGATTCTGGCTTCTTGGAGGTGACGCATTTGACCAAGTTCACCACTTGTCTCATCCCTCCATCAGAGCAACCATCAAGCTCATGACAACTAAGTATGTATGGCATGAAAGACGTTGTACAGTGGGCCCAGATGTGTACTCCCACCAGACTTCAGAAATTCAGTGGCACACCAAGGCGCTTCTCCAACCTTTCCCGGTGGTATGCTAGCATTTTGAACATGTGCATATAGACCTGGTCAGACCATTGCCAATATCGAAGAACATGAGATACACCCTGATAGTCATAAACTGATTCATGTGCTGGCCAGAGGCCAGCATTGCCATCCAGAGACACTGAGACATGGGCCAGAGCATTCACTGCCAATTGGATTTCGAGATTTGGAGTTCCCACATATGTCACTTCAGAACGCAGAGTGAAATTCACCTCCGAGTTATGGACTGCCCTTGCATGCTTTTATGGCACGCAACTGTATCACACGATAGCGTACCACCCACAATCCAACGGTCTTGTGGAACGTTTCCACCGGCAACTCAAGTCCACGCCTCAATTGGATTGATGAGCTACCGTGGGCTCTGCTGGGTGTGTGCACTGCCCCAAAGGAAGACATGCCGGCATCATCCGCAGAGATGGTATATGGTTTGGTTCTCTCTCAGTTCCAGGTGACATTCATTTCTCGATCAACTCTGACCTGGATGTGCTTCAGCAACTTTGACATAGCATCGCAGTTAGCAAACCTATTCCAAACAATTGGCATGGAACCCCTAGACAGCATGTCCCTCCACCTCTCCGACACTGATTTTGTGTTTGTGTTGTTTCAGAGTTCTATGTGGAGTATTGGCTATGTGTTGTGCGGTTTTATGTTAAAAAGTGATAGTTTGCCTTAGAGACCCAAGGTGAAGGTGGACTGCTGAGAGTGTGGGAGACAGACTGAGCATGTGTAGAAAATGATCTAAACATTTCTGGACTTGGATGATAAACCACCACTGGGTGGTGCTGTGGAGTGGAAGAAGGCCCAGAGCATGAGTCGTGGTCTGGAGGACAGTTTAGAATATTGGGATTTCAAAAAGGAAGGCAGCCAGAAGGATCCAGACCAAGCCATTGTTCCTCATTCTGCAAGCAACACAAGACAACTTCACATTTTGTGCTCTCTCTCTCAAAGATCTTTTGACTTCAGTTTACCAAACAAACTGAATTTGTTTATGATCTTTGCTTCGGTTGAGATCAAATATTTGTGATTCTTGTGTGTTTTGTGTCTAAGTTTTTCTGTGGGCTGGTTGGAAGTGTAGGTTAGACTTTGATTATGTATGTTACATTTAGGCTGGGGAATTTATTAGTTTTACACTGTTATAGAGATTTGCACAGTAACCAGTGGGCAATGTTATAAAAGGGGGGAATTTTGAATTAAAGTTTGAAGGTGAATTTTTTGTTAATAAAGTAATTGTTCATCTTTACCCCTGTGTGATATGCCTTCTTTGTGGTTGCTGGTTTGATCTTGTAACAGTGTGCAGACAGGCCCAGAAGCACCATTGGAATGGCCGTACGATGGCCCTTTCTGCATGGTTAAGAGGGACGAAGTTGGAAAAGTTGGACGGAGTCGCAACAGTTTAGTGTGGACAGACTCAAGCCTGCACATGTGGATCCTACTTCCCCCATTCTTTGCCCCCAGCCCAGGCAATGAGGGAGTCCGCCAAAGGCGTGTATGGCCAATTAATTGTTTTGGGAGTCTATTCTGGGGGGGATGGGGGTCTTGCGGCCATGTATTGGGCCAAGCAGGCACATGGCACATTTTCGCGAACCTTCGCCGGTGGAGCTCATCAGCGGATGTGTGGAGCTGCGGGCCAGGCCACTCTGCACTCACCTGGCCAATGGACTGCATACATCCAATACTGCATGCTAAGTAGTGACACGCTGGGTTGCTATGACTCTTTCTAGAGGGCGCGGGGCTCCCATTGTGTTTACTTTAAACATGTCCAACCCGCAGATTGGCGGCAAACACATAGTGATGTCACCCCCTGTCCCATGCAGCCCAGGCCAGGAGGGATATAAAAGAAGGATGGCAAGCTCAAATAACAATCTTTGGCAGACTAGCCTTGTGTATGTGTGTTTATTTAGTAGCTCCACCAGAGGAGTCACTACAGTTTGATAATAAAAGCTACATGTGATTGCAAGCCCTTGTGTCCAGACTCATCTCTCTGTGAACCCACCGAATCTGATATCTTTTCCAACTCAACAGAAGCACAGTTGGGACAGGTGACTAAGAGAAGTTTGTAAGGTGGCCCATCCTGTTCATCACTTTTACAGAGCCCCCTTATGATTTTGATGCAATGGTATCAAGGCTTTCAATATCATGGTCCCTGCTCTACTTTGATTGGCCATGGGTCTAAGATACTTGGCAATCAGTGGAGATCTGGATTTATTCAGGAGGTTTTGAAGGCATCCTTGATTCTTTACTCTATCCACCTGGAAACAGTGGGGAGCATGTCTGTGGCATGAGAGATTAAGACTAGTCTTATGTTTGACACCTGTCTTTATTCAGAATGGTTTTGCTCTTGATTTGCACCATGTGACAACTCCAAAAAAAACAGCTTTTATCAACCTCACCAGTCTTGACTCTCTGAATCAGAAGGGGCTGCAGTACTCTCTCCTCTTGTATTCGATCCATCGAAGCATAATGCAGTACCACACTATTCTCACAGTGTAGGCAGAGTATGAATGCCAAGAGCAAGATCATTCTCTGAAGAGCAAAGTGATTTGAGAAGAAGTTTTCATCTTCACAATTCTGGCCAAGTGATAAAAGTTTCTTCCACCACCTCTGATTCACACTCCTTAGAATTGGAAAGTGTACAGATAGTTGTCTTGCCATTATATCCAAGTCCTTCTGGACCGTGCTCCAGCAGGCTGTCTGCCTCTCTTACGCACAGCAGATCTACTCTTGCTTCAACTGTGACCAGAGGTCTTCCAGCTCTCTCACAGAACCTTGGCTCATACTCTGCGTCTGAATTCTCTTTGCATTGGATTATTAAAAGATCACACTGGTGACGTTGGAGCAGTCAAAGAAAACAATGATGTTTCTCTGCTGGATCCACAACAGGTGCCGTTTGATATTAAAAGATAATGCTGTTCATGCCATTATAGCTGAACAAGGCAGTATTTGGCATTTCAATTACAAGTGTAATTTTTAAATGGATAACTCCGCTTCATAATTGAAGAACAGTAAACATGCAATAATGTTTCAACAGAATGTTTTCATCTGTATCCCATATCTAAGGCAAAGGGTTTGAATATAGCTGTTCTTTTATTAAAGGCAGTGGCCCTTTAATTGCTCTTGGCGGAAACAGTCTGAAAAATTGAGTGATGCAATGTTAATGCCTGCTTGAGGTGACTTTTAGGATTTGATTGCAGGCTGAAGATGAAGGAAGCTTGCCATTCAAATCCAAAACAAACAAACAATGTCACATTTGAAAAAAAAGCAGTTTTTTTCAGAACAAGCATGAGTGGCAGAATGTGCCTGTGCAGCTAATCCAGAGCTCACCCATTTTTAAAAGCCAAAAACCAATTTCTGACTAGGTGTATGGCTTTCAAAGCAATCTATTTACCTTGAGTTTATGGCTCCAGATATTAGATTCAGACTCTTCCACTGCTGTTTTCTGGTACAATGTTGTGTCAAGAGACAATTATTTGTGTCAGAAATTGCTGTAGGCTTGGTG
This sequence comes from Narcine bancroftii, assembly GCF_036971445.1. Classification (NCBI taxonomy): domain Eukaryota; kingdom Metazoa; phylum Chordata; class Chondrichthyes; order Torpediniformes; family Narcinidae; genus Narcine; species Narcine bancroftii. The sequence continues at coordinate 84,238,549 of NC_091473.1, forward strand.
GTGAGGACTCAGCTGCTGTTCAAATAGGAATAGAGGTGACAAGCCTTGTGATGGCAGTGTGCTACTCTGTCAATCAACTCATGGACTTCCCAAAATGTGAGCAGTTTTGTTTCAACTTGATACAACATCTTTGAGAAAGCCAAAAATATTTGGAGAATTTCCCAATGAATCTTAATTCAAGTTAAATTAAGGCAATGAAACAACACTAAAATCAAAAAGAGAAATTAAGGGAAGGAAACAAAAAGGGAACAGAGTCCTGGCACACCCACAGAAATGTGCATAACCCACAAGATTTCAATAATTTGCAGGACTCAATGTAATCTGATTTCATGTGCATAACTCAATTCATATTTGGAAAATGTTTCACATTTCATTCCCAAGATTTTGTCCAGTTCCCATAAAATGCTCAGTGACAAGAACGTCTCTAACCACTATTAGTGCCAAAATTGGAACATAAAGAACGCATTTAGGATTATTGTTCAAAAAAGGGAAGGATAAAGAAAACCTTCTCCTGCCTGTTCAAACCAGTGTAAAAATGCATGCAATATTGCTGTGACGAATCGTGGAACATCAATCAATAATGGGGAAGTGAAAGTCAGTCTTTGTAATAGAGAGGGCATGGGGTTGGATACTTAGCGTAGGGTCAAATAGAACATTAAGTTTAATTCACACTGAGACGGGCTTTTGGAGAGCGAAAGATTGCCAGCTTGGGTTGAAAGACTTTGGCTTAAATATTTAATTGGATGGAACTGTAATTCATCCAGCACAGAGCATTGTACCACCAGAAACAAAGGCAGTTATTGAAAGAGGTAATGGGAACAGAAACTACCAAAGAACACTGCATCAAAAAATAATTTCAGTGTAATATAATTCAGATGATTATACAATTGATCTTTCGGTGCATATTCTCATTTGTAAATAATGTTATTAATTTCAGCATCATGCATTAAGCAAAACCACCATGTTTCAGAAAAATATATGGCAGTGGCTGTTTGCCCATCAGATCTACAGTAGTTCTAATAGGAGGGGATTTCAATCTGAATTTGGATCCAAATATGGATAAAACGGGGAAAAAAATTAACAGGAAGAACAAGGTAACCAAATTTATAATTAAATCAATGCAAGAAATGAAACTTGTGGACATATGGAGGAAACAAAACCCAAAAGAAAAGGAATACTCATACTACTCGACTAGACATAAAACATACTCAAGGATAGACCTATTCCTGTTATCAGCCCACATACAAGGGAGAGTTAGGAAAACGGAATATAAAGCTAGACTATTATCGGACCACTCACCCCTGTTATTGGCAATAGAGCTAGAAGACATCCCTCCAAAAATGTATAGATGGAGATTAAACCCCATGCTACTTAAAAGACAGGATTTTAGAGAATTTATTGAAAAACAATTAAAAATGTACTTTGTAGTAAATACGGAATCAGTGGAAGATAAGTTTATACTATGGGACGCAATGAAAGCATTCATTAGAGGGCAAATAATAAGTTATGCAACCAAGATGAAGAAGGACTATAATCAGGAAACAGAGCAGTTGGAAAGGGAAATAATAAACATAGAAAAAAAATTAGCAATAAAGGAAGATACAACCAAAAGAAGAGAATTGGCGGATAAAAAAATAAAATATGAAACATTACAAACATATAAGGTGGAGAAGAATATAATGAAGACAAAACAGAAATATTATGAACTAGGGGAAAAAACACACAAAATCCTAGCATGGCAGCTTAAGACAGAGCAAACTAAGAAAATGGTATTGGCAACAAGGAAAAAAGACAAACAAATTACATATAATCCAAAAGAAATGAAGGAAAACTTCAGAGAATTCTATGAACAATTATACCGAACCGAAAACGAAGGGAAAGAAGGGAAAATAGATGAATTTTTGACTAAAATTGAACTACCAAAACTACAAATAGAGGAACAAAATAAATTAACAGAACCATTTGGAACAGTAGAAATACAAGAGATAATAAAAAATTTACCAAATAATAAGACACCAGGAGAGGATGGACTCCCAATAGAATTCTACAAAACATTTAAAGACCTAATAATACCGCCCCTCCTGGATGTAATCAACCAGATTGATGAGACACAAAACTTACCAGATTCATGTAAAACAGCAATAATTACAGTGATACTAAAACAAGGGAAAGATCCACTCTCACCAGCGTCATATAGACCAATATCTCTGCTAAACACAGATTATAAGATAATAGCTAAACTATTAGCGAACAGATTAGCAGAACAGGTACCGAAGATGGTAAATTTAGACCAAACTGGATTTATCAAAAAAAGACGCACAACAGACAATATTTGTAAATTTATTAACTTAATTCATGCAGTAGAAGGAAATAAAGCACCGGCAGTAGCAGTTGCTTTAGACGCAGAGAAGGCCTTCGACAGAGTAGAATGGAATTACTTGTTCAAAGTATTGCAAAAATTCAGTTTACCGGAGAAGTATATTAATTGGATTAAAGCATTATATAAGGGACCGTTAGCGAAAGTGACAGTAAATGGACATGTATCAAAGCAATTTAACTTAAGCAGGTCAACGCGGCAGGGATGCCCACTATCACCATTATTGTTTGCGCTAGCTATAGAACCACTAGCAGAATCGATAAGAAGAGATAATAATATAAAAGGAATAAAAATAAAAGACAGGGAATATAAAATCAGTCTGTTTGCGGATGATGTGATAGTGTACTTAACAGAACCAGAACTATCAATAAAAGAACTATATAAGAAATTGAAGGAATATGGAGAAGTGTCGGGATACAAGATAAACGTAAATAAAAGTGAAGCAATGCCTATGAATAACGCGGATTTCTCAAAATTTAAGGAGGAATCCCCATTCAGATGGCAAACGCAGGCAATAAGATACCTAGGTGTGCAAATAAACAAAAATCTAGGCCAATTATATAAACTCAATTACAATCCACTAATGAAAAAATTACAGGACGATTTAGAGCATTGGAAAGAGCTACCACTAACACTGATAGGAAGGATAAACTGTATTAAAATGAACATTTTTCCAAGGATACTATACTTATTTCAGGCATTGCCAATACAACTGACAGAAAAATTCTTCAAAGAGTTAAAGAAAATAATAAGGAGATTTTTATGGAGAGGGGGGAAACCGAGGATAGCACTAGACAAATTAACAGAATGGTATAAACAAGGAGGCTTACAATTGCCAAACTTCAAAAATTATTATAGAGCCGCACAATTAAGGTACCTATCAGATTTTTATCAAACAAGGGAAAAACCAGACTGGACGAGACTAGAATTAGATAAAATAGGGGAAAAGATACCTGAACACATATTATATAAATGGGATGAAAAATTGGTACAACATAGAACTTCTCCAGTATTACACCATCTCCTCAATATATGGAAGAAGATTCATGTAGAAAGAAATAAAATAAATTACCAAATACCAAAACTAATATTGACGCAAAATAAGCTACTCCCTTTTACAATAGACAACCTTGCCTTTAGAAAATGGGAAAAAAAAGGGATTAAAAGAATAGAAAATTGTTTTTCAGGAAGTAGATTCTTATCCTTTGAACAAATGAGAGATAAGTACAATATAACGGGAGATACAGCGCTGGCATATTACCAACTGAGATCCTACTTGAAAGATAAATTAGGAAGCAACTTGAGTTTACCAGAGGGAACCTGATTACAGATACAATGTTAATCAAAAGATTTATAAAAAATATGTATATTAAACTGCAAGAAAAGGAAAATGAGGAAACAAATGGTAAAACTAAACAAAAATGGGAACAAGATTTAAATATAAAGATAAAAAAGGAAACATGGGAGAAGTTATGCTCTGGAACGATGAGAAATACAATAAATACGAGGCTGCGTATGATACAATATAATTGGTTACACAGACTATACATTACACCGCAAAAGTTAAATAAATGGGACCCAACAGTATCTGATAGATGTTTTCGATGTAAAAAAGAAAGGGGAACAACAATTCATGCAATCTGGACATGTGAGAGAGTAGAAAAATTTTGGGATGATCTCAATCAGATATTAAATAAAATAACAGAAAACAATATACCAAAGAATCCAGAGATCTTTCTCCTAAGTAACATAAAAAATAAAGAATTTGGAATTGACTTGGAGGATGCACAAAAAAGATTTGTTAAGATAGCCCTAGCTGTAGCAAAAAAATGTATTATGTCAACCTGGAAATTGGAAGATAATTTGAAAATACAACAATGGTATATAGAAATGAATAAATGTATTCCATTAGAAAAAATAACATATAGTTTAAGAAATAATATTGAAATATTCGAACAAGTATGGGAGCCTTACATTAAATACAATAGCGAAAACCTACCGGGAACAAACATTACCTAAGTTGATGGAAGGAGAAGAAAAGAAAAGAATGGACTCAGTAGAATTTCTGGTGTATTTTTGTTGAATGACAACATTGTCTAACTGAATTAATGCAACCTAGATTGTATAACTAAAATGGATGAGAGGGGGGGGGATGGGGGGGTGGCTTGGGAGGAGGGAGGGGGAGGGAGAAAAAGTCACTGTAAATGTGTGGAAAAGAAAAAGTGTATATCATGGCTATTGTGATTTATGGTGTGAAAAATAAAAAATTAAAAAAAAAAAAAAAGATCTACAGTAGTTAAAGACTAATCACTCGTCTAGATGCTGACATTGAACTTAAATAGATGTAAGTATTAAGTTTCAATAGAGGGGAAAGTAGGTTACCTTTTAATGTAATTAAAACAGCGTTAATGGTAGTTTTGTTGCTTGGTAATACAATTGTAAGCATTGTATTTGAAGTTCAGAGAATACTGCCAAGAAAGGTTTCTTATTACAGGATTCACCAAGACTGCACATAGTCTGAAGAGGAGCAATTTATTACAAGCTTCCAGAGACAGTATAATATATGATGTGAGAAAGTGTTTTGGAGCTTGTTATGTTAACTTTAAATGTGGATTTGCTTCTGTTAAATGGTGCAACACCTGCTGTAGCAGAAAATGGGAACATAGAATGCCTTGAAAGGGGCAGATTTTGGATTCATATGCTACAACATATAGAAGCCCATTTGAATGGATGTTGCTGAGGACCCCAATGGGATAGATATGAAACCAAGGCAACAGAAACAATTTTTTACCCATTGATTCGTGCACCATTGACCTGCATATTGGAGGAAGGAGGAGGTAAAACAACTTCAACAGCAACCATGTAACATATGCGCATAGGAGGAGAAATATGCAGCAAGAAAGACAAAATTGCAAAATGGTGAATTTGCCTATTGCAGAGGGACAAAGATTAGCAGCAAGCAAAAAAGTATTAGCAAAGAAAAAGATTAGTTCACAACATTTTGCAACCTGTGAGACAGTGGGGAGAGGAAAAATAAAGCTGATGTTTCTAGGTTGTCCAAAGAGACAGAATGTAAAATAGAGCATTAAAAGCATTCTCAAAAGTGAGAATCAAGCTGATAACAAAAAGTTCAAGGGGGAATAAAGAAGGAACTGAGAAAGGCAATGAAAGGACAGTAATCCAGCTATAAGACCACAAGATGTTGGAGCACAATTAGGCCATTCAACCAAACAAGTCTGGTCCACTATTTGAATAATGGTTGATGCAATCTTCCACTCAGTCCCATTCTCCTCCCTTCTCCCCATAACATTTGACACCCTTAGTAATCAATAACCTATGAACCTCCACTTTAAATATACCCAATGACTCGGCCTCCACATCCTCTACAACCATCTGTGACAACAAATTGCACAGGATTACAGCCCTCTGATTGAAGAAATTTCTCCTCATCTCTGTCTTTTTTTTTATTTTTAGAGTGTGCCCTCTTGTCTTCGACTTTCCTGCTAGAGTACAAAAAAACTCCCAAATGAAATACAAAAAGCTGAAAACCCATGAGTGAAAGAAGAAAGGATGGATGCTCAGAGACCAAGAGGCAATTCTCCTCATGGAAGATGCAGACATGGCTGGGACAATGTGGACTTCAAACAGTCTTCAAACAGGAAGGGGATACTACAGGAGACACAACAAAGGATGATATTGATGAGATTATGGATGGTTTAAAAACTGATAAAGAGAAGATACAAGAAAGGTTGGAACAATAAAATAATTAAAACCAGGAAATAGGCCTTCAGTTCCTGCACTTGCTCCATGATTCCCTCAGATCATGATGAAGCCAACCTTGTTTGTTTTCCCACCCCTATCACATAATCCTTGACTCCCTCACTGAATTAAAATCTAGTTTGAGATACATTCAAGGATTCCACAATTCTCTGGGACAGGGAATTGCTAAGATTCATGACCCTCTAAGAGAAGAAATTATTCCTTGTTTCATTCTTAAATGGGCATCCTCTTGTAATGAGATTTGACCAAGATTCTTCCATGAGGAGAAACATCCTCCAAGCATTTCCTCTCTCTTTTTCAATATTTTTATTGGTTTTTATAATAAATACAGTACAATGAAGAAAAGGGAATGAAACTGAAAAAGCAACATCACATATGTACAAGACAAAAGTCAAACAGTATGAACTCGGTTTCCCCCCTCCCCCCACTGCACTGGATTAAAACACAAAAGACATTAAAAAATTATATATATCTATACACACACATACACCCACACACACACACACAACCACCTAACCTACTCTATTGAAAAAAAAAGAAAACTAACCAAAAAAAATCTGAGCATCTTATCCTGAGGGTTATATACATTTTGTAGCTTTTGATTCATGCCATGGATCAAAAAACAAAGGTAAGACCATATCTCATCTGAAGCTGAAAAGGCCAATGCTAAAAGTACATTCTATATCCTTACTTTCTCAAGCCTAATGAAGACCTTGTATGTTTCAATAAAATCATTCTCCATTCTTCTGAACTTCAATGAGTTCAGACCCAATTTATGAAACCTTTCCTCATAAGATCAAAGCCTCCATATCTAGGATTATCCGAGGGAATCTTCCCTGAAATACTTGCAATTATAAATGTATCTTTCCTCAAAGAAAGGGACTAAAACTATACAGTGTTACTGTACATGGATTCTCCAAATCTATGAGAGTTATAGAGTTCTCCAGCTAGGAAGCACACCTTTTGGCTCAACTTGTGCATGCTGACCAAGCTATTCCCATTTGGCCTCCATTCGGCAGACAGCCCTCTAAATCTTTCTTATCCAGGTATCTATCTGAATGTCTTTTGAACATTGTCCCTGCTTCTACCACTTACTCTGGCAGTTTTCCCACCACGTTCTCTCTGAAGAAGGTGCTTTTCAGGTCCCTTTTAAATCTCTTTCCTCTCACTTTATACCTATGGCCTTTAGTTTTAGATTGTCCTGCCCTGGGAAATAGCTGATGACTACTTAACTTATCCATGCCCCTCATTATTTTATAAGGGGAGCCCCCTTAGCTTTCTACATTCTAGGGAGAAACATTCCAGTCTCTCCTTATAATTCAGTCCTACAGTTCTAGTAACATTCTTGTGAATCTTTTTGGCACAGTTTCCAGCTTGATGATACCTGTCCTTTAGCTGAGTAACCAAAACGACGTACAACACACCAAGTGCAATCTCACTAATGCAGTGGTTCTCAACTTTTTCCTTTCCACTCACATACCACTTTCAGTATTCCCTATGCTATAGGTGCTCTGTGATTAGTAAGGGATTGCTTTAGGTGCTATGTGAGTGAGAAGAAAAAGTTTGAAACCCACTGTTTTAATTGTACCTAGTTGATTTGTAATGTGCACTGTTTAGTAACTCCAAAAGAAATGGCCAATGACAATTTTTCTCAAGCAATATGTTTCAGTAACAATTGGGTCTAGAGCAATGATTCTCAACCTTCCCTTCCCACTACATACCGCCTTAAGTAATCAGAGAGCATCGATGGCATAAGGAATGCTTAAAGTGTTATGTGAGTGGAAAGAGAAAGGATGAGAACCACTGCACTAATGTCTTGTACAGTGTGCAGTTGTAATATGACGTCCCTGCTCCTGCACTCAATGTCTTGACTGATAAAGGCAAGTTTGTCAAACATCTTCTTCCCCACTGTCCACTCATAATGGACTAATTTGGGATAAATTACCTGCAGAGATGAATCAAGTACTAATAATGCATAATTGTACAAATGTACAGCTAATCGGCAAATGCAAAATGAATAATTCAAAAGAATGAAAATAATTCAAAGCAGAGATTGTTACACATGGAGAATTGTAACAATCCCTGGCAAATGAAAATGATTTAAAAATGAAGATAGTAAAAAGATGAAATAAAAACATAATTCTGCAAAAAATAGGTCAGACTGCATCAGTGGAAAAAGAAACAGACAACATTTTGGGTCTGTAACACTGTTCTTCGAAAGAAACTCTGACCTTTCCATGGATGTCTCCTGAACAACTGAGCCAATCTTTGGTAGTCTGCAACCCATCAGCTAGAACTGGAAACAGTTAATAGAGGAGGTTCCTGCAAATACAAGTTCTACACTCAACAAGTGGAGGATGCTGGATGAATCTGCAGATGTGCTTGAAGGAACTGAAATGCTGGTGTTAAAATGTCATCTTCAGCTCATTTGGATGAAGCAGCTGCTGGTACTTCCTCCAAAACGTGTTGCAGTTGCCATTTGAGAGAAATTCATTGTGCACATAGCCAGCCTAGTTCCTTAGTATCAGATTGGGAATGCATGGATAGCCAAGCAAAATAAGGATCTGAATGCATCCACACGATCTGACTGAGCCATGAATCCTTTTCTGTCAAACCAATGCAAGATGTTTACCTAATCCGAACAGAGAAGCAAATCTTCAATGTGGAGATTGTCTGGAAGGAATTTTGGGATATAAAGCTCCAAGAGGAGGGGGGGGTGGGTCATGGCATGAAGGTATGAGCAAAAGACGTGGGAATACTCCTCCCTTGGGAGAATGAATTAGTAACTGATGAGAAAGTTTTCTTTAAAAATTTCTGATAGCCAAATAGGGTGGGGAACCTGCCTACACAGTTTTGATTATGGCTGCAAGAAAAGGAAAACCTCAAGCAACAAGTAAAGTCATGTTGAAAGAAGTTGCAATTTTAAAAACATTGGGCCTACCTTGACATTGGAACCTCAGGTTGGATTATCTCCCCCTCCAAGTGTGACAAGAGTGACAGCTGCGTGAGTGCAAATGATCCCGGCGCCATTCCTCCGGGGAGCAGGTCGCACACACTTTAAAGCAGAGAATTTTTGCAGGAGCATTTGCAAGACTGCTCAGAGACTCATGATGGACTGTTATTTGCAAAAGGCAACAAGTATAACAACATGCAGTGGCAGCTTTGTCTGGAAAATAGAATTTACTGTCTGGAAGGTCATGTGATCTTTGCAGGCAGAGAGCAGGAAAAAACAGGCTTTGTGGGGGATGTTTCCTTTTCCTTCCCTATAGCTATGTGCCACTTAACTGTGAGCGTCACTACCCGCATGATAGAGGGAGATAGTACTTGTCTTTTTTGACAGTACTTTTTTTTGGGGGGGGGGGAAATTCTGTTTTTTTTTCTTCTTTTTATTTCATTTTTTTGTTTTTTATTTTGATGGGGATTTTGAGATGTGGGAGGTCCAGGAAGCGAGGTAGAGAGGAGTTTTGAATTTTATGAATTTAGTGCAATGGCAAATAGTAAAACATTAAATTTTGTAAGTTTTAATATTAATGGGCTTAATAATATGATTAAAAGGAAGAGGGTATGGGCTATTTGATATTTTTCACTCTAAAGCAAGAGGTGTGGCATCTTTAAAAAAAAACATGACCTGTTCAAATTCATAAAGTGACTATGGGAAGGTTTGTTTTAGTGCATTGCCAAATTTATCTGATAATTGGACTTTGATTTATAGATGATGAAGGATTTATTAGAGACACTTCTATGTTTTTAGCTAAGGCATATGAAAAAGTATAGGTAAGAGGTGATTTTAATTGTTGTCTAGATTTCATCAGTAATTCAAGCTAAAGCAGCAAAGGCAACTTTAAATGTAATGGGAGACTTTGAAAGATATTTGGCATAGATAAAAACCTAAAGAAAGGGACTATTCTTTTTATTCATAGAAACATGATTTAGGATAGATTTACTTTTAATTTTGGCACAACTGCAAGAAAAGGATTTGAAAGTGGATTACAAGGCTAGAATTTTATCTGATCAATCACCACCTTTAATGACATTTGTTGTTGAAAAACGAACACATGGTTTATAGATGGCTATTTAATTCTACATTGTTAAAAAAGTCAGAATTTTGTGATTAGCAAAAGTGATTACTAATCAAACAATTAACTACTTCTTTTCCATTATCTAGGTCGAGTCAAGGATACCCCTTATCACCAGCTTTGTTATTTTAGCTATTGAACCTTTAGCTGAGCTTATTAGATGAGATTTTAAAATTAAAGGAATAAAGGTTAATCAGGAAGAATTTAAAATGAGTTTATTTGCTGATGATGTTTTGGTTTATTTGACTGATCCTATAAATTCTTTGTCCCAATTACATGGTAGGTTGGAAGAATATGGGGAAATCTGTGGATATAAAATTAATTGGGAGAAAAGTGAAATTATGCCTTTAATTAAGGGTGATTATACTAATTGTAAAATGATTACTAAATTTAGGTGGCCTGATGCTAGTATTAAATATTCAGGTATTTTAATTGATCATGATTTAAATACTTATATAAATTAAATTCATTTCCTTTGTTTAATAAAATTGTTGAAGACTAAAAGTGGAATACCCTGCCTATTACATTAGTTGGTAGAGTAAATTGTATTAAAATGAATATTTTTTTCCTAGAATTCAATATTTATTACTGTCAATCACTATTCCAATTCCTCAAAAAAATTTTAAGGATTTAAATGTAGCAGTTAGGAAGTTTTTATGGAAAGATAAAATGCCAAGCACTTCTATGGAAAAAAATGACTTAGAAGTTTGAATTAGGGGTTTAAAACTCCCTCATTTTAAGAATTATTATAAACCAGCTCAATTAAGATTTATAAACATATTGTTTAGTTTAGATAAAATTCCTGCTTGGGTTGGTATAGAGTTCAGTAAGATAGGAGATATGGATTCACAGGATTTTATCAATAAGTGGAATTCTAAATTGTTACTTGGAAATAGGGAATCACCTATTTTGAAACATTTGGTTGAATTGTGGAATAGTATTGATAATGAAGTTGGTATGAAAGGTTTAATATCTTGAAAAATGCCCCTTTGTCAAAATAAACTTATTCCATTTTCAATTGGGAATCAATTTTTGAAGATTTGGAGTCAGAGAGGTTTAAAGAAGATTGAGGATTGTTTTGAGTATGGGAAATTTATAATATTTGAATGAAAGAAGGATAAATTTAATGTACCTAATAATACTTTATTTTTTTATATTTGTCTTGTAAAATAGGTCAGAGTTTGACATTACCTAGTCAAAATGAATTGGAAGTACTGATTTGTAATAGAAATGTAAATAATTTCTGTAATGTATAATTTACTTCAAAGGAAAGCCCCTAAAATCGGCATAAATCAAGATTAAGACAGGAAGAAGATTTAAATATACACATAAATGAGAAAGAATGGATGGAATTATGTAGGAATAGTATGACCAAAATTGTAAATGTAAGATATAGGTAAGTCCAATATAATTTTATACGTCAATTATATTTGACTCCACAAAAATTAAATAGATTAAATTCAGCTATTTCAGATGTGAGATTGGAACCTTCTTGGATTCTACTTGGCAATGCCCTGAAGTTAGAAATTTTTGGTTAGAGGTGAGTAACCTTTTGGAAAGACTTACAGGGGTCAAATTCCCACAAGATCTGAAGTTATTTTTATTGGGTAATATTAAGGTTATGCGACCTAAATTGAAATTAAATATGTATCAAATTAAATTTATGTGAATTGTTTTAGCAGTTTCAAGGAAATTCATAGCAATATCATGGAAGTCAGATATAGATTTAGGTGTGGAACGATGGCTCGCAGAACTTTGTAGTTGTATATGGTTAGAGAAGATTACCTATAGTCTATGAAATAAATTTCATCTGTTCTGCAAAATATAGCGCTCTTATTTACAAAGTGTGGGTATGTATGTTTAAGGCTCTCTGAAGGCCCCACTTTTTGGTAACCTCCAATCAGAATTTATGTTATATCTGTTTATCCTCTTTCTTTTCTTTTTATTTGTTTCTTTCAAATTCTTTTCTTTTTACAAGGGTTTTGTTAGGGGGAGGGGAGGGAGGTGGGAGGGGGTTTTCTGTTTTCTTTTTATATATACCACATGTAACTTTTTTATATATAATTTTCAAACTTACGTAATTCACATTGTGAAAATTAAAATAAAATATTCAAAAAAAAGCACTAAAAGCTATTTTTTTTCTGTTCATAAGATGTTGCATAACATAAAGCTTCTAATCCTTGTGATATTTCAGTTGTATGTTTACCTGCATAAGGGAGATGGGGCTATGTATATTTTTATTTTACCCACAAGAGTCTACAATGACTTGTAGCTGTCAGCATTGAATCTCAGACATTTAAAAATGAAATTATATTTGATCTCTTCTCCTTGAGGGTGGAGTTTGGGTGACTTTCCCAATGCAGAGATATGGCAGAGATCAGACTACAGCCGGCAATGTTCAGAGACTAGGATGCCAAGAGTGATCATGACTTTGACCTTCTTGGGCAAAACAGTTCAGGCACATGGATGGCTGTGTTTCGGTCACAGATCACAAATCTCACTAAGGATATAGAATGTACTTTCATTATTGGCCCTTTAAGTTTCAGTAATTTTTGGGGGGAAAATTTGGTTACTAAAAGCAGATTGTTTTGCAGGTAGGAAAAAAATACGTGAATTTTCAAACAAGTGAAGTTGAAATTCACCTTGAAGCTGAATTTTTATTCATGTCATTTGGAAACTTTAGGGCAGAAGATGTTGTACAAAGGAAAATTTAAAAAAAAGTGAGGACTCAAATTTCCTGACCAATCAACAGCATTGTACTCCAGGTGAACCTAATTTCACATTAATTAGCATAATATATTTTGGATTGAAAAAATCTTTTGGATGTGAACAGTTCTTTGCAGTGGTGCTGAAAGGAAACCTGAATTTTTCATTTCTCATTTTATTCACCATTCAAATTGTGTGGGTAACATAACAAGGTTAAGGTTATTCAGTTCCTTTCATGAAATACAATTAATTTTACAACAGTGACTTCATCTGGGGGAAAAATTCTCTGAGTGAGTTCAACTTTATGAAAATAACTAAATAAATGTTACTGAGGAGACACGAAACAGTTGGGAAACTAACATTTTAGCAGTTAAAGAAGAAAATCTGCAGATGTTGGGGTCGAGTACAATACACAGATGTGCTAGGGAAATTCATCAAGTCATGCAGCATCCACAGGGAGTAACCCATGTTTCAGGCTTGAGCTCTTCATCAGGAATAAAGAAAAACAGGTTGATGTTGAATGAAAAGGTGAAGGCAGGGGAGAGGAAGAGTGAGGAAGGGGAGATTCTTTCACCAATGCAAAGTATTTTTAAAACATGAAGTTCTTTTCTTGACTTTCCACTACCTCCCCTTCCCTGTGTTCCTCCCCCACCCCCCAACCCATGAGCTTTTCGATGTTTGACAACATGTCCAATATCAGATTTGATATTGAGTTCAATTTACCCAGTGGGTGAGAGTCAGTTGGCAGACACTGCAAAAAAGTTACATTGCAAATGATGTTACAAGAATCAATGAATAAAGAAGAACTCTTGTGCATCTTTCTTTGGCTCTTGGTCAGGTTGTTTAACACAAATTGATGTTTGAGGAAATGATGTCAAGCAGGATACATGCTTGGTCTATCTCATGGTATGTTTTTAATAACTATGTGCAATGGATTATAAATAGCAGCTAAGCACAGTTTTACTTTGCCCAATAATGTGTGACTTATGTACTATCACAAAAGCTATTCATGCCTCTCATTGTATTATCAGAATTTATTTTTGTTCCTCTTGATTTGTAGATTTCCTCAATGGAGCATTGACTGATGCCCGTGATGTTGCAGGCCTAGTTAACAACCCTCTTGACGCTTCCATACAAATCAAATTCACAAACATGCAAGATTTTCTTTTCAGATTTCTCTCCCATGGATTTTTTTCCCTCAGTTTCCCCACATTACATATTATATCTTGGCCATGAGAGAATCTTCTCATGTTTCTATCATCTTGAACCAGCATTCAGGTACAAGTGGATAACTTGACCTGACCCTTCTTCAGACCTCCACTTTAATTTTTTTTCATGGTTAAATGATTATTCAATGTATAAAAAATTGTGATCATGAAGCCACATCCTAGTGCATCATATTGTCCATGATTCTTTCTCAAATCCAATGTTATCTTCTAGGTTCTCATGTCTTCTTTTTCTTTGGCTTGGCTTCGCGGACGAAGATTTATGGAGGGGGTAAAAAGTCCACGTCAGCTGCAGGCTCGTTTGTGGCTGACCAGTCCGATGCGGGACAGGCAGACACGATTGCAGCGGTTGCAAGGGAAAATTGGTTGGTTGGGGTTGGGTGTTGGGTTTTTCCTCCTTTGCCTTTTGTCAGTGAGGTGGGCTCTGCGGTCTTCTTCAAAGGAGGCTGCTGCCCGCCAAACTGTGAGGCGCCAAGATGCACGGTTTGAGGCGTTATCAGCCCACTGGCGGTGGTCAATGTGGCAGGCACCAAGAGATTTCTTTAGGCAGTCCTTGTACCTTTTCTTTGGTGCACCTCTGTCACGGTGGCCAGTGGAGAGCTCGCCATATAATACGATCTTGGGAAGGCGATGGTCCTCCATTCTGGAGACGTGACCCATCCAGCGCAGCTGGATCTTCAGCAGCGTGGACTCGATGCTGTCGACCTCTGCCATCTCGAGTACCTCGACGTTAGGGGTGTGAGCGCTCCAATGGATGTTGAGGATGGAGCGGAGACAACGCTGGTGGAAGCGTTCTAGGAGTCGTAGGTGGTGCCGGTAGAGGACCCATGATTCGGAGCCGAACAGGAGTGTGGGTATGACAACGGCTCTGTATACGCTTATCTTTGTGAGGTTTTTCAGTTGGTTGTTTTTCCAGACTCTTTTGTGTAGTCTTCCAAAGGCGCTATTTGCCTTGGCGAGTCTGTTGTCTATCTCATTGTCGATCCTTGCATCTGATGAAATGGTGCAGCCGAGATAGGTAAACTGGTTGACCGTTTTGAGTTTTGTGTGCCCGATGGAGATGTGGGGGGGCTGGTAGTCATAGTGGGGAGCTGGCTGATGGAGGACCTCAGTTTTCTTCAGGCTGACTTCCAGGCCAAACATTTTGGCAGTTTCCGCAAAGCAGGACGTCAAGCGCTGAAGAGCTGGCTCTGAATGGGCAACTAAAGCGGCATCATCTGCAAAGAGTAGTTCACGGACAAGTTTCTCTTGTGTCTTGGTGTGAGCTTGCAGGCGCCTCAGATTGAAGAGACTGCCATCCGTGCGGTACCGGATGTAAACAGCGTCTTCATTGTTGGGGTCTTTCATGGCTTGGTTCAGCATCATGCTGAAGAAGATTGAAAAGAGGGTTGGTGCGAGAACACAGCCTTGCTTCACGCCATTGTTAATGGAGAAGGGTTCAGAGAGCTCATTGCTGTATCTGACCCGACCTTGTTGGTTTTCGTGCAGTTGGATAATCATGTTGAGGAACTTTGGGGGACATCCGATGCGCTCTAGTATTTGCCAAAGCCCTTTCCTGCTCACGGTGTCGAAGGCTTTGGTGAGGTCAACAAAGGTGATGTAGAGTCCTTTGTTTTGTTCTCTGCACTTTTCTTGGAGCTGTCTGAGGGCAAAGACCATGTCAGTGGTTCCTCTGTTTGCACGAAAGCAGCACTGTGATTCTGGGAGAATATTCTCAGCGACACTAGGTATTATTCTATTTAGTAGAATCCTAGCGAAGATTTTTGCCTGCAATGGAGAGCAACGTGATTCCCCTGTAGTTTGAGCAGTCTGATTTCTCGCCTTTGCTTTTGTTTTCCGCCCTGCTCCAGCTCCCTCAACAGCCCCTAAGGCTAGAGCTGGATGAGGTTCCCACCCTGGATGAGACATATAAGGCAATCGAACAACTGAAAAGTGGCAAAGCAGCAGGTATGGATGGAATCCCCCCAGAAGTCTGGAAGGCTGGCGGCAAAACTCTGCATGCCAAACTGCATGAGTTTTTCAAGCTTTGTTGGGACCAAGGTAAACTGCCTCAGGATCTTCGTGATGCCACCATCATCAGGTTCTCATGTACCGCATTTATATTGAACAGGAATCCAGAAGGTTTCAACATTTCACCAAGTTTATCCTATTTCTGTTCATCTAAGAAGCAATCCTTGATTTATAATCATGTTAATTTTATATCTGTAAAAATTATCTGTTGCACACCCTTTATGTAGCCTCACTGTCTGGTACAGAGGTCCTAATGCTCAGGACAAGAAAAAACTCCAGAGGATTGTTACCTCAGCCTGCAAAATCACAGGCACCAGACTGCACTCCATCGAGGACATCTACATAGGCAATCTCTTAAAAAAGCAGCCTCTTTCCTCAAAGACCCCCACCACCCAGACCATGCCCTCTTCACTCTGCCACCATTAGGAAAAAGGTACAGGAGCCTGAAGACCAGCACAAGGACAACTTCTTCCCCACTGCCATCAGATTCCGGAATGATCAATGAACCAAAGACATTGCCTTACTTTGACTTTTTGTGCACTATTTTTATTTATTTTTTTAAGGTGGTTTATGTAAATTTTGCTCTGTGATGCTGCCGCAAAACAACAAATTTTGTGACTTGTTTGTGGCAATAAATTCCGACTCTATTCAATTCTGCTGTTCTCGTTTGGAAGGATGATCTCCAGGATGCAGGAATCTCCAGAAGAACCTGCCATTTTGTGTGAAATTTCTGTGTTTATAGCAAGGCCCAACTTTTGTTTCAGTTGCAAACAGATTGCTTTGCATTTGCTGAAGGGACACAAACAGAAAATACCTCTGCCTCCTTTGTATCAGGCAGCTGCCCAGTTCAAGAAGGAAATGATCAATGTGCATGTCCAAGGATCCTCAGAATTTAGTTGCTCGACATTCAGTGTCCCCAAGGCACCTTGTACAGAATGAGGACCGTTATTAGTTCCTTTCAAGCATTGTTTGAAACTGTTCAAACAACAGCAGCTGTCGGAAAAGAGGAAGAGCTATATGTTGGCTTTGATCAATGGTTGGAGGAAATGATGCAAGGCCACCCTCAACTGTTAACAGCCCGAAATTTCCTTGGAATCTGTGGAATTTTCCAGAAAAGGTTTTGGTGACAATCCCAGATGACAAGTTTTCTCTGAGATTAGTGTTGACTTTTTCTGACCTGCACATAAACACCTTAAACAAGGCAGGCGAAATGCCATGCTGGATTCTGGACTCTTCTTGCCTCATCTATTGACCAAGTTCTATCGAACAGCTCACTGTGCTACAGAATTACAGGACAAAGGGAAGCCGTTCAGCCTTGAGCTCATGCTAGCTCTCCAACAGTGTAGTCTATGTCGGCTTGCAAACTTTTTCTCACCACAGTGGAACCTGCCTCCACCACATCTGCAGACAACACATTCCAGGTTCCAGCCACAAGATGATAAAAGATTTTTTTTCATGTTACTCCTAATTCTCTTTCCCTTTATTTTATATCTATGATTCCAGTCCTTGTCCCCTCCAAACCCCCATGGTCCATTGTGTAGCCTGTCAGATTTCTAGCAGATTCCTCCTTAGACTTCTCTTAAGAAAACAGTTTTGCAACTATAATCCTTCATCCCAGAAACCATTCTTGTACATCCTTTCTAAATACTTTCATATCATAGATTCATACAGGACACTAGTGCACACTTCTGACCCAACTCATTCAAACCAAATATAATGTTTACTCTCATTAGGTCTAAATCCCCCTATGTCTTTCTTTTTTCATGTCTTTTAAACCCTATAATTGTATCTGCCTCTACAATCTCACCTGGCAGCTCATTCTAGATATTCACCACCCTCTATGTGAAAGATTTACATCTGAGACCTCCTTTAAATTTCTCCCCTCTGTTGTATGTGGAGGAAACCTGGCCTCCTTGCCTGTCTTGAATGTATGTATTGTGGGTGGTCACGTGTCCTTCCTGTCTGAAACTTATTCGGAAGTCATATCACCTGTCAATCAAGGTTGGATTCCCACCACTCATCAGTGCACATTTGGCTAATTCAAATCATCTTGGGTCATTATTGGCGAAGCATAGAATAGCACCAGATATAGTACCAGCACACAGCACATTCTCTCTCTCTGCCTCATAATCCAAGCCTCAGACACTGCTCCATGCCAGGTCGCTACTGTGGACGTCACTGGAAGGGTCATGGGTAAGGTGCGCACTACACTGAAGCTGAGCCATAGTATTGCGATAGATCAATACTTGCAGTAGAACTGCGCACTTGTTGTTTAGGGAACCGGGAGCGTGTGTAAGAGTCCCTGTTTATATTGTGTGAGCAGGTTCAAACTGATGTCCGAGGTCAACTTCTATATCGTTGCTTAAGTGAAACAGTGTGCGTACTGCGTGCGAGCTGGGTCGAATATATACTTACCGTTGTCGGAGCGAACTGATGTCTGAGGTGAATGCCTGTATCATCACTTACGTGAATTAGTAATTGTGTACTGTTTAACGTTCTCCCATTTATTTCCCTTGTGTTAATAAAAGTTGCATGTGATTGTAACACATGTGTCCAGTCTTGTCTTTCTGTGTACCCACCAAACCTGAAACACTTCCCAACACAACACACTCTCACCATAAACTGAGCTCTCATGGGCATCACTGCCCTGGAAAGATGACTCAATCTATCATATGATTGACCTTCATAACTTCATAAACTTCCTTCTGACCTCCCCTCAGCCTTCTATATTCCAGCTTTTCTTATGACTCGGACCTGCATTCCAGGTCACATCTTGGTGAATCTCTTCTGCACATCCTTGCTATAATGTGTACATAACACCCCAGCTTTATAAAGGCTCAGTATAACATCCTTGCTTTCATTCTCTGTTCATCTACAGATAAATACTAGAATTGTACACATCTTATTCATAATTTTGCCAACCAGCTCTGCCACTTTCAATGATCTAAGAATATATACCCATCAACCTCTTTTCATACACCCCTTTTAAAACAGTACCCTTTATTCTATATTGCCTCTCCAATTTCTGCCTACCAAAACGCATCATCTCACATTTCTCCACATTGCACTTCAACTGTTATGTCGCCACTCTAGCAGACTGGTTAATATCCAGCTGCCATCCATTACCGTCTTCCTTGCAGTTCATGATACTGCCAAGTTTTGTGTCATTCACAAATTTAGAAATTGGCTCACTAACATTGTTTAAAAAAAAACCAATGGCCTCAGCAGTGATACTAGAGGAATGTGTCTATTCTACTTCCTCATCTGAAACACAGCCATTCATTATACTAGCCAATTACAATTTTCCCCCTACAAGTCCCTTAATTGATCCACTTCCCTCCAAGATGACTATTAATCCTATCACAGATTAATGTTCCTTAAAGATGTTCCACCACTGAGTTTAAAATTATTCAGCTTGTAGTTGCTGTGCTATCTTTAATCTATTTTTGAAGAAGAGAGCAACATTTTTTCACTTGTGAAAACTTAGTCTCCTAAAATCCACAACCTGGGGTTTCTTATGAACTTGTTTCTTTTTGTGAGAGAATCCCTTTTTAATCTCTTTTCAAGATACTCTAATAAAATGCGACAAGCAAGGATTTGAAGGTTGTTGCAGAGTCTCTCGTGGAATCATTTTCATGGGCACTTTCCCAGAAATATTTCTACATGTCTGATAAATTGAGGGAAATGTCAAGAGGAGAAAGCAAGCTCTCTAAACAGATGTGAATTCAAGGGATTCAAGCACATAAGATGGAGTTTCAATTACTTATTTTTTTCTCACTGGTGTACGCTGTGGATTATGTCGATTGTCCAGCTCCTGCTGTACTCAGCAGTTTGTAAAGGCAACAGCTCATTACCTAACAGCAAAGTTCATTCATCTGATATTGTTTCCTTTTCTTACAAAGATATAATGAAAGTCTGGGATTGGCCAATATAAACTGAAACAATAAAATGTTAGTGTCTGAGCAACTTGTCATGCTGCAATTTGGCCATGTTTATCTGCACAGTAAAGCTGCAATTACACTTTTCCCAAGGAGCTCTAGTCAGAACTGGGAGGAACACACAACATAATGACACAAATACACTTGTTACAAACAGGTTTGTTACAGTCGATTGCACCGAAAAAGACAAATGAATCAAAAAGAAAATGATGACACTTCCTCCTTGCCAAAGATTGAGAACCTCTGAATGCGTGTTACCTTCATCATCAGAATATGTCTACGCCCTTTTAAACTGTTTGACAAGGCCACCATCATTAAATATGCCATTGCATAAATAAATGATCTTCCTTGAAGGTTTGCACTGGAATCTTGTAATTGCTTGGCATTGGCAGCATTCAGAAAGCAGTTATTAGTGTTTTAATTTGTTTTCCGACATTCCTTACAAGACGCAATTATCAATAATTATCCATTATTTCCTCCATATTTTCCATGGCCTAGTCTTTACAATATCTGCTAGCTCAGTTGAAGATCATTAAGTTCACTCACTGGGCAAAATTTAACAATGTTTCTGCAGATTCAATTATGATATAAAAGAAGAAGGTAACAGTCACAGTTGTGACTGTAAAATGGAAATGGTCCAATTTGTTATAACATATAACATCTAACAATTACAGCACGGAAACAGGCCATTAGGCCCTTCTAGTCCGCACCGAACCAAACACCCCTTTCTAGTCCCACCTCCCTGCACAATGCCCATAACCCTCCATTTTCTTCTCATCCATATACCTGTCCAACCTTTTCTTAAATAATACAATTGACTCCGCCGCCACTATTTCTCCCGGAAGCTCATTCCACACGGCTACCACTCTCTGAGTAAAGAAGTTCCACCTCATGTTACCTCTAAACCTCTGCCCCTTAATTCTTAACTCATGTCCTCTTGTTTTAATCTTTCCTCCTCTTAACGGAAATAGTCTATCCACATCCACTCTGTCTATCCCTTTCATAATCTTAAATACTTCTATCAAATCCCCTCTCAACCTTCTACGCTCCAAAGAATAAAGACCTAATCTGTCCAATCTCTCCCTATACTCTAGATGCTTAAACCCAGGTAACATTCTGGTAAACCTTCTCTGCACTCTCTCCACTCTCTTTATATCCTTCCTATAATTAGGCGACCAGAACTGCACGTTTTCAGTTTATTTTGAAATATGCAAGAACCTGATACAATACTGATTTCTGGAGTGCACCAAGACCATTTACTTTGAGTAGCAGAGGAACTAAGACAGCTAGAACCGTAAAAGAGCAGCGTAATTCATGTGTAGTTCTACCTTGGTTCATCAAACATACCGTAGTTGAGGTGACGGATGCAATCATTAAGCACGGCGCTAAATCCCTGTTGTGTCTCCTCATTCTCGAAACAGAAGTATCTGTGTTTTTGAAATGGGTGCCACAGATACACTGGGTACTGGGTGTGGTTAACGAGAAGACTCTGATTACTATCTTTCCCACTGGTTCCTGAAAATGTAAACACAGGGTTGATGTTACTTAGAAAAAGGGAATAAATGTGGGGCAACATTTCAAACACCTCCAACCACAATTCACATCTCCATACATGAAGCTATCTCAGATGACACACGTGCCTATCACATGTTTCAGCATAATACATCAGAAAATGCATTATTTTGTTGAGCAACATGATGCTTCAGGAAATCAACCAACTGTTCCCACATTCCTATGCGTGTGAGTTGGCGTTACTCCCCGTCCTATACTCCTTTTAGAAAATGATAAGGAAAGTTATAGCAGGTTGTCCTCGGAGTGATCATCATTCGGTATTCAGGCCTTCACAGCACTTCATTGGAGTGGGATGTCCACTATGTGCCTGTCCTATATCTGACTTTTATAATTTAGGCACATCTAACAATGGCACACAACCCATCATTTGCCATTTGCTCCCCAATCTAATTCTCCTCAATCTTTGCCCCACTCCACCCTCACCCTCCACACCAGACCTTCTGATCACCATCTAATTCCTTTTCCTCAGGCTTGGTGACAAGAATGCACCAATATATCTGCTATTGTCCATACCCAATATTTAATTCTTCATACTGCAGGTTGTAAAAATGTGAACTCAGTTGGAACTTGTGTACATCTTTGTGGTACTTGTCCGTTCATTCAATGGGCAGACTGATAACACTTCAGTCAGAGAGAGGCTAGATTTTTGCCTTGCCATCCACAAGTAAAACTAACAATGCTGCATTACAGAAATTGGTTATTTTCTTTGATTTTTGAAGCCCTCCTTGTGAATGTGAAAAATAATAAGCCTTGACCATGTAGTCAATGTAGTTAAGGTTAGTCCAATCTGCCTAACCATGAGAGGTTTCTTGAATTTGGTCATCATTATGTTTTCAATAAACCACTTAGGCCTTTGCAGGCTTGATTTGAGCAGACTTCCCTGACAGGAGGGACCACTTTTTTCAGAATGATATAAAAGTAATAATAGCTATGTGCAATTGAAATGTCAACAACTCACCACTTGGGTCAGGGAAATATTTATCCACCAGTAGGTCATACTCAGTAATGGATGTCAGCACCCTGCAGCCAGTTGGAAGCAGTTTACATTTTGGGCTGTTTCCTTTCTGGTAGGCCTGACGTAGACAAGCAACACACAAAGAAAAAATCAGTGCCCACAGCAAACCTTCCACATATTAAACATTGATTTAAAAACAATAAAATCTTCAGAATTACATCTCCATTCTCGTTGAGTACTAATCTGATGATGAGCTCTTATAACCCAGGCCTGGATCACCACTGAGCCCACAGTGAGCTGTGAGCAGTGAATGAGCTTTCTGCTGGTGCTTGGGGGATGGTTGCCTGGAAGCCAAGGGAGCAAAGAATGCTCTGGTGGTGGACCGAAGGAATTTTGTAGGGCCTGAGGTGGCATGGATATAATCCTGTTGACCCCATTCCTGATACTCTGGGTTCGCTAAAACCTTCCTAAACACATTGAACGTTTTTCTACAATTTCTAGGTCCCTTTAAGAGAGATTGGCTCCAACTGTTAATTCCAGAGAAAAGTCGGACTAACATGTAAAGTGTATATTCCACACATTTGTTCCTGGAATTTTTTATTTCAACAGCAAATTATGAGGTTAATAATCCCAAAATAAAAGCTACCGATCTCACATTCTGGAAATCTATCAATGAATACTGAGGCTGCTTTTCCTTCAGATTTGTCTGTTAATTACTACCAAAGTTTTAGAAAGGTTAAACAGGCTGACATGAAATTCTAAAAACCACCATCAACATTATTTTGAACAGAAATAAAAATGATATGGATTTGTTCAATAAATATTATTCAGCTCGAATTAAGATCATTCTCTTCTCATTACACCAAGGAAATCCAATGACAAAATGGCACAAGCAGAACCAACATATATATAACATGATCAGAGTAATTACTGACTGATTTCTCATCCAAGTTGAGAGGAGCAGTGGTGACGCATTAAAAAATATATACTGTTTTGATACTATAAATAAATGTAGAGAAAGATGAGTACCAATGGATTGAGAGAGAATTTGATTGAGGTATTTAAAATTATAAGGGGTATAGATAAAGTTGACATGGAGAGGCTTTTTCTTTTAAGAAAGGGGGAGATACAAATGAGAGGATATGAGTTGAGAGTTAGGGGGAAAAAGTTTAGAGGAAACATGAGGGGGGGACTTCTTTACTCAGAAAGGGGTGGGTGTGTGAAACACGCTTCCAGTCAAAGTGGCGGAGGCAGGCTATGTATATGTATATGGACGGGAAACAGTTATGGGTTGAATGTAGGTCTGTGGGGTTAGGTGGGAATAAATGTTTGGTATGGATTATAAGAACCAAGTTGGCCTGTTTCTGTGCTGTAATTGTTATATGTTTGTGTATATTATGAATAAAGCATATCAATATGCAGTGTGAGTTAGGTACCACAAGATATTAGACTATTTAACACTGCAAATATAAAATGTTGTTTATCACAGTGATAATCTTGCTGTGGAGATCAGAGAGCCTATAAGAATAAGACTCTGTATCCAGCTCTTGCCACTCACAAATTAAGCTTGGGGCTCTGCTTTTAATAATTATGAGTGTTACATTTGAGTATAGCATTCATGCTCTGCTGCAGCAGATCAAATGTGTAGAGCAGGGGTGTCAAACTCAAATTCACGGAGGGCCAAAATTAAAAACTTGGACTAAGTCGAGGGCCAAACTAAATATTTATTGAAAATTTTCAACAACATCTGCATGTTTTCTCTTCTTTCAACATATGTAATGTTAAATTTTAGGATATAACTTTAGGAGGATAATGTTACAGGTCAGGAGTAGGTAGCTCCAGTTCACCCTTTGCTTGACCTGAGGGAAACATATTTGGTCCCTGTGGAGATGTAGTCAGCAATCACAGGCTGTGTCCATTTTGGCCTGCATCAGGACTCAGCATTTCCTGCTCACTCCTCAGGCTCTAGGCCTCTATTCACCCTCGACCCACCATCCCTCTACCTGACCAGTCCTTTACCCAACCTCTACTCACCCCTCACTCCACTCGCTCTGCCTCTACCCACCACATACATGCCCCTCTACTGCCTCTCCCCTCAACCTGTTCCTCCCTCTACCCATCTCTCACCCTCTAATCACTCCTCCCCTACTCGCCCTGCCCTTCCCCTTTTACCTCTTCCCTATCCACCCCTCTTTCTACTCATCCCTCCCTCTAACTGCCCCTCGCACCACCATAACTTCCCCTGCCCATTACTCCTCACCTACACCCTCTGCCCACCCCTGCTTACCCACCCACTCAGGCCCAGCGCGCTGCCGATCAGCCTTTGCGGACAGCCACCATCTCTCTCTTCACGTGCAGGGCCGAACCAGCTGTCCCTGGGGTCCGCGCGGGTGCAAGCGCTGAAGGCCGTGGCGACCGGGAGAAGTGCACTCGCGCTGTGGAAGGGCCGTCTGGTGCCAGTTGCGGGGGGCTCGCGCTGCCCAGGGGCCGTGCGCAGCCTGCCATGCCCGTCGCGCCGACAGGAAATCACAGGCGCTCGCCAATCCGCGGCACCGCTCGACAGGTGGGAGAAGTGACTGGTTGTGCGGGGAGCCTTCCAACTGGCTTGCCGGCTGGTGACATCGACAGACTCCTCGTGTTACAATTTCTCGTGTTACAATGGGGAAGGATGTGCAATGAAGGGGGAGGATGGTGGGGGTGACATTACCAAAAAACAGCATCGGCTCTCGCTGCAGGGCGGGCCACCTCTAATACATTTTTGAAATGATCTTGTGGGCCAAATATAATTATATCGTGGGCCAAATTTGGCCCGCGGGCCAGAGTTTGACATGTGTGGTGTAGATGAAAGAAGAAGATGGTGGAAGTGCGGGTGGGGAACACTTTAGGAACAATTACCGTAAATCTGCAAGTTTTAAGGTCGATAAGGTTGGTCCTTAAGTCAAGGTTGTACTGGGGGAAGGCTGATTCAATAGAATGAGAGAGAATGTAATACAAGGAGATTAAGAGCAGATGCTTGCAGGTAAAATGACAGATGACAAGAGGAAATCTTTGAAAAGAGGGTTAAGTAAGAGTTCAGATTCTGCATTTTCCGGTAAGAGTGAAGGCCAAAAATGGTAAGATTAAGGAACCTTGTGTGGTGGTACACCACCGGCCTACTGCAGGGGGCAACCTCTGTACCTGCGGGAGTGTAAGGGGTCAGGACAACACCTGGCCGGCTGTCAATCAGTCAGCCTGAATGGATCAAGCCCCACCCGGTCAGGTGTCAATCACCCTCTGGGATATAAGCCTGCACCGGCCTCCCGAGGCCTCACTCAAGAGTTGCTGCAGCCACAGCCAGCCTGGCTCTGTGGAAATCTTTGTGGATTAAAGTCTGTTGTACAGTCTTTATCTTTGTGTGTGTCTGAATCTGGCTAACCGTGCACCACACCTTGCATGACAAATGCTATTAAATATTTGATCTGTAGAAAATATTGAAAAATATGGCAGGTATCAGAAACTGAAATGAAAAAACTTTAGAAAGAAACTAGAAAGATAAAAGGTCATCACAAAATATACTTGGTAAGTGAAATTAAGGAGAATGTTAAGACATTGCAGAAATATTACAGGAGCAAGAGGATAGTAAGGGAAAGTGGATCCTCAAATAACCAACAGAATAATCTATTGAGGAGTCAGATAATATGGGCAAGGTCTTAAGTGTCTTATCTGTATTCATCAAGAAGATCATAGAAGATAGCGAATTCAAGGAGAGATCTGTGAATAATCTGGAGGAGGTCAGCATTAAGAAGGTTGAAGTGTCGAATATCTTGAAAAACATTAGGGTTCATAATTCCCAGTGCTGGACAAGATCTATCCTGGGTTGCAATGGGAAGCAGGGGAAGTGATAGCTGATTGAATGATATGCATCTTGTTAACCAGAGGTAAAGATGCCAGCAGATTTGATGATTGCTTATATTGTTCCTATATTTAAGAAGGGCAGCAGGGATAAGCCAGGTAGTTACAGGCTGCCGAGCCTTACTTCAATGAGAGGGAAATTATTGATGAAAACCCTAAGGGATAGGATTTATAATCATTTGGAAAGACAGGAGCTAATCATGGTTTATCATTTTGGTTTTATGCAGGGGAAATTCTGCCTCACTAATTTGACTAATTTTTTGAGGAGGTAATCAAGAAGAATGATGAAGGGCAGGATAAGGCATTTGGTAAAATCCAAAAGGTTAAGGTACATGGAGCTGAGCTGAATTATTAGATCCAAAATTGATGATACAATAAAACCTCATTAGAACGCGGTAGTTGGGGTCCAAGATTTCATACCGCATTACAGCCGAATCGCGGAACAGATGCAGATATGTCATGATACAGGAAGCAGGAAAACAGAATACTGTGACTCAAACCGTATAATAAGACCTTTTAAGACCTTTAAACTCCACATATACATCTTGTTAAAGAATCATAGGAGTCCATTTTGGAATTTGTGGCTATTAGCCACTGTTAGCCTGACATCCAAAAATCAATGTTTGGGGTCCACAGACTCCCGCACTATAAGCGATTCCGCAGATTAATGAATCGCGTTCTAACGAGGTTTCACTGTAGAAGGCAGAGGGCAGGGTGATCTAATTACAAGTCTGTGACAGGGATGTACTGCAGTGATCAGTGTCACTGATCAGTGAGGCAGAGTCCCTTGTTATTTGTAAAATTTATAATGTCTGCTATAATCCACTGAAAGTGGCAATACATAAATTGGGTAATTAAAAAGTCATGTTTGCCTTCATAAGTCAGGGAAACGCACATGAAAATTGGGTTGTTATTTTGCAACTTTACAAAACATCAGTTGGATCATACTTGGAGTATTGCGTGCAGTTCTGGTTGCCTCACTAGAGGAAGGATGTGGTTGCACTTGAAGAGTGCAGTGAAAATTCATCAAAATGTGGCCTGAACTGTAGGACTTTAGTTATGGTGAAAGACTTGAGTTTGTTTTCCCTGGAGCGAAGAAGGTTGAGGGGCGATTAGATGGCAGTTTATGAAATAGGCAAAGTCATGTAGATAGTCAGAATCTTTTTACAGTGGTAGGGGGCTATCAAAAACAATAGGGCACAGAATTGAAGCGAGAGGAAGGAATTTTAAAGTGGTTTTGAGGGGAAAGTTTTTCCTCAAACACAGAGCCCGGTTGATATCTGGAACTCACTCCCAGAGGAGGTGGTGGAGTCAGACTCAATCACCACAATTAAGACACATTAGAACAGACACTTGAATAGACAAGGCATAAAAGGATATGGACCTGATACGGGATTAGGTGGATGGGCAAAGAGGGCAGGATAGATGTGGAGGTCTGAATGGATCATTAGTGTGCTCTATAACTTATGACATCAGGAACTACTTACGTCCGTGTTTTCATAGCATTCAATGCTGTTATCATTTTTTATAACCACATATCGGTCTTTCCATTTCTTGAATTCTTCCACATACTGTATCACTGTTTGTTCATGGATCACTTTCCCAGTTTTTACAGACTCCTGAAAGAAAGCATCTTGGCTCGAGAGCATAATTCACAGAAAATAATCACTTCATTTTAAATTATTTGAGCAAACTTTTAGATAATGAGAAAAGTTGGCAATACAACTGTGTCAAACACCAATGCATAACTGAGCAAACAATGTGCTGCAGGGGGTACAGGATCAGGCAGCATCCATGGAATGTCAGCATTTTGGATTCAGACCCTCTGTCAAGACCAAATCTTTATCGAGACATAAATTCTTGCTGCTGAGAATCAAGGATGTGTAAATTTCACCTCATGCTTCTCCCAGATTGAAAGAGGCCAAACAGGGAGATGCACATAGTGGCCCTGGAATACTTTAGTGGGAAGTAGGGAAAGCATCAGTTTGTTAAATCTTGTAAATATTAGTTATGAGGGAAGGACCAACAATAGCTTGGATTCAGATCTCATATAGAAACATAGAAAACATAGAAGATAGGAGCAGGAGTAGGTCATTCGACCCTTCGAACCTGCTCCGCCATTCAACGAGATCATGGCTGATCTTAAAGTTCAGTACCCTGTCCCCGCCTTCTCTCCGTAACCTTTAATACCCTTATACTGAAGAAATAGATCTAATTGCCTCTTAAATATATTTAATGAACCTGCCTCTACTGCCCTCTGTGGCAATGAATTCAACAGATTCACCACCCTCTGGGTAAAGAAATTCTTCCTCATCTCGGTCCTAAATGGTTTGCCTATTATCCTCAAACCATGGCCCCGGGTTCTGGATTTTCCCATCATTGGAAACATCCCATCTGCATCCATTCTGTCCAGTCCTGCCAGAATTTTATAGGTCTCTATGAGATCCCCTCTCAATCTTCTAAACTCCAGCGAGTACAATCCCAATTTGAGCAATCTTTCCTCATAAGTCATTCCTGCCATTCCAGGTATCACCCTGGTGAATCGCCTCTGCACTCCCTCCATTGCGAGAACATCCTTCCTTAGATAAGGTGACCAAAACTGCACACAATACTCCAGGTGTGGTCTCACCAAGGCCTTATACAGCTGCAGTAAGGTATCCTTGTTCCTATACTCAAACCCTCTTGATATGAAGGCCAACATACCATTTGCCTTTTTAACCACCTGCTGTACCTGCATGCTCGCCTTCAGAGACTGATGTACAAGTACCCCTAGGTCTCTCTGCACTTCCCCATCTCTTAATCTATTGCCATTCAAATAGTAATCTGCCCTCCGGTTTGTATTACCAAAGTGGATAACCTCACATTTATCCACATTGTAGTGCATTTGCCATGTATCTGCCCAGTCCCTCAATTTATCCAAATCACACTGGAGCTTCCTGACCCCCTCTTCCGTGCACACAACCCCTCCTAGCTTAATGTCATCTGCAAATTTGGAGATATTACATCCAATCCCCTCATCCAGATCATTAATGTAAATTGTGAACAGCTGGGGTCCCAGTACAGATCCCTGTGGCACCCCACTGGTCACCGCCTGCCACTCAGAAAACGAGCCATTTATCCCAACTCTGTCTTCTACCTGTCAGCCAGTTCTCAATCCATATCAATACATATATCTCCCCTTTTAGCTCTTGATACTAGGCCAGCCAAATTTTAAAAAAAGTGTTAAAAGAAAAATGTTAAAAATAAAACAAATTCACCAAAGAAATAAACCCAAAAATGAATAAATAATCCACATTAAAAAAAGCTCAGGTGTCAGTTCCTGTTACTCTCTGAAAGCAGTAACTTCAGGTGGACCATTAATCATACATCAATTAAAGCAAAAACTTACAAATAAGGGCATCAATAATGGAGTTACCACTATTGAATGTGGAATTAATGAAATGTTGCTGCAAAGATGTTCATTGTGGTTTTTCTAGTGAAGCAATGAGCAGATCCCAAAGAGTTCATTAGAAGTGCTCAATAGAGGAAGCTTTCACCAAAACACAAAGTTGCTAAAACAAGCAAGCAGAAACATTCTTACACCAGTTAATGAAATTTCTGTCAAGCATAACTTGAAAATGTCTGCATTTCTATGCATCTAATTTGCTCAGACTACATTGGGATAAAAATATTTTTCAGTGCAATGTCTACTCTATAAATGGATACAATTACTCAGATGCAGATCTCATTTGTATTCAGATATCAACCCGATGACTAATCTGCCTCAAGCAGAAGCATCTTATCAGATGGAAAAAAAAACCAAATGTTATTGATTACAATGTCTTCTCTCATGTTACCCTTGGAATTTGGAAAGATATTTTGAAGAGGACAAATTCAAGTGCCCATTTGAATCTTCTGATCAGAAGCTGAAATGCTACAACTGGATACACCATCATAATGGTCTGTGCAAAAATGCAACATTTATGTGCATCCAAATTTTCTATTGGTTTGCAACAATGGCCAATGTAACATTTTAGAAGTAATACGTTCAATGATCCTGATTAGTCAGAAAAAGAGATGGAGATGGTGCCATTGAGTACCTTCCCAGGATTTCTGGGGCATTCGGAGGAAGGAAATGGGGCTACATTACTGATATGCCAGAGCCTAGTTCAGAGATACAGATGGGAGTTGAAGAAGATTGGCGTTCCAAGCTTCCTATTTCGACTTTCCTCATGTTGCATTTCAGACACAAACTTACTGTAAATTAATTTTGAGGAAACTAGTTATGGGATTTGTTGAGAGAATTCATAACCAGAAAACTGTCTACAACAGATCATGAATCCGAAAACAAGATTGAACAATTTGTATGTGTTTCATCTTGTATTTGTATGGGTGAGTTCTTAGACAACACATGAATGAAGGAAAAGGTTATTTACTTTAAAGTTGATGTAAACATCACATGAGGCATGCCTTGAGGCTGCAAGCTTCCATTATAGATCTTACATACTATGTGTCCGCCCCTGCTGGCAGCGAAGTCTAATCAAATAGTAACTATAATCAAGGCCTTGCTAGTGTCCATGCAAACACGATCACCATCATGACATCGCTCTTTCTTAAAACAAAAGTAGCTTACTTTTAACTAACATGTTTTCTTTGTATAACTCTGCAATTTTAACTTTAACATCAAGAACTTACCTTTTCATTATTATCAAAATTGTTAACATTTTTTAAACTTGCTTTGTGTGTTCACATTTACATACACTAAAACTTGAAGAGTGAATAAGATAGCACTACTTCAATCTATAACAGGAGTCTTTAAATTTGCTCAATGAGCCTCTTAGGAGGAGTCACGTGTCTTGACGATCTCCTGATTGATTGTCCTTGAATCTAAGTTGTTGTCTCAAATGATGTCTTCTCAGATGTGCATTCAGGTTGTTCAACAGTATCTGTCTTTCCATCTATTGTGACTGGTCCCATCTGAAGATCTCAATGATTTCTTCACAGAACAGCACCTTCATCTATCTGAATGATGTATGATCTTGGTTGGACTTCACTAAGAACAGTTCGCTTCTGAGTCCATAAGTTTGTTTTGTCTTTTAGCCTTACTTGGTCACCAGTGTAGAGTTCTGGTAGGTTTTTTGTTCCTCTGTCAAAGTAATACTTTTGCTTTCCTTTCTGTTGTTCTTTGAATTTTCTCACTTTATCCCCCTCTTTTGTTTTTAGGAGATTCTCCTGAATGGGTAGGTTTGATCTTCACCTATGTCCCATAAGGTGTTGTGCTGGTGACATTTCACACTCAAGTGGCATTATGAGGTATACTAGCATGCTCTGGTAAAAGTCCGTTCCACTGTCCTTTGCCTTGTTCATCAGTCTTTTCATTGTCTGTATTGATTATTCCACTAGACCATTGGATTGTGGAAAATGAGGACTTGACGTAGTGGGTAAAAACTGTCGGAACTTTGAACTGCAAAACTGGGGTCCATTGTCTATGAAGACCTCACTTGCCACACCATGTCTGGAGATTATGGCTCTCATACCTGTTATTACAGCATCTGCAGTGGTGGTGTTCAGTTTATACATCTCTGGATGCAGGGAGTAATAGTCTGTGACTACAAGATAGTTCTTCCCTTGACATTCAAGTAGGTCAGTGCCTACCTTCTGGTAAGGTCTGTATGGTGCTGTGTGTGGCTTTAGTGGTTCTGCAGGATTGCTTGCTTGATATTTCCAGCATATTGTACAGTTTAACACTTCACTTGTTATATCATTGTTGATTCTTGGCCAGTACATCACTTCTCCTGCTCTTTTCTTACACTTTTCGATTCTGAGATGTCCTCCATGGATCCTTTTTAGCATCTCTTTTCTCAAACTCTTTGGGATAAGGATTTTGCTTCCTTTGTAGATGATGTCTTCAACCTCTGATAGTTCCACCCTGCAGTTCCAGTACTCTGAAATGCCAGGTGAGCAGTCCTGCTTCATGTTAGGCCATCCATCCAAGATGTTTTTTCTCAGTTGTCTCAGTGTTTCATCTTTGTTTGTCTCTGACTTTATGAGCTCCATTTTTGCATCTGATATGGGCAGTGCACTTGTGATCATGTCCATGAAGGCATTCATGTCTTCATCCATTTTGGTGTTTGCGGGCTCTCTCGCGTCAACAGCTCTAGACAGCATGTCTTTTGTGTACATTAGCTTACCTGGAGTGTACATCACATTCAGTGTATAGTGTTGCAGCCTTTGTACATCCTTTGGTACCACGATCAATGTGCTTTTTGTCCTTGTTTCATTTTGACCATGCATTCTCCTTGCACTGGTATGTTGGTACCTGAATATCCTGTCACCTTCACTTTTGTTCCATACATCTTTGGTCTTGGTCAACCTTCTTAAAATCAGTCTCTGATATTATATTAATTTGTGCTCCAGTATCCAATTTAACTGAAATGTATATGTCATTCACTTTTAATCTCAACATCCAGTCTCTGTTTTCTTTCTTGTTTTCAGTCACAACATCTACATAGAATTCCTCTATCTCCCTTTCATTTAATGCATGAACCTTGCTTTGTTGCACTTAGTTCCTACAGCAACGGGCATAATGGTTGCTTTTGTTGCACATATAGAATGTTTTACCATATGCTGGACACTTTTTTGGTAGGTGTGTTCCGCATCGACGACATGACTTTCGATTGTCCCTTTCATTTTTGTTCACTGGCTATGCCTCTCTTTCTACTTTCACGTGCTTTTTGTTAAACGGTTTGTATCTGTTCTTGCTCACTGCATCCATGTTGCAGCTAGTTTCACTGAACAGCTCTTTTGCCTGCATTTTTACAGTTTCTGTAGCCCTACAGAGTGCTATGGCTTTTTCCAGGTCTAGATTTTTCTCTCTTAGCAGTCTTTCTCTTAAACTTATCTGGAATACCACACACAAGTCTGTCTTCTATCAGCAAGTCGGTCAGTCCACCAAATTCACATACTGATCAATACTTTCTTCCATTTTCTGTACACATGTGAAATAACTGTGCCTCTTAAATGTCACGACAATATGCCTCAAACTGTTCCATTATTTTTTCCAGTTTCATTTTGTCTCCTTTAGCAGCAAATGTGAAGTTATTTTACATCTCCAGGGCTTCATCACCCCATGACATGTAAGAAAACTGATGCTTTCACTTTATCATTTTTCTCGTCAGCTCCATCTGCCATCAAATACAATCCAAAAAGTTGTTTCAATCACCGATCAGTTGCTGACTTTAGATTTTCCTTTTAAAGTATTTCCTTACAATTTCCTTCAGCCCACTTCTGACACCATGTCATTGGTGAGGTCAGGTTTGGAATATTGTGTTCAGTTCTGGTCTCCAAATTATAGGAAGGATATAGATAATGTGGAGAGGGTGAAGAGAAGATTTACAAGGATGTTGCCTGGCTTTGTCATCTAGAGTAAAGAAAAAGATTAAGGAGTCTGGGACTTTATTTATTGGAATGTAGATGGTTGAGAGGGGATTTGATAGAGGTATTTAAAATTATGAAGGGAATAGAATAGATAGACTAGATGTGAGTAGTCTCTTTCTTGAGGGCAGGAAAGGTTTGAATAAGAGGGCATAAGTTAAGGGTAAAGGGGCAAAACTTTAGGTGAAATGTTAGAGGATGCTTCTTCACTCAGAGAGTGGTGGCAGAATGGAATAATTTTCCAGAGGAGATAGTTGTGGCAGGATCCTTTCTGTCATTTAAGAGAAGGTTGGATGTGTACATGGATATGAGAGGGTTGGAAGGTTATGGGGAGAGAGTAGGAGGGGGGAACTAGTAGAGTTGTTCAAATGAACCGGTGCAGACTCGAAGGGCCAATATGGCCTGTTTCCGCGCTGTAAACTGTTATATGGTTATGGATTCATCTTGTATTCGTATGTGTGAGTTCTTAGCCAACACATGGATGAAGGAGAAGGTTCTTAACTTTAAAATTGTTGTAAACAGCACATGAGGCATGCCTTGAGGGATCTTACATACTGTGTGTCCACCCACTGCCAGCAGCGAAGTTTAATCAAACAGTAACTATATTCAAGGCCTTGCTAGTGGCCATGCAAATGTGATCACTATAATTACAGTATGGAACAATGGATCCATGCTTCTCTCACAAAAAGTTCTGAGGCAGTTAAGAAGAGCATTTATCTTCTGTTTTCCTAAATACATATCATTAAAACAGGTTAGCTAGCTATTACCATATTTCTGTTTGTGGGAGCTTGCTGAACAAAATTGACTGCTCATTTACCACAATAGAAGTTATGAGCTATATTCAAAGTACACTTCGTCCTTTTATTCTTTTCTCAGTAGAAGCAGGAGAATCCTGTAATCACTTGTGGAACAAAATAATCTAATATGATCAAGAGCATTCATACTTTCTTAATACAATTGGTGGGCATTGACACTACATTTAGTCTAGACAAGGTTGATGCAAAACAGAAACAATTTTTGCCAAGGACCAAGTGGTTTTTGGAAAAATGATAAGTCACCCAGAGAAGAATTGTAGCTGGAACTATCTCCAATGTGAAACTAAGTGGACTCTGGCCATGTAACAAACCAGAGTTGAGAAACAGGAAATTCAGGCAAGAAAATAAGGTTTCCAACACAGTGGACAAGGAGCTTGAAGTTGATTGGTGCCAGCACAATCTGTTGATGGTTATGCAGGGGAAGACTTTGGTTTGGCTTGTCCTTTATAACAGTAGGTTTGTGAAGAGCAATGAGGAAAACACAAGGTGATGATAGGACACAGAAAAAAGTTTCATAAGGAGAGGTGCTAGGTTGAATAGGGACAAAGTGGTATTGGAAGCCAACTGAATGCAGAATGGAAAGCTCAGACCAGAGCTGTTAAAATTGTCATTTAGATGAGCAGTCTTGATGTCTACTGAAATCATTATCAGAGATACTGCTGAAAACCTCACAAGTAGACCATACTTGTCACCTTTGAACTACTGGAGTTTCCTTGACCAGGCAGTTATTTTGCACAGTAGAAGATATCAAATAGGGAATGGACTCCATCAACATCAATGGGAAGCTAACCTATTGTTTTTAATAATTCTGCCAGAGCTTGTGTATTGGTCAAGAATGTAATTAGCAGGAAAAATTGAGCCAGTACATTCTAAAGGTTAAATTTATACCTTCTCAAATAAAAATATAAACATATTCACAGTGAGGTCCCATTCTTGCAATAATAGCAATCAAATAAACTACAAATGGCTGTCAAGACTTTGACTTCTCCACTCAATACTTTCACTTGCTGCCACCATTGAGAACCATTCTTCAACTCTAAGGAACGTCCACTGTGATGCTGTGCACTCTTGCACCACCTTACAAACACTTAGGGCTGCAAGTCCCAAGATGCTCTATTTCAAAGCAACCCAGGGTCTGGAGTTCACTGAAGGAAACTGTAAGGGAAAAGTCCAACCCTGACCTGGCAGCAAAATTACAGAATTCAGAAATATGATTCTAAGTCAAGTGTTGCTCATGAGCAGGTTCACAGGAGGTTCATGGGAAACACAGAGTCCGATAATTCATGAAGACAAGGGCACACCAGCACTTGATGTGAAAGCATTGACCCTGTTGGAGTTAGTTTGAGTTAGTTTGAACAACTGAGCAGGATGCCTCATCTATCTGGAGCATTCACTGAGAGTATGAAGTAGTTGGGGAAGAGCTTGAGGGAAGTGGAATGGGGGAGAAATGGAATCTTGGATGAATCACAGAAAATTTAACCGTTTTCAGCTTCAGATGAGCAATACCAACATTAGAGGGTTCAAGGATCCTGCACAACATCGCTAGAAGCGAGTTCGAAGAAACACACAAACTTCAGGGGGGCCGGCAGGCATGTTCTTGTAAAAGCGATACAGAATGTTGTGAATGTGGTATGGGTTTTGAGGAGGAAAGTTGGTGTGACAAAGTTGACTTCTTCAATGTAGGGGAACTTAATGTAAGTTTCATCTTGAAATGTCCTTTTAGTTTCTTTCTTCACTCCTAGCAGCAGAGCTGAAAGTGGAATTTGTGAATAGGGACCAGAAGCACCACTAAAATTAATGTCAAGTCTCTGAATGAGTGGCCACAAATCTCTGGTATTAAAACGGATACTGAATGAACATCACCAGATTAAGGGTCATATTAATGTGCAATGTCATGTTCAGTGCCAATATCCATGGAAGATTTGAATAGCGCAACAACATCTGCCACAAGAGGTGGAACCGTGGCATGGCAATGAAAGAAACCTTAAAGGATGTGGTGACATGAAGGGATTGAGTTGGACTAAAAAAAAATTTCACAGGAACAAAGGAGTCTGAGAGATGACATGATAGAGGTATGTTAAATTATGAGAGGTAGAGATAAAGTGAATAACCAGTGTTGGTTTCCCATGGTATGGTTGTCTGATACTAGAGGGCACTGATTTAAGGTGAGTGGAAGGAGGTTTAAAGGGAACCTGAGGGGTAAATCTTTCACACAAAGTGTGGCTGGTGACTGAAATGAGCTGCCGGAGAAGGTGATAACAACATTTAGGAGGCATTTCAACAGGTACTTGAATGAGTAAAATATTGTGGGATACAGAATTAATGGAGGCAAATGGGATTTCCAAGATTGAGCATGGATGCAATGGGCCTGTTTCTGTGATGTACAACTCCGTAATTTTAGGATCTCACTGCATAATAGTGTTTCTCTGCTGAAATTTGCAGCTCTTGGTTATCATTGGATTTGTAGCGACTACTAAATAAATACACATACACAGGTTTAGTCAGCAAACACTGTTCATCCGAGCTTGCTTCCTCTCATTTTGTATCCATCCTGGTCTGGGTTTCATGAGACCACGAGTGACGTCACCACGTGCTTACCACTAATCTGTGGGGCTGGCATGTTTAAAGTAACACCATGGGAGCTCCGCATCCTCTAGAAAGAGGCACAATGGCTCACAGCATCGCATGCCCGTGGTTTCTTGCCTAGGTGAGTGAGCAATGACCCGGCCCGCGGATCTACACGTCCACTTGGTGAGCTGCCCCAGCAATGGTTCGCAATACCGTACTACATGGCCACTCAGCCCGCTACAAGTCCGCTCAGCTCACTACACTATCCCCACCAGAATCATCGCCGAAAAACAGATGAACTGGCTGCACGCTCATTGGGTGGACGCTCTCTTCTCCTGGGCTGGGGGGCAGTGAATAGGGGAAGTAGGGTCCACACTGTCCACACTAAATAGTTGTGAATGCCCCCCAATGTTCAAAGTATACACAACCCTGTCCCTTTTAATTATGCAAAAAGGGTCATTTTATGGCCGTTGCAATAGTGCTCCTGGAGCCTGTCTATGCACAAACACAAATTCAGTGTTGAGGAGAGGTGGAGGCACATGCTGCTTGGGGGGGGGGGGGGGGGGGTTCCATGCCAGTTGTTTGGAATGGGTTTCCTTGCTGCAATGTTGTGTCAAAGTTGCTAAAGCATGTCCAGGTCAGAAAAGCAAGAGTTGGAGGAGAAGTGAACATCACCTGGAACTGTGAGAACTGAACCATAAACCATCTCTACGGATGATGCTGGCATGTCTTCCTTCAGGGCGGTGCGCCCTCCCAGCAGAACCCATGGCAACGCATCTATCCAATTGGGGCCTTTGAGTGTGGACTTGAGTTGCTGGTGGAAACGTTCCACAAGACAGTTGGATTGTGGGTGGTATGTTATAGTTATATATAACCATATAACAGTTTATGGCATGGAAACAGGCCATCTCGGCCCTACAAGTCCACGCCACAAAAGCGCGCAAGGGGAGACCATAACACAGAGGTGAATTGCGGTCTGAAGTGACATGTGTGGGAACTCCAAATCTCGAGATACAATTGGCAATGAATGCTCTGGTGCATGTCTCAGTGTCACTGGATGGCAATGGGGTGGCCTCTGGCCAGCACGTGAATCGGTCTATGACCTTCAAGATGTATCTCATGTTCTTAAATATTATCAATGGTCTGACTAGGTCTATATGCACATGTTCAAAATGCCGGCATACCACTGGGAAAGGTTGGAGAGGTGCCTTGGTGTGTGCTTGCCACTAATCTGTGGGGCTGGTGTGTTTAAAGTAAACACGATGGGAGCCCTCCGCCCTCTAGAAAGAGGCATAATGGTCCAGTGTGCCACTACTCGGCTTGCCACTCTGTGTGCACGCAGTTTCTTGCCCAGGTGAGTAAGCAATGACCCAGCCTGCGGATTTACCCGTCCGCTCAGTGATCCGCCCCGGCAATGGTTCGCGATACCACTCTACGTGGCTGCTTGGCCCACTACACGATCACTCGGCCCACTACAGATTAACATTAAGTTGAAGAACAGGACCAAAATGTAGGATATACCTCAGAGTCAGTACACCTTCTCACAAATAATAAAAACTAATATTCTTGTCAGAGGCTACAAAAGGGTAGTCTCTATTCTTGGTTGTTGATCACTTGTTAAAACCAATATTCTTGATATAATGTGTGAATCTTTAAAGACTTTGAACTCAATGAATTCCTGACGTGACAAGTCATGCAAATAACTTGCCACTATCCAGGTTTTAGCTTGAATCATTCAAATCTCATGCAAATGGAAAAATTACTGGAACAATATCTGGGTTTCCAGTGACAGTTGTGGCAAAGGATCATTCATGATGAAGATGTCTTCAGTTTGAACATATGTAACTTTGGTGTCTCTGGTGTAATCTGACGAAGCGTCATTGTCCATAGACATTGATTCCACGCTTCTTTGTGGAATGACCAAAACAGTGAGAATGGGAATTCCTTGGGAGCTGAGAGGATATAAAAATGCAAGGGATTGGGATGACCTAAAGGCATGGGCTGCTATGAGCATTGTTTTTGCTTGTCCCTCCATTGATAGTGGTTGACCAGCTGAGTAGTTCCAGCATTTCCAGCTTGTGTGGGTTCTGCTGCTGCCATGATGGAATATGCCCACAAAAAAAATGGCTTGGAGTCCAGCATGATCCATGAACTCTCTGAATGCACGTCACTGTGGCTGGTTGGGTGGATGTGGTGAATGTCTGCCAAGCTGCCTGTCTCCCCTCTGGCGAGCCTTGCAGTACTAACATTGGCTGTGCATTATCTCTACTGTTAAGGACACTCCCCTTGGATATAACTGTATATGCATCTATTGTCTTTCATTATTGTACCATGAGTTTCTGCTAATAAAAGCCATGATTATAGTTTGACCGCATCGTCTTTGCCTACTTCATCAACTGGCACTTCAATGGAATCACTGTTTATACTGTTTGTATGTGTATGGCTGGCCCGTCCTTGCTGAATGTACCTGTGGCTCCTCCCCCTTGGTTCCCCTAATAAAGGCAGCAATGCCATTACCCATCGTCCAGAACAAGTTCGGGTTAGAAACATGAAAAGGTGCCTTCTGTTTATGGCATTAAAAACCTATCAGTCAGGTAACTTCTAGTCGTTGGAGTTATTGATAGCGCATCAGATAAGTTTTTCAATGGCATAACGCACATCTTGTACTGTACCTTACGATGAAGGAGTTGGGGTTGGGCCTCTGTGTCTTGTTCTACTTCACGTCGAATGTGATTGAAGAAGGTCACAGGATATTGCCGCTGGTAGTGAGGGCTGAAATTTTTAAGCTCTGCTTCAGTTTTGCCTGAAAATAGAAGAGGGAAGTAATAGCAAAGTGCAACTTAGTCACAAAGCCGGATTCATCATAAAGCATGTTGTCATAGTGAAACAATTCAAAGCAACACGAAAGGTCAAACAAAAACTTTGAACTCTTACTAAATAAACTGTACAAGAAAACCCAGAGCTACTTTGGTTCCATTGAACCTAGGTGGGTTGCATTTAGCATTTATCATCAAGAATAAAATGAGATATTGCAATCAGAGATTGTAAAGATTGTGCACAGTGAAAGCTTATTAAGAACAAGAACAATGCACTTAAAGCTGGGCAATAAATAAAACACCTCTTTGAACCTCCTTATTATCCTCTTAAAAAATATGATCATTAGTCAAACATGACAAATTAATGCTGACTGTCTTCGATTTACCTATAGCTCTCAAAATAATGTCCATAAATAGAATACATATGTCCAAAGTTAAACTACAGTATCTTGTTTTTATTCTGATGTTGATCCATTATGTGATAAATGAAACATCTCAGATTCATATGTTTTGTGATTCTCCAAAACTAAAAGATATTTGGGAACAGTTTTTCCAAATTCTATCAAGGATTTTTGAGGATCAAAGTAACACCTTTCCCCTTTTATTACTTAGTTTGGCTATTCTCAACAGGAAAATATTTCCTTGAGATTAATTCAGATGACCAATTTTGATGAAGGGGAAAGATAGTTTACCATCAACTCGTATGCAACAGATACAGGATATTATGCCTTGCTTCAGCTTAGAGAAAATTAGATATAACATTAAAGAGTTCATGATAGAATTTGACAAAATATGGAGCCCATTTATGGACTATTAACATAATTTGATTACATGGGTGCTTGTGAGCCAGAAGGATCTGTTACCATGCTGTATCTTGCGTGGGTGCTCTGGGGGTCCCCTGTCCGTCATCCGGGAGCTGAGACTCTATTCTTTAGATATTATTTGCTGGTGACCGTGTTTAGTGGAAGGGGTAGGATTAGAATGGGGAAAGGGTTCTTTTTCCTTTTTCTCTTTTCTGTATTTTCTTCTTTCTTTTCCCTTTCTTCTATCTTTTTTCTTTATAAATAGAAGGGACCACTTCAATTCGAAAATTCATCATGAGTACGTTCTAATAATTATATTTACATTATATACAAGACAATGTATAAGTTACTTATGATTCATATTCTGTTGTGTATTGGGATATGTGATTATTATATGTTCACTATGTAACATGTAATATTTCTCTTTCAAATCAATAAAAAAAATTAGAAAGAAAAGAATGTCTAAATACTCTCACTCAAAATTTTTCCAATAATTTAGCCTCTACCAGTGTCTATTTTTTGTTGATTTTCCCAAGATGTATTAGACCAACATTTACTTTGCTGCCTCCTCATGGAGTTAAAATGGTAATGTGAATCACTCCAATGCTATTTAGCCAACCCAAGTTAAATTAATTCAGGTGCAGACACTCTTTAGAACTGGAGAAAAGCAAATCTTTCTCAACCCCAAGGAACTGCCTGAGAATAGGACGAGGAAGGAAAAAATATTTGTAAAAAATTTTATCACATTCAAGATCTTTAATTGTAAGTTTTATACACCAGTATTTTTGGGTTTCGCTGCCTCAAGTCAGGTTCAGTCAGTTTCAATACTGTGCATTCTCAGGGAGTATTGAAAGTGGGAACTCTGTATCTACCTCTTCCAGCAGCAGGAGAATGTGCCTGTAATGATGGGAGGAGTGAAGAAGAAATCTCCCAGGGGGAGGAGGGACAGC
The DNA here is from genome assembly GCF_036971445.1 of Narcine bancroftii. Classification (NCBI taxonomy): domain Eukaryota; kingdom Metazoa; phylum Chordata; class Chondrichthyes; order Torpediniformes; family Narcinidae; genus Narcine; species Narcine bancroftii. Next base: position 84,280,445 of record NC_091473.1, read on the forward strand.
AGTTGCAGGAGATATATTCTTTATACGTGGGCCCCTTGGAGACCCCACAGTCTCTGCTGGCAGGAGTTGCCAGGAAGCTCTCTGCCAGAGAATGTTTGCTCTCTGAGGTCCTTCTGCCTCCTCCTGTAGGCTGAAAGTATGAGCAAAGAATTTGAATGACCTCTGATCAAACAGTGTGCATTAAAATGGGAAACATGGAAGAGATCAGCAGAAGCCTGGAGGCATCCTGAACGTTGCCTGCATTTTAAGATTTTGATTTTAGCTTCCCGGCATCTGGTGTTGTTTTGATTTTTTTTTAGGCACACATTAGATTTATAGCTGAGGTAATTGGAAGGAAAGATTTCATTGAGAAAAAAGAAAACTGTTGGACTTTTAGCACTTCAACCAGCACGGGAAAACAAGGTTATAAAGCCTAGTGATCCTGCAAACTTTACATGTAGAACTATTGCTGGCCTCATCTGAAGGAATTTTACCACAGAGTAAAGGAGAGGAAGCAATGAAAAATACTGCCAAAAAAGTCAGGAGTTGAATTTCCCAACGAGAACTAAGATGCCTGGAAATCAGCCCAAAATTGCTCTGGACCAGGTGAAGCCCACATTCCAAAACCTCTGGAGTTGTGCAAAGGAATTTATGGGCATTTCCATTTAGGAGTTGCTTCATTTGAGCTGTCCACTTTTCCAGCTCAAACTCAGCTTTTCAAGCATTTAGTAATCAAGCCCTCAGGAGATGGTTTTGTAATTGGGGCCCATATCATGAAAAAATTGACTTTGTATTGGATTAATTTGTGTTGAATTTATCTTGCAAGATGAATTTGGACTGTGTTCATGGAGTTCCCCAAAGACCATGAAGTTCCCACAGAATCTAATTGTTGCTAAATTCAGCATTTTGTCTTCAGAGCCCTTCTGACAGATGGCATGGACAATGAATACTCGATACATCTGCAGAAGTAAGCCTGGCAAATCCATTTCATACATGTTGAGCTCCATTATGGGCAATGGTTTTTCTTTAATCCAGTGCTGTCTTTAAGGAGTTTGTACGTTCTCCCCATGACTGCACGTTTCCTTTTGGTACTCTGGCTTTGGCCCACCCTCCAAAAACGTACAGGGTTTGAAAATTAATTAGCGTATTTTGGTGGCACATCCTTGTGAGCCAGAAGGATCTGTTACCATGCTGTATCTCTAAATAAAATATTTTTAAAAATATATAGTGGTAAGGCAGTGGGATTGAGGAAATGCTAAATATTCCAGTCAGCTGTACAGGGAGAGCAAACTTTGTGCAATTCACTGGATACTGCCTATGCACAAAAAGCACAGGAAATCCTTGCTTCTGCTAAACTCATTGCGAGAACCTTTGTCTGTCTGCCTTCCCTGCATTCTCTCATTGCTCTAATCGGAATCCCAGAGTTCATTCAGTCATTACTAACAACTGGTGAGCTCTGGTCTTGGAGAGGGAAATGGTGAATACTCACCATTCAGTTCAACTGCTTGTCAACATAAATTGATAGCCCAAGTGACTATCCCCTCATGACTGCTTTTCTTAAGCTCACATTATCAATGCAAAAGTCCACACATTTATATTTTCCCCTTAATTACTATCATTCTTCCCAAATGTCTGAGAATGAACGGTATTCATGTATACTCACAGTCCAATACCTGTACCTCTACAGACAAATACATGGATTCTTTTCTCTTATGAACTTATCTCAAATAATTTGCAAAGAATAGCATTACAAATTCATGATTGAGAGCTGACATCATGAGGATGCAATTTGTGAGTGGTCATAAACACTCCACTTTGCTTGAAGTTAGTGACCAAAGATCTGAATATTGAGTCCAGGGTCCTCTCAATACGAGCACATTGATGATAAGGTTTCTTTTTGTGCTTGGAATGATCTGGAGCTAAAAGAAAAGACCAATGATTTCTGTATATTTTTTCCAGATGCTATTCCTGATGCCCAAATGAAAGCCACTGTGGCTAAGAAGATCCAAAGATAGCCACAAAACCTACATTTAAATTGGAAAGTGGGTATCGAATACCATTTTCCATGGGCGGTTATTGAACAATTTTGCCTGAGCCATTTGCAGGAGAGGTGATGAAAAGCTTGGTCAAAAACTTTGGAAAGAAGAGAAATCAGCATGCAAAAAACATTTATGGAGGGAATTCGAGAGCAGAAGGCCTCGGCAACAGAAGGGGTGGCTGCCTGTGGTGTACTAAAGAAAATGCAAGGAGCTGGAGGGTTGTAGGTCTGGTGGAAGTTACAGAACTAAGGAGAGGCTCGGTTTTAGAGTGATCCAAGATTGAGTTTTGCTCTTAAACTGAGAGTTAATGACAAGATGTCTGTGCTTCCTTGATGGGGGAATGACAACAGAACTGTGCACTTGGCATTGGCTGCACAGCTCCAGGCAGGGAAGAGCTTCCATTCACATGTTGATCAGAAAGGTGCCAAAACAGAGAGGGCAATGTTTGAACTGGAAAAAGGTGTTTTGTGTTTCCCAACTTTATACCAGACCTCTTGGGATATCGGTAAACGTTTAAGAATGGACATTCCCCGTCCTCAAATTGATCAGGGTAATAGCGGGAATATAATTTCCATGTTATGTTACTTTAAAATAATTTGTTCTTTGGTGAGCCATTTAAAAAGACTAGCTTCAGCAGCTACATCAATCCTTCAGAATCCAGCAATAATTTGTAACTCAAGTAGAAGATAAAAATGTTAACTCATTTGGTCGAGGCTGGACTGAAGTTCTAGAAATTGATGTAATTTAATGTCATTTAATGTAACTGAACATTATTATACTTTCTGTTCAGGGCTGGTAACTTCTTGTAGAATTATAGAGCTAGCAATGCTGACACATTCTGCCTTGTCCTTGTTGGATATTAAGAGAATTTGTTACAGGCTTGTTCAATTGAAGAAAACCAATTAAACGATATTCCTTTCTCAATACAAATAAAATCTCATTAAAACACTTGAAAATCTCCAATTACAAAACCACATTGAACCATTAAAGTAAACAACATCACTCTTCCTTGGATCCAACATCCAACAAGTATTTTCCTTAAAATCCAAGGCTAAAATTGCTTTACATCAATGCAAATACTGCAGAATAATTGATTTATAAAATTAACTTTCCCTTGAATTTTTTTTTTTACATTCAAAGTCCAGCAGGATCTGAAACAAGTCAAGGTCATGTTTCCAAGAACATTCTCTGATCATGAAGCCTTGTCATGGAAAAGATGCTCACACGCAACCCTTCATTCTCCACCAATTGATTTTAAGCTTTGTTCCAAAGTTTCATAAAACAAATATAAAAGACAATTGAAGTAACGCTCTGCAATTTATTTGGTAGTCTGCCCAAAACAAAATCTGAAGAGCAGATGTCACTGTCAACTTGTCTCACTTGAAAAGATGGTCTTGTTTTCCAAGTGTTGTCAATTGAACAAATACTACTTAAAAAAGGAAATAAGACTAAAAAAAAATTAAAAATTACATTCATAATATTTAGAAAATAGCAAAAAGACAAGTAAAGTCTGACATCGTATTCACATCAGCCAGGCTATGATATCAAAAAGAGGTCACCATTTTCTACACACATTTCCCCAATCTTACTCCTGATACCAAACGGAAACAGATGTCAACAAGGAAATCCAACAATAGCCACAAAGCATGCACTTTTAAAACAAACTTAATGTAAAATACACTTTCAAGAGTGGTTATTCAACATATAGCTATTAAAAGACTGGTCTAAGATGAAGGCATCATGATTACTACCTAGGATGCTGGCTATTGATCCACATGATGCATTGCTTTCTTAACTTAAAAACTTTTTTTTTAAATTTTTTTTATTTTTCACACCATAAACCACATTAACCATGATACATACTTTTTTCCTTTTCAAATATATACAGTGCCATTTTCTCCCCCCCCCTCCTCCCATCCCACCCTCCCTACCTCCCCCCTCCCGTCCATTTAAAGTACAAAATCTAGGATACATTAAACCAGTCAAACAATGTTGTCATTCAATAAAAATAAACAAGCAATTCCACTGAGTCAATTCTTTTCATTTCCTTCTCCTTTCGTTAATTTAGGTAGTGAATATCCCCGGTAGGTTTTCGCTATTGTGTTTCATGTAAGGCTCCCATATTTGTTCAAATATTTCAATATTATTTCTTAAACTATATGTTATTTTTTTCAAATGGAATACATTTATTCATTTCTATATACCATTGTTGTATTTTCAAATTATCTTCCGATTTCCAGGTTGACATAATACATTTTTTTGCTACGGCTAGAGCTATCTTAACAAATCTTTTTTGTGCATCCTCCAAATCAATTCCAAATTCTTTGTTTTTTATGTTACTTAGGAGGAAGATCTCTGGATTCTTTGGTATATTGTTTTCTGTAATTTTATTTAATATTTCATTTAGATCTTCCCAAAATTTTTCTACTTTCTCACATGTCCAGATTGCATGAATTGTTGTTCCCATTTCTTTTTTACATCGAAAACATCTATCAGATACTGTTGGGTCCCATTTATTTAACTTTTGAGGTGTAATGTATAGCCTGTGTATCCAGTTACATTGTATCATACGTAACCTCGTATTTATTGTATTTCTCATCGTTCCAGAACAGAACTTCTCCCATGTTTCCTTTTTTATCTTTATATTTAAATCTTGTTCCCATTTTTGTTTAGTTTTACCATTTGTTACCTCATTCTCCTTTTCTTGCAGTTTAATATACATATTTGTTATAAATCTTTTGATTATCATTGTTTCTGTAATCACATATTCAAAGTTACTTCCCTCTGGTAAACTCTGACTGCTTCCTAATTTGTCCTTCAAGTAGGATCTCAACTGGTAATATGCCAGCACTGTATCTTGAGTTATATTGTATTTATCTTTCATTTGTTCAAAGGATAATAATCTATTTCCTGAAAAACAATTTTCTATTCTTTTGATCCCTTTTTTCTCCCATTCTCTAAAGGAAAGGTTATCTATTGTAAAAGGGAGTAACTTGTTTTGCGTCAATATTAGTTTTGGTAATTGATAATTTGTTTTATTTCTTTCTACATGAATCTTCTTCCAAATATTGAGTAGATGATATAATACTGGAGTACTTCTATATTGTACCAATTTTTCATCCCATTTATATAATATGTGTTCAGGTATCTTTTCCCCTATTTTATCTAATTCTAATCTAGTCCAATCTGGCTTTTCCCTTGTTTGATAAAAATCTGATAGGTATCTTAATTGTGCGGCTATATAATAATTTTTAAAGTTTGGCAGTTGTAAGCCTCCTTGTTTATACCATTCTGTTAATTTATCTAGTGCTATCCTCGGTTTCCCCCCTTTCCATAAAAATTTCCTTATTATTTTCTTTAACTCCTTGAAGAATTTCTCTGTCAGGTGTATTGGCAATGCCTGAAATAGGTATAATATCCTTGGAAAAATGTTCATTTTAATACAGTTTATCCTTCCTATTAGTGTTAGTGGTAAATCTTTCCAATGCTCTAAATCGTCCAGTAATTTTTTCATTAGTGGATAATAATTGAGTTTATATAGTTGGCCGAGGTTTTTATTTATTTGTATACCTAGGTATCTTATTGCTTGCATTAGCCATCTGAATGGTGATTCCTTCTTAAATTTTGAGAAATCCGCATTATTCATAGGCATTGCTTCATTTTTATTTACGTTAATCTTGTAACCCGACACTTCTCCATATTCCTTCAATTTCTTATATAATTCTTTTATTGATAGTTCTGGTTCTGTTAAGTATACTATAACATCATCCGCAAATAAACTGATTTTACATTCCTTGTCTTTTATTTTTATCCCTTTTATATTATTTTCGGTTCTTATCAATTCTGCTAGTGGTTCAATAGCTAACGCGAACAATAAAGGTGATAGTGGGCATCCCTGCCGTGTTGACCTGCTTAAGTTAAATTGCTTTGATACATATCCATTAACTGTCATTTTTGCCAATGGTCCCTTATATAATGCTTTAATCCAATTAATATACTTCTCTGGTAAACTGAATTTTTGCAATACTTTGAATAAATAATTCCATTCTACTCTGTCAAAGGCCTTCTCTGCGTCTAAAGCAACAGCTACTGTTGGCGCTTTACTCCCTTCTACTGCATGAATTAAGTTAATAAATTTACAAATATTGTCTGTTGCGCGTCTTTTTTTAATAAATCCAGTTTGGTCTAGATTTACCATTTTCGGTACATACTCTGCTAATCTGTTTGCTAATAGTTTAGCTATTATCTTATAATCTGTGTTAAGTAAAGATATTGGTCTATATGACGCTGGTGCGAGTGGATCTTTCCCTTGCTTTAGTATTACTGTAATTATTGATGTTTTACATGAATCTGGTAGCTTTGTGTTTTATCAATCTGGTTGATTACTTCCAGGAGGGGAGGAATTAATAAATCTTTAAATGTTTTATAGAATTCTATTGGGAATCCATCCTCTCCTGGTGTCTTATTATTTGGTAATTTTTTTATTATCTCTTGTATTTCTACTATTCCAAATGGTTCTGTTAATTTATTTTGTTCCTCTATTTGTAGTTTTGGTAGTTCAATTTTAGTTAGAAATTCATCTATTTTCCCTTCTTTCCCTTTGTTTTCAGTTTGGTATAATTGTTCATAGAATTCTCTAAAGTTTTCCTTGATCTCCTTTGGATTATATGTGATTTGTTTGTCTTTTTTCCTTGATGGCAATACCATTTTCTTAGCTTGTTCTGTCTTAAGCTGCCATGCTAGAATTTTGTGCGTTTTTTCCCCTAGTTCATAATATTTCTGTTTTGTCTTCATTATATTCTTCTCCACCTTATATGTTTGTAGTGTTTCATATTTTATTTTTTTTATCTGCCAATTCTCTTCTTTTAGTTGTATCTTCCTTCATTGCTAATTCTTTTTCTATATTTACTATTTCCCTTTCCAACTGCTCTGTTTCCTGATTATAGTCCTTCTTCATCTTGGTTACATAACTTATTATTTGCCCTCTAATGAACGCTTTCATTGCATCCCATAGTATAAACTTATCTTTCACTGATTCCGTGTTTATTTCAAAATACATTTTAATTTGTCTTTCAATGAATTCTCTAAAATCCTGCCTTTTGAGTAACATGGAGTTTAATCTCCATCTATACATTCTTGGAGGGATGTCCTCTAACTTTATTGTCAATATTAAGGGTGAATGGTCCGATAATATTCTAGCTTTATATTCTGTTTTTCTTACTCTATCTTGCATATGAGCTGATAACAAAAATAGGTCTATTCTTGAGTATGTTTTATGTCTAGCCGAGTAATATGAATATTCCTTTTCCTTTGGGTGCTGTTTCCTCCATATATCCAAAAGTTGCATTTCTTCCATCGATTTAATTATAAATTTCGTTACTTTGTTCTTTCTGTTAATTTTTTTTCCCAGTTTTGTCCATATTTGAATCCAAATTCAGGTTGAAATCCCCTCCTATTAATATGTTCCCTTGCATATCTGCTATCTTCAAAAAAATATCTTGCATAAACTTTTGATCTTCTTCGTTAGGTGAATATACATTGAGTAGATTCCAAAACTCCAAATATATCTGACTTTTTATCATTACATATCTCCCTGCTGGATCTATTATTTCCTCTTCTATCTTAATTGGCACATTTTTACTAATTAATATAGCTACTCCTCTTGCTTTTGAATTATACGACGCTGCTGTTACGTGTCCTACCCAATCTCTCTTTAATTTCTTGTGCTCCAATTCAGTTAAATGTGTTTCTTGCACAAATGCTATATCAATTTTTTCTTTTTTCAGCAAATTTAGCAGTTTCTTCCTTTTAATTTGGTTATGTATTCCGTTAATATTTAAAGTCATATAGTTCAGCGTAGCCATTTTATACTTTGTTTATCTTCCCTTTCCGTTTCTCCAACATTACCTTTCCTTCTTATCCATTTCTGCTTTCTTGTTTTGAACACTTTATAAGATAACATTTCTAAAACATCAAACATTTTCCCTATTCTCCTATTTAAAACTTCTTTAACCCCAATCTCCCCTCCCCCCTCCTGAGTTGTCCTTTATCCCTTGTCCGACAACCACATCTCCCCTCTCCATTTGGATTTGCGAATTTACTCACAAACGTCAGCTGATTTTGCAATGACCGTAACTCCTCCCCACCCTGCCCCCCCAGAAAAGATTTCAATTTTCATATGTAACAAAGGTCACTCTTTTAATTCCCTCCTTATTCCCTCTATTCCATTTCCCTCCCTTATTAATTCTTGTCTATACTCTATATATTTTCCTCTAAATACGGATACATTCATGTATGCACACTATATATATACACACATATACCCCTTTACACACATACATATAGATCGTGGTCATTTTTACTCTTATTACATGTCTTCATCTCTCTGCTTGTTTTGTAGTTGTTCTGCAAATTTCCTTGCTTCCTCTGGATCCGAGAATAGTCTGTTTTGTTGCCCTGGAATAATTATTTTAAGTACCGTTGGGTACCTTAACATAAATTTATATCCTTTTTTCCATAAGATCATTTTCGCTGTATTGAACTCCTTCCTCTTCTTCAGGAGTTCAAAACTTATGTCTGGATAGAAAAAATTTTTTTGACCTTTATATTCCAGTGGCTTTTTGTCCTCTCTTACTTTCTTCATTGCTTTCTCCAATATATTTTCTCTTGTTGTATATCTTAAGAATTTTACTAAAATGGATCTTGGTTTTTGCTGCGGTTGTGATTTCGGGGCTAAAGTTCTATGTGCCCTCTCTATTTCCATTTCTTCCTGTAATTCTGGTCTTCCCAGGACCCTGGGGATCCAATCTTTTATAAATTCTCTCATATTCTTGCCTTCTTCATCTTCCTTAAGGCCCACTATCTTTATATTATTTCTTCTATTATAGTTTTCTATCATATCTATCTTCTGAGCTAACAGTTCCTGTGCTTCTTTAGCTTTTTTATTAGATTCTTCTAATTTCTTTTTTAAGTCTTTTACTTCCATATCTACAAATGTTTCTCGTTTTTCCATATTTTCCACTCTTTTTGCCAATTCTGATATGGCCACTTCCATTTTATTCATTCTTTCTTCTGCATTCTTAATTCTTCTTTTAACTCATCAAATTCTTGTAATTGCCATTCTTTCACTGATTCCATATATTCTTTAAAAAAAGATACAACCATTGTCTTGCTTTTCTCTTCTTCTTCCACTTCTTTCTGTTCTTCTTCTTCTTCTTCCTCTGGGTTGACCATCTGTTGTTTCCTTGTTTTCTTTTTACCCTCTTCTTTCTTGTTGTCGTTATTGTCTGTGTTCTGCACCTGCTGCTGTGCTGCAGGTGTCTCTCTCAGCTGTGGAGATCGACTCCGCAGCTTCTCCCCCCTCCCGTCAGTGTGTTTTTTTTCATGCGCATCGCGCATGCGTGACTCCTCGCGCATGCGTGGTTGCGCACTTTTACTCGGCTCTGCGAGCCATTTTTGTAGTCCCGAGCCCGGGACCTCCACTGACCTGTGGGAGCGGGCCTCTCTCTCCGCGGCGGGCCTCTTCGGACAGGTAAGGCCTTCACCTTCTTCTTCCGACGTCTTTCCTTCTTCTTTTCTTCCCGTTGTTTTTGGTTTTTCTTTCTTCGCTGCCATTGTCTTCACACTTTTACTTTCACTTTGTTTTAGTTTTTAAGTTTGTGCCTTTGTTTTTTCTCTATCTTTTTTTAACTTTTCTGGAGAGGGCTGGAGTTCCCCTACTGGCCACTACTCCATCACGTGACTCCCCCCCTTAACTTAAAAACTTGACAGAATTGACACAAATGCAAACAATTTAAAATATATGTTCTCAGTTGTACACAACATGAGAAAGCATGCACCCTTAGTGAATGCTTTCTGGCAAGAAATATGAAATAAAAGTGTTCTCTTTTTTAGAATCGATCATCAATGACCAATCTCATTGATCAACACACTTAATATTGGAGTACATTGCTTTTATTTCAAGCACTTGCCAAGAAAGGAGCAGGTGCATAACGGTTAACACCTATGGTCACCTTCACAGCATCAGACAAATCAACATTGGTTTGCACTGATGGCCATGGTTGCTAATTGCAGTAACTGATAAAGTTCAGTACCAACATCTTCAATGCCATGTCTAAACCAATATTCAGTCCAGACTTTACTCCTTTCTTAATTGATTGCAGATGAGATAAAAAATTTTGAGACAATCATAACAGTACAGTTTAGCAGCAGTCCCATTATAAATGCTATCATTCTAATCTACATGATCTATTTCACATGATAATATGCACTGTATTCATTACAACCTCAACACTTCAACATCCATGCTTTGGTTCAGTGGCTAATCTATGAGTCATCAGATTACAGGTTCATGATCCCCTTCACAGATTTGGGTAGAAAATCTAGAATAACATAGGGAAGGCTGCACTGTGAGAGGTACTGTCCACCCTTTGTCTGCAAATTATCCTGTACTTTCAACTTGCAATTATGAAGCATTGTTCACATCCTGAGGACACTTTTGATGCTGGAGAAATTGTAATGGGAGACCAGGAGATGGCAGAGGAACTGAATGAATATTTTGGATCAGTTTTCACTGTGGTAGACATTAATAGCATACTGGCCTCTCATGGCTCTCTCAGAAGAGAAGTTGGTGCAGTCAAGATCACGAATCAGATAGTACTTGGGAAGCTAAATAGTCTAAGTGTAGGTAAGTCTCCCGGATTGGATGGAATGCAGGCTTAGGTTTGGAAGGAGGTAGCTGTAGAGATTGTGGAGGCATTGGGAATGATCTTCCAGGAATCAATGGATTTTGGCATGGATTTGGGTGGACTGGAGGATTGAGAATGTCACTCCTCTGTTTAAGAAGGGAGCAAGGCAGCAGAAAGGAAAATATAGACCTATTAGCTTGACCTCAGTGGTTGGGAAGCTGTTGGAGTTAATTCGTCAAGGATGAGGTTATGGAATAACTGGAGGGGCATGAAAAGATAGGCCCAAGTCAACATGGTTCCCTTGAGGGAAAATCATGCCTGACAAACCTATTGTAATTTTTTTTTAAGAGATCACCAGTAGGATAGACAGAGGAGATGCAGTGGATGTTATGTATTTGAACTTACAAAAGGTCTTCGACAAGGCCCCACACATAAACAAGATGCTAAACAAGATGTGAGCCCACGGAATTAGAGGAAGGATACTTACATGTGTAGAGCATTGGCTGATTGGCAGGAAACAGAGAGGAGGAATAAAGGGTTCCTATTCTAGTTAATTACAGGTTACCAGTGGCGTTCCACAGGGGTTGGTGTTGAGGCCACTTCTTTTTGTTATATACAAATGATTAAGACTATAGAATAGATGGTTTTGTGGCTAAATTTGCAGATGATACCAAAATAGGTGGTAGGGGAGGAGGTGCTGAGGATACAGAAAGGCTGCAGAGAGACTTGGATAGATCAGGAGAATAGGTAAAGAGGTGGCAGAAGAAATACAATGTTGGAAAGTAGATGGTCATGCACTTTGGTAGAAGAAGTAGGCGAGCAGATTATTATTTAGGTGGGAGAAAATTCAAAATTCCAAGGTGCAAAGGGACTTGGGAGTCCTCGTGCAGGATACCCTAAAGATTTACTTCCAGGTTTAGTCAGTGGTGAAGAAGGTGTATGTAATGTTGGCATTCATTTCTAGAGGAAGAGCATATAAGAGCAAGAATGTAATCTTGAGTCTCTATAAGACACTGATGAGACCTCACTTGAAGTACTGTGTATAGTTTTGGGCCCCTTATTTGAGAGAAGGTGTGTGGGCATTGGAGAGGATTCAGAGAAAATTTACTACAAAGATACCAGGAATGAAAGGGTTAGCATATGAGGAACATTTGTCGGTTCTTGGACTGTACTCATTGGAATGCAGAAGGACGAGGGGGAACCTCATAGAGGCATTTCAAATGCTGAAAGGCCTGGACAGAGTAGATGTGGCAAGGACATTTCCCATTGTCAGGGATTCTGAAAAGGGGGCATAACTTCAGGATAAAAGGGTATCAATTTAAAATAAGAGATGTGGAAATATTTATGAGTGGGTGGATGGATCAGCTCAAGATTAGAATAGTGGAGCAGACTCGATGGGCCAATGGACCTTCTTCTGCTCCAATATCTTGTGATCTTATGAACAAAAAATAAATGTCCAAGTTGTACATGTTTTAGTCCAGATCACAGCATATTTTACTGTATCTATGCCTCATTAACCATCAATTTATACAAAATTTTCCACTACTGATCGATGCACAGCCATAAATAGTGTAAACAACACAGAAATGATCTGTCTCTATGTTAATTTAGGCGTGACGTGCATCATTTACATTTCATACAAATAAGAGCCTGGATTGTGTGAGTGACATTTTAAATAGAAATACTTTATTAAAAATAGTCAATAAACTGGTATGTAATCAAATACAGCCTTTCTATTTCAACTTTGTCTTTGAAAAAGACCTAAATGGCTCACTTGAGAGAAATATCCATATCTCACTTGTCGTTACAACCTACCCTCAAGAGGTTCATTTGACTCCAGGAAACATTAGGAGGGGTATAAAATTAGTTGTCCTGAATAGTTAGTTACAATTAGCTTCATTTATTAAAATTAAAAATGATGATTTTTGTACCCCATCCTTAGTCTGTTCAATTTCTACAATTGGTAACATTTATACAGAACACATGTTGTTTGAAGATGAGCATTGATGACCGGTTTAGATGACGTCAGTGCTGCTAGTAGTCGGACGATGTTTAATGATAAAGATACGTGTATCCTTATCTCACACAATCACCAACATTTAAGATCTTGTGTTCCACAATCTTTGAACACAAGGGGTGCTGCATCACCAAGAGGTGAAAAAGAATATCATATTTATTTCATTCTGAATTATGGTAAGGCAGACATACTTGAAGTAAGGACTTCAGTTTCCATTATGGACTGATGCATTTCAAAAGTTACAATTTCTGACTAATAATCTTTTCACTACATTCTTCATGTCAGGGGCATTTTTGGAGACACTGCTGTGCTGCATGGGCTTGAAGGCAATTAAAATAAATATGTCCTTTTGTTTGAGGGATCATCAATAAATGGTCAGATAGAAAATGGAAGCAGTTTTGGGTGTGGAGCAGAAGCACTTTCACATTGTGGTTGTAATATCGTGGAATGTGGCACTGCAGTCAGCGGCTGGAATGGATATGGAAATGCCAGAAGGCATTCTGCTGGGAATACAGCATGACTGGAAGAATGAGCAGAAGGCATGCAGAGCGAGGTGAGTTGATGGAGTGGGCATAAGGTTCAGGACAGGAGGCCACATCCATCCAGGATGTCCAGGAAGCCAATTTTTTCCCTGAACCTCAGCAAGAAGTGAGGGTTCACCATTCTGTGAGAGGGTTCTCACCAACTGCAAAGAAGGGCAGGGACTACATTACCAGTTGTTGTATAAGTGAATTATTATGCATCTAGCTCTTTCCTGGCTGGAAGGGAAATTTTTGGAAAATATCATTTACTGCTGCTTGCATTACATGAGTAGTCTTCCACGTGTACTACAGGTATTTCCATTTTCAAACAAATTTCTCAGAATGTTGTTTAGTTTCCAAACAATGAAACTGGGTTGACGTTGGGGCAAAAGGAAAAAAAGATAATCAGTTAACATCAGATAAAGTAATAGTAAATCGCTTTCCATTGCACAGACCTTCCCTTTAAATTCACCACAGAATTTTTCACCATGCATTTATTGGGAATAATTACTTGGATTGAGCTCTTCTCCCAAAGAATGTACCATTTTTGGGAGGTTAACCTCTCAACTAGGCTGAGAACACTTTCCTATAGGACCCTTCCAATCCACATGTGTTAGTTGGCAGTGGGAATTGATTGTAGTCCAGTTAGAAAGCTTGAAGTTGTGACAATTCCCCTTGGTGGAATGCCTCTGTTAGATCCAGTCCAGGATCTGGATTATTTTCAATGAAGGAACAGCTGCAGACACAAGAAGGTTGTGAACAGACATCTGCAGAAATCAAATGACAAGTTTTTTTTACTCAGGGCATTTATCATTGAAATCCACTATAAGCGATGTGTAGATCAGTCTGCAGTTCCTCCCCAGGCACTGCAGTTAGGCTAGTGAGAGGCTTTTGGGTTTGAATAGCAGGCACTACAGCTGCTTAGAAAGTGATCATCAGGCTTTGGGCTTGATAGGGCCAGTTTCAGATGGCACCAACTCAGCATAGGCTGGTGAACTGTGGCAACATTAAGCCAGAATGGCTGGAGTGGTATGATGAATGCTGCCTTCCTGAGAGATGACATCAGACTCATAAAACCACCCCGTGCTGGACTGTTGTGGCACCCTGCAAGCTTCTGTGAATATAGTCACCCACAGCGAAGCCAGCAGCAGGCCTGAATTTCTGCTGCAACCATCTCCTTGGGCAGTGGGTATTATATGCTGCCACGTGGTTGGGTTCACAGGCATGAAAGGAGAGTCACCCATCACTTTCCTGCTGGAAAGGGTGTGGATTCTGTCCTGCCCTAAGCCCTGTGAGAAACTGTGTGACACTGAACTCAAGCTTTACAATGACAGGAGGGAGAATAATATCCTGGTGGGCAGCAGGACTTTCACGACCAATACTAATCACACTGGCCCGTCTGTATTGTCCAATGAGAGGTCTTACATCACCACTTATGTCTGGCCTCACCTCCTTATACCTGCTGGTACTTCACTACATGCAGATTCTGCTGTTGATGACTCCTCAGGTGAAATCACATAAAAGCGCACTTCATTTTCACGTCTGCTTGCTGTTCCTCAAACCTGGCCTGGTCACTGCAAAGATGATCCACACCATCAACACCACAAGGGTGAAAGGAAATAATTTATCTTCCAGATTCAGGCTATGTACTCCACGAAAACATAGATTTCCATTCATTCAGCTGACTATGCCTGGTTTTATTGACTGTTTTGCATTTTATTCGTAGGGTTTTGACAAAATCATACTCATGAAGCACAATGCTGTAGCCTCATCACATTGGTGAGATAAAACACAGATTGGGTGCCCACTTCACCGAACATCTATGTTCTATGGGTCTAAACACGAGCTTTCTGCAGCTAACCATTTTAATTAACCCAACCATTCCTAAAAACAATATGTCTGTCCACTGTCAGGGTGAGGCCAAACATAAACCTGAGGAACAATACTTCATATTCCTCCTGGACACCCTGAAATTTAATGGCATGAACAGCGATTTTTTAAATTTAGGTAACTCCCACTCCTATCTGATTCCAATGTTTTAATTGCCTCTTTACCCACTCCTGTGCTGAGTCTTGTCCCCCTCCTCAGCCTTCCCACTAGTGTCTCCTGCTATCCATTGCTCCACCCCTCACACCTTCTGTCCTTTACCCTCGATGTCCCTCCCCCAGCATCTTGATGAAGGCTCCTGACCTAAAACGTTGCCTGACCATTTCTATCCCTGGACCTGAATGACCTGCTGAGTTCCTCTAGCAACCCTTTGATTTCACAGTATTGTTCCCTATTTGCTTTGTGCCAGTCCAGCCCTTTTCATTGTGATACTTGTCTTCACCATGAATCATTATTTAAAAATATATCTGCTGGAGTAGGGGTTTCCTTAGTTATGGTAAACATTCAAAAGATGGCAGTGATTAAAAAAAGTTTGCACTGGTTTAAAATAATATGCTCATAAATGAGCCCTGAATAACAGCCTAAGTCATAGCTCACATCTTTCAGTCATCTGACTCCTGTTCCTTACCCTTTCTTGTTTTCCTCAGCATTAATTTGCATAAACTGAGCTCATTTTGAGCTATCTCACAGAAGCAGAAATCAATGGTCAAAAGTCAGAAATGAGGCATTGACAACGAAAAGAGTAAAAGTTCAGAGTGAAAATTGAGCAAGAAATTGCATAAAGAAGTTCTTCATTCGATGTTATAAAGGAGTCATTAATGGAATCAATTTACTTAGTTAAAATAAATGGAGGAATATGGTGAGAATACAATAGAGTTCTGACGCATCATTCTTTTGATTGACAGGGATGGTCAGGCAGCCGCCCAAGGCCCGCAGATTCTTCTGAATGTGCAATTTGGACTTGGTGAACATAATTGGTTGACAGGCCAGAGAGGGGCTGGGTTTCTTACCACAATAGACACAATGTACATCCAAACCAGAGGTTTTCCAGCAATGCCCAATATTTAAACAAGTTTCTTGTGGGCTGCCCTCCTTCCCTGTACGTGATTTCTCAACCACATACTTTGTGCTGGTGCTGTTTCCCTGGGTAACCCGCATAATTTTGACTTTCATATATCCGCTTCCAATTGAGCCAAATTATTTTTGGTCAGGAAGGCAGCAAGCAACACACAATTAAAATCAGCTATGTCTGATTGGTGCTGCTTCCAGTCAACATCATACTCTTGTGAGGTCAAATCTTATATCGGGTTAAAAAATGATCCCATAGTGTGGTGCCATTCATTGGAATCTGGAAAATACATTCCACTTTGTGTCAAAATGTTCAAAAACTAAGAGACATTTAAAAAAAATAAAACAAGAAAAAATGGAAACATTCAGCAAGCTGGAAAAAATTTGTGGAAAGAGAAATAGTGTTAACATTTCAGATCCAAATCCATTAATCAGAACTGGGAACTTAATTTTGCATTGTGGGGAGAATAGTGGAGGGATGGATAACACAAAGGGAATATCTCCAATAGGGTGAGGTTAAGGTTACCAATGTGATTGTTGGGCCACCTGATAGATTAAGGAGGGGATTTAAAAAGAATTTAAAAGAACTGTATAGATAAAGCATTCTGGCACATTTTTTTCATTGTTATGCAAACCAAGGTAGTACTTTTGTGAAACCAATCCAAATTTCTTTGACCTCGTTGTGGGATTTGGAGGCTGAATAAATCTCCAAATTGCTCATGTGGCCTTCTTGTGGCATTTTTTGACTGAATTATGAATTAGTTCCAGGTTTTGAGGAGTGGCATACTTCATTACTGTTTTCTTGGCTAAAAGCTTTGGCCAATTTCATCCTTAAACTTAGCAGTGATGGAAAACCACAGTAAAACACACTGCCCTCATAGGAACTGCTCAAACATAGAGATACCAATGTTATTTATGGCTGTCGCTCAGATCGAATAATTTAAGGAATGAAGGTCAGGAAAGAGATTATGGGTTAAAGGTTTCAAATGATAGTTTAGAAAGGAGCCTTCAGATCATGGGCATAAGATAGGATGGCCATGGTCATAGGTAACCATATATTACTCTCTCTCTCTCTCTCTCTCTCTCTCTATATATATATATATATATACACACACACATACATATATATGATACAGTATGTTTTAAAACGTATTTTTTAAAGATTTAAACGGTATTGCTAAAACAACAAATGCAAACACACTGTATCTAGCGATATATTTATTTGTTTATATAGTAATATATGGTAACCTATGACCATGTCCTCCTTTGGAATGGCCATCCTAACTTTGGATCATGGGGTGAGTTCTCATTGGGCACGACTCAAGATATAGGCTTATACAGTGGATCAGCTTTGATGGGATTAACTGCACAGAAAAAGATTTGACCCAACTGATTGAATGGTATTTATGTTCCACAAAAATTACCAACTGTTCCCTTCATCACCTCTACCAGTAAAACCAAGTGTTCCCCTCTCACTTTCAGTACATCACATCCCCTCAATGACACAAAAATATTCTCATCAGTCTTTAGTTTTCCCTGAAAGCGCAGTTGCCATAATTATGATAGTCACAAAGACTGAATTAAATTTGTATACTTTCAAAAAATTTTATAACTTAATTTGAAACTTACACCAGAAATTTTAAAAAATCCATGTAAATCTCCTTCCACTGATAATGCCTGACCTGCTGAAGGTTTCCAGTTTTATTTTCCCCCACCTTCAGAACAGAGATCGAGGAAATTCAGAAAGGGCCTTAAATCACGGGTCAGAAAGGTGGTGTACAAACAGGCTTGGATCATGGGGCTTCATTTGACCGGTTGGAGACTTCAGATTCTATGTGGTTTCAAATTGAGTTTGGGAGGCTGTGGAACAGAGGTGAAGGGGGTGTCCACACTCATTGAAATTGGCTGATTTGTGGAATAAGGAGACCAATGGCAGAAGCACTCCCTATTTTCCTGCTCACAGGTCCATAGCACATGGCGCCTTAATTCTTCAGCACCTATTTCCCCAAGCCTTAGGAAAACTAGTTTCTAATGATCACATTTAAAAATCAATTTAAGAGGGAGAGAGTGTGAGAAAGAGGAAGAGAGGGCATGAGACAGAATGAGCAAGAAAGTGAAGAATATTGTGCTGTGGGTGAAGATCTCTGTTGACATTTCATATCAGCACTGAAGTGGTAACTACAGTTTCATAACCAAACTGGGAGAAACACTTGAGGGCTGTCTCCCACATCTACACACTTTCCAGCCAGGATATCAGTGCAGCCCAAGATGTAGTGATTCCCTCTGCCCCCATCAGAAACGAGCATCTCAGAGAGAAATATATAAAGGAAAAAGAGAAAGACTTCCCATATCATATCAGAGAGTTTAGCACATTTAACACCTAAAGTTAAAGGGATAAAAGTTACAGCATTTTCCATTTTAATTAGAGAAACTGGATGTTGGTAGGTGAATAATTACTCCAAAGATTTTCAAAATTGTAACCATTTAATTAGTGAATCACATTGTATGATTGTACAGCTGGTAGGTTGTAATGTTCAATCAAAGGCCGAGGTGTGGGTTGGAATAATGATCTATAATAGAGCAACAGAGGAATTAAAAC
This sequence comes from Narcine bancroftii, assembly GCF_036971445.1. NCBI lineage: Eukaryota > Metazoa > Chordata > Chondrichthyes > Torpediniformes > Narcinidae > Narcine > Narcine bancroftii. The sequence goes on from NC_091473.1 coordinate 84,299,242, forward strand.
ACAGGCTCTTCCACCCAATAAGTCAGGAGCAATCAACAACCACACATTTATTGTTTCCTTATGTTTTCATCCACATTCCCCAAATCCTACCACTCACCTATGCACTAGGGGAAATTTATAGTTATATATTTCGGCAACGTCGTTGAGTGAATTTGGGTAGACACAGGGTGGTGCATTTGATGGATGAACTACAAATGGTTCCTTTCCAAAACACAAGTTTTCACAAAAGATATCCACACAAACAAGTTTATCTGCAAAGATAACCAAATGTATTGCCAACACTGTCTGAGCGATTGGATCTCATTGCAAGCTCTGCAAATAGGGTACTGTTCACAGGTTTGATGTCGTTGATGCATGATCAATTAACCAAAAGACTAAAGTACTGGAACTAGAGATGGACAGCATCTCTTGAATTGTTGGCTCACACTGACCCGGGCTTGAACTGGGGACAGGGTTGTGGCATAGCAGCCTTTATGAGGAATAAAGTGGAGGAGTCATGAGCCGGCCAGTGAGAGCAAGGTCAATATATAAGGTCAAAGGTATTTACATATACAAGTGGTTTCACCACATTCATCCTCTCTTTTTTTTAAAAAGAAGTCCCAGGAGAGGGTGGGGTGGGGTGCATTCAGATGTCCTCATAAGTTCATTCTGTCCGGTGGCCTCCTCTGGCATTGTGACTGGTGCACATCTGGCGGTGTGGTGGCCTCTTTCGGTTGTGGCTATTCCTCTCAGTCGGCCTGGCTGGGATGTTTGGCTGGGCCGGTGGGCCGGACGCAAACGTACCTGTTTGGGGAGAGGCCGGGGGAATAGGGCTGGGACATTGAGACCCTGGAGGGCTGGGAGAGTGGTGCCCAGTTGTTGGCTGGAGGGGGGGGGGGGAAACCAGATGCTCCCACCTGCGCCAGATCCCGTATGGATACTATGTCTTCTCGTTCGTCTGGGAACGCCACGTAGGCTATACTGTTGGACCCTCTGGACTATTGGGTCGGGCTTATGGGTCTTACATGTTTCTGCAGGAGAACTGGCCCTAGAGACATCAGACAGGTGGGTAAGGTCGTTCCTGACAATGATCTCCTGGGGAATGTAAAGAATCTCTCATGAGGTGTCTCTTTGGTGGCCGTACACAGGAGGGAGTGGATAGTGTGGAGGGCTTCTGGGAGGACCTATTGCCAGTAAGGGATGGGGAGGATCTTGGACTTTAATGCCAGTAGTACTGCCTTCCAGACCGTGCCGTTCTCCCACTCCATCTGGCCATTCCCTTTGGGGTTACAGCTGGTAGTAAGGCTAGAGGCAATGCCCTTGCACAAGAGGGCATCACTCATGAAGGATGAGCCCCTTTAGCTGTGGATTTAGCAGGGGTATTCGAAAATGGTGAAAACATTGTTCAGGGCCTTTATGACGGTAGCTGCAGTCATGTCCAGGCAGGGGATAGTGAATGGTAACTGGGAGTACTCACCGATGATATTGATGAAGAGCATGTTGCAGTTTATGGAGGGTAGGGGCCCCTTGAAGTCCAAATTTAGACGTTCAAAGGGGTGGGTGGCCTTGATCAGGTGTGACTTGCCAGGCTGGTAGAATCATGGTTTGCACTCTGCACAGACCCAACAATATTTAGTCAGTGTCCTGATGTCAGCGATGGAGTAGGGGAGGTTGCGGGCCTTGAGGAAATGAAATAAAAGGGTGATCCCAGGGTAGCAGAGGTCGTCGTGCAGCGACTGAAGCTGCTCCAGCTGCGCACTGGCACATTTCCCCTGAGAAAGGGCACCAGGGGGCTTGTTGAGCTTACTGGGCTGGTACAGTATGTCATAATTGTAGGTGGAGAGCTCGATGCTCCACCTCAGGATTTTATCATTTTTGATTTTACCCCGCTGCTGGTCAGTCAGCAGGGTCAAATGCTTACTGGCAAGGTAATGCCTTCAGTGTCGTACTGCCTCAACGATAGCCTGTACCTCTTCCTCGATGGACGAGTGCTGGATCTTGGGGCCCTGGAGGGTGTGTGAAAAAAATGCTATTGGCCTGGCAGCCTGGTTAAGTGTGGCAGCCTGGGCGAAGCCTGATACTTCACTCTCCACCTGGAATGGGTGGATTAATCCACTGTGCATCGTGGCCTTTGCAATGTCGGCTTTGATTCGGTCGAATGCTTCGCAGGCTTCTGCCAATGGGAAAAATGGTAGCCTTGAGGAGGGGACGGGCCTTTTCCGTGTAGTTGGGGACACACGTACATAGTAAGGAAAAAAGGCCAGGCATATTTTCAGGGCCTTGAGGCAGTGGGGGAGGGGGAATTCTAACAGGTAGCGCATACAGTCAGGGTCGGGCCTGATGACTCCATTCTCCACTAAGCAGCCTAGTATAGTCAGGCGACGTGTGCTGAAAACATACTTCCCTTTGTTGTATGTTAAGTTAAGGTGCTTTGTGGTGTGGAAGAATTTCTGGAGGTTCCTGTCATGGACCTGCTGGTCATGGCCGCAGATGGTGACATAGTCAAGGTATGGGAAGGTGGCCTGCAACCCATGTTCATCCACCATCTGGTCCATCTCCCTTTGGAAGACTAACCCTCTATTCGTGACCCCAAATGAGCCTCTAAGGAAATGGTAAAGCTGGCCATCTGCCTCAAAGGCAGTGTACTGACAGTTCTCAGGGTGAATGGGGAGCAGGTGGTATGCCGATTTAAGGTCTATTGTGGAAAAGACCCCGTATTGTGTGATCTAATTCACCATATCAGTAATGCGGGGTAAGGGGTAGGCGTCTCGCCGGGTGAACCTGTTGATGGTCTGGGAATAATCTATGACCATCCAGTGTTTCTCCCCGCTCTTCACTATTACCACTTGGGCTTTCCAGGGGCTCGTACTTTGTTCTATCACTGCCTCAGTGAGGAGGTGTCTCAACTCTGATTTAATGAATGTCCTGTCCTCAGCGCTGTATCACCGACTTTGGGTGGCGATGGGCTTACAGTCAGGGGTGAGATTAGTGAACAGGGGCAGGGGATATCCGGAGCATGGAAAGATCACATGTTGGGCATGGTGGAGTGGCCTGGGGCTGCTGGTCGCTTATGTCGGAAGGCGACAGTGCCTGGTTCACGAATTGCTAGTTACAGACAATGAGGGGAGGGTGGGGCCCGTCTTAAAGTTACCTTGAAAGTCCAACCCCAAAATGACAGGTGCGCAAAGCTGTGGCAGAACAAGGAGCATAAAGTCAGTATTAACAGTGTCTTGGACCATCAGAGTTACAGTGCAGCTCCCCCACACCTTTGCCGATTTGGCTTGGGAGGCCAGAGAGACGCTGAACTTCACTGGCTGCACTTCCAGGGAGTACTGCCATGCTGTGTTAGGGTAAATGAAGTTCTCTGTGCTTCCACTGTAAAAGAGGCTTGAGGTGGGCCTGAAGAGTTTACCTGGACGCTCATCGTGGCCCTGAAGAGTTGATGTGGTCAGCGTTGATCTACCGTCAGCTCATTGTCCAACATCTTCCGGTTATCCGACAAGATGGTGGTCATGATGGCAGCCCCCATGGCTCGCACACAGTCCCGTCGTCGCTCACTGGGAGAGAAGTAGAAGGTGGAGGAGACATTATTGCCAGAAGTGACGATGGAGAAGATGGAAGTGATGTCATAGTGTTCGGTGGTCTTCATAACATGCGAGTGCAAGAATCTCCATTCCCTGGAAGTGGCAGTCCCCTCTCACACGCGGCACTGCTGGACTTGGGGCTTTGCTTCACTGACATACAGACCTTCGCAAAGTGTCCCTTTTTTCCGCAATTGGCACAGGTGGCATTGTTGGCAGGGCAGCACTTTCTTAGGTGCTTACCCTACCTGCAGAAGTAGCATGTGGGGGGGGGGGGGTGGGGTGGCGCTGATGGTGACGAATGTCAGGTCGGAACTGGTGTTTGAGATTTTGCCTTCCAAGATGGCGGTCCCCATGTCCCCCATGAGGTGGCTGCGTACTCGCTGGAGAATGATTCAGCATTGTGGATGGCCCTTTCTAGGGTGTTGGCCAGCTCGATGATCTGAGGTAGGCTCAATTGTTTCTGTTCGAGCAGCCTTTGCCTCACAGTCAGATCGGGTGCCAGCCACGCATGCTTCACTCATCAATAGCTGGGCATGCTGCTCAGCACTCACAGCCTGGCAGTTACAGTCCCTTGCAAGCTCCTGCAGGGTCCTGGCAAATTCATTGAAAATCTCCCCGAGTCACTGCCTGAGTGAGTGGAGAATGTGCTGCACGTAGACCTGTACCTTGTACTGGTCTTTTAAAATGTCCATGGCTTCTCTGTAGATTGAGCAGTCCCGGACCATCCGGTAGACCTGGTGTCCGATATATGAGAGTAGTAGATGGTACCTATCTTCGTCGTCCTGGATCATGCCTGTGAAGGCAGCAAGGAATCCTTTGAGGCAGCAGTGCCAGAGAGAAAATTTTTTGGCCACCTCAGGATCTCTTGGGTCGATTTCCAGGCGATCAAACTTCAGATTGTGACAGATTATGTTATATTTTCTATTGTATATAGATATGTTTTAAAGGAGATAAATTGGGGCAGGATTTTTAGTGTAGGTCACAAACAAACACTTCAAAACAGATCTCATTTAAAATGCTGGAGCTCTGCTGAAGCCAGCGAGTCTCGGCTCCCAGTGCCTTTGTAAAGACAATGGAAACTGCTTTGCTGAAGGACTTCACAAGTACATGTTAATTGGATACAGTGTGGAGTAATGGATTATTGTTTTGGAAAGCAACAGATGAACGGACTCGGAAGATTAGGTCTGGTGCCGCAGTCTGTCTGAGTGCAGTTTGCTGTTCTAAGAGGTCGTGTGGTTTTCTCAGAGAGAGAGAGAGTGTTCAGTTCTACATTCAGCAGCAGCAGATGGAACTGGAACATGACAGGCTTGTGGAAAAATCCCATTTTGAAGACAGGTTGTGAGTTCAGCCTTGTCAAAGCCCTTGTGGTCCATACAAGAAGAGATGCCTAGCTGTGTGGTGTTTTACCTGAGATAAGAGAAACAGAAAAGGAACTCTGTGGTGACCTGAAAGAATGAGGTTATCATCTGGAAAGCCCTGATGGGGCAAGTTTCTTTGGCAAGACACTAATGTGGCTGATCGAGCAACAAATCTCTCTCTGAAAACTGTAAGAACCTTTCTGAGCAGAAACCATTTACCTTTCAAGCACCAAAGCCTGGTGAAATTCTGTGCACAGAATAAGAATTGACTGATACTGGTGAACTGGAGAAGTGAGATTGGACTGAGAATCAAATAACTTTTCTGAACTTATACACACATTACATACATGTACACTTAATTAGAAGGGGGTTAAGTTAATAGTAATAAGTTTAAGTTTGATCCTGTTTTCATGTTTAAAGATAATTAAAAGTAACTTTTGTTTAAGTAACCATTTGTCTTGATGAATTTCTTTTGCTGCTGGGTTTTGGGATCCTCTGGGCCCATAACATCCATATTCTGAGGATGCAAAAATTCTAGCTAATAAAATTGATGCACAATTAATTAACCAAAAGACTGAAGTACTGGAACTGAGGGCTTTATTAGCTAGAGATGGACAGTATCTCTTAAGTTGTTGGCTCACACTGACCCGGGCTTGAACTGGGGATAGGGTTGTGGCATGACAGCCTTTATGGGGAATATAGGGGAGGAGTCATGAGCTGGCCAGTGAGAGCAGGGTTAACATACAAGGTCAAAGGTATTTATATAAACAAGTGGTTTCACCACAGTTGTCTTTCCAAATCTGAATTGTACTTGCCTACAGTGCACACCATGTGGGATGTAATCAGTAATCCCAAGAGTTTGTCATTCATATATGAAAGCAAGTTTTGTTCATTTTTATTTCCTTTATTGGGGGATTTCCCATCCTCAACACTAAATTTATGGTCCACATCTGGCCACAACCTTCCCCTTCACACCTCTCTTCTCTGGGCTCACCTGACTGTCTTAATTGCTCGGCAACCAAACATTTTTTTTGGGGCATTGGGATGACGTGTATGTTTTCGATAGCTAATATCAATGTGAAGACAAGAATGGAAATAAGCACTGATGTAATGCTTTCATTGTATTACAGGGATGTTTAGTGTGTATCCACCCATTTTCCTCCAGCTGTCAATTTAGCCCAAGGTGGGTTGGCCACGTAGCTAAAAAGAGAAGGCTGTCAATTGTGCACCAAACAATAACAGTTCACTGTAGGTTTTTTGTAAGTAGGATGTTAGTTAATTGTCAATAATACACAACTGTACTGCTTGTGGTGATTAGTTAACTAAGAGTCATCACTCGTTAAAAGTGGTGGCATTCTCTCACTGATTCAGGGAATATGGGTCAATACTGTTGAAGATAGGGTCTGTACGATGCTGTAATGTTCTGTCCCATAACCATCTATAGTATTCTCAAGCTGCATGAAAGGTCAACTAGATCGTCTCTACAAATTAACGTAGAGGGGGAGAATATTGTGAAAAGAGTAGTGGTGATGAGAAGAAATCAGCAGTGGTGGGGGGGGGGGGTGGGGTGTTGGGAAGTGAGCTAGCAAGGTTATAATGGTGCACCGAGTCTCAACTAGGCACAGGTGTTTCCATTTTTACTTTGCAGTTTCTTCACACATCCATAGTGCCAATGGAAAGAGATTGTCTACTTTAGACACTTGTTTCCAGTGGTGAATTCTATAATATTCTCAGTGGTCCACTGTACATAGAACATACAAAAGGGGGAAGAAATGCCCATTCTGCCCAATTTATCTGTGTTCTCCCATTCCATCACTCTTACCTTCAGGGCACCTTCCAATTTCTTTGTCTCTAATAATCTCACTGTGTTCATCTCTGAAAGCATTTGAACTATTTGACCCATTTAATTCTTGCAATACAGAGTTCCACATTCTCAAAGTAAAAGAAATTCCCATCTTGTACTATTTCTCCTAATTGTGGATTTGTCCACAACCCATATGCAACCTTCAATACCTTTCTCATGCAGCCTGTGAGTTTTTTTTTCTAAGAGGCACAAGGACCACAATCTATTCCAATGCTATAGTCTCTGAGATCTGATAACCCATTTGTAAACTGTTAATTTGCATTAACTTCAATGTTGCTAATCAATGTTGTAATGAAAAGACTAGCATTATGTACAGTACTGTAAACAGAATAAACTTAATTTCACAGCTTCTATGTGCCTTGAAATAGATCCCAGTGATCAGTTTTAGTTGCTTTGAGCGTCAATCCAGACTCGTGGAAACAAGCTTGTTGGCACACAAAGTCTACACAAACCATCAAGCACCAATTTATACCAAGAATGTTTTATTCTCCCCACATTCTTATCAACTCCCCCTGGATTCCATCACTCAAGAAGATTTACTAGAATGATACCAGGAATTAGTATTCGAGGAATGATTGTTGGCTCTTGGTCTCTACTCATTGGAGTACAGAAGGATGAGGGGGGAGGACCTCAGAGGCATTTTGAATATTGAAAAGCCTGAATAGAGTAGATGTGACATAGATGTTTCCCATGGTTAGGGATTCCAGGGCATAACTTCAGGATAAAAGGGACATCAATTTAAAACAGAGATGTTGAAACATTTCTTTAGTCAGAGGGTCATGAGTCTGTGGAACTTGTTGCAGCTGTGGAAGCAAAGTCATTGGGTGTATTTAAGGCAGAGATTGACAGGTATCTGATTAGTCATCAAGGGTTAGGGAGAGAAATACGGAGAGTGGAGCTGAGTGGGGGGATGGATTAGCTTGTGGTAGTGTGTGTGCGAGCACAGTGAGAAGAACTGAGACAGCAGGCTGTGAGTTCGTTAAGCACAATTAGTTTACTTTGAGTTTTGTTTTTCCAGCCTGTCCCTTACATACCAGAACTCAAGTCACGATGACTTAAGTACGTACGCATACTTCCAGTCTGCACTGGAAGAGAAGGACCTGTGACACTATCTTTGCTGTGGCTGCTCCAGTGACCACACGTAACAAGGTGGCCTACACAAAATCTACAGTGGTCAATTAACCAACCAGCCCATGTCTTGGAGAAGTGGGAAGAAACATCAAGGGTAGAAAGAAACAATGTGGTCACAGGGAGAATGTACAACTGCACACATATCGCACAGAAAATCAGGATTGAACCAGGTCATTGGAACTGTGAAGTAGTAGTTCTATTAACAACATCACTGCTACCCCTTTACCGACCTGCAACTTCACTTTCTGTGATTCATTCATCACTGATGAAATGCCATGACCTTATGCTGATGGTCCTATCAGATTTGGTGTACATATTAGAGAATATGCTCTTTATGAAGTAGAATTCACCAAATACATTGGAGATTAATAAAGTATCACCTGAAACAGCAGATCTCACTGAACTACTGCTTTATTCCGTATCCAGTTTACTAAGGTTGAGGTGATGATTCTGGAAAATCTACGACTTCATATTAAAAATGTTAATTTTTAACTGTCCAGTTTTCTAATTTTCTTCCAATAGACAAATGCAGATAATTTTGTAAGGAAGACACACAAGGTGATTGAAATGTTATAGAATACTTTGTTAAGTTGGAGGAATACAAATAATCTCAAAAGTGTTTAAAATTCATCTGAAAGGATTTAAAAAATATTGGTCTTTCAATTGCTTTTATTAAGAATACATCATTGTACTTATATTATGGGAACGTGGATGGAAGTTCAAAGCACACAAGAATGACATTGAAAGTCTGGATTAAACAGATTTTCAAATGAATAGCACATCAGTGAGTAGCTTCTGGCTGTGCTACAGACCCTGACTGCAACAGATCCTATCGAAGGTGGTTTCAACAGTTTTTAAATGTCTCTGAACAAGTTTAAAATAGTTGCTTAAAAAAACCCAAGAATATTTAAAAAATTAAAAACATAAATACATTTCAAAACTCATTTATCTCACAGACCAGATACAAAATGTATCTGGCCACTCAGCACAGTATGATGGAGCTTTGACCCTGGAGTTAGTGCCGACCAACAGTGGAAAGGAGGTCAAGTCACCAACATCTGAGTCCAAATGCTGGAGAAACTCAGTCAGTCTTGCAGTATCCATAGGAGATAAAGATATATTACTGACATTTCAGGTCTGAGCCCTGACAAGCATCTGAATTAAAGGCTGAGGAAAGTAAGTGGGAAGGATGGGAGGGGAGGAGTACAGACCAACAAACAAAAGGTGTTAATTGGAGATGATAAGAGGAAAGGTGAGAATTGATTTTGACTCTGGGAAAAGGAAAGAGAGAGAGAGAGAGATTGAGAGAGAGAGAGAGAGAGAGAAACAGACAGAGCTGGAAGAAAGGAGACAGGGAGAAGAAGATTGAGGTTGGAGGTTGGGAGGGGTTGTTAATGCCCAAGCGGAAGCTGTTCCTCCAATATGTGGGTGGCCACAGTCTGGCAGTGCATGAGCCCATGTACAGACAGGTCAGCAGGAGAACTTTGAACCACGCAGTATTGTGAGCTGAATGATCACTCCAGAGCTGTTGGCTCAGGGGGAGTGTGATCGAGTCGTTAAAATAACTAAGGGTTGATGGTGATTTGTTTAATATCTGATTGTTTCAAAGCAAAGATTGTATTACACAACTCACTGTTCTGGTCCTTACAGATTACACTGCATTCCCAAGATTTTTGCTGATGACCATCCAAACACTCTGACGCATGCAGTAAATTTGGTATCAGCAGAAAGAAGTCATAAGTGCTGATGTTTCTCCAAACATCTGAGTGATTAAGGAAGTACTTGTCAATGTGGTGCCCTTCTGCTAACTTTAGTCAAATTTTACCAGCTGAATAAACTTTGTCAGTGAAGTGGATTGCTTATCAGCAAAGCCTCCATCATCTTTGACAAGTTTATTGCATGTACCTGGAATAATGTTACTATAATGTCCAATCTGTCAGGATTAGATTGTATCATGGACTGACTGTTAAAGTTGCATTAAATATTGAAATCAATGAAAATGGAATGATTTTCATTTCTGTATCACCACTAATATCCTTGGTAGAACTATTTACTTAACACCATCTATAATGGACACAAGAGGAACAAAGGTGTAACCTTCTTGAGTTCCTCAGTGGGGCAATACTGTCTACCTGTCCCGCTTGACAATATCACACTGGCTTAAGCAACAATCAGGAAGAGGATACCAGTGCTTTTTTAACATCAAGGTCCATGGAGTCCAACACCCAAGATAGTACCTAGATCTCCAGAGTTGAACAGCAACACAGCGCAGAGCACCAGGGTGGGAGAACACCACCCCTCCCCCCCACCCCACTTCCACTGCTGAGAAGGTGAAACCTGGGAGAGGACCCTAACTGGGTAGCTACCCACAACAGTGGACCAACATTGGTCTCAGCGAATAAAGGCCTCACACCAAGCGGTAGGTGACCAGCTTCTGGGCCCCTTGTATCCAGACTGCTATTTGAGAATGGAACCAATGACGAGGCGAGCTCCCAAAGAGCCTCAGGCGCTCAAAGCATCTTAATTGCTTTGGGGATTTGGAACCAGGAGGAGGAGGGTGACTTGGATTCCTTGAGCAAGAGTTCACCGCTGGATTGGAGGTTGCAAGAGTGCTTCTGGAGATGGTGGCATCCAATGAGGTAGCAGAAAGCACAGACACTCTAACTCTGAAGACACTCTCCTATGCTGCTCTTACTCTTTTTGATGCCACTGGTATATTAATGATTCCTCTTTTGCCTTTACTGGGCAAACCAATGACACACTTTTTTGTGCACTTTATTTACATAACCATAAATGAAATCTTAATCTTGGTTACTCTGATATATTTGGGAAGTCAGTGACTTCTTCTGCTGTTATGGAACATTAATTATCAGACAGTTGAGTCTGTTATTTTTGGTGACTAAGGTGTTATCTCTAGAGTATATATCAAAAAGAAAAAAAAAACAGCTCTGTTGGACCTCTTTAAAACACATCAACTTTGAATATTAGTTGGAGGAGTCACGTGATGGAGTAGTGGCCGGTCGGAGAACTCCACCCTCTCGGGAAAAGTTTAAAAAAAACAGAGAAAACACAAAGGCACAAACACGAAAATTAAAATAAAGTGAAAGTAAAGGTGGGAAGAAAATGGCAACGAAGAAATAAAAGTCGAAAGCAACGGGAAGAAGAGAAGAAAAGACATCGGAAGAAGAAGGTGAAGGCCTTAACTGTCTGAGGAGGCCCGCTGTGGTGAGAGAAGCCCGCTCCCTCAGGTCAGTCGAAGTCCCGAGCTCGGGACTACAAAAATGGCTCGTGGAGCCAAGCAAAAGTGCGCAAGACAAAAAAAAACACTGATGGGAAGGGGGACCAGCTGAGGAGTCGATCTCCACAGTTGAGAATGACAGCCACACCACAACAACAAGAAGAGTACATAGAAAACAATGAGAACAAGAAAGAAGAGAGTAAAAAGAAATCAAGGAAACAACAGATGACCAACCCAGAGGAAGAAGAAGAACACAGAGAAATGGAAGAAGAAGGGAAGGGCAAGACAATGGATATATTTTTTTTTAATATATGGAATCAGTAAAAGAATGGCAATCACAAGAATTTAGTGAAATAAAAAGAAGAATTAAAAGTACAGAAGAAAAAATGAATAGATTAGAGATGGTCATGTCAGATATAGGAAAAAGAGTGGACAAGGTGGAAGAACAAGAAACAGCCGTAGAAATGGAAGTAGAGGACTTAAAAAAGAAATTAGAAGAATCTAATAAAAAAGTTAAAGAGACACAAGAGCTGTTAGCTCAGAAGATAGATATAATGGAAAATTATAATAGAAGAAATAATATAAAGATAGTGGGCCTTAAGGAAGATGAAGAAGGCAAGAATATGAGAGAATTTATAAAAGATTGGATCCCCAGGGTCCTAGGAAGACCAGAATTACAGGAAGAAATGGAAATAGAAAGGGCACATAGAACATTAGCCCCTAAACCACAGCCACAACAAAAACCAAGATCCATTTTAGTAAAATTCCTAAGATATACAACAAGAGAAAATATATTGGAGAAAGCAATGAAGAAAATAAGAGAAGACAAAAAGCCACTGGAATACAAAGGTCAAAAATTTTTTTTTCTATCCAGATATAAGTTTTGAACTCCTGAAGAAGAGGAAGGAGTTTAATACAGCAAAAGCGATCCTATGGAAAAAAGGATATAAATTTATGCTAAAGTACCCAGCGGTACTTAAAATAGTTATTCCAGGGCAGCAAAATTGCTTTTCGGGAAATAAATTATTATCCTTTGAACAAATGAAGGATAAATATAATATAACTCACAATACAGTGTTGGCATACTACCAACTGAAATCCTACTTGAAGGACAAATTGGGAAGCAGTCTGAGGTTACCAGAGGGAAGTAATTTTGAATATGTGATTACAGACACAATGATAATCAAAAAATTTATAACAAACATGTATATTAAACTACAAGAAAAGGAGAATGAGGAAACAAATGGTAAAACTAAACAAAAATGGGAACAAGATCTAAACATAAAGATAAAGAAGGAAACATGGGAGAAGTTATGCTCAGGAACTATGAGAAATATAATAAATATGAGGTTACGTATGATACAATATAACTGGATACACAGGCTATATATAACACCTCAAAAGTTAAATAAATGGGACCCAACAGTATATGACAGATATTTTCGCTGTAAAAAGGAAATGAGAACAACAATTCATGCAATCTGGACATATGAGAAAGTGAAAAAATTTTGGGAAGATCTAAACCAGATATTAAATAAAATCACAAAAAGCAATATACCAAAAAACCCAGAGATCTTCCTCCTAAGTAACATAAAAAACAAAGAATTTGGACTTGATTTGGATGGTGCACAAAAAAGATTTGTTAGGATAGCCCTAGCTGTAGCAAAAAAATGTATTATGTCAGCCTGGAAATTAGAAGATAACTTGAGAATACAACAATGGTATATAGAAATGAATAAATGTATTCCATTAGAAAAAATAACATATAATTTAAGAAATAATATTACAATATTTGAACAAATATGGGAGCCATACATGAAACATAATAGAGAAAACCTACCGGGTACATCTACCACCTAAAATAACGAAAGGAGAAGAGAATGAAAAGAATTGACTCAGTGGAATTTCTTGTTTATTTTTATTGAGTGACAACATTGTTTGACGGGTTTAATGTATCTTAGATTCTGAACTTTAAATGAATGGGAGGGGAGGTAGGGAGGGTGAGATGGGAAGAGGGACGGGGGGGGGGTGAAAATGACACTGTATATATTTGAAAAGGAAAATGTATGTATCTTGATCAATGTGGTTTATAGTGTGAAAAATAAAAAAAATTTTAAAAAAATTTTGAATATTAGTTTGTTCCAAAATTTTTGAGGAATAGAAATTAATTATTTTGCAACTAACCACAGCTGCAATAAATATATCATATTACAGTTTCAAATTATGTTCTTATGTCATTGCAATAGATTATGAAAAATATATTTTTAAAGCACTGTACATTGCACAATTTTGTTTCCTGTTAGTATGGATTACAAGTAAAAGTGATGAGGAAATTAAATTTAAGAAACAATAGAACCATAGAGTACTGCACATAACCAGGCCCCTTTGGCCCTTCCAGTCTTTGCCAAAGTATTTTTTTTAACCTAGTCCCATTGATCTGCACCCAGTCCATAGCCCTCCATACCTCTCCCATCCATGTACCTGTCCAAATTCTTCTTAAATGTTAAAATTGAGCCCACATTCACCACCTCAGCTGGTAGCTTGTTCCACACTCACACCACTTTCTGAGTGAACTTTCCCCTTATGTTTCCCCCTAAACATTTCCCCTATCACCCTTAACCCATGTCCTCTAGATTGTATCTCATCTACCCTCAGTGTTAAAGGTTCACTGTCTAAACCCCATCTAATTTTAAATAGCTCTATCAAATCTCCCTTTATTCTTCTACAGTCCAGGGAATAAAGTCCTAACCTGTTTAACCTTCCCTGTACCTCAGTTTGTGAGGTCCATACAACATCCTAGCAAATCTTCTCTGCACTAACTGGCATCTTTCCTGTAGTTAGGTGACCAAAACTGCACACAATATCCAAATTTGGCCTCACCAATTTCTTATACAACTTTACCAAAATATCCCAATTCCGATACTCAATACTTAGATTTATGAAGGCCAATAATGTATGCCAAAAGCTCTCTTTACAACCCTATCCACCTGTGATGCCACTTTCAGGGAATTATTGAGGAGTGTGGTTGAACAGAGTGATCTGGAAATAGATACATAATTCCCTGAAAGTGCCCTACCTGTGGTAAACCACTGTCTGCTACATTTATCTGTTGGGACACACCCATTAGCTGACTAATGGGTTCCACCCACAGACTTCTGAATAAAGGTGACTCTTCCACAGCCCCCTCCCCAGTTCAGGACAGTCAGCCAGCATGGACGTTCCTCCATTCTATTGTGAATAAAAGCCTGTACGTTTTGCATAACTTCTAGTCTTTTGGTGTTATTGATGGTGCATCAATTTTATTCAAAATAAATTCTGACAATGGAGCAGATTCTGAAGCCTGAGAAGCTGGAAAGAAAGGGCACTATATGAAGGTGGGTAGATCCAAACCACCCCTACACAGCAGTGCAATGTCTTGATAACACCATTCCTGGGAACCACAGAGACACGTGCGAGTTGTGGGGGCCATGATTGTGGCTGCCATCTTCGAGACCCAGCAACACTGCATGCGAGTGTGAGGGCCGCCATCTTGGATGCCACCAAACACACAAAAACTGCTGCATCGACAAGCAGCAACCTGACACAGGGCTCCATCACATTGGACCAGGGCAGTCCTCATCAACTTGCCAGGTCAGTGATGGACATTCAGGTAAATGTTCAAGTGACGAGTGGCCTGTTTGATAGTGAGAGCACGGAGAGCTTCATCCACCCTAACACAGTTCAGCACTTTTCCTTCATGGTAAGGCTGGTAAAACAAAAGATCTCCTTGGCTTCAAAGTCATATACGGCCAATGTTCACGGCTACTGCGTAGTGACCCTGACCATGTGGAGCACAGACTATAAGGACCTCAAACTCCTAGTGATATCACAGTAGCCATGCTACTGGGACTGGACTTTCAATTTAAAAGCGTGACGATGGAGTATGATGAGACCCATCTCCCCCTCACCATCAGTAACCAGCAGTTTTTAAACCACCCATTGCACTCTACCCGCAACTACCCTTCAGATGTCCTCCCCACCACCCCTAGCCAACAACCTAACCAGCCAGCGTGCACGACCTATGGATGCTCCACCCTCAAAATCGCCCATCCACTGCTGATTGCCAACCTCACCCCCGAATGCAAACCCATTGCCACAAAAAGTTGACGGTTACAGTGCCAGGGACAGGGCCTTTATTAGGGTGGAGGTGCAGTGGCTGCTCAACGAGGGGATCATTCAACCCAGCACCAGCCCTTGGAGAGCACAAGTGGTGGTGGTGAGGAATGGGAATAAAAGCAGAATGGTTATCGACGTTAGTCAGGCCTTTACTAAAGTCCATGCAGACAACATCCACACCTTTCCCTCATCAACCTTCTTCATAACTAACTCAACAAAACCATGCTGACTACTGTTAGGTAAAAACATCATGAGCTGGGAATGTAGAGGGAGTCTCCCAGTGCTGGGCCGTAACAAGATGCAGTTGTGACCTTGTACTCTCAAGATAAGAGTGGGGATGACAAATTGATGTGCAGGAGGCTAGCAGAGAGGGACAGCAACAGTTTATTCATTGGACAATGTCATGGTATGATAATTTACTAAGTACGTATCCTAAGGTATATGAAAAACACCATTTTCTGATAACGGCAGAATGCGCCTTCTCCAACTAACACTGTTAGTTGCAAGTGTTACAATCCGGCAATAAAGAACAAAGAACCTTGATTTCGACTCAGTCTGGTGTTTGACTCACTCATTCATGAACAAAGCAGACCTAACACTACTCCTAATTCATCCCTATTTATCCAAATAATTATATATCCGATCTCTTAAAACACCTTCCAATAATTTGCCTATTTCTAACATCAGTCTCACTGGCCTATAATTTCCAGGGTTATTTTTGGAGCCTTTTTTTTAAAAAATAACAGAACAACATGAGCTACCCTCCAATCCTCTGACACCTCACCCGCAGCTCAGGAAATTTTAAATACCAGAATCCCTGCAATTTCTAAACTATCCTCCCTCAAGGTCTGAGGGACTAACTTGTCACACCCATGGGATTTATCCACCTTTGTTTGCTTTAAAACAGCAAGCAGCAAGCACCTCCTCCTCTTTCATCTGTATAGATTCTATGACCTCACTGCTTGGTTTTCTTATTTCCCTCTATGTCAGTTTCTTGAGAGAATATTGATGCAAAAACCCCATTTAAGATTTCCCCCTTCTCTTTTGGCTCCACACATAACCAACCACTTTGATTTTCAAGGGGACCAATTTTGTCCCTTACTATCCTTTTGCTCTTAATATACAGGTAAAATACCCCTTATCCGAAAATATGAAATCCAAAATGCTACAAAATTTGAAACTTTTTGAGCACCGACATGATGCCACAAGTGGAAAATTCCACACTTGACCTCACTTGTCCACGTGGGGCTCTGATATTTTGTTGGCACCAGTTTGTTGCCAACCATCATTGCTGTCAGACCTACATGCATTACTCTCTGTTTTTTCCCATCCAGCAGAATTTCTGGTATTAGGTTCTGCATTTATCTTCTTTTGTAAGCAGAGATCTTTTTTATTGGTAAGTACAAAATATTATTTTCAAGTGAAATCTGAAATTCATCTCCACCTAAAATGCCATGTTTGAGTATGATATGACCAGCAACATTTTTGGGTAGAAAAAAATAAAATAGAGTGTACTGTCACCTTTTGATCAAAACACAGCATTGTGGGTAGAGACTGAAAGCTTGCCATTGTTTAACAGCTGATACAGGTAAAAACACAAAGCTGGAGAAACTCAGCAGGTCAATCAGTGTCCTTTATATAGCAAAGGTACAAATACATTACTGACATTTCAGGCTTGAGCCCTTCATCAAGGTATGGGGAAATGTTGGCAGGTGTCCAAACAAAAGAGTAGGGGAGGGAGGGGTGGTCACAAAGCAGGAGATGATAAGTGGAGAAGGGAGGAAGGAAACAGCAGAAATCAAGGGGAGGAGGGATGGCTGGGGGAAGGGAGGGAGGAGAACTTGAAAGAGATGGGGGGGGGGCGAAAGGAGAGCGGGTTAGCAGAAACTGGAAAAGGCAATGTTAATCCCATCTGGCTGGAAAGTGCCCAGGTGGAAAATCAGGTGTGGTTCCTCCAATTTGCAGGTCATCTTGGTGGGACAGTACATAAGGCTATGGACAGACATGTGAGTGTGGGAGTGTGACACAGAACTGAAATGGTTGGTCTCTGTCACTGTAGCAGACTGAGCGAAGGTGCTCAGTGAGGTGATCTCCCAATTTGCTTCACTTTGAAGGCCTGTTTGGGGCCCCAGACCGTGGTGAGGCAGGAGGTGTGGGCATGTGTAGCACCTCCTGCAACCACAGGGGAAGATGCTGGGGTGGGCGATTGGTGGGTAGGGATGAGTGCACGAGGGAATCGTGAAGGGAGGAGTCCCTATGGAAGGCAGAGGGGAAGATGTGTCTGGTAGTGGAATCCTGTTGTAAGTGGCGGAAATTCCAGAGAATAATGTGTTGGATGCAGAGGCTAATGGGGTGGTAGGTGAGAGTAAGGGGAATTCTATGTTTGTTGCTTCTGGGGGCATAGGGGACCGGGCAGATGAGCGGAAAATGGAGGAGATACGGTGAGGTCTGAGTTGATGGTGGTGGAGGGGAAGCCACGCTTGTGGAAAAAGGCAGACATTTCAGAAGACCTGGACTGGAAGACCTCATATTGGGAACAGATGTGGCAGAGACGGGGAAATTGAGAGAAGGAAATAGAATCCTTGCAGAGGACAGGGTGTGAGGAAGTGTAGTCAAGGTAGTTGTGGGAGTTAGTGGATTTGTAATATATGTAGGGGGAAAGCTTGTCTCTCGAGATGGAAACAGAGAGATCCAAGAAGGGGAAAGTGTTGTCAGAGATCGACTAGATATGTTTGAGATTGGGGTAGAAATTGGCTGTGAAATGGATGAAGTTGACAAGCTCATTGTGGATACAAGAGGCAGCCTTGATGTAGTCATTGATATACTGGAGGAAGAATTGAGGGGTCTTGCATGTGCAGGCTTATAGCATGGATTGCTCCACAAAGCTCACAAACATGTAGGCATAACTGGGACCCATGTCTACACCTTTGATTTGTAGGAAGTGAGCCGAGTTGAAGGAGAAGTTGTTTAGAGTGAGGACAAGTTCTATCAGGCAGAGGAGGGTGGTGGTAGAGGGTGACTGGTCGGGTCTCTGGTCCAGAAAGAAGTAAAGTGCTTTCAGACCTTCTGTCTGGGAGAACATCCATGTAGAAGATGAGGTGGTCCAGTTCGGGGAACTTACGTTATTGAAAAAGATGAAGGGCATGTGAGGTATCAGGGATGTAGGGAGAAAAGATAGAGTCAAAGTAAGATGAAATTAGATTGGTGGGGCAAGAGCAAGCAGAAACAATAGGTCTACCCAGGTGGTTGGGTTTGTGTATCTTGGGTAACAGGTAGAAACGGGCAGTTGGGGGATGGGAGACAAAGAGGTTGGCAGTGTTGGGGTGGGGGGCAGGTGGGGTAGGTGGCCTGAGAAGAGGAGGTTGAAGATAGTGTTGAAGAAATGGCGATGTGCTGTGGTGGGGTTCTGTGAGAGGGGTAGTTAGGACGAGGTCTGTCATCTGGCCTCAGCAAGGTGCAGGTCAGTGCGCCAGACCACAACAGCACCACCCTTATCTGCAGGGTTGATGGTGAGGATGGGATTGTTGTGGAGAGAGTGGAGGGCAGAGTGTTCAAAGGAAGTAAGATTAGAATATGAGAGGGGGTGGAGAAATTGAGACAGTTGATGTCTTGAGAGCAGTTGGAAATAAAAATGTCCAGAATGGGCAGCTGGATGAGGTGTTCAGGAGGAGAAAGGAGGCTTAAAGGTGATACAGGTATTCTGCTGATGCTACTGTGCTGTTTCGTTACCCTAAAATTAAAACCTAGGATTTTTCTTTCACATTTTTTGTCAAAGCAACTTTGTGTCTTCTTTTAGCCTTTCTGATTTCTTTCTTGAGGTTTTTCTGCAAGAACCTCATTTGATCTGTGTTGCCTATACCTGCAATTTACCTCTCTCATCTTCTGAACCAGATCCCCAATATCCCTTGAAAACCAAGGTTCCCTCTACCTGCTAACTCTAACTTTGCCTTTATTCCTGACAGGAACACACAAAGTCTGTACTCTCAAAATTTCACCTTTGAAGGTCTTTCACACCTTACACATCCTTGCCCAAAAACAGCTTATTCCAATCTATGTAGTCTGATTACTGGACCCAAAATGTTCCCCAACACATTCTTCTGTCACTTGTCCTGTCTTGTTCCCTAATAAGAGATCCAGTATTGCACTCTCTATAGTTGGTACCTCAATATATTGATTTAAAAAACTTTCCTGAACACATTTGACAAACTCTGATACTTACAGTATCAGAATCCCAGTCAATATGAGGAAAGTTAAAATCTCCAAGTATCACAACATTATGTTTGCTGCAGCTGCCTGCTATCTCTCTACAGATTTTCACCTCCAATTCTTATTGACTATTGGGTGGTCTATAATACAACCCCACGAGTGTGGTCATACCTTTCCTGTTCCACCCATATAGCCTCAATAGAAGATCCCTCCGGTTTGTCCTGTCTGAACATAGCCGTGATATTTCCTCTGATGAGCAATGTCACTCCTTCCCCTTTCATTCCCTTCATCCTATTCTATTGCATCTGAAGCAATGAAAGCCCAGAAATTTGAGATGCCAGTTTTGCCCCTCCTGCAACCAAGTTTCACAATGTCATAATTCCATGTGCCAATCCACACTCTAGGCTTGTCTGCCTTTCCTGCAGTACTCCTTGCATTGTAATATATGTACTTGAGAACATTTCCACCACTTACATCTAATGCTACCTGCAATTTTCACGCCATCTTTTCCCTCCTCTACTTCTCTATCTGCTTTTGCACTCTGGTTCCTATTCCTTGTAAATCTAGCACTAGCAAACCTTCACTCAAGGAAATTAGTCCCCCTCCAGTTCAAATGCAAACAGTCCCATTGGAACAGGTCCTACCTTCCCTGGAAGAGAGCCCAATGATCCAGAATCCTGAAGCACTTGCTCCCGCACCATGTTAAGCTGCATTATCCTCTTATTTTTTAACTTCACTGGCACATAGCATGGGTAGCAATCCTGAGGTCACAACTTTGGAAGTCCTGTTCTTCAACCTAATGCTGAACTCCCTAAACTCTCATTGGAGGACCTCCTCACGATTGCTACCCATGTCATTGGTCCTGACAGCAATCACTACATCTGGCTGCTCACATTCCCTCCTGAGAATGCCATGATCTTGATCTGAGATATTTCGGACCCTGGCACCAGGAAGGCAACATATCACTCGGGATTCTCGATCCCTTCCACAGAACTTCTTATCTGTCCCCCTAACTATGGAATCCCCAATCAATACAGCTCCCCTTTTCTCCTCCCTTCCCTTTTTAGCCATAGGACAAGATTCTGTGCCAGAGACCTGATTGTCATGGCTTGTCCCTGGTGGGTCCCTCGCCCAACAGTATCCAAAATTATATAATTGTTATTGAGGGGAATGGCCACAGGGGGGCCCTGCACTAACTGTCTGTTCCCTTTCCCTCTCCTGACTGTTACCCATGTACCCTCCTCCTGCCTCCTAGTTATGAGAGCATCTCTGTAACTGTTGTATATCATTCCCTCTGCATCCCAAATGATCTCGAGTTCATCCAGCCCCAGCTCCAATTCCTTAACTTAGTTTGTCAGGAGCTGGAGCTGGATGCACTTCTCACAGGTGAAGTTATCAGGGATACTGCTGACGACCCACATTATGTAAGAGAATCATTCTTCTGCCTTGGCTGACTGCCATTTTCAGTATCTCTATCTAGAGGAAAATATATGATATATAAAACCTACTCGCCCCTCTGCCTAACTGCTGAATCCTTTTTGTTCCTCGAATAAGGTGGCCCTTCAACTCGTGTGCCACCATCTCAGCCACTGATGTCCCTTGAGCCAAAGCTTTTCCGCTCTGGCTCAGTCCACTCTGACAATAACCGCTCCCTTTATGACTGCTCCACTACACAGTTCCTCACTTTTACAGTGATGCTAAGGTTATTAAAATTCTGTACATTATTTAGATCAATATTTAAATCTGCATTATTTTCCCCATTTTATAACACTAACATTCCTGAACATAAAGAAATAAAACTCAACAATTGTGTCAGTACAAAATAAAATCCTGGAGATCTGGCACTGGCAGGGGATCCGGTAAATTGAGGACTGCTACGAAAGGAGACAGCTTATGTCCTTCAAGCAGCTAAAAGGTAAATATCATTTTTCATATGGGACCTTTCACTGCTTCCTCCAGTTAAGATCGTTTCTAAGGGATAGGTGGGGTCCTACAATGGCCCCGCCTACACCGCACTAGGCTGAGGGGATGCTTCGATTGGGAAATGCATCCAAATTTATTTCAAGAATGTACTCTGTACTCCAAGGTGAAAACCCCAAGCAAGGGCTACACAGATCAAGAGGGAGATGGGAGTCAGACTTGGGCATCACAATTAATGAGAGATGCTGGTCAGACTGGTGTAGAGACAGTGTGACAACATTGATTAATTTTAGATACAGAATGGTTCAATTCAACTTTCTACACCAGCTCTACCTCACACCGCAAGGCAAACCCGGATGTGCCAGGGACATGTTTCAGGTGTGGGGTGGAGTTGGGAATGCATGTTCATGCAACCTGGTCCTGTGCAAAGGTAGGTCAATTTTGACAGGATTTGGCCAATATTCTAACCAGGATAATGTAAGTAACCTTTCTGCTGAACCCAACATTGTATCTGATGGGAAACCTCATGGATATAAGCTATAAATTAACCAAATTCAATTCATATTATTGCTTTGTTGGTTGCAAAAAAATGCATAGCAATGACCTGTAAGTCTGACTCCCCTCTTCTTATCAATAGGTGGACTACAGAGATGCACAACTGTAATCCCATGGAAAACAAAATCACATACAATCTTAGTAATGACACAGCACCCTTATTAAAATATGGCAGCCATATCTGCCGTACATGAGAGCACAACTGTAGCCACATCCTGACAAAAATACCAATAGGTGGACTAATAAAAGAAATTATATAAGGGGGCAGCTCCACTGCCTCCTGAATATTTATTGGAAGAACTGATGCCGCACCCAGTGGTTTTTTTTTCTTTTCTCTTTCTTTCTCTCTTTCTTTTTTTTTAAAGGGGGTTGGAAGAGGGAGGGGGAACATCACATATATGTAGATTATTGGGGGGCATCTGTACATCTTGAAGCAGTGTGTGATGTTATTTCTTTGTTTATTGATGGAAAACAAAAATTAAAATATTTAAAATAAATGAAATAGGAAGGGAGCTATCACTGTGCTGGGAGTAGCCCATTGGTCCCAAAATAGCACTTGGGACATCAACGAGCAGATAAATAGGGAGATTTTGGAATGGTGCAGGAAATGCAGGGTTGTAGTTATGGGTGATTTCAACTTCCTTAATATTGACTACAAGAGGGATGGATGAGACTGAATTTGTCAGGTGTGTTCAAGAAGATTCCTGACACAGTATGTGGACCGGCTGACAAGAGGAGAGGCCATACTGGACCTAGTCTGGGTAATGAACCTGGTCAGGTGGCAGACATCTCGGTGGGGAAGCATTTTGGTCAGAGTGACCACAACTCCCTGAGCTTCAACATAGCTATGATAAAGGATAAAAGCAGACAAAATGGGGAAAGTCCTTAACTGGGGAAGGGCTAATCATGAAAGGATGAGCTGGGAACTAGCGAGAGTAAATTGGCAACAGATGTTCAAGGGTGAACGCACAGAACTAATGTGGAGGAAGTTTAGGGACCACTTGTGCTGGGTTCTGGATAGGTTTGTCCCACTGGGGAGGTAGCATTGTCTTGATGGACCAAATGGCCTTTTCTGTATTATAATAAGTGAGTGAACTATTGGGTAGTTAGTGGATATTCTCCTTTTGTTGCTTTGAGGATGACTTTCTTCTATTTTTATTCTGGGGAACAATGGGCAATGGAACATTAAAAAGTGGGAAAAATATTCTTTCAGCCAACAACAAAAATGCTCAATTTATTTGATAGTTTAGGCATGATAATTTGGTGGATTAATTTCTTGTTGTATCCAATATCTGCTTTACAAAATGAGGAGTGGCTGTTCACATCATACCAAGATTATTCAAGATCCTTGAATAGTCTGTAGACACCGCAGTTGAAGTAAAAACACAATGCTGGAGAAACTCAGCAGGTCAAACAGCGCACTTTATATAGTGTCACGATCACGTACTTACCTGCGTTGGGAGCAGTGCTGGTTGCCACTGATGACGTAACTGAAGCGACGTGCTGGAGTAATAGCGTGTTTGCGTGGGTGTGTTAAGCAGTCAGCATACGAGTGATGGATCTTGGATGCAGGAGGAGATGGCTGGGTAGTATTTTGTGGAGATAAAGAAGGGAGTGCTGTGTCTGAAGATAATAAAGAAAGTTGACTCCATTTTGTGCTGAAAGAAACGAGTGAGAGTATTCTTTAATTGTGTGTAAACTGGGGAAATCAGTGTCATTACAAGTGGTGTCCCCATGAATTCACAGCACCTCCTAATTTAAAGTGGATGGTTGTGAGGATAAACCCCTTACAGGAGCAGTTGGAGAGGTCAAACTGGAGATCTCCCCCCTTTTTATTAATCATGCACCAGCGTGGTTCATGATCCTCAAGGTGCATTTCTCCACCTTCAGTGTGATAAGTCAGAAGACGAAATACTGTTTACTTGTGGCACGTCTTCAAGAGCAGATTGCCTGTGAAGTGGAGGATATTTTAGTTGATCCAGATGGTAATCTCCCATACAACATATTTAAGATTGCTATGCTGTGGCATACTCAGCCATCTGGGGAGATACATAGAATTATTGGCTGATGGCAGTCTTGGTGACGTCAAGGAGATGACACAGGCTAGCTGGAACAGACTCTTTTGAAGGGGATTTTTGGAAACAGAGGTTCCTCTGTAGCTTACTTCGTCATGTTTAATCAGTTGGCGGATCATGCCGATCTTGAAGATAGAAGGATTGGCTATTTCCCCAAGTTAGCAGGAGCAAATGGAGCTGGAACAACTGCTTACTGCACCTTGTGTAACACCAGTACCTTTTCAATCAAAGGCAGCGCCAGCTCCTTATCAACTGAAGATAACTGAGTTGGAGCAGCAAATGGCAGCACTGACGACACAGGACCAGGCTTTGGGCACGCAAAGTAATTCCTTCCGTTGACCTGGTTGGAATTGTGCTGGTCGAGGATGTGGTAGAGGCAACGGGCGATGTATTTGTTGGAAGCATTGGAGGTTTTGTGCTGCCACACAGTCCCATCAGCCACCTTGCGATTTCTACAAATGGGAGCTGGGAAGTGTCCAAGCCCGGCAGTAGAGGCAACTGCTGCCCATGGGCACGTCGGCCACCGTCTCTTCCTCAAAGACCATTCCATGGGTGTTCAATTTCTCGTCGATTCCAGTGCAGAGATTTCAGTGGCCACTCCAACCCCCAAAGAATGCAGACACCGTAATATGTCATGTGTTCATGCATTCTTTAAGCCGCAAATGGTTCTCATATTCAAACATATGGCCAAAGGTCATGTTAGATTTTAGTCTAAACACACCTGTTCAGTGGGTTTTTACAGTTG
This sequence comes from Narcine bancroftii, assembly GCF_036971445.1. NCBI lineage: Eukaryota > Metazoa > Chordata > Chondrichthyes > Torpediniformes > Narcinidae > Narcine > Narcine bancroftii. The sequence continues at coordinate 84,324,052 of NC_091473.1, forward strand.
CAAGTGTGGCAGGCTCCATTTTGGGAGCAAATTTCTTTTCACATTTTTCATTGTTGGTGGATTTGAAAAACAAAATCACGGTGTCATGGACCACAGCTCTTGTATGCAATTAAGCTGCATTTATTGTCCTCAGCCACCTGATGAGACTTTAACCTGGCCTTGCTTGTGTTTCCCTTGTCTAGTGACCACATTTTATCGACACACAGACATTAAACATGCAGTAACCCATCAGATAGGGACTCAGGGTCCTCTAGTTGCAGCATGGACTCGTAGATTACTCCCGGACCATCTTAAAATCATGAAAGCGGAATTCGACCACAGACAAGAGTTGGACATAGTCCGCAGATCTGACAGCTGCTGGGCAACAATGTTGCATATTGTTCCAAGAAAATCTCCTGGGAATTGACAGCCTTGTGGTGATTATCATGCCACAAACAATTCTACCGTGCATGTTTGATACAACATCTCCAATTTACAACACTTCTTCACAAATCTCCACAGCAAACGTGAATTTGCAAAAATAGATCCAGTATGCATTTACCAACAGATTCCAGTTGAGCATTCTAATATTGCCAAGACTGCAGTAATTACCCCTTTCTGCAAATGCCATTGGAATTGCAACCTCTGGTGTTTTCTTCAGCCAAGTCATCACCGGCTCAGGAAAAGTATAGTAGGTTTTGTCAAGAACTCTTAACCATTTGTCTCACAGTGAAACCTTTCAGCTTTTTATTGGAATGTTGTCCTCTCACCATTTAAACAGACCGCCAGCCTCTGATGCACACTGCTAGTACAAGCACACCTCTCCACTTGCCCTGAGAAATTCAGCACATGGACTTACTCTGAAAATTTTCATCGGACATATAGCACATCCGAGGAAAAGCAAATGCCATGGGTGATGCCCTGTCCAGGCGTGACAATGACGCCATCGATTCACCGCTAAGGCTCTTGCACAGCACACTGATCCCAATCTCATACGGTATTGCTGGATCAACTCTGGCCTCCACCTTCAAGATGTGACACTGGATGAATAGGGTGAAATGTTTGTCTGCAATTTTTCCACAGGACGATCTAGGCCTTTTGTGTCGGCGGCTACGAGGCAGGAGATTTTTGAGTTTCTTCATAATCTATCGCAGCCTGGTAAAAGAGCACCAATCAAACTGATTACAGATTGTTTACCTGGCCTCATGTTAAACAGGATGTTGAATTATGGGCAAGGACCTGCTTGCCGTGTCAATGCTCTAAAGTCTCCAGACACACAAAATCCAATCTGGGGGATTTTGTTGTTCTGGATTCCCGTTTCCAGCACAACCACCTGTTCTAGGTAGGCCTGCTTCTGCCATCCTGGTGACTACCAGGTGGCTATTCCTGTTGTTGACATCTCTGCAGAGATAATTGCTTGGGCTTTCGTGGATTGTTGGTTTGCAACTTTCGGCATTCCAGGCACTATTATGGTGGAGTGAGGGTCTCAGTTTGAGTCAGCATTGTCCCAAGTTCTCACTAATATTTTGGGCACTACCTGCATTCACACTATGGCTTACCATCCGCAGACCAATAGCCTCATTCAGTATTTTCATCGCCATTTGAAAGCAGCGTTGGCAGCAGGCAGCAATGCATCTATGTGGAGTGAACATTTGCCAACGATTCTCCTTGGCATGAGTACTGCTGTGAAGTAGATGTTCAGTGGCAGAGATATTATATGGCACTGCGCTGACCTTGCATGGCAAATTTGTGAGTCTGAATCCTGGGACAACCTGCAGTGCATGTGCTGAATGATGTACAACACTGTACTCAGCACGATTTCAAACTTGGCAACATGCGGGAGTAATAGTGTCAGTATACCTGTGCTGGATCTCAGACACAGGAGGAGGAGAGTGAGAGTGTCAGGATCATCCATGTGACAGTGGCTGGGTGGTGTTGGGAAGATGAAGAAGGCATTGCTGTGTCTGAAGGGAATAAAGAAAGTTGACTCCATTTTGTGCTGAAACAAACGGCTGAATGTATTCTTTAATTGTGTGTACACTGGGGAAATCAGTACCGTCCATATCAAAGTCCTTCGATCAAAAAATTGGATTTGTATATTTATTTTTGCTATTATAAAAGACACTGTTTGACCTGCTGAGTTTCTCCAGCACTTTTCTCCAGCACTGTGTTTTTATTTCAAGGTCTCTGATTGGCATTTACTCATACACAAAGTGTAATTGTACACATTGGACAATTGCACCTACCAAGAACTTCCAGGAAACCTGCCAAGGCCCAGTTCCATAATGTTTGGTGGGTTCCTGCGTGGGGCAGAAATGTACCACTCTGCGTTATTTTACCAATTAGTCGGGCAATTCAAGGAAAGGTCATAAATCACCCAACGCGGAGAAAGAAGCAATTCAGGCTTCAAAAAGTCTACAGCAACAAACGCCCTTAGTCATGGGAAAATGCAAATTCTGTATATTTTACTAAAACAGCTCCATGTAGAATTAGTGATCACCAGTTTGAGAGTCAGGCCGGTTTCAAACGGAAACGGGCCGTTCGGCCCATCAAGTCCTCGACTACCATCATCCTAACCCGACAATCATTTCAATTATTATTTATTCTGTTTGTTTGGCTCCATTTGCTGTGTCAATATGCGAATTTCCGTTTATGTTTTAGTGGTTTATAGCATTCAGCAGGAGTGGGCGATGTGAAATGGAAGAGGCGGACCGAGGCCAGTGTTGTGCAGCGAGACGAGCGTTGTGGGACCCCTGCGGCAGGCGTTCCGGCTGCAACTCCAGCCGCCACCTTGCTTTCGTCGCGGAGCGCTCCATTGCAACCCCTATCATTTAATAGGAAAACTCGTGCACACCCAAGTCTGGGTTTCGATGCCGTAACCGGATAGGCATTTCCCCGAATCACACCCGCGCGGTTTGCATCTTCCTTTTCTGAGCAGATGTTGGTGAAACACTCTTGCTGACGGACATTGTAAGTGCAGGGAGCAGCGAGAAACTGTTGGCGGAACAACCGCCACGTCCCCTTCGCATGAGCTCACCGTCCCATTTGCCAAGAACGTAAATGACGGACATGAGCGCAGGAGCCGCCGCTCTTTTCGTGACCAGCCCGCGATTTAACTTTTAAAATAACTTCGAATTGATCCTGGAAATTGGCGTCAAGACCATTTCATTTGCACGGCTCGTACGGAACAGACCCACCACGGCAAGATGTGCGCTTGCCGCCTTGAGCTCCAACCAGAATGTGCTAGAGATGCCAGGGACCTTGACTGACGCAAGCTGTGAGTAAATAAGACGATGTAGCAATTCAGCAAAGAGGTTAGTTATTCCTCGGGGGACGGCAAAGTTGCTTCTGACAGGCCACGTCGTACAAGTTCCAGTCGAACAGTCCGAAGACACTGTTGCCTTTTTCCAAATGGCCAAAGCCACAGCACGATTTCAAACTTGGCATCACAACCCCGACTGCTCTTGGTGCCGTTAACATTCAGAACATCATTAGTCCTGTCTCCAGGGATAGGGGCAAACCCATAGGGGCCACCCCCCTCCTCCCGTGTATGAAACAACTCGTCAGAGACTGGAAAAGATGAGCGTTTCGGCAAACATCATCAATGGGACTCTCGGTATGAATCAAATGTTCCGCTCGAATCGCGAATTCCATCTCATCCTCCCCACACATTCAGCGCACGACAGACAAAAACGGGTGATTCCAGTCTCCGGACCTTAAAAACGTTGGTCAGAGCTGGGCACGAATGGAAGGAGTCACCGCCGAGCCGTGAGAGACGCTCACACCTCCAACCCCTCCAGCTGCCGTGCAGGCAGACAAGCCAATATTACAACGTGTTAAGTTTATTAGTTGCCTTTTTAAAACATGGACACAACCTAACGATATTTTCTCGATTTCAAAGGTTAACATCAAATTACTTGACAGTTTATTCTCCGCCGCGCTGCAACCAAAAAGAGCACCGTTGTAATTAAATCGTCCTCACCTCTGACATAATTGCATTTGTTCTCATCCAAGCTGGAAACAGATGCGCCCATTATGCCAGAAAAAGTTTGTCGGCTGGATCGCTGAGGATGCGGGCTCGACACTTTCGCAGAGTAACGCCAGTCCTGGAACGTCAGAAGGGAAACATGTAACAGAATGTTGCCTCGTTCATTCTGCTATTATACTTGACTTCCTGAAAGAAGTCACCGCCTCTGCCCCGCCCCTCCATATCAACCAAACTGCCCTGACATAAGAATAACTATTGGTGTTCTTTATTGAAGATAGAGATAGTCCTTTGTTCAAACATCTTTTTAAAAATATGGAGTAAAACACAGTTAGAAATGGGAATAAGAATTTTTCAGATACCAGGAATGATATTGAGTCAGAATCAACGTGTGCCTTTTCCAATAAATAATCAACTTTTTGATATTTGGTTTAATAAAGGAATTAAAACAATAAAAGCTTGTTTTCAAGGTTCAACTTTAATGACATTTGAGCAATTGAAAAGTATGGAATACAAAACAATACTGTTACAAGTCCAGAGGACCCCAAAACCCATCAGTAATAGAAATTCACCAAGATAAATGGTTACTTAAATAAAAGTTGCTTTTAATTTTCTTTAAACATAAAAACAGGATCAAACTTCAACTTATTACTATTAACTTCACCTAATTTCATCCCCTTCTAATTCTAAGTGCACATGTATGTAATGTGGAAAGTTCTTTGTTTTAATAGTCCAATCTCACTCCTCACCGGTATCTGTGCACAGAATTTAACATTTATGAATTTTCACCAGGCGTTAGTGCTTAAAGGTCAAAGGTTACTGCTCAGGAAGGTTCTTGTTGGTTTCAGAGAGAAATTTGTTGCTCGTTGGACACACACAAACTGATTTCCTCTAATCAGCCACTTCATTGTTTTGCTGAAGAAACTTGCCCCATTATGGGTTTTCCAGATGATAACCTCTTCTTCCAGGTCACCACAGAGTTCCTCTTGTTTCCCTTATTTCAGGAGAAACACTCTCGCCAGCCATTTCCTCTTGTAAAAACAACAGGGATTTTCAACAGGCTGAACTCAGAACTCACAACCCATCTTCAATATGGGGTTTTCAACAAGCCTGCCAGCTCAAAAGCCACTGTAGAATTCTCTCTCTGAGAAGAATCCTGTTTTCTTTCCTCTCTCTCTCTACTTGTAAAAACCAGAACCACTCCCAAGGCTCCAAATCCAATCCTTGAAAGATCTTTACCTGCACTTGAGCCTGGACTTTTCCATTTGCACCTCCTTTTGAAATTTCTTCCAAAGCAGTTCCATTGTCTTTTGCAAAGCCACCGATGCCTGCATGTCTAGCTTCAGCAAAGCTCTTGCATTTTAAATGAGATGTGAAGTGTAAGTCTCTGTTTGTTAAGTGGCCTACACTAAAACCCCCCACAATCTATCTTTTTTTTAAAAACATACTTATATATAATATATATAACCCATAACATTCTCCCCTACATCTCTCGTTAAAATTCTGTTATAACTAAACAGACTTTATAATCAATACATATGTTTTAACAATGTATCCCGATAATCTGCATAGTCGCCTGAAGCAGAGAGAGAGAGAGAGAGAAATAAGAGAAGAAAAGGAAAAAAAGATTCAAAAATAAAAAAAATTAAAAAAACAATGTATCCCAATCTTGAGAGTTTATATTTTTTACGTTCAATTTTAACATCTTGACAAACAATCCTCTATTATATTATTTGTACCTTTGATATGATTAATTTGCAGATTATATTCTTACAATATTAAACTCAAGTTTAACAATCTTCTGTTTTTATTCTTCATTTTATTCAAAAACACCAGAGGATTGTAGTCAGTGAATAGCACAACTGGTTCATGAGTTGTACCGAGATATATATCAAAATTCTGCAGAGCAAGTATCATAGGCAACAGTTCCTTCTCAATGGTGGAATAGTTTCTTTGATGAACATTGATTTTTTTTTAAAGTAGGTAACCGGATGGTCAATTCATCATGTTTTTGTAACAAAACTGCACATGCTGCCCCCCTCACTGGTGTCCACTCCTAAAGAAAATGGTCTGTCAAAATCAGGAAATTTTAATGCAGGGTAATGGCATAGCATCTCCTTTAAATTTTCTAAAGTTCTCTGACAAACTTTCATCCACACACATTTCTCCCCTTTCTTCAAAAGTTTGGTTAAAGGAAGAGCAACTTCAGCAAAATTTCCTATAATATCCTGCCATTCCTAAAAAAAAAACTTCTCACTGCTTTCTTGCCATTGGGAATAGAAAATTCAGAAATTACATGCACTTTAGCTTGAATTGGTGCAGCTTTGCCATGACCAACTACATGACCTAAGTATGTCACAGAAACATAACCATCAATTTAGCTAAAAGTGAATTTGGACAAGTTTGCTTTGGATAATACTCCAAACAATTTGTCCAATTCCCTCAGATGTTCTTCCCATGTGTCACTTTTTGTCTCAATATAAGTATCTGTATGTGTCAACCAAGTTAATAATCCTTTGGAATGTTGTAGGGGTATTTTTTATACCAGAAGGTAGCATATTATATTCATATAAACCACATGGAGTCACAAATGCAGGAATAATCCTTCCTCTATCTATTAGTGGCACATACCAGTAACCCTTCAACAAATCCACCATAATAAGAAATTTAGCTTTCCCAATTTTATCAATACAATCATCAAATCTAGGAATATGGTAAGCATTCATTTTAGTTACTGAATTAACCTTCCTGTAATCTGTACAGAACCTAACAGTTCCATCTGTTTTAGGTACCAGAACACAAGGAGAACTCCAATCTGAGTTCAATAATATCATTTTTCAACATAGATTCCACCTCCAGATCCATGATTTTACTCTTTTGAATGTTTATTCGATAGGGATGGTTGATTTTCCCACATCCACATCATGACAAATCACTGATGTCCTTTTTGGCACATCAGAAAACAAATTTGCATATTTCAAAAGCAACTGCTTCTGTTCTTGTGATTTAAGATGGCCTAATTTTTCCTTCAGATTTTCCAAAATTGTTGATTTAGACAGGCAGACAGTAACCATGGTTACTTTAAGGTTACCCTCACAAGAACCTGTTTCCTAATCTTCTGATCCATAACTTCCTCAATCCTGTCAACTACCAACACCTCTGATATAGACAGTTCTCCACTACCTTTTTCTTTATAATGTTTCAACATATTTATATGACAAACCTGAGCTTTATTCCTGTGATCTGGAGTGTTTATCACATAATTAACATCATTCAGTTTTGATTTCAATTCAAAATTAAGACCTTTTTGAACAGAACTGGGTTTATTTTTGGAAAGAGTTACAAAAGTTAAGTTTCCTCAAGATCCAATTTTTTTAAAACTTGGAAATATTTTTGACACAGAATTGAAATTGAAATTAAACAAATACCAAAAAGAATTTGTTAAAATAGCCCTAGCGGTAACTAGAAAACGTGTGGCAGTAACTTGGAAATCAGATGCGTATTTGGGAATTGGTAGATGGCATACTGAAATAGGTAGTTGTATACCACTTGAAAAGATTACATATAATTTATGTAATAAATTTGAAATTTTTCAAAAGATTTGGGAATCATATTTACAGATTGTAAGAATTAAGTTGTAATCACCCAACCTGAATCTTCCAACTTCTAAAAATGAAGATATGTAGATTTTATTTGATAGTTTTTATAAATATTATCCAGATGTTCTCTTTTTTTTCCTTCTTTTCTATCCGGCTGTTGGGGGGAGAAGGGAAGATGGGAAGGAGAATTTTTTTCAAAAGCACTATGTAATAAATTTTAATATTTTTGAAGAAAAAATTTAGGTATTTTTTAATGCATATGTGAAATTAAATAACATTTTCAAAAACAAAGAATAACTACTGGTGAGTAACTAATAGGGCAAAAGATGCACAAGTAGATGCACTGTATTGTGAGATTGTGAGGAAGGATGGGCATCCAATCAGGCAAAATTAAGGAAAGTTAAGGAAAGCAAAGTTATAACTTGGGGTACTTTGGAAACAAAATTGAAAAGAGTGATGAATACAGCACTGACGGTCTTGTATTTAAATGCCTGCAGCATAAGAATGAAGATTGATGATCTGGTTGTGCATTTGGAAGTTGGCAGATATGACATTGTGGCCATCATTGAGTAGTGGCTGAAGGAAGACCACAGCTGGGAACTAAATATCCTTGGATACACAGTGTATCAGAAGGACAGGAAGATAGGCAGAGGGGATGGGGTGTTTCTGCTGGTTAAAATTGAATTAAATATTTGGAGAGAGGAGACATTGGATCAGAAAATATAGAATTCCTGTGGGTAGGATTAAGAAAATGCAAGATTATAGCTTTAGGGTGAAAGAAAGGTTTAGGGGGAACATTACAGAAAACTTCTTCATTCAGTGAGTAGTGGGTGTTTGGAACAAGCGTGGTAACGTGGTAAATGTGGGCTCACTCTTAAGTTTTAAGAATAAATTGGATAGATACATGGATGGGAGAGGTCTAACTCTCCCTTGGATATGGGCGGACAACAGAAACAGGTCAATCCTTGGGTATGTTTTATGTCTACTCAAATAATATGAGTATTCCTTCTTCTTTGGGTGTTGTCTCCTCCATATATCCAAAAGTTGCATTTCTTGCATTGATTTATCCATAAATTTGGCTACTTTGTTCTTTCTGCTAGACTTTTGTCCAGTTTTATCCATCTTTGAATCTAAATTAAGGTTAAAGTCCCCTCCTATAAATATATTCCCCTGCGTATCTACAATCTTCAAAAAAATATCTTGCATAAACTTTTGATCCTCTTCATTAGGTGCATATATATTAACCAAATTCCAAAGTTCTGAATATATCTGACATTTTAACATTACGTATCTCCCTGCTGGATCTATTATTTCCTCCTCTATTTTGATTGGTACATTTTTATTGATTAATATAGTTACACCTCTGGCTTTTGAGTTATATGATGCTGCCGTTACGTGCCCTACCCAGTCTCTCCTTAATTTCTTGTGTTCCACTTCAGTGAGATGTGTTTCCTGCATGAATGCTATATTTATTTTTTTATTTTTTCAATAGCCTCTTCCTTTTGATTTGGTTATGTATTCCATTAATATTTATAGTGATATAGTTCAACATGGCCATTTCATACTTTGTTTGCATCTCATTTCCGCTTCCTCACCACCACCTTTCCCCTTTTCCATTTCTCAGTTTTCTTTTTTTGAACGCACTGTACGACAACACTTCTAAAACATAAAATATTTCAATCATTCCCACATCTATAATTCCCTTCACCCCAAGTGTCCCCCCCCCTCTCTGAGTCACCCCTTGTCCCTTGCCGGGCAACCACAATTCCCCTCTCCATTTGGACTGTAAACCCGTTCGCAAGTGTCAACTGATTTTGCAGTGACTGTTATTCTCTCCCACCCAACCCCCTCCAGAAAACTTTTATCTTCACATTACAACAAAGCTCCCCCTCTTTTCTTTTTATTATTTATTTATTTTTTAACCCCTCCTCCTTTTCCCCCCTTCTCCCTTACTTCCCTTTTCTTCCCTCCTTTAGTTCTTACTTATACATTATTTTTACTTCAT